>NC_140459.1:12468049-13068049 GCF_963576455.1 Neolamprologus multifasciatus | reverse complement strand
TAAAAGGATTACCATGGTAATGTGTTAAAACACACTGCTATTGGTTTTCAATCTTGTTTGTCTGAATAACTGATTGGTTCCTTTCCTCTCTGCTCAGCTAAACAAAAAACAAGATTAGTAAATGGTGGACTGCAGAAGCGTCTGCAAACAAACAAACATCCAAATGCTGCCATTTGCACAGTGACAGGAAATATTAAGCTACGCTGCCTCTGTATATATGTGCAAGATGCTTTGATAAAATGCAGAAGTGAAAAGGGTCTTCTTGAAAGGCCGGCCTTGACACGAAAAGGTCACGCTTATGACGAGTTGACCTCAACACTGCGGCCGTTAGATGGTAAATAGTATCAGAAACTCAGAAGGGTGAGTCAGGCCGTGCGAGTTTGTCATGAAGAGGTGGTGGGGATGCATCTGTGTCCTAGTGTGTCATGACACGCAACTAATTAGAAGTTTGTGTTAAGCTGAAATACAAACGTGGCAAAATATGAACGTGTGTTTGATGATGGTAGTCTGACTGTGCTTCCATTGTGAGGAAATTACACAAAGCAAGTTCAGAGCTTATAGCGAACAGATTATTGTGAGGTTAAAAAAAAGACTAAATGTCAGTAATGGTAAGAGTTTTCTTGAAGGTGCAATAATAAATCAGATTGGTTAAGCAGCAGTTATAATAACAATGGCATACTGGTTAAATAGGAAATACATATACATGATTTTCTTTTTAAGGAATAACCACAATCCTAAACCTGACCAGCTGAATGTGGCATATCTTAAACTTTAATCAATGCCACTTACTTTACTCACATAATCTTTTAATTAAAAAAAAAGTCTCTTGACATCCAAACTAATTCTCTCGTGTACTTTTTTGTCTTTGCCCCAAACCCTCTGGTCTCTAAGTAAGTCTTATAAATGTATGTTTCATTTTAACATGAGCTCTGTGCAACATTTGGTGCCTTAGTAAGTATTTTCAGTGGTAGGATGTTATTCGTGGGATTAACTGTCACTGGAATATTCCCCATGTGCATGGTAATGAAAGAACATTACACTCAGTTCAGCAGTGTCGCTCATTTATGGATCGTTAAGTCATGTTGGTTTTCGAACACTGTATATAGTAGAAATAATGAAGCTACACATGCAGAACCTGGGTGAAAAGGCCACTTTATTGTTGGTTTTGGTCTGTTCGCATTCATATTTTTATTGTTAGACAAGTAAATAATATCACCATACTTCCATACTGTATTTTCAAGATGCATTTCATATACAACGGCATGGTTTTAGCAATGGTTTCTTCACTGCTTGTGTGAAACTCTAAATGTGAAGTACTTCAGCCACAGGTTCTTCCAAGTGCATATAGTTACATCTCCAATGATTCAGTGAATAGATGGATCAAAGACATGTAGTTGAGCATCCTCATCTCTGACAGAAACAGATTCTTCCACACCTCTCCCTGTTCTGCCTGAAGGCTTCTCACAGGTACGATTTCTTGCCCTCGGTTTGGGACCTGAAAATGAGAATCTCCAAATTAGAAGTCAGAGAGTCGTGTCGGAGCCTGACCCTGGATTCTCACCTCCTATCCAGTCGGACCTGTGAATACTAGATCTGATCCATGTGATGCTGCCCTCTGCGGTCCCTCTGCGGTCTCCTCTCAGCGCTTGTCTAATATTTTTTTCTCTTTTATTTGTTTATAATAACCTCTGTTATGATTCTTTTTTTCCCCACTCATCTTTCTCCTCGTGTTTATGCCCCAGCTTGCTATTTTATTGGATGGCCCCACACGTTCACTTCAACCATCATTGTTCATAATATATTTACTGTAAGTGCAATCGTATCTTATACAATCCTGTAGATGCACGTCTAATATCTGACATATAATCTTAGCCTAAAATGCAATATATTTAGCCACAAACTTGTTTAAACTATTTGCATCTTGAAACTATATTGATTTTTAGGACAGATGGTGATGATGCATATGTGAGTGCACCCTGCAGGGTTCCACAGTGACAGGTCTGGGACCTAGCAGCCCATTACCACACATGTCCTGTCAGGGGGGCTCGGGTAGCAATCGGTGAGGTATCAGCCGAGACCGTCCATCCTGAGCAGAGACTTGCTCTTCGGGAATCCGGCGAAACACAGCCAGACTTCTCGCCCTTAGTGCTCTGGGATGAGCTCTGTCCACAAGGGTCTGGGAGTGAGGCGGACGCTGGCTCTAGATGGGAGGGGAGCAGAGGAGTGGAGATTGTGAGGGTTAGCAAAGCATTAGCTGGCTCTGCTGGAGAGCTGGCCCTTTTGAACCAGGCAGCGACTGAGTAGTAGTGCCTGGGGCTAAACGCGGCACCTTTGACAGTGTCAGTGTGGCACTACAGCGGCGGGCCAGCTAGATGCTTCTGCTACATTAGACACCAAACGGTTGTTTGTGCCTATGCTCACGCTGATTTCGAATGAAGGATGATGATGCACGACAGCCACGTATGGATGGTGAAAAAGAAGGATGACAGTAAACTGGGGGATTTATTCTCCACTTTATAATGTTGATGAAAGGAGAAACCAGTTTTGAAGACTTTTTTTTTTAATGAAAAGTTTTTTAATAAACATAATGCATAAGGAACTTCCCAAGACGTGGATTAGAGTGCAACTTGCAGGTTTTTACTTCATTAATCAAAATTTAAATACATTTTTAAAAAAGACAAATGAGCCTAAGAAATGTGTGACCAATAACCAAAGTGATGAAGAAATAAAGGGCAAAAAAAATTAAGGCAAGTTTCTAACACTCATTTTCTCCCCCCCCCCCCCCCCCCCTTTATTATTTAAGTACCCTAAGTGAATAAAATGCTGCACAGATACACACAGAGACTGCAAATGACACACAACTGTTGATTGATATTGAATGCATAAAAACTGGTGTGATTGTTTATTCCTAAGACTTAGTCAATGATCTTGGTATGAGACTCATTTATTTTACATTCGTGCCCTTTAAACTGACTGATCAGAGAGACTTGCAGAGATTATTTTTAATCATTAATTACCATATAAATGTATAGGAACAAGAGGTGCGTTGCTTTTTAAAGGACCCTCGAATTTAAGATAAGAGAAAATCAGAATTTCCTTACTACTTTAAATATGGAAGATTTAGCAAAAATACCTAAACAAACATATCTAAGATTGAATTTAAAGGCATAAAAAATGTGATGAACAGGCATACTGCTGTTTTTCATGAATGGATTTGTGTATCTGCTGTTTTTGTCATAAGTTTTTGTATAGGTTTTTTAGTGTATAGGTTGTATAGGTTTTTTGCATTTTAATATCTTGTCAGTTTGCACAGCTGCTAATTTGGCCTGGAGAGATTATGATCTAACTGAAACTTGGCAAATTAAAAGGAAAAAAAAAAAAAAGAAAGCAAAAAAGATATTCTATTTAATCTATTTATTCTTTTATAAAACTACCTCTATAACATTATCAGCAATCCTTAGTAGCAGTGTTATCATCGTCACATTTTTCTCGGGGTGCTGCCTTCGCGTTTGATGTGTTGAATGGCCGCACGTCTACTTCCTATACCAGCAGCCCATTATATAGAAAGCAAACTGGCACTCTCTCACACAAACACACACGATAACCATTGACAGGTTTCTCTCATCACATTTGGGGAAAAAAAAACATGCTGCTAATGGGGGAATGAGGGACATGAAATCACTTTCAGCGGGACATAAAAGCGGCATTGTGAAGTGGCCTGGTGGTAATTACACCACACAGACCCATACTGAAGGAAGCTATTTAGCAATATGGCCCTGGCCTGGGCCTGCGCTGCTGATCTCATTTGGATGCATTAATTAGCTTGCTCTGAGCCTTGGAGCTGGGTGTTAACGCCGCAGCCCACTGCTTGGCTGGTTGGTTGGTTAGTTAGGATGACTAACATGACAGTCTGTTCAGCTCTGTTGTGAATCTACAGGCCTCCTGAACTTCCTTACACCTCGCCATCTACCCCCCCGCCTCCTCCGCTAGCCTATCAGTCAAAGACAGCTGGGGCTACACAGAGGCCACGACTGCTATTCACCGCATTCAGCACGGTGGAAGCCACGGCAGCACAATACTCAGCCTGCCTCATTTGTAGACGCAAGAAAACCTACCACATTTTGTTTGTGTTTGAAATAGGCCCGATCACAAAGATTCAATTTCTGCATTGCCGATGAGGTAATGTGAGAAATTTTAGGCATATGTCACAGGAACCAAGCAGATCATGAAATGTAATAATTAAATAAAACAAAATCTCTCAAGTAACTTTAGAAGTGGAAACCAATAATAAAAAAATGTCACTTTACTTTCAGTGTGAAAGTGCCACCTCTGAAAGGCACTCAAGTTCTCCTTTTAGTTAGCTTTTTTTTAATTACTCCAACTAGAAAGGCAGAACCTAGCACACAAAGTCGCATAACCTTGTTTGTTTACCTCACTGCCCAAAAAAGAAACTACAAACAGAAGCTAACACAGTTTGAGGCTGCTGTGTATCGTTTTACCAGATTACATCCCACATTTCTTTCTCTCATATCATGCTAGCTTTCGAGCATGAACACAGACATAACAACTGTAGCTTATGAGTAATTAAGCTTCTCACATGTACTTTAATGGCAATATGTATGAAAGAAAAGGGAGGCTGCATTCCATCCTCAGAAACACGGCTGCTTATGTCTTACAACTCAGAACTTTTTAAGTCGTCTAAAGTACCATGCTCTTTTTCACACCAGAGCTTTTTTGAAGAAGGTGTGAGTTTTTCAAATACAGGATGTCTTATTTTTAGAATCCAACTCGACATTTTCTCCTGCTTGTGAGATGTTGGTGTTTTTTTCGGTGGCTTAACAGTGAAAATGCACCGCAGTCACATGTTAAAACCCTGCTCTGCATGGCGATGTGAAGGCCAGCGCGCAACCTCATGTGTTGCATTAAGGAACAATTAAGGATGCTTAAGGAAACCCCCTTCAGTCTTGACAATCGACCACATCAGAGACACGCTTTGTTCTACATGCTCATGTGCCAAAAACACGCTTACTGTTAGATTTACAGGCGATATCTCGGAAACTACAAGAGAACAATACTGTTGTGTGACAGTATTTCTTTTGCCTTAATAAGAGATAATAATGCTTTCGTGGTATTTAGGCCTGATGTGTAAACGACTGCATTTTGTGCCCAGTTCACTTGACCATTTTCGTTCCTGTCGTCCTAAAATATCAAGCAGTTAAACTATGTGTTGCTAGAGAAATAGAAGAGCTGCTTCACTCAGCGCAAACCCGAGCGGAGAAGACACAGAGGCCATGGTGGCATATGCTGAAGGTGAGCCATGCGTGTCAGCTAGGTCAGGCAGCAGTAGGTCATTTCCATAAGGTGCCGATGGAGCAGGTGATAGGAAGGTGCTGGCATGAGCAGGACAGAAGTAATGGGGCAGATGGACCTGTCTTGCACTGACCATGTATTCCTGCACCCCACTGGGGCCCCAGGAGGGGGCTGAGCAGGCTCCCAGAAAGGAGGGTGTCCCACTGACACCCTGGCAATGAGCCCTGTCCAGTCTTGGCCTGTACCCATCTCTATAGCCCCCCTCCCTCCTTCACCCAGCCTCTCTCAGCACCCCACCCTGCAAAACACCCTAAATGCTGACCAAGCCCTCAGGGCTCAGGCCAGCCTCCTGGGCTAACAATGGGCCAGACAACAAGCTGCTCCCTGGGAAGATGATTCCAAGTGAGTATGCCAAGGTTTGATTTTTGCAGGAGGGCGTATCAGCACTGCAAATACGCAGCTACATTTTGAACGCCATTGCAGCTCACCTTAAGGAAAAGTTACTGCACTCTGCAAGCAATGCAGGGGGACGCTTCAAATTCCCCTAAATGTATTTGTTTTCGATGTGAAAGAGTAATCTGTTTATGCAGATGTAACTTCTCATCTTTTTATCTGCTTCTTTGGAGGTCCAGTCATTTTCCGTTATGTGGCAAACACACACAGCTTGAGCTGTGAATTTTCTTTGCAAGGTGACATTTCCTGGCTATGTGCAAATAAAGCACACACAGAAACTCTGTCAAAGACTGAGGTAGATCTTTGAGAAAGAGATCTCATAATTTACTATGAAAGCAATTTAAAACAAGAGAAATGTAGTTCAAGTGTTTAAAAGTTGATTGAATGATTATAAAGCTATGATTAAAGAATGGCTTTTTTTAAATTTCAGCTTATCTGGTAAGGTTTAGTTGCCGGGGCAGAGCAGGTAGGGGGTCTGAAATCTCAAGTAAGCACTTCAAACTATTATTCCCCAATAGAAACTCAATTTGCACCACACAGGATTACAAGTTGTATTTATCGACCCATAGCTGCCTCTCTGCAGCAGCCTGAAGCTTGGTTAAATCATAAGGGAGGAGGATGGTAGGGGGCTGCAGAGCAGTAGATTGGCGATAATTGGTTGAAGGACAGTATACAGTAATAAAGGGTCTAAATAGCCAGGATTGTTCCTGTCATGTTTCACCACTTCTATTTCCATACCAATTAAACCTTGTTGAAGCTGCTGTGATGAGAAAATGGAGGTGTAAAAGATTTGAAATAGCTAAACACATCAAAGCAATGCTCCACTTTTATTTATGCAACTTCTTCTTATGGAAATTTAGTCATAGTTTAACACTTTTTGAAGCTATTTATCCAATGTGTCTTGACTGTTTTGCACTTTGGATTCAACAATACTGTGCACATTTTGGTGTACCGCAACACTTGGAAAATAAACATAGATAACGTATGCCTTATTCAGAATGTGCGCTGGCTTTCAGGTTTCATTTGAAATCAGACTTCTGATTGAGATATGGATTATCCTATTTTATTCACTGACAGAGCTCAACCAAACACAGCAGAAGAGAGTAAGAGATGAGTAGAGGGACAGAGAGATTGAGTGGTAGACTGGTAGGTAAATGGAGATCAGAAGGAGCGGATGGAGATGGATCTCTAGAGATATTCTCTAGCTCTGCCGTCCCGTGATGAGCCACCTATAATCCACGAGGATGGCTATGTCTCATTTCAAAGTAAGATGGAGGGCTGTATTGATTCCACTCGGCTGAGAGGAGATCTGATTTAAGTTTTGAATGTGAGAGTGTGAGCTAGCCCACCCCAATTTCAGTGCAGATGAAATTGGCTTTGGTGCATTATATTCTTTTGCTGCCCAGCAGACCGTGCCGGGTACAGTGTTTTGTCACACTGTGACAGATGAGGAATATAGGGTTGGTGTCACAGGCACCTGCACAGCTAGAGGGCATGCCCATACATGATGCCACAGTAAACCGTGGCCTAGTTTAAGTTTTCCCCCATAAAATTACATCTTCGTCTGCAGCAGATCATCCAGGAACCACAAATCATTTACTCATTTCTGTTCATTAGACACAGTGTGTATAGTAGTATAGTATTAGTATAATATAGTATTATGCTTAGAAATATTGGACAGTTTTGCAGGCTACATCAGTGCAGGCTATTCTTTATTAAAAGGAAATATCCTGATTGAATGTGAAGAAATCAATTTGGGGATTTTTTTCCAATTTCATGCAAATGAACAAAGATCAACAAAACACGATGCAGACAATTTCCAAAGCTCAACATTGGAATCGTACAACCAAACTATTAATTAATGCAAAACAGTGTGCATGGCTAGCTCTTATACCCATCATGTTTTGCTGACATATTCAAGGAAATAAGAACAACTAAACTTGAGGAGAATAGTTGGTGGCTTGAAATGGGGAAGACAGAGACTTGTTAGAATTTAACACTGTCACACCTTGAGACTTCTTACTTCCAATTTAAATAGTGCATGTCAATGATAGGAGTTCTTTTTGAAGAAAACAAAATACTTGTTTTGCAAGTACTAAACGCTCATGAAATATCACTTAAACTGGTGATCTTTCAGTTCTGGAGTAGATTTTATTTAATGTTTTTTTTAACTGTTTAACCTATTTTGGATCAGCTGTTTATGAAAAAGCTAAACTGACCATTTGCAAGCAGGTAGCCGAGTGGTATTGTTCCAGTCTTCTATCTACCAAATGCCAACATGATTTTTATGTAAGGAAAAAGAAATACTGTCAGGATTTCTTTCACATGCCAAGGATATACTTGTGGTTAAAATAAAAACGGAACTACTATGGAAAAGCATCTACATAGAGTAACATTTTAATTTTGAGACTGTTTAAGTGCACATCTGCTATCATTTTTACACTGTGCATTATACTGTATATCATTAAAAAAAACAAAAAAAACCGCAGGTGTGCACAGCTACACGCGGTGGACGAATGGTGTCTTCTGAGCGTTTGAAGAGGAGACAGGTCAGAAGAAGCCAAGACGCCACATCTGAAGAGCGCGGTGCCCCCCATATTGGCGAAGCAGGAGTCCCTACTCCGGGCCCGTGTTTACGTTTCCCTTCAAGTGTTTCCCCCCACGGCACTCCATCCAATTCTGCTCAACAAGGGAACATGAGGCAGCGGACTAAAATGAGAGTGGGCTCATGAATGGAGAGGGACAAATTGACATGTGGCGTTTTGTGAGGTGAGTGCCCAACCTCTCGACCGCTGATTACCATTCGCTAATGAGCACTCCTGTTTGTGTGTGTCTCTGTGTTTCCCTCTCCCTGCTTCTCTGCAGAGGGCTCCTTTTTCCTCTCCAGCTTTGTGCAGCTCCGGAGTGGCCGATGGAGCATAGGTGCTCTGTTAATAGGGAGACGCACACATCAGTAATTAAAGCAGTAGGGGGCCTTGTACTATACCAAGTCCCTCCAATCCCCCTTTTTAAAGCTCGCCCTCCCCATATAATTCAATCCCGCCTGCCGAATTGATCATTGTGCGAGGCCAGTTTTGCCCCCGGCAGTTTTGTCACTTTCTAATGATGCTTTTCAGAGATGCAAGGCCGGGGTCCTACCAGCACCATGATCATTTGGGACGAATCGCTATCTTCACAACATCTGACCAAAATCCTTGCATTTACTCACAAGAAAACTCACCGACAGGTTGCTACACACAATACAAACAAATGCACAAAACACATCCACTGCCCGCTGCTGAAAATCACAGCGTACTGAACTGGAACTCAAGTATGTGGTTCATGCTGCTAAAGACTACGAGGAGGAAGCAATCTCCAACCCTGATAACATATTTTTGCTCCTTAACTGGGCAGAAAAGGAAGAAATCACAGTGTATGATGGAAAACAATAACTAGTTTTAGGTTACTGAACCAGTCTGGTGGAGCATATATATCCTTCAGGCTATTATATAAATAAAAAATATGAGAAGAAATGTCATACATGTTTGTACAAGTCTGTTATCTTTCAGGCCCGGAAATGCTGCCACAGGTTTTGAGCCCGTATCTGACAAAGTGTCCTTATATCTGTAATACACGACAGATTCCCTCTCTAGTTTCCTTGAATCATCCCTGTTTGTCTGTGTCTATATGTCCCCAAGCCTCTTTATTCTGTCCTCAGCAGGCAGCAAGAATCCACTGGGAATGTCTCTCACTTCTGGCCCAACTTATTCAAAGTGAGCTAAAGACAGCAGGGAATTACAACTAGAAATGTTTCTTTTTGGAGGTACTGGAAACAGCCAGCTGACAGATTTTTAATTTTCATACAGTTTTTTTCTATTAATGGGGAAAAATTCAAGTTAATTCATAAGACAATTACCATGATTATCGCATTTCATTACAATTTGAACTTTGCTTTGGGGTGCCATCAGTCTTTAAGAAATGCCAGTGTTATCGATCAGTCGTGTTCCTTCTCCTTCTCTCACACTGACACCACTTGTAGCTGTAGTTAATAGGGTGGCGTACCCTATTTAATTAAAATAACCCAGCCGAGGTGTTTTAACATGGCATTCTGCTTCTCTGAGCCATGTTTGTTCTGTTTCCTGCCCTGTTCAGCTCCCCCCTTATCTCTTAGACCCCCTTGAGTATGGCGTTTTACATTTCTGTTTGTAAAACTGTCAACACATCCACTGGCTGTACTAACGTGTGATTTAGCGCCAACAGAGAGGAGGGATAGAGAGTGAGAGAGAGGCAACTGCATGAGATCTTGCACGTTCTCAAAGTGGAATATTTTTTCACTGTTATCCCCCTAAACCCCAACCCCACACCCCCAAAGATGCCTTGATGCTTGTGAAGAGCGTCTTTTTACCCTTTAACAATCGCGTACCCTCTCTTACTTTTCTCATGTTCACTTTCTGTAGCATTCGTCGCCAATACTTAACGCTACCGATGCCTTTCATTTGAAATGAAATATGACGGGAGGGCCGGGCTGTGAAGCGCCCGTGTCGAGGTGCAAATCAAATTAACGAGTGAAAAGAACGTAAATCGCCTTACGTACAAAAATTCACGCTGTTCTACTCTCATCGCAGAAAGTTCAAAATGAAATAGCAATGTTCAAAATAATTGGTTTAATGCGTGTCACTGAATAGTGTGAGTGAAGTTTACACCTGTCTCACTCCTGTCAAATCAGAAATCGCCCGTCATGGTTAATAGGTACCCGGGGGAAGGGATGACATATCAGGACCAGAAAAATAAACAGCAGCTATAAATCCTGCAACAAGAATCCCTTATGGAATCGGCTTATCTGTACCTACACAGCTCTTCCCCACATGAATGCACGCTCCCTACACAAAGTTTAAAAAGATAAGAACACTCCCAAACCAAATGAATGAAACATTTACCTCAGTCAGATTCTCATCAAGAGCAGAAATGCTAATTAAATTACTCGACACATCTATAAAAGACAGACAGAAAATAAACACACAAAAAAAAAAAACGGTTAAACATTATTTGGCAAGGGAAAAGAATTGCACCTGCATCTGTTTCTACCAAGGGTGGAAGAAATTCTGCTTTTAATAAACAGAAATACTCCATCCTGATTCTGCATTTGAGATTTTTTTTTTTTTTTTTTACTTTAGTTGGCTTTAATTTACACCTCTGTTTTGCAGCTCTGAGCAGGCAATTCAGTTTTTGTCCCTTTGGAGAGGAGCGCTCGCAGCAGAACATTAGCTCATTTTAACGGCCAGTGTAATAATCTGTGCACCGGAGGCCCTCCGTTGGAAGCTCTGCTTTGCACTAAAGCATCGGAGGCTCCCCTGTCAATAACAAGCCAGTCACTTCATTATAGCTTCACAAGTCACCCATTTATTATCCATTGGCCCCATCAGAGAACGGCAGAGCGCGGAGTCAGATGTTACAACATATTAATCAAAGCTGCACCATTGTGTCAAAATGTAATTTTCTACACGAGGACCGCGGCAGTAATTGTTTGATTCGATAACAGAAGTAGATAATGTGTCCAGGGACACAACGGTGCTCGAGCGGATGCAAATAGATGAAGCTCGGACCTGAACTAATGTTTAAATTTAAGATAACTGGCTGCTCTTTATTTAAAAGAAAAGAGAAGTGAGAGTATGATTGGTGGGTTGTGCTCGAGGGGAACCTAAGAGGTGCCAAAAGACACTTCTACAATTATTACCGAATGTAGATGCAACCAAAAGTGGAAGTTTTTTGCTTAATCGAATATGTGTCATAACAAAAATTAATAGCGGAATTCATGAGAGCTTAATATTCTTCTGTGGTTTTAATGGGTTTCACTTGCAGGGGAATATCTGCAGTGTAATCTGTTTTCACTGTTCACTGTTCATTGCGGTTCTGTTTTAAAACTTTCGGGGAAAAAATCTGCAAAAAAATTAAGGTTTAAAGAAATCAAAGCAATATTTACGTGTCTGATCTTGCTGAAGGAGGGAATTTTGCCCGTTCTCAAAATTCACATTTCCTGATCTGTCAGTGAAATCTACTGACCATCCTTAACCTCCGTTGAGTTTACGCATGGTCCTCTAAAAATTTTTTTAAAAAAAGATAGAAAATTCGTTGCAACTTGGGGAAAAAAATTAAAAAGAGATGGCACAACACTTCTGAGAGCCTGAATGTGTGAATCCACAGACACGTCTGCATGAGCGTAGTGGCTTAGTGCCGATTATAGTTGCACCAAATGTTGAATAGGACTTTCAAAAAACACATTCACGAGAAGCTGTGAGAAATTCACTCACACCAGCAAATGCAAAAGCTGACCACAGCCAACTACAGGAGCAGAGCAGAAAAAGCCACATAGCAACTGTAGCTGAAGAAGAGGAAGGGGGATGCAGAACACCCAAACACAGAGAGACAAAAATAAAGATATATGGCTCTCATCACAGTTTATAAAAATTTGTGCAAATTTAAAGGAAGGGAGCGTTTGCAGGGAAGTGTTTTTATGAATGTTGGTAATAATGACATAACTGAGTAGAACAGTCTGACATATTTCTCCTTTACTTTTCTTTTCTCTTTTTTTTTTGTGGAAAAACTAAAAAGCGTCAGCAAACTCAACAAATCTTGCACACAAGCAGAAAAGCAAAATCTGATGCAATCCCGAGTCAAAGTTGCTCGTGACACTCACAACAAGCAGAGAAAGGCAGCGCGAGACCCCGACAAACCCCTTTCACATGTAATGATTACTCCCCTTCATTAAAACTGCTAGTAACCCTGTTAGGCTGGAATAGACTCACTACGGGTAATCGTGAAAACACTTTTAATCAACGCACAGCAACAGTAGAGACCTTGCTAGAATGCATTCACTCCAAATAAAGCAGGCTCTTTATAAACAGGCGCAGCAAAACAGCTAAGACCCTGATAAGACTCCTCACACTCTCCATGGCGAAACCTGCCTGTGAATGTCTCCTGACAGCTCCTTAGCCCTTGTTAGAGAGAATCACTTCCTAATGATTCAACCCAGCTTGGAAACATCAACAGCCACAAAGTAACACTTGGGCATGCAGTTTT
The DNA here is from genome assembly GCF_963576455.1 of Neolamprologus multifasciatus. Lineage (NCBI taxonomy): Eukaryota > Metazoa > Chordata > Actinopteri > Cichliformes > Cichlidae > Neolamprologus > Neolamprologus multifasciatus. Next base: position 13,055,230 of record NC_140459.1, on the reverse strand, counting down.
ACATGAAGTAACATGCAGCCGATGCAGCTGACTGGGTTCGCCCATGTGCGGTTGTGTCCACGAAAACTTTTCGATGAGGTTCGAAACAAAAACTTGAAGCGAACAAAGAGTCACTAAATTCTGATAATAGGTCGGCCGTGAGATATATTTTAGAAGGTCGAAACAGAATCGCGCGACGAGTAACACACTTATGAACACACTCGCTGCTGTGTTCATAATCGTCTAAAAGTTTTGTTTAATCTGCGGATTTTTTTTCTCTGAAAGATTAAATATGTATTTTCCTACTACATATAAATATATAAAATTACATTAATCTAAAAATGTGTCATTTGAAAGCATTTTTAGGATATATTCTTAACATTTTTTTTTTTTTTTTTCACAGTCATCAGCCAGACTGAACGTTTGACTTTTCTCCTAGTTGGCTCTTGTGTGAGACCTTTACACACGTTAAACAATAAAAATAATTGGCCTGCATTTCTTTTACAGTTCACACCAACGAGGAGAAGAAAAAAAAAAAGAAAGAAAGAAAAACACCTCTATGCACACTGCGGCTGACACAAATGTATGCATGTGCTTGCTCATAAGCACCCACACAAACACACGCGCGCACACACGCACAGACGCGCACACACAAACAGGGCAGTTGACACATGGTATATCAGCAGGCGCAGTTCTTTTGTCCTCTTGTTAGTTTTAGCCACACCAATACTCTTGGAACACATCATGCTTTTGTCCTGAATACGTAGGACGCCAGTATAGAGAAGAAATCAAAATAAAGCTTTTAGGCTACCGTTTAAAAATCAGAAATCACGTTTATTATTCTCCATCTCATCCCACTTTTTAAAAATTCAGTGATTCCGATTTGATTTTTTTCCCCTCCCAAATCTCCTTGTTGTATTTTCCATTGATCGCTAAACAGCGATGACAAAAATCAATGTATGACTAAGATTTTTCAAGGTCCCTTTCTGTGACTCAGAGGCGTTTATTTTTTTCACGCCGCAGCGGCTGTATTTTGGTGATTATTTGTCGTGTGGTTTTTCATCTGTGCCTGAACTGTCAATTATGCCAGCAGTGGGTGGGGTTTGAGTCATGGATAATATGATTTTGACAGGTATGATTCACTGGCAAGGAGCAGGCATCCATGTGCACAAGCAAACACATAAACACGATGATTAAAGTTTACACATAAACATTAGGACGTAAAATAATGTCCGTAGGTCGTGGAGAGAATCAATTCTTTGCCCCCTCTTTAATAAAAGAATATATCACTATATAGGCCCAAAAAAGACAAACTTTCTCTCCTTACATGTACTTTTTTCTGTTCAGGTATGCTACCCACCCTTCCTTGTGCAAATTCATCTCATCCAACACAATCTTATCCCACAGATGCTGTCACTCCTTCATCCTAGGTGTGAAAAATACGGCAGGCTAAGGTGCTACTCTGTAATCAGGCTGGACTGTTGTGCAGCGTACAGTGAGGCGTGCTGATAACCGCCACAGCTTCACAAGGCTGCGGTGTGACCCCATGGCCACGGGGGCCTCAGATGCCTCTTCGTTTTTCAGATGGTTCTGCACTGTGGCAGAAAGGCCCAACAAATCGCGGTGGAAAAAAACAAAAAAGCACATGAAACACAGACATACACGCATGGAGAGCAACAAGGTCTAAACTCTCCGCCTGGCCTAGATGATGTTCGCAACAGGATTACACAAACGCTGGGATCCTGCACGGCATCGAAAATAGTGAAAAGACAGATGTGACATCGGCTCTATTTTCACTTGCATCTTTTGGCAGCGAGGACAGATTATGAAATGCAGTCTTCATCCAATGCTCTGCTCGTGAACAGCAGATTCCACGGCTTTTTCTGTCTGCCTTCCCCACATGCTCTTAACAGTGCGCTTAACACCTACAATTATATATTTATATATATATATATATATATATATATATTTTTTTTTTTTTTTTTAAGAAAAAGAAAACAGGACTGGACCAAATTACTTACATCTTGCGTCAGTCTGAAAAAAAGCTTAACATCTTGACACTAGCTTTTAGTGTGGGCTGCATCTTCACAGGAGTGTGGCATGCTATGGCAACAGATAAGAGTAGCTTCATCATACCTCAGGATCCTTCTTTTGAGTCAGTGCTCCTTGCTGGGAGAGGATGCCGAGCAGCTTTTGGGTTCAGCACTGAAATGACAAACAGTTTGAGTGATGGATGGAGCCGTGTACTCTAGCTGTAGAGTCCGAGCACAGACAAAAACATCCATGAAGCTTCGGGATAAAAGCTTTAGAAAGCAACCAAGAGTTTCATCATTTAGCAGTCAAAGCAAATGCACATGATAAAAACGGTAAATATAGCCAGTAATTTACAGAAAATTTTAAATCGGTAATTTTTTAAAAGTATTGAACAGTTTACTTTAGGAAATAGGCTGTTACTCACAGTTTTGATCCAAAGTCTCAAAGTGCCCCCTAGTGGGTCTTTCCTGTTTCTGCTCTCAAGGAGCTCTGGAGAACATCTGACCCCATAATAAGGTCTCTGTAGTTCACTGTGCTAATTAAGAGGGCACTTTCAACATGGGATCACAGGATAACACTCAGTGCCTAACACAGTTTGAGTGCATTAGCTGCTCTCTGTACCACAACAAACTGCTAAGTGTCTGCGAGGGTAAACTGATATCACAACACCAATTCACTGCACTGATTGTAAGAAACACATAACTCCAGTCTCAGCACCACGCTATGCTCGGAAACACGCACATTTACACTGAAATTACGCTAAAAACGAAGGCCTCAAAAGGCTACTCGATGCTCAATTTGCATGCCACCCTGCTGCAGCCAGAGCGATACTTGCATTTCAACACTGAAATGCAAAATCAAAGCCCAAATAGCAAATGCTTAATTCTTTTCAGTCTCCCGTGCTGTAATTCAAGCGGCATGGAGCACAAAGAAAAAGCTGGACAGCTTGCATACAGCAGCCTGCAAAGCGCTGCTGACTGATAATACACTCTGTCTCTCCATCTCCTCATAACTCCTTCCCACAACACAACCTGGCACCTTGTCCCACTGGCTGGCCCTGAAGGAAAACAATTACCAGAGAGGCGGAACAACAATACCCAGAAAACATCTGCTTGTGCCGGCTGGGGCCATCGACATGCCTGACTGTGTGTCCCTGCTGGCTTAGGCAGGGGACACATGCCTGGCTGAATATGGCTGATGGGCCCGATTGTACGAGGCCCCAGTCTCCTGCTCCTTGTGGCGCCTAACCCTCCGCCTGTTTGCCCGCCGATCCACCTGCCTTTCTGACTGCCTGTCTGCCTTCTCTGGCAGCGGCAGCTCTGTCAGAACAGACGAGGGTCCGCCTGTTAGAGCAGTTGTTCGTTTGGGTAAAATCCCTCCTGCTTGGATGAAACAGAGAAACAGTATGGCAGGACGAAAGGAAGGCAATGAAGATAGCACAATGGACCCATATTATGCATATCTCACGTTTTTGTCCCATCTTTAGGGCAAACAGTGAATCTGTCTAAAATACTACACACTGTATATTGCTTACATATAATAGCACCTACTGGTTTATTATAGTTGCCTCCACCACACAGATAGGCTTACACTCTTTAACACTGGCACACAGATGATAGCATATCAGACACTTATTAGTTTGCTTGTGATTTGGTTACCTTCTTCTTCTTCTTTTTAACCTTTCATAATTCAAACAGCAATGCATTAAGCGTGCATCCTCTTTGACATGCTCTTCTCAGAGTTTATTGATTTTATATCGCCACCTTGTGGCCATCATTGAGGCTTTATAATTATTTCTCCACAGTAATTCTCAGGAAATGTACGTCGAAATTCGTAACACAAAGTTCAAAAATACAAGATAGAAAAATAAATATATTATATAAAATTTATTATGGCTTATTTTTTCAATTTTATAGATTCAGTAGATTTATCAATCATTGTTTTGATTGGATTAAAGACGGCGTGTGTCAAAAACTGAAGAGTAATATTTTTAAAATAATAAAGAAATAATCAATGAAAAAAAGGATGACTGTTTAACAGCTTGTATGTAAGAATTTAAATGAGATTCATTTGTGTTAGGTTACAGATTACTTGTAAAACATACCATAACCATATCGTTTCTTTTACTCCCACACACTTACCCTATTCAGCCAAAACCAAGATCAGACTACTGTCACCGTGACGGTGATTATTATCATTTTAAAGTATCACAGCTTTGCAGTGCACACGTTACATAATAAATCTATTTCGACCTGCACTGCCTGCTTAGGTGTTACTGGCCCGGCTTCACTTCACCCCCAGCCGTGTAGGTCGGCCCCTCCCACTGTAACAGAGCTTTTGCTGCTTTTATAAACTGTAGGAAATTTCTACTTAGAAGGCCTAAAGAAGGAAAAAGGATCAGTTGTTAGTAGAACTAGCAGTTACAATTGGCAGCTCTGTTATACTCTCATTTCGTGCAGAGTAGTATGTCTGCTTTCTTTTTGCCATTTGTGTGAAAAAAGTGCAACATAGAGGACACTCGCTACGATTTCAAATGACTACATTTCTTATAAGTAATAACAAAAAAATAACTTTAACGTTTTAATCTTTTTTGCTACTTTTCAGTATGAAAAGCGGCTTGCTTTATAGCAACTTTTCTACGACAACGATGTCAAACGTCAGCTCTCTCGGATATTTCGAGGTGTACCTGAAGGCAGCATTTTTGACACGGGCTCGGTGTAACCGGGAGGTGGGTTTGTTTGATGACAGCTTGCGGGGACACGCCCGCCGTGACAGCAGCAGCAGCTGAAGCGGCTTGTGTGGCTTTGACATCGTGCACAGCCTCCTGGGCTCGAGCTGAGCGTCTCAAAGCCTCGCGGCCAGCTTTTGACGGAATAACTTCTCATACAACTAAATGAAGCGGTTGCCTGTTGTTGTGCCCCAGACTGCTGTGGCTTTCCGCGTCAGAGCAACAACAGAGATGTAAAGCAATTTGCACTACCGCATCTTCCTCTTGATATGCTTCTGACATAACGAGGAGCCAAGAAGTGACAGAGGTATTTCGGCATTCTTTTGGAACTTGTTTGTGTTGGTGTGCCGCTGCCGTTACGCTGTTGAAGCCATTGTAATATCACAGGCACAGCGCTAGGAGCGACAACCCCCTCGGGAGGATGTTTGTGTCGCTTGAAGTCGGGACGACGTTAGAAAATGTTTGAGTTGCTCTGGTGTGCATTAAGTGAAACGTCCACTGTTAGCTGCAGCTTCATTTTTAGCTGTGAGCGTGAACGGAAGACCTAGCAGGCGAGTTCACATTAGCAGCTGAAGAAGGAGAACTTTGAACACTGAATGTTGCACTGACCTCGGGCCTCACCTGCTAGGTGCCAAACATAGAGAGACCTGCAAGAGGTGTATTCTTTGACACGCCACACGCTAAGATAATCTTTGCAGAGTTAGTCACTTCTAGTCCCATTTAGTGCTTTTGTAACCTTTTTGCATTATAAAAATTAAATGTTAATACTCGAGGAACATCTAAGTCACAAGGGTTCATTAACGGGGACCAACAGGTGAAGTTCACCTGTCTGTGTCTGTGCCAGTTTTCACTGGGCTGCAGTGTTAAAATGCTGTGAAAGGTCCTTCAGGACATGTATTTATGAGGCAGCTCATCTCAGTTGCGAGAACAACCAACTGACCTCATAACTTATTAATGGCCCCCAGAATGCAAAATGAAGCAACTCAGATGCTAAACATCGACCCGATGCTGATTTCAGATCTGTCCTTCAAACGAGGTCACTTGTCTTTACTTTGTTTGTCTTCTGCTTTATTGTTCGGGGACCTGGAAAAACAAGTCCTCACTACTGAGATGCTTCCTTGCATGCACCACACTGTTAAATTACTTTTTTTGTTCTAGATCATAAGGTTACAATTTAAAACATGTTGTTTGATCAGAATTTTTTTTAAAACATCTGTTATTTATCCGGGTTATTTTTTTAAGTGCTCTCAGTGTGACAAACACATACAGATGAGGAGAGAATTATTAGTCCCCAAAATTAAAGTTTTTCTCAAAATCTTCCCAAATGCTTTTTAACAGAGTAAGGGATTTTCAACATCCTATTTCTAAAAATATTAGTTCACTTTAGATTTCCACACAATAACAGCATGATTTCTGGCTAAAAAAACCACCCCAAATGACCAGGGTTATTAGCCCACTGAAAACTGAGCTTTTTTTGAGCTGTGCAATTATGTGCTTTAACGTTGGCCAAAGCTTGTAAAATAAAATGAAAACTGAGGTCTATCTTCCAATTTACACACAGTATAAATACTTCAGCAAAGGTTTGAGCTCACACCTGAGAAAGCGTCATGACAACAACAAAATAAATCAGTTAACTCGAGAAAAAGAGTTGTTGATGCTCACAAAGGATGAGATGGATATGCAAAGTTATGACACTGTTTCCAAGTGTCATCAACTGGAGTGAGAAGTATCATTAAGAAACTCAAAGAGAGCCACGGTGTACAGAACAAGCCCATCAGAGGTATGAAGAGAAAGATTTCAAAGACCCTTAAAAGAAAACTAGTGTTTAATGATGTTTTTAGACTCCAGAACAACTGCCAAGATGTAAGTGAGTGACTTAACCAAGTCTGGAATTGTAGTCTGAATGAAGAAAATCACTTGAAATCTGCACAAGAGTGGACTGCAAGGGTGCAAATCAAGATAAACTCTGCCTTTGCAGAAGAGACATTTTTAAGACAAACTAAAGAAAGAGAAACATGGAATACACTGGGAGCACATTCTTCCAGTGTATAAAGGAGCTCTTTAGCCACAAAGACACTTTAGTTTGGAGAAAGATGGGAGAGGTGTAAAACCCAAAGAATATTGTCCCCAGTTCCCACGGTGAAACACGGCGGTGGGAGTATTATGCTGTGAGATGCTCCAGTGCGTCTGGAACTGGGAAATTCATCAGTGTGGGAGGAATCATGAAGAACGAAGGACGTGAAGATTCTGAAAGAAAACCTCAAGCAGCCAGCACCAAAACACAATAGCAACACAATACATACGTCAGCCCTGGTAAAGAACTACTTCCATAAGAGCAAAGTGAATGCCATTGACTGGCCTGCACTATCTTGAATCCCATTAAGAATCTGTAGGGTGAACTGAAGAGGGAAGTTGATGCCAGAAGACCACAAATTTGGAGGAGCATGTGAAATTCACCAAAAAAGAATAGGCTCAGATCAGGAGACGTGTGTGAGACTTACCTAAAACTACAACAAATGACTGTGCGCTGTTTTCCAGCAGATAGGATACACAATTGACTATTAGCGTTGGGTGGGCTAATCATTTTGACTCTGGTAGTTTCAGGGTTTCATGGATTAAAGTGATCCATTACATTCAGAATAAAACTTTTATGCTTTGTTTAACAGCACTTGGGTAATTCCCTTTATAAAAATTACATTTTCACATGGGGACTAATAATATTGTCCAAAGTCAGAGGTTAGGTTAGGATACAGTGCAGTGCCATGGGAAGGATAGCAAATCATTTTGTGCTGTGATATAATCATTATTATTAAGTTTTAATTATTTCATTTGTAGCTGAGAGAATGGCAACCAGAGCCTGATGGGAATTTCCTTGACAGACCTTTTACTTGTTAACTATGACTGAGTGTCCTCAAATTTCCCAGTTAGTCATGCATGATACCCAAATCCTAAAGGCTAACTTACCTAAACAGACTCCAGCTTTAATGCCATTTAATATTAGTGATTACACCCGTGCCTTTATTGATGTGAAATGTCTAAATGTCTCCCTTGTTTATGACCATTTTAAAGATGGGATTATATCTACCCCACAGTTGTGTTCCAGTGATATGACTTATAATGCAGAAAAGCTCGAACGACTTTTATAATAAATACTGGAAATCGATAGTGATGTCAGACTGAGATATGTCTCAGAATGCAAACACTGGTGCAGAGATTTTGTGAAAACAACCATAAATTGTAAGTCAGCCCAAGTGTTTCATTTATCCACTCTTTCCATCATTATTTTCTGCAATCTCGTGCTACCATTACAAGGCACTGCAGGGGAAGATGGAGGTCCAAAGTGGTGTTCAGCAGCCTGAGCCCTGCCCTCTGGGCTCTCCTCGGTCAGGGGCCGATCAGCAGAATGAAGTGGATGACAGACAGATGGATGCCGGTGGCAGGCCTTCCACTGACAACCACAGTAAGGATGCACAGCCAGCAACGCAGAAAGACGACAAAAAAGTGAGTTACAGGCTCCCACTGCTGCACATCTGCAGGCGCTGGGTCTGGGTGTGTCTGTACATGTGTATGTGTGTGTTGAGTGATGAGATCCTGCCTGTCTGTTGAACTATGTGGGAAATATCCTGTACTTTGAGTGTGTTTTATTTTCCAGTGCTTAAAAGCCAAGTTGCATTTTTTGCAAATACATTTTTTTTATGTTGTGGGGCGTTAGGAAGAGCACAATGGATATTGGCAGCTAGCAATATTAGCCTATCCTAGCTATTTGCTGATATATTGGTATCAGCAAATAATTTTAATTTCTTGCCCTATAAAATTTAAATTTAGAGGAGTAAAGAAGAGACAGGCGAAACACCCTTCAGCCATGTTGCGAGTGTTGTACATTGTATTGTTTGCCCACCAGAGGGCGCTCTGCAGCTTACCTGTTTGCAACGCACGTGATTGGAACGCCACAAACACAATAGAGCGTTAGGCAGGCCATGAATGAATGATCATAACTTGTTGCAACATTATAACACGTTTATTTATAACCTACATTGTCATATTATATAAGTAATGGCTTCTTATAACAGCTTATAAGAAACGTTTGGGAAACTTGCTTGTTTTGTGTGCCTGAAAGAATGAATATCGGCCAATATCTTATTTTTAAATCCCCTATTAATAGTATTGGTCTTAAAAACCCTATATCGGACCATCTCAAGTGTTAAGCGTTGTCAGTCCTCAATCATGAGCTTCGACACTTCTCCAGTTCTGCAAGGACATGTTTGCAAAGCATTGTTGCTTCAAAACTATAGTTACTTTTGCTCTCATGCCTCAGTTGTTTTAAAGGGTCCAGTCAACGCAAAAATATCAAGCACCGCTGTGGTATGGACCTGTGGAACTGCCTATTACTTATCAAAACCCAAGTGGATTGTGCAGTTCCCTCATGCGAGCGCTCATTCTCAAACATATCAACCCTCTGCCATTTTGGAGCCCTCTGCACGTCCAAGAGTGACAGTAAAATCCTCACTGGCTGTGCTCCATCTCAACGATGTCAATCATGCTTCTCTGGCAGGAGCCAGAACCTCTTTCCGTCAATCAGCCCGAGAGGCTCTGCACGCCTCAGAGCAGAGAAGAGATAGAGGCAGAATAACCACAACAGATATCAAAAACATTCACTAGATGACTGGACTGACTGCTACTGGCAGCTCTGAATGGGTTGCTTGTCATGGCTTGCTGTATCAATTTTGAGTTCTTTGAGCAGAGTTTGAGCGTACAGTAATCGACATCACGCTTTAGGGTTTCCAACTTAGTGAGGTGAAAGGGCCTCTGAAGCATTAAACTAACATCAAAAGCTCATAATCATATAATGCAGGTATTTTAGGTTGAGTTTCAGCTTGTTGTTACTGTAGCATTTAACTCTACTTAATATTACGTATTAACCTGAAGGAAGTCTTTGCACTTATGTCTAAAATGTCTGCAGTTTAATGAGTTAGGGGATTTTTCTGCAGCTGTGATCAAATAAAGCAACTATTACTTCAGTACTTTTACTTTCACATTTAATGCTAGCGACCTCATTCTTGATGATCTACATATTTGATTTGCCGAATATGCCCTTCCTGATGCATCCATCTGGTTTGTGACTGACACTAGGACTACACTGGCTTGTGGACCTTTGTCTCATGCCAGGAAAGAGTACTACAAATGTGATATTTGCTTTGAGAGTGAAGGAGTTGCTGTGAGTCTTTGTGGACTAAGAGAAAGCATATAATAAAGTGATGATAAGAACTGTACTGCACGAGGAGTCAGGAGTGGCAGAGAAGTATGTAAGGGCAAGACAGTGGTGAGGTGTGCAGTAGGATTGACAGATGGGTTCAAGGTGGGGGTGGGATTACATCAGGGATCAGCTGTGAGCCCTTTCTTGTTTGCACCGGTGATGGACAGGTTGACAGATGAGATCAGGCAGGAGCCTCCATGGACCATGATGCTCATAGACGACATCGTGATCTGTAGTGAGAGTGGGGAGGAGGTGGAAGAGAGGAGGAGGTATACTCTGGAGAGAAGAGGAATGAAAGTCAGTGGATACTTGTGTGGGAATGAGAGGGAGGGCAGTGGAACAGCTCAATTTATAAGGCAAGGCTGACATGGTTTGGACATGTGGAGAGGAGAGGACGGATGGTGAATGTATTGGACAAAGGATGTTGAACATGGACCTGTGGAATAATGGAACTGTAACAAAAACACCCTTTGCTCATGGAGCTAGTTGCTTTGTTGCAGTTACTGCAGTCTGTGACAAATTCTTGTATAAGTTGTAATCGTGCAATAGTACTGTAGGATAACATACTTTGTGACCATGCAAACTTAGATTATGTTCGCTATCTGAATTCTTTCAGGTAGTTCACTGAAGTCTCTTATTACAGTCCTTTGACATACACATGAATACACACCCTCTATAAGACTGGATAGAAGATCTCCTGCCTTTGAGGTATTCAGCACAATAAGACCATCAGAATTTCCACACATACACTGGTCTACCACCTGCAGTTGGTGTGAAGATTTTATTTTTCAAACCTCAACTTATGCCTTTTAAATCCAACATTGACTCGTCCGTGTCTGGTTTTATTGTCTACTGATAAATCAAAACCTTTGTACAAATATCTTACATTAATGGCTGTAATGATAAATGTTGCCACCTTGGAAGGCTGAGTGCAGTCTGTTAATGTTGAACAGGGGCATTTGTCAGTGTTTAGCTGTTTGTGCTGCACTGTGAAGCAATGGGGCATGAAGGCTTACATTTCAGAGAGCAGAGGTTTTCTAACAAGCTCACAGTGGCAACATTAAACATTAGTTTTTAATTTTACTGTGGGCGTTACCACATAAGCAGACAACAAACCACAACATGCAACAAGACCACCGTCGCTGTCATTTAACCTTTTTCTAATTGAAGCAAGCAGAAGTGGGCATTTTTTTTGTCCTTTTTAATTTTTCCCCCCATTCTCTGTTGTTAATTAGCAGAGTAGATAATTCTAATAAGTGGTGCACTTTCACAGAAACATCGCCTGGGGACCGCGGGTCCCAGCGACACTGGCCTGACCAACTGTTTGGCAAGCAGGCCACTGCGGCCGTGGATTCATCGATTCCTCTGGAGTGTTAATTCATCAAGGTGTCATCAGTGGAAATGGACCACTGCTCTGTCCTTGTTAAAGGGTGCTCGCCTCTCGCCTGCCCCGTTGTTTATTAGTGATACATCATACAGAATGAGGTGACACAGTTTGGCCTGTGGGCGCAGGCTTAGAGCTGCGGTGGCATATAAGGTCATCATGAGTTCAGTCAGCTGTTGCATAAAGGTTAAGGAAGTCAGGTGGCGAAAGTATATTTTCCCGTTTGAATCCCCAGACTGACCCTGTATTCCCAGGAATAAGAAAGTAAAGGTTTAACATTTGTTTCAACCTGATGAAAAACCCTTTAGTGGGCAATTAATCCCAAGTTGCTAACTGTAGGCTGTTCCTTTTGAGCAGGCTATTTTTCAAAAAGAGCATTTAAAATGTCTCACCAAATTTTTTTTCAGCTTGGTTGTTTTCTATTAACACCATGGTGTCAATTGACCAACCATAAACTGAGTTATAGGTTTAATCATATATAATTAGTATCCTGGATTTAACATTTGACCCCACTTGATTCACCGTTGATAATCAGTATCAGTGGATCAGAGACACCAGGATTCACTATTTTAATCTTGCCTCTGTACTATTATTACATGAATATTTTAGGGTGTTTGTTCATAACTAAACATTTCAGACTAAAAGGTAACTAACATAGCTTGCTACTCCTGCAGACAGCCCTTTGTTTGGCCCTTTGTTTGGACATTTGTGCACAGAAGAGACTCCAGCTGTTGTAAGATGTCTTTCTGCTAAAGGTCAGCTTATGACCAGACAGTCAAAAGTCACAGCATCTGATCCACCCTCGGCAGTGTGCCCAGATGTGTATGGAGTAACTGATTAATGTAGGCAGTGTTCAGACCACAAATGGCTCTCTGAAATGGCCTGTCAGGAGGAACGAAAAATTAAAAACGCCCATGAAGAGCCTCTGACAAGAGAGAAAGAAAAGTCTCAGCTCAGCACCCAAGCATTTTGTAGAAGAAACACAAGTGTTGATTTATAATGTGCTGAATCTGATCGTGCACTTAACCCTAACGTGGTCCCGCACGGATATTTGCTGTGCCCTTACCCCCACGTTGATCCGTGACACTATCTCAAGTGCAGTCCGTGACCTCTAAACGACCCTGAGGGATTCTTTCAGTTGCATCCCTCACCATGATGAATCGCCTTGTGCGTATTATCCTCCAATTAGCTCTGTTGAAATCTCAAAGCGTCGGCCCACCACTGCTGATGAGCACCAGTGCTGATTTGAAATATTGCACTAATTGGTGTCATAACAGCCTACTGACCTTTAGCTCATTAACTGCACTGGAAGCAAAAATAAGTCGGCAGTGCAAAGCCTATGGCTGCTTGTAGGAGTTAGCTTGCTGAGCATGCAGTTTTTATAATTGTTCTCTACAGTTTTCTAAAGGGGCTGTCTACGTGAGTGTGTTAATGCCTGTACCTGTGTGCACTCTATTTTTTACGGACAGTTTATTTTATCTCTCATGAATGTAAAACCAACTGATCTATTCCTCCCTCGATGTGGTAATTTGTGTTTTCTTTCCATTAGAAATGAGTCACTGGGGAGTGAGCTTTTATGCGTGGAGTGGAACAGTCGTACCCGTGATTATTGCTGTTATATTTGATTACACAAATGACAAACATTCAGGAACAGAGGAAGCAAATTATGTTAAATTGCTTCGACTGAATTTGCGTGCTCTTTCAAATGAACGATCCGAAAATTAAAATCTGTGCAAATGTTACTGGGTCCAGATTTGAATGAATTTCATGTTTGCTAAACTGTAAAATCAACCTGAGCGAGCTCAAGTCAGGTAAGTGGAACTTTCTTGACTTTGTGATGACTTGTCCAGATGCTGTTGGTGCACTTGCTTAATTACTTCTTGCTCATCGTGATTAGTAAGATAACTGTAAAAAAACAGATGGCATCTCACCTTGCTAGGCAATGTGGCTTCAGCTGCAGTGCGAAAGCTTGGGATGTCTTCTGTTTATATATATTATTACCTGTGGTGCCTCTTAAATATTGAAGAGTATATTTAAAACAGCTTTATAAAATCATTTATTCGATTAACATTCAAGTTCAGCACGATCCAGCGAAAGGTGATATAATAGCTAATGTATCAAAATGCAAAAAATATGTGAGGAAAGTAAAGTGAAAGTTTTTGTCTTCATCAGCTTTTGCTGGATTGAACTGAGTGCAGTGAGTTGAGCCAAATATGGACCGACATCCTGAGCACCACCTCCGCAACCCCCCTTCGTCCTCCACTCTACAGATTACCTTGGCGGTAGCTAGCGGGGCCCAGATAATTACCTTGTGTTATTTCTCCTCCCACACTTTGCTTTTGAACTTGTAGCTGCCTGGCTGCCTCAGCTCTAATAGCATCCCGGCATGCCATCGATCCCGCACCCTTCCTCCGGATATGGAGGGGTAGTGGAGGTGGGCTGATGGTTGTGGAGGGAGGAGGGCTAGTCTGTCCCAAACCTCTGCAGGTTTCCTAAAGCGCAGGTTAATCAAAATGCCAACGTGCCTTATCATAGAAACAGCACAATGTGCAAATAGCTGTAATATGCACATTAAACAGCACATTACAATGTGCTCTTTGCAAGTGGATAAATTGAGAACTGGCACCTTGTCAAATACTAAACATTCACACATACAAATGGCTTCCAGTTTTTTTTTTCCCCCCATGCAGCAAATTAAACCTGCTATAACTAAATGGCTTCCTGTGTGAAGACTGCAGTTATGGCAGTTCAAAGACCTCATAATAGTGACCTTTAAAAAGTCTTTACTGCTTTTCTTTCTTTCTTGCTGGTTTTTTTTTTTATTTTGAGAAAATTAAAATCTGCTCAGCTGTGTCAGGAAAGTAAAATAAATTGGAAGAGTGGTAGCTATAATAGTTTTAGATATGGTGTGATGTTTTAATCCTTTGACAGCGCAAATATTCACTGCCACGCGCCAGAGCATTTCAAGGAAAGTGTCTTTAGAGACAGTCATTTTGCAGAGAGGTGAGTATGATGGCAGAGCATCTCAAGCAGATGTGGTAATCTCATTACTGTAATGCATCCCTAAGTATTATAGGAAGCTGTTTTTTTTTTTAAAGCTAATTTGATATATAAGTGTATTCAGAAAGCATTTTGTTTGTTATTCTTTGGAGAAAGAATAACATAAAAATAATGTCCAGATTGAATAATGAAATATTTGGTAATCCTGCTGTGTTCTGTTTCACGAGCAGACCTGTATCAAGATAGACAGGTTGACTTGTCAAACAAAGCTGTAACTAATAGCATCAGTAATAGCTCTATTTAATTTTGGTTTACTGTCAGGTCTTTGGGAAGGTGCCTGCTGGCTTACTGTCATATTGGCACGGGTAGATGAAGCTTTTTTTTTTTTTTATTGTTGCTTCTCCTCACACTTGTGAGTGTGTGTATCTCTTTTCCAAAGATGTGAATATATAGAATATGCAGCTTCCAATTTTAATGGAAGGGCTTTCTAAAATAAATTATTAGACAGTAGAAATAGGTGTGAATAACTTGATGCTGGCTGAATTTTGTGTTTATGCAGTTCAGTGTCACACTTGAATAGAACATAAGGGTGCACAATTAATTGAATTTTAATCTCGATCACGATTTTGACTTCCCAAAATTAAATTAAGATGATCGAGTGATATTAAAAGTGTGTCTTCCACCAGTAAGAACGCAAAGAAAAAGCAAATCAAGTTCTTTGTAAATCAGCACCTGACCATGTGCCTAGAGTACATGTGCCAATCAAAGCTGTTCTCTGCAACATACAGTTTAAAGTTTTCCTGACTAGTCTGGATGGCAAAATTCAAATGTTCGGCACAGCAGGGGGAAGGGGAAGCTCATCCCTTGAAGTGGGCTGTTTGAAAGTAGCTCAGATTTAAGGCAAGTGATGTTAACCAACAACAAATCATATGCTGAGAGTTGTGTAGAATTGTCTCTGCACCCCAACGCAACACAGCTGAGTTATTCAACTGCCTGGAAACACACCACAAAGTGCAGTATGACGAGTGCATATGGCCAAGAAAAACAGTGCAAAGATCTCTAATGTGGACACGTCAAATGTTCAAAGTTATCTCGGACATCACATCAGCTCACAAAGACAAGTGAACTCACCAGTGCATCACATTCAGTTAGATCAAACACACATGTCCACTAAACACTGCAAGTAATGAAGGCTTCTGTAAAATGGCCAGCATAGTGGACACAAGTTGCATCGTCCCCCCCCAAGCAATTATTTTGCTTCGGTGGCAATAATTGCACTGTATGCAAAACATTGCAGGGGAAATGTAGAGGGATTACACAGCTGTGGAGTACTTTTGAATTTTGTTTACATCCATCATGCAGGTACAGTGAAAACTGTATAATTTAGTTCTAGAAGATGGACTCTGCAAAGTTTTAATTAACAGGAATGTAGGACAATGCAGGTAAAAGCTGTCCTCTGATGATTTCATTTGGTGTTGATTTTTAGTACAATTTTTGGAGTTCTATGCATATTTCTTATTTTCCTTCTAAGAGATGCACAGAATTTAGGTGAATAAGAAGCACATATTTTACTTTTAATTCTACATGGGTCAAATGGCGGCACATGGCAGTGTTATATTACATGACACACCAATCAAATATTTTTTTGTTCATAATTGTTCAGCCCTAAGAGAGCACTGATATTTAGATTTTTACTTTTATGACCAATAAAAATGTAGCTACTGAAAATGGCTTACATTTGATCATCACATATGAATTTTCTAACTCTCGTTGCTCATTTCTGGCTCTTTAAGTCCAGGCCATCTCTCCTGCATCAGAGACTTTAGTACTGGAAATCACAAAAAGAGAAAAGGTGTAACTTAGTGATATGTTCAAAACCAGAATTTAACCTCTGCAATTTATTCATCAGTACAAATCTAATGACGCACTCCTGCAACACTGCTTAAATTTCCAGCGTCAGTTTAGCATGGTACAGTATTCATATGAGCACCCAGTATAGAAAAACTGCATCACAGAGCTCTGCACGGGGAACCATTGTGCTAAAGCTGAATGATTCTAAATAAGGCAGAAAGAGATGTCACTTGAAAGAGGAAGTTAAAAGAGTCTAATCAAAAAATAAAAACTATCTATCATCTGGTTTGATACACTTTTTTGATTCAGGCCCCCACAATGAAAATTAAACTCTGTGTCTCTGTCAGGTGCGTTGAAGTAAATATATCTTCTATGGAGTGCCTAGAGCATAAGGTAATTGGGTTACCTCCTGGTTTGGTGACCAAGGTCATACTTTAGCCCATGAGCTCATGTATTAGGGACGGATGATCATTAGTGGAGAGTTGGAACGGCATTGCCATTTGGTTTTTGAACTGTTTGCTCTATTTATAATGACTGTATGGATGCTTGTTAACATCAGCTGACTAGGAATTGATGTATCTGAAGAAAATAGTGATACACATTTAAATGCAAATGGAATCTCTGCATGAATAGTAATAGATTTGCTTAGATAGCGCTTTTCAGGAAACTTTATAGGATGCTGTAATAACCCCTGTAACACTATACTTTAAACGGTAGGAAAAGCTTATCAGTGTGACTGGTATGCAGTCTAATGTGTTTTATGACGGCCCCTGGCTATTTGTAGACGTTATTTGTGTTCCTGCTTGCTATTTTAGTCTATTGGCTCTTCTAATCTGTCATACAAAAGTACAGAGGCTGATCAAGCATGTCAAATGCGTATCATGCATTCATGTATCAAGATGCAACCTTTCTTAGCAGCTCTATTTATCTCTTATTGGTGTGTTTTGCTACTTTATTCAAAGCATATACTCTCAGTATAAACATAGACAACGCATGGACCTTCATGTGTTCACAGTGACAATCACACACACAGTGACACACTACCAGCAGATCACAGGCAACTTATTAGCTGCTGTCACAACACATTTGTCCCTCATCTGTTTGTGGGAGCTGTCGTGAGCAAAAGGTTGCTCTTTGCTGCAACGTGGCAAAGTGAGGTCCTCACTGTGTTTTGCATTCTCTCCTAATGGAAAGCGATGGCATGGGCCATGGCCCCCTCTCTCTGTGGCCCTGTGCAAACCAGGGTGATTTCTGCCTGAAAATAGCCCCGCTGTCAGCTCGCCTTAGTTGCCGGGGCAGTTAAAAGAGTCAGTTAAGGGGATCAGTGCTCGCTGGAGTGTGTAGCTCAGTGGCCATGACACATGGCTTTGTTGGGATCACTAGCTGCTCCTAATCCTCTTGACACAGATGACCAAAGTGTCACCAGTCATGACTCCAATTTTGCCTGTCTTTAACTTCGTAACCGGTTGACCTTATACCTGTACACTTGCTAACAGCATGAACAGCTGTACTATCATATTATATATTTTTTCTAAGAACTTTTTAAACCACGAAATGCCTTAATAAAAACCCCGCTGCTGTTATAGATTTAGTTCATAATGAAATATTTGTTGGACGTGCAGCTTGAGTTACAGGCCGGCAATTTGGCATGCTAGCATAAGCACGAGAATGCCCCATTTAGAAGGCCATCTGGAAAATCCTTTGCTGTGATTAAAAAAACAAACAAACTGCCTCTTGCATTTTTTTTATGAATTGTAGACCCCATGGATGTTTGCTGTGTGTCTGCCACACTTTAGCTGTGTAGAAGTATGCATGCTGTTAGTGGTTTGTGTCTGACTCAGTGTCAAGGCTGGAAACTGTTCACTCTGTGTTTGTGATGACTTGGCAGCAAAAGAAAGGTCAAGGAAGACTTGTGCAGAATTGCCAAATGTGCGAGATTAGCAGTAGTCAGTTCTGGCTTCCATAGGGTGAAATTCTCTGGAGTTTTTCTGTGTTGCTAGAAAATGTGTTTAGTATTGTCAAATGTGGCTATAAGCCAAAAAAACAAAACAAAACAGAGCATAGAGTAGGGTTTGGCGATCACTGCTTCAAGAATTAAAATAGGAATATTAGTTGATAGTATGTAGTTTGTTTTGTTGTTGTTTTATATCACAGAATAATCCTTTTGCAATATCAAGATAGAAGCTTCTGATGTGCAAATCACTTGCAGAAACCATCTTAAAGACGGAAAGAAAAAGATCAGTGTTTGCAAATTTAGTCTTAGATGATTTGATTTTTCTTTAAATGAAAAGCTAGTTACAGAGTATTCGCTCAGAATAAAAGAATAATGATATAAACCAGATGTTCGTATTAGATATATTAGTTAAACACTCTGTTTTCCATGTTTGTGCGAAAGTGTTTTGTTTTCTGTGTGTGAATTTCTGTTGCAAGGTAAAATCTAATTAAAAGTGTCTTAGAAAGGTGTTGGACTACCATTTGCTGCCAGAACAGCTTCATTGTGTATTGGCTATCTGTCCAAAACCTTGCATAGGTCTTTAACTGATTTGAAATCTGCTGACTACAAAGTCAATAGCACATGATTCAGATTATTGTGATATATTTAGTACCTAGCAGGGCTGGTCTTGGATTGAATCCGCCAGCTGGTTGGCATCTGCCTGTTCTCCCTGTGCTTGCATGGGTCCTCTCTGGGTACTCGAGCTTCCTCCCACAGTCCAAAGACATCTGCAGGGTTAAGTTGAATAGCAATTCTAAGTTTGCTGCAGGTGTGAATGTGAGTGGTTGTAAACGACCCCCGTTTACTGATAAACTCATACACTAGAAAAGGTGGGGGATGCTATCCCAGAAATGGCTGCTCCCATCACTTTAGAATTATTTCATTATAGAATCAAGGTGCACATTAACAACAACCTTGTATTGATTTAGCAACCCTTTACTCTGGGAGGACAAGTGGGCACAAACTATGTCAGCAAAATGCAGCTTGCTATAGGGAGTTCAGTATGTGCAGGTAATTAATATGTGTCCTGACATTTTCTAATACAAAAGATATGCGTAGGGATAACATAACGGACAAAACCTTTCCAAACAGTTGAACAGTGTAGGAAGAAATCAAGACTACTTATCTCTTTTTCATGTTACTTATGCAAACTGCTTGTGCTTTATATCTGTTTACTTGGTGCCTGGTTTTCCAGCTGAAAACTGGTCCAAGTAAGTGTAGAAATTTTCAGATTTAGAACTTAAACACAGCTGTGGATAAAATGTTAGTTATTTTTCAGAACACTGGGAATCATTTTGTAGTGTGTATATATTTCATTCATATTTATTTTTCTTAAAATTAGTGTCTACATGAATTTAATGCTGCAAAGAACAACAAAACTCTTTTACTGTCAAACCTTTCCCATGTGTGAATGTGTATTCTTGTCACTGTTAGCTTGAAATGTCCGTACATAGACTAGTGGCTTTTCAGACCACCTTCAGGATGAGAGCGTTCACATGGGAAGATGACCTCAGCGCTGTTAAGTCCAGTCAAACAGATGCTACTCTGTTTGGTAGTGACACACATGCTAAAATATTTCCATTAGGACAATCTGTTTCTACTCAGAAATGTGTTTTGATTAATTATTATTATGGAGCACTTACATCAGTGTTTTCCAGTGTTTAGATGAGACTTGGCTTGCAGTCTTCATAACACCCTTCTCGAACATTGTAGTGAATACATATAATCCCAACCAAATGGAAAACAGAAAAAGAAATTAAAACATATAAAACTTTTTTTTTCCAATTTCTGTTCTGTAATATCTGCTGTGTGCTGGAAAATTCCATATCTATGCTCTTTTACACATTAACAGAATTAACAGGAAGTAATGATAAGAAACAGGTAACTGTGCTTTTGCTTGGTGGTCTTGGTGCAACATTAGCTTTACTGACAACAGCCAGAGCCCAAATAAATGTATATAAATAAAAGAGACACATCAAAACAGCATTGACAATGTTTCTTCCTCTTAGGTGTGATATGAGAGATTTAAAACCACTGGATGTTGTACTAAAGTATAAACATCTCCAACCCAGACAGAAATGAACATCTGCCACATGTCTGACCACCCATAACACTTCACTGAAAGGAAAAAACAACTGTGCAGTTGCTATCATTTGCTCACCTTAGCCTTGGGGTATACAACGGCTGGATGAGATATGCTTCTGTAGGTTAACTGACATCGAGTCCACAATCATGATGAAACCATATTTTTCTGTTTTGCTGCGCTCCTCTGCTCGCTGTGTCTGTTCAAACATGCACACAGGGTGATTGAGAAAACTGAGGAAAGCAGTAAAGCATGAACATGTACTTAGACAAGTGCACATACTGTATGTTTAAAAGACTAAGGAAGCTATTAAATCACACATTGGATCTTAATGAATGAAAAGACCTGACTACACTAACATGCACACAAAGTTATCAAAACATAATATAGAGAAGCTCAGGTTACAGCACACACAGTTTGACGTCACAAATAGTTGTTGACTTTTATATTAAAGCTAGAGGGTGAATTATGCTTCAGAAGTTGTTCTTTTTTTATTTGTTGAAAATGGTTTTACGTCTACAGTCAATAAATCAACTGTTCTGATAATAAAAATAAAATGTTGTCTTCTGACCAAATGCAAAGATTGGATGGCGAACCAGCCTGCATGCCTGTCTGAATGTACACTGATTGCATATCAGATGGAAAGCTTCCAAAATACTAGATATAGACACAGATAGTGTTAGCGAGCTAGTTGCCCGTGAATGGCAAACAAAAGCGTTTAACTATTTAACTATCTAATATATTGAACTATATATTAGATGTATAGTTCAGCCGATAACAGCTTTTGTTGTTTAAAACCTTATGGAGCAAAAAAGCAAGTGCACAAAGGAAAACTGATCACACATGTAAGATGGCCATGGTTATACTATTTTATTTTATATAAACTATATTACTATGATGTTGCAGGTGGTCTGATGTTAACTTGTCCTCAGTGCTAAGGCCAATGGCATGCATAGTTGTATTGGGGATTAGCAGAAAGAGTAATTTGTGCATTGCCAGGTAGTGTTTCTGAGTACATTGCAATGCTGATTATATTGCACTAGGATAATGTGGTATGTAATTATTCTTATAGACACATAAGCACACAAAGAGCAGTTGTTCACACTTCACATTTTTGACTGTCGTCACTTCTGGTTATAGCTGGGTGCTTCTTAATGCTAATTTTAATCGACAATATTTTAAAACCAATGGAAATCTTGGAAGTCTTTTTCTCTCACAGCATGAACACTCATAAACCGTCAGATAGCACATGGAGTCGTTTTGCTCTTTCCACACGCCAGACAGAGGCTAGAGGCTTTGCATCAAATGTAGACCATGAAAAGGATGGCCTATCATGTTGCACAACTGAAAACATATATTTACTATACACAATTATTAGTGTGCGTTATTGTGGTCGATGCAGCCTATTTGATGAGCTTCTAATCATTTGCCGAGTTTCTTTCAAATTGCATGACAATATAAAACTTGCTTGGAGTTTGTAGGTTTAAGAGCTAGTGTTGATTTTATTGAGTGCTATATTTGTTTTTACATATGTGTAAGCTTATCTAATCGTTGAAGAGATAATTGTAAAATGAATAAATGGAAGTGATGAAGTTTCATGTCTATTGATCGGGTTTTAAAAGACCGTCTCAACATGATTTTCTTGATCTGTCAAAACCTGGAAAGTGCAAATTCATTCATTTCTTTCAGAAGAGTGACTTTAGAGAGAGGCCCATAATGTTTAGATGTCAGTTGTTTGCTAAATCAAGGAGACACCTGAAAATATTCCTTAAGGACACATTACAGATGATATTTTTGATGAGTGACCTCAGGATCATGTTTGAAGACAGATAAGAAAAACTACACTTAATAAATTTAAATACTCATGGTTTATGTGGTAGCTACTGTTAAGAGCACAAGTAGCCAGTTAGTGAGTGGGCAAATTCTCGATGACTCCATTTGAAGCAAAAAAATGTATAATGGATATATGAATAGATGGATCCCGACCCCCACTACATTACTTTACTCTAATACTAGGGCTTAATGGTGCAGAAGCTTCATTGCCTAATAACAGTATCATCGTCTACCTAATATACTCAACACAACTAGGAAAAGCATCAGTTAGGGACCGAATTTGGATTTTTAGCATGGTGGGCAGTGGCTTTTCAACATTTAAGAGGGAGTATTGTAACTTGTTGACTATTGTTATTAACCGTCATCTTAATAAATGATTTTTTTTTTTTGCTCTGTTCATAATTTGACATGATTCGACATCATTATTTTCTATTTCTGCTTTGCTTAATGTTTCTTTTGAAAATCAAATTTTTTGAGGTCCCAGGGGTCCCTGGCCTCTTGGACATTCATATCAGTTAAATGAAGGTTAAAAAACCCAGCTATACCTATGAAAGATATCCCATAGATTCTTTTTCTTTTTAAAAGTCACATGTGAAAATCATTTTATGAATTCATCCGTTTATCTGCATTTATCCGCATTTATCCATATCCTGGTGAGGCTTTTTAATGTAAAGCAAATGGTTTTGATATTAAATAAATGTTGCTTTCACAGCAGGGAGCCTATGTTCTGATCCCACAGAAGCTCAAACAACTGTATCCAGGCAAAGCGAGGCACATCTGCTGAGGCTTAAAAAAGTGCTGACTTGATGAACATTGTGAGGGGTGGAGGGTGTGGGTGATTGTGTGGTTAGCTGTATACCTCAAAGGGGCACTGTTAGGGCACCCCACCAGCTCTTTGATAAAAAAGAGCCAACACCTCCATAATGATCCTTGAGGTCTACAGACGCACATATATATATATTCACATCTCATTAGACTGTTTGACTGGCCTTCTTATTTGCAGTTTTCAGACCGCACCTGCCCACTCATTAACACTACTGATAGAGACATAACACAAGTCATTACTAGAGTGGATAATGGTAAAATACCGTACTGGCTTTTAACTGATTGGCGAAATAAAACGACATCCCCGTTAATGCATCATGCTGAGCCGTGCTACAGTTATGTCATAAAGATATTACTGTTTTAAAAGCTGTTAGAAAAGCTTGGCTTGTGTGTAAGCACAAAGGTCAGCGGACTGTGCCCTGTGATGGTATGTAAATGAAATGGTAATAGAGGGTTTCATCACCATTACTAATTACTGAATGACAGTTTACTCACTAGTGTGTAACTGTGTCTGTGTGTGTGTGCATGCGTGTGTGTGTGATAGGCCTAATTAGGTAAACTCCCATTACACTTAAAAGTGCATTACTGCTGCTCTTTTGTAAAGGCTATAATTAGAGCGCTGCGGAGAGTGAACAGTAATTAAGTTATTTCAAGTATTATTAGGCAGCTTGTTATACGAGCCAATTGTATTGAAAACGACGGAATACATATCTGACTCTGTGCCACAGCTCTGTTAACTTTATAGATATTAAACCAAACAGCTATTACACAGTGTATAATTTGAGCGTACGCTATATACATCTTGTCCTCTTCTGAAGGGATTTCTGTTTGTGAAAATTGAGATATTATAAGAGACAAACTCAGCCTGCGGAGAAAAAAAAAGACAAATGACAGCACAAATGCCAATTGATATGCTCATGCATTTCTTGTCTAAGGCTCTCAGCCTGACTTGGCATTTTTGTGCATGTGTCATCCGATGCCTGCAGTAGCAGCAGCATGAGCCGCAGATCCTCTACCTAATCCAGATTGCCTTCTAATCCCAATCACACTCTCCTCTTCCAGCCATTGACTCCATTATTTCTCAGCAGTTTTATGCAGTCTGTCTCTTTAAAATTCTTATGATCTCAAATCATTAGAATTATCGGAAAGGCCCCGGACACCCATAAATGATCGACTTCCCTCATTTTGCCTGATTATACTTTCATTCTGGCATTCTCGATTCATATCCCTCAGTCTCTTATTAGTCTCGCTGCACATATTATATCTTAAAATGTCATCAGTATTTATAATACTATTTAATCAGACAAACATTTAAGTGCTATACACTGTATCTTTTCTATGAGCATCGTGCTGCTCTTTTCTTCCTCTCTGGCAGCAGATTTAAGTAACACTTGTAATGATGTTAATCACTGTCTTAGGAGACCTTAACAGGTCTTGAAGGGGAGAGGAGACTCGGTCACTGGCACATTTGCACGAGGTTAGCAAATCTCATCGGAAGGGTGGTGTGGTGGATTGGGAGCATGGGCTCTTTTGCCAGGAGAGCTGTAGCAGATCCTCTTTACACACTGCTCTGAATGGACCTATTTTTAGCACACAGGGTGGTTTTCTTGGACAGAAAGATATCTCTTTGTTGCGCAGTTGTGCTCCGTATACTTAATCATTCTCAGTGGAACCACTTTAAAACTTTGCGTGCACACAGATTGTGTAGATTTGTGCAGAAAGCATTTTTTGTTTTTATTGACGTGAAAGGATTTATTGAGATTGAAAGGATAGCAATGTGACATCTAATTGCATATAATTACATAAATGGGTTTAACAAAGTGTCATAGAAGATAATGGCATGGCTCCAGAGAGCATATTAAAAGAACGTGCAAAAATGTATGTGGTATTAAAAAGTACACAAACTGAACCAGTAAACTGCTTGTTGGGTAATCATGTAACTACATGATTGTAGATAACTACATATATGTTGGTCAGTGTAATGGAAATGTTACCTGTTAATTACAGGTTACCTGTTATAAACTAGACTTGTTAAGGACTGAAATTAGCTTCTCCTTTTTTAATTGTATTATTTGGTAGGTATGGCGTGCTGCATGAAGGGCCTGTAGCTTGGGTACTGAAAAATATGCAAAATATGTAATCTGTTGGTTTCTTAACTGATGTCTGAAATTTATCAGTGAGGTAAAGTTCAGCCTCGAGGTTGTCGCAGCAGGCTGCAAAAGTGGCCAAGAAGTATTTTAAGGTAGCACCTGGCGAGGTGTGTGAATGGTAAACTACCCATGTCTATATGAGTGACAGACCAGCAAATCTTATTTGAAGTATATGGATTTCAGAAATGAAGGAAAAGGAGATAGAGACATGTCTAGTTTCCCCAGACGTGGAACCCAGGATGAATGTCATGCCCAGGTTTAGCAAATCTCATTTACACATTTCACACAGGGAAATGTCCCTCTCTCCTTGTGTTCCCTCTGTCTTCCCCTCCCATCGCAATAAAATGCTTCCTACTTAGCAGAACCATGAGCCTGGAGGCTGTGTCTCAAAAGCACAACACACAAACACACACACCACACACAAGGAAAGAAATCCTTAGTTTTGCAGTTTCTTTTTCTAGGTGATATTAACTCATTCCGCATGACCCATGTTGATAGGCTTTCTCTGTGGACTTGCATTGCTTACATAGAAGAGTGCAAACTGACAGCTTGTTTAAAATTCAGGTGCGTAACTAACTTCCATTGAACAAAGCTGAGTGTAATTTAAATATTGCTAAATCTAAATAAAAAAAAAAACAAATCAGTTTCTAAACTCACTTTGTTTGCATTACTTTGAGTGGTGGTTAGATAGCTATAAATAGCATTTCAAAAACAGTCTACTGAAAAGCTGTGGTTTCAATCAGTCTTGCATGCAGTCAGCAATTTCAGAGTTCTAGGTAATTTCTCTAGGTTATGAGTGCATGTAGGTGAAGAGTAGGTAAGTGTAGGTGGTCGCTTTATGTGCAGTTTAAGTGTGTGTGTGTGTGCATATATTATTTTCCTCTGTATATCTGTAAAAGTGCAGTTATCCACACTTTACTGCCTAAAACTGCCTTGGCTGGATCCCAACTGTCCTGGCTGTCTCTTATTTTGGGACATGTTTGTTACAGAATGAAAGGAGTGTTTTGAGAGATGATCACAGACATTCTCCCTAGAGAAATCTTAAGGAGGAAAGTGAGCCTATTTTCAGCGCTGTAGCAGCGGAGAGTGGGACTCATTATGACTCACTCAGAGCTGAAATGCTCTGGATGATGTCTGAGTCAGACGTGAGGGCCAGTGTCCGCTGCCATGGTGATGCACAGCCAAATGTAAGTGAACTCGGAGAGCAATAGACATGGAAATGAAATGAGGGAAGCTTAAAAGGGCCCCGAGGCTGCTTCTCTATTGTCATGATAAAATTCCGAGAGCAGGAGCTGGTACGCTAAAGGCACATATAATGTGCATAGTTTTTGTGTAGTTTTTAATTGCCTGGTGAAAAATGTAGGAAGAATTCAAAAATATGTCCAAAATTCTTTGATTAGAGATGCCAAGTCCAAATTGCAAACCTTCGACACAATACCTCAGCAAAAACATGCTGTAACCACAGAAAGCCACATCAAGCAGTATTTATTGTTTTATGTTCAATACTTGTTTTTCTTTTCTCTTAAATGCATTAAAATTGAATTACCACAGTTACTTGGATTTGGCCTCCACGCCACCTTTTCTTCAGCCTTCAAGATAAAATTCTAAAAGTTAAGTCTATAATACAGCTTTACTCAATCACTTGCCTCTTTCATGCCATGATTCTCACTTTGGCACCCTGAAGCTTCTGGCTGCGATCCAGTATAGCTTGCATTAGCTGGAACTCGCACATGCATGAGCTGCATTAAAAAGGAGCTCAATATCTCAATATGTGAGAAATTAATGGAGGTTTTTTGTATTGATGAAGTCTTTATGGAGTGTGGCATTTGGCACTGATGCTTTGAATTAGTAAATGGTAATTGCAAGTGAAATATGAGGAATTATTCTGTCAGTAAATCCAGTGTGGCACCTTTGATACTCACCTGGCACCTCTGACACTCACCTGGCACCTCAGTGTGCTTCTGTGTGCAATTTGACACGCGTCTTAAACTTCACAGCTTCACTGTCCAGTCAGCAGCAGAAAACTGTGATGTAAGGACAGAGCCACGTAACAGGCCAACAGATATTAATCCGATGTGCCTGGCTTGGCCTGGGCAGGTTGGCCTTAAGCCAGGGTAAGATAGAACGGGGTCAGATAACAGCACGTGTTCCTGCCAAATCCAGCAGGTACAGCATGGAGAGAGGCACATATACCTTGCACATGTGTCTATCTCCCTTTGTTTCTCACAGTAAGATACATTTTTCAACAAAGGTTTTTGACAGCCATCATCTAACGGAATCTGAGAGCGGTAATTAGATTGACTAGTGAAATCAATAAAGAATAAGTAAAGTTGTAATTTTAACGCATTGATAAAGGTGTGATGTAGTTTTTAAATAGTGAAAAATGTCAATCATGTATACCTGAGATTAAAGTAATACCTTTTAAATGACTCAAAGTCATATTCCAGTAAAGAAGATATTTGTTCTAGAAAAGAAAATTTCATCATTTTTGAAATCTGAGACAGAAAAATTTAGAATGTTTTTAGTACATGTTTATTATTTTCTTCTCTCTGTCAAAGTGTGCTTAATTAGCAGCACAGTTTCTGAAAACAGTGTTGGCAGAACATCGAAATGCAGTTTACAGTATTACAATAGAAGAGAACAATAAAATGGACAATCAAATTTCAACTCGGTTGAGTATGCAAACTAAACAACTATGCATCGTTTGTATTCATGCCCTTCATGTCAATATATGTGAGTATTTTTAATTTCAGATGTTGCAGCACTGAATTGGTTAAAGTAAATGTTCAGAGCCTCACTGACTGCCTCACATTGCAAGAGGAAATGCATCTCTGAATCAGACTCACCTGTCAAACAGTGATCGCATGTTTTGTTTCCTTTTGGTTGGCATGACATTTTGTGTCTTCGCGTTCTATTGCCAGTTTGTGGTCACTGAGCCAACACTTGGTTAGTATCCGTCGCTGCTTTCTGTCTCTGACACTCACAGTTATTCTGCTCTGTTTAGGGCTAGATAATAATCTAGTCTGCCTAAGCTTTTAGTTCCTTCTTTCCTGTGTATTCAGATAGATTTCTTTGCATTTTCTCTCTCTCCCTCTCTCCCTCTCTCTCTCTCTCCCATATAGAGATAGATAAACAGGTCGATAAAATGAGAATAGTAGTCAGGTACACACACATACTGACACATGCGGCCCTCTATATCAGTCAGGCTGCCAGAGGTCAGCTCTGTGACCTGAGAGTCAGTGACAGACAGCAGGCATGCAGACACACCGAGGTGGATGTGGAGAACTGCTACAGCCAATCTGTATCATTCACTAGTTCACTCTGAGCCCCGTTTGCAACACTGTTTGGTGGAAACATCCAGAACACTTGGAACATATATTATAACAACTTTTAATCATTTTATTTTGGTTTGTTTGTTTTGTGCATATGTTAAGAAATCAATGAATGTTTAGCTGAGACGTTGAGTAGTCAAACAAGTGTCTCTAACAACAGTAGCAACATTAGCATTATCAGTTGCACTGCACATGAAGTGAGCCTGTTTAACCCTTATTTAACTGGAAACAACATGGAGGGCTTTAGGTTTTCCAAGATACATTCACATTGTACGTATTCATCGAAATGGCTTGTTTACTTCCATATACTTCTTAATGCTGTAGCAACAACTTTATTCTTTGTACACAGTGGGGATCTGATGCTGCCATCTAAGAATGTCTTGTCATTAAATTGTCATTATTTGATATTTAAGCTGGTGTTTGTCGTTTCACTGCTTTTGCGTCTGATTGGCCACGACCATAATGTGCTTTCATATATGAAGGCAATGGTTTTTTACGTTGTTTAAATTCCGACACATTTAGTGCATTGGTCTCAAACACAGTGCAGCTGTAGTGGGGACTGTATATTTAGTGTTAATAATAAGCACATGCATTCATCTGTATGTCTGATCTCATACTGCTTTGCAACAGAGGTTACAAATCATGGCTGAAAAATAAAAGGGCAGCCAAAACAAAGATGCTTTGACAGTTAGCTAAACTTAAAACAGCTGTGTGTGGTAAGTGTGTGTCATTGTTTTTTTGTTTGGGTTTTTTGTTTTTGTTAATTGTGTTTTGCATATTAATATGTAGAGCAGAATAGCTGAGTATTTGTTAAATCTGTGTAAACCAGCTTTCTATTTTTAAAGCTTTTCTTCATACCTAGCTCAGGATGATGATCTTTATCAGTGAATGAGGAAATCTAACAAAAAAAAAAAGTTTTCACATCCACAAGCACCTTTCTGCAATGTGGTTTCTCTTCTGCTGAGCAACAGCGTTTCTCTTTTATGCTTGAATCTTGACTCTGCGAGATGGGCTGTTCTGCAGGTTTCACACTTCTCAGAACATATTCACATTTCCAAATTAGTAGATCCTTTCCTTCTGATTAATTTTATTCTGGGGAAGTCGTGTGAGTTTACAGTTGTGCGTGTGTGTGTGTGTACGTGTGTGTCAACAGGCTTTGGTGGCCTGTTGAACCACTTAAAGGATTCTATTTAACGGGTCAGCCGAGCAATTAATCAAGGGTTTAATTGGAATCCCGAGTGGAGTGACATGATTTATGCAAATAAGGTCATTAATATGCAGGCCTGCATTCGATGCTCAAATTAAAATGGCTCATCCGCCAGCGCCGGCTAGCACTTTCATTACGGTAAATTAGAGAGCGATAATAACTCCAAATACACATATTTATTTTCTACAGACATTCAGAATAGGACATGCCCACAGGAAGAAAAATATGAAAAGGCAAAAAAGAAGGAAGTTCTTATATGGGAGTTGGAAAGAGGCAGCGCTAATGCTGTTAATTTTACCTCATTAGAAGCACAGTGCTATCTGCAGGGCTTCAGTTTTAATTGGATCACCAAGCAATTTAAACCACATTTGGTTCTTAATTGCTTTTTCTTTCCTCTTTATAATAAATAGTATAGCAGTAGTAGGTATTTGCCAGATTCTTTCCCTGGTCAGTGCTGTGCAGTGATTCAAGTTTCTGACCTATGCTGCTGTCCTTGGTTACTGCACCCACAAGGACAGTTTGTGGTTCTTGGTCCAGTGTCCAGTCCCCTCTTCCCCACTATCTGCTGATGCCAGGATATTAGAAAAAAGGCGGAAAGGAGCTGAGCCACAGCTGGAGTCGCATTTTCCTGCTACTTCTTTCATGACAGTAACTGCACAGAATGCAGGCTATAAAAGCCGCTTGTATTAACAAGTAATACCCAATAATTGCCCTGTCACTGTGGAGCAGTTGCCAGCATAAGTGAAGTGTGTATGTGCTTTTAATGATGATGAGAAATAAGGTGTAGTCTGACGCTCAAGTAGCTGTTGATTGGGACTGGAAGTAAAGAGGGGTGGTTAGCAGTACCTAATAATGTCTGTGTAAATCTTAATGACATAAAGTGATTGTCATATCATGGTGTCAACAGCTGTGTTACCTGATCTATTTATGCAATGACTGTGCCGCATCAACACACTTAAAGTAGGTTTCAACAAAACTAGTTACCCACTAACTACCAGAGAAATAGAGTGGAGGCGCTACCTCACCTAACAAAGACCACATACTCTGGCATATAGATACTGTACCTGACAATATCATTCTCTGATGGTTAGATGGGGTTGTAGGAGAAAAGCTACATTACTGTAAATGCAAAGGTTGTATACACACAGTCATTGAGTCATTCCCAGTCATGGACCAGGTCTATGGAGAAGAATGCTAATATTATAGCATAGAGTGTGTTTTTGTAATCCAAAGTCATTTTTATATTCATGCCTTCTTGACTGTTGGTGAATAAACAGAGGCAAAATGGAGCAAATCTAACCCTCAGATCAAAATTAGTAGATTGATATATTTTTTTGCTTGTTGAATGTTTATATTTAATTAGTCCATTTTTTTTTTTAAACCAATGATCATATTCAGGATTACCTATGCCACCTCTCATAAGGTGAAAGGTGAGATACACCCTGAATACATCACAAGGCTTATATGTACTTTAAATAGTCAAAGGAGCTTGCAAAGAAAAGCGTCCGGACTTCTTTAAGTTGCTTGAAGACGTTTCACCTCTCATCCGAGAAGCTTCTTCAGTTCTAAGGTCAAATGGTGGGGAGTCCCAGACTTAAACCTAGTGGGAGTTTCCCCCCAAAGAGGGACAAAAGGACCCCCTGATGATCCCCCTGATGATCACCTAGTGGGGGGAAACTCCCACTAGGTTTAAATCTGGGACTCTCCACCATTTAACCTTAGAACTGAAGAAGCTTCTCGGATGAGAGGTGAAATGTCTTCAAGCAACTTAAAGAAGTCCAGACGCTTTTCTTTGCAAGCTTCTTTGACTACACTGACCTGGATGACTGAGAACCTTCACAGATGTACTTTAAATAGTTTAAATCTCAGTAAAGACCACAAAATAATCATTTTTCTCCGTATGGACAGAAACAAACGTATATAAAGCCCCTCTCTGTGCTATGTGTAGAATATTTAAAACTATAGTGTGACGCAAGTCTAGTCGGCTAATACGGTGAATAATAGATGAATCACAAAACCACTAAAATAATATCACTTTGATTCAAGCACATTTATTCCACAGCTTTATCCATAAAATAGATCTGGGCATCGCAAATGACACCCAAATGAAAGCAATATACTGTCTGGTATTGGCTACAAGAAGTGAAGTGAATTCATTTCCATTCTGATTTCATTATCTGCTGTTACTGTGCAGAGTTTTGAAAGCTAAACTGAGCCGAGCTCAACAGGAGGCCTAATGAATCTAAGGGATGATGCTGAATCTCTCTAAGTCTCAGTGTAATGAAAATTGGGGTTTTTTGTTTTACTGAAACAGTGACATCATACAAATGTTTTTATGAATGTGTATCATGTGACATTTGTTTCAATCATGTCCCAGTTGGTAGCATACTTTTCTTGTGATTGTGATTTTATTGTGTATGTGATTTTTCCTTGATGTTTTTCTGAATTGCTTTGCAAATTTAAGCATTATGTTGTCATCACTAGAGTCTGACAGAACCAGGGTTTCTGTAAGTCACTAAAAAAGCTAAAATTATAATAGAGCCAAATACGGTAAGAAATATGAAACTTTATCTACATTTTCTCCAAATATTTCATTTGTAGATGGTGTCTCTAAAATAGGCAGTGATATTTATTTTAAGATTAAATCATCTAAGTAGTTGTTCATTTTTGTGTCTTTCTCAACATCATTGTTTCTGTAGTATTAGTAAGTTTTAGGATATATTATTTATTATCTGTGGCCTTGAAAGCACATGTATAGATCAAAAATGAAGAACATCAAATCAATTTAAGATTTAAATACCAATATTGCTAAATATAAAGGAGAAAATAATAATAAACTATTAAACCTCCAAAAATCAAAGTTGTGGGTGATATTGTGTAATCAGTGTTGGGAAGGTTACTTTTAAAATGTATTCCACTACAGATTACAGAATACATGCCTCAAAATGTAGTTTGTAATGCATTCCGTGAAGTTACTCAATGAGAGTAACGTATTCTGAATACTTTGGATTACTTAATATATTGTCATGCTTTTTACAACTACATGAATGTACTATTACTGTGTGATTTATTACTTAAGGCTACTCGCCACCGAGCTAACATTGTTAGCTGGCGTTAGCTGAGGTTAGTTCATAGACTGCTTTCAGAACTGTACATGATTATTTGCAGCTAGCAGGTTGGTAATGCACTAAGCTCAGCTAACGCCAGCTAACAATGTTAGCTCGGTGGTGAGTAGCCTGGTCAGGCTAACGCTGAACGTACTTCCAGATGTATATGAAAAGGGGGGGGAAAAAACCCAAAACGCTTGGACACTGCTAGCACGGGGCGCCCACACAAATGCAAAGCAGGAGATGAAGCATAGCTGAATATGTTTCCAAACCAACTTCATTCTAAGCCAAAGACTAGAAAATATGGTGAAGCATATCTTCCCTTTGGTTTCACCTGCACAAGTGCCAAGGTAGGTCTCCCCTGCATAATTGGTTTTCCCTTCGTCGGGAGCACGCGCTGGGTTGTTTAAATCACGGACAAACAGTATCCCACATTCTTGATTTTTAGTTCACAAACACTTGTTGTAATGACTAACTACTCCTGACATTTTGGAGATGTTAGCTCTTTATACAGTAAAATTCGGTTCAAATCACGGACAAACAGTATCCCACAGCTGTTTATGTTTTTAAACCCATTTTGCACAGAGAGGCATTTTTGAAAAATGTATTGATAGCAATGTTGAATATTATTACACAGGAAAAAAACAACTACATTCAAAATAATCACACCGTGACGCCTCTGCCTTTCTAAATGTTGGGACAGTAACTGCGTGTGTATATGTAAGCGTGTAAAACCTGC
Source organism: Neolamprologus multifasciatus (assembly GCF_963576455.1). Lineage (NCBI taxonomy): Eukaryota > Metazoa > Chordata > Actinopteri > Cichliformes > Cichlidae > Neolamprologus > Neolamprologus multifasciatus. The sequence continues at coordinate 13,021,731 of NC_140459.1, read as the reverse complement.
AGATAGTCAGATTAACAGTAACAGTATTTTGTCTCTATCTGCCATTCTGCAATTCATCTCATGTAAACAATAACGTGGCGCACAGCGTGGCATGAAAAAAGGCACATACCTTTGACGTTGCCTGACGAACTCTGTATTCCTCGTCCACATGGAAACGCAAAAAAGGAGTTTTAAAAAATCCGTTTTCAGTGATTCGAAACGCCGTTTACGTGTGGACGAAACAGCTGCGTTTTCAAAAATACCCGTGTAGGTGTGGACGTAGCGTAAAAGAGTTAGTAGTTTATTTTCTTACTGCTTGTAATTTATTGCAGATTACTTGTATTTGCCTAAATGTTTACTAAATGTTTGAGGTGTGAAATAAACCGCAATGGAGCAAAATATGGGTGTGTGTGGTTGGAGGATGGGGCAGGGGGGCAAACATTTTTCTTTCTGATGTAAAAAAATGAGGTATAGCATATACAGCTTTAACAAGAGGGAGCCAAATTACTGCATGAACCCCTCCAAAACCAGGTCTTCCGATTCTGTAGAGCCCAACCAGACAGGATTTTTAAGTCTAATACTGATACCAGTGTTTGCTGATCTTTTTCTTTCTTTTTCATCCTACCATTTGTTTGTGTAGTTAATCATTTACATCATGCCTGACTCTGCAAAATGTGCAACGTCAGCACTCGTAACAAAGTTGAAGGGTGTTTCTCTCGTCTCTTCTGTCAATAAATCTTTCAAACTATAATACTAAGTGTCTCATGAAATGTGAAATTGTTGCTGCTGGAACATAATTTTTCTGATTCAGACTTGTTTGAGAAAAATTATTTAAAATGTGTCCCTCATATCATAACATTTTTACACTTTCTCCCTCCCAAACTAAGCATTTAAGCAGTTTTGCTTGTTGGTTATTGGTGCTTTTGTGTGAATGCCATTAACTGAAACTTGTATCTGCTTCTTATTTGTTTGTGCCCTTCATGGTTGCCTTACCCAGTACACTGTGTATTAGGAAACAGTTACAGTGTTTTACTAGAGCTCAGTGGGGAGTTTGACAGCTGTTTTATTTGGAGCACAATGCGTAACAACAAACAAAGGAATGGCAATGAAACATGCTTTGTATACTCTACTGTGGATGGAATGGATGGGTCTATTTAAAGCTTCTTTTATCTGCTCTGATCTGTTTGTTGCATTCTGTTTTACAGCAGAAGAATAACACTAGCTTGCTCACCTTACAGAGTTTTTAATAGCTCAGTTTATTTTATTTAAGCATTTTCTTCTTTTGCTTATATTTTTCAGTCCCCCCCCCCCCCCCCCCCCCCCAATTATTGCTCGCTAGTTTTCTGTCACTCACGCGCACATCTCATGTCCTCATGTGTGCCATGGGTTGCTGGCTGCTTGGGGTTTTCTGTAATTACAGCAGTGCGCAGGGAGCTGTCTTTTGCATGGCAGATGGTCCAGCACCATGCTGCATCAGGTATCCGTGACAACCGCCTCCCTCCTTGCAGTTAACAGCACCATCATGGCTCTTTACAGTGACCAAATGTCATTATAGAGTCTGTGGAGACAGAACAAGAGCACGGGTTGAAGGAGAGACACAGGAACAGATATTCTGTAGTGGGATTAGCAAGCATGGCACAGAAAGCAAACGAATGAGGCTGGATTTTCTCAGGATGCTTGTTAAGCACGCTAAAAACATGTTTTTTATGGGGAGAAACAGTTTTGTTTGAATCATTATTGTGCTCAGATAATCAGACTTGTCTATAAAGCTTGAGTGTGAATGTTAGATAGCATTGAGAAAGTGCTTGTATGAATGGGTGAATGAGACATGTTGTATGGTAAATGGTAAATGGCCTGCATTCGTATAGTGCTTTTCTGGTCCCTAAGGACCCCAAAGCGCTTCACACTACATTCAGTCATTCACCCATTCACACACACATTGGCAATGGCAAGCTACGTTGTAGCCACAGCTGCCCTGGGGCGCACTGACAGAGGCAAGGCTGCCGGACACTGGCGCCACCGGGCCCTCTGACCACCACCAGTAGGCAAACATGGGGTTAGTATCTTGCCCAAGGATATTTGGATACTTAGATATTGGATATTTGGATACATGGCAGGAGGCAGCCTGGGATCGAACCACCGACCTTCTGATTAGTGGCTGACCTCTGCCACCTGAGCTACAGCCACCCCCTTATAAAGTGCTTTGAGTGCTCGGCTAGAGTAGAAAAATGGTGTTTACCATTCCACCTGTTTATTACCAGTGCCACTAAATGACATATCTGTGGATTCAGTACCACATTCATTCTTGGAGCAAATGTAGTTAGCTTATTTTGGGTATCAGCATTTTAATGTAACCTCTTTCCCTCCCTTACCTCCAATATTTGATTTGTGCAATCACACCCTTATGTCATCTAGTATATCTGCCCATTTTCTAGATATCTTGCATAAGGGAAGCAGATATACAGTCAGTTTCTCTTCAGCTTACCATGTGGCTGATATGACTGTCTCTCTTCTGGTTATCATAAAGGCTCAACAAGAGACTGAGTTTGTTAACTGTTAATTTAATACTAAATATGAAAATGCTTTGTGGTTTATTTCAGTTCACGTAACAGTTAAATATACTGGTATGCAGTATACTCTGGGTCCATAAAGGCAGAATTGTCATAGGAGTTCTCTGCTTGTTAGTGAGGTCTGTGCTTCCCCACAGTACCAGAGGGAGGCAGTGACACACCTTGCTGTAGCATTAGGTGTTTGAGGCATGCTTTCAACAACACCAAGCCATTTGTTCATTCAATTAATAACCTACTCACCTGTTCACTTGGTTAATGAACCAAACAAGTCAATCTTGTTTTATGCAAAATATCACTTTGTTTTTATGATATTAGAGCTTCTCTCCTCAGTCATTTAAAAAAAAAAAAATAGTAATGAATTGTAGCCAATTTGGAAGACCTTAATCATTATCGGCATATGGCAAAGGCTACTTCAGCCTGTGCCACATCAAATATTGAGTCCCAATAAAATGGCATTTGGAAAGCATCCATATATTCACACATTTCTTGTTGAAATGGGATGTTTGGAAGAGACATAACAGAACGAAAAAAACGATAACACTTCACAAGCATTTCACAAAGAGAAGAGAGATTGAATTTGAAGAGGAAAGTATTTTTATTAATTCACAACATGTAATATATTATTAGAAATTAAATTTTCTATCAGGCATTTCAAAGCATTTGATAAAAATATGAAGTAACTAAAATGTATTTAGAAAAGTGATTCTCTTTTACTCCATTGTGGAGTATTCATTAATTCATGGATACATTGGGCTGAAAAGTAATTTTTTTGACCCTTCAAACAATCAAAGAAATGGTCACAGGTAATGCATAGTAAAATGTCAGATCTCATGTAGAAGAGAAGAATATACACAGTACATTAACGTAGAACTATTAGACTGCCGTGAATAAAAAAAAGACTCCTAAAAAGGTGACCTGTTTCATCCTAAAATTTGTATGTTTAAAAAAATGTTTTATGCTGTAAGGTAAAGCTTCAATAGTATTTTGGTAAAAACGCTGGCATTTAAACAATCCCCTATGAGCAAGAACTTTGAAGAATTCCCTTTTAACCAGAAGAAAAACTTGGGAGAATAAGGCTCACCTGTCATGATGGGTTAGAGGGTAAGGAAAAGGAAAGGGAAGGAACTGTATAGGGAGACTGGACAAAACAAAGACTGAAAGAGAGAGAAACCAGAAACTTAATGATATGCTGCAGGGGTATATAAACACCTGGGGAATGAAAAGAGGTAAGTGGAGATGATGTGCTCAATGCATCACAGCATATCACATGAAGTCTCACAGTGGTCTGAGCCTATAGCAACATAACTGAGGAATGGTTCAAGGTCACCAGATCCAACCTAAACTATAAACTTTATCAAAAGGGAAACGTTTGAGTCTAATCTTAAAAGTAGAGAATCTGTCCCCCAAATCCAAACTGTCTGAGAGTAAGTACTCTGTTGGGATAGTACTATGATGTCTTAAAGGTATGATGGGGCCTGATGCAATAATTTGTATGTGAGGAGAAGGATTTGAAATTCAATTCTAGATGTAACAGGGAGGCAGTGAAGACAAGCTAATACGGGAGAAATAAAGCCTTTTCTTTTCTATTCCCTGACGTACAATCACTGCTGCATTTTTGGATTAACTGAAGAGAATTTTTAGAAAAATCTGATAATAATAAATTACAATAGTCCAGCATAGAAGTAATAAATGCATGAACTAGTTTTCAGCATCAGTCCAAGACACAATGTTTCTAATTTTAGACATATTGCACAGATGAAAGAAAGCGGGAAGATTTTATCAAAAATGACTCCAAAATTCCTTATAGTGTTGCATGAGGCCAAAGTAATACTATCCACAATAAGTATATGGTTAGACACCATATTTCCAAGATTTGTAGTAATAAAAATATTTTAAATTTCAATTTTGCCTGAATTTAGGAGATGAAAATCCAGGTTTCCATGGCTTTAAGACACGCCTGTTGATTTGTATGCTCTAGCTTCATAGATTGATATAGCTGGGTATCATCTGCATAGCAATGAAAATGTATGCCATGTTTTCTCATATTACCTATGGGAAGCATGTTAATTGTAAAAAGTGTTGGTCCCAGTGTAGAACCTTGTGGAACCCCATAACTAACTGTGTGTGCAGAAAACTTCCAGTTTACATGAGCAAATTGATTGATAAGTATGATTTAAAACACTGCAGCACGGTTTCTTAAATACCAACAATGCATTCTTTCTATTGATATTGTGATCAATTGCTGCACTGAGGTCTAACATTCACTAGAACTCTTTCTGTGATATATTGAACTCTAAATCCTGACTGAACGTCTTTACCCTTCCTCTCCAGATCAGCTTTAAGGCCCGTGTTGTACCAGGGAGTCAAACCTCTTTGATCTGACACTTTCTTTTGGAAGAAAAGCCACACTATCCAACATCAACACAGTTTGGATGTACCAATAATATCAATCAACTTCAGTGGCAGTAATATTTAGGTAGCTGCACTGCATTGTGTTTGCGCATGGCATTGAAGATGTTAAGAAATGTTTCCTTGTTTGTCATTTAGTTCATTTTTAAACTGTTTTTTGCAGTACTGTGTAGTCCGTTAGTATAAAGTTAAACATTTAGAAATGGTCTGACAAAAGAGGGTTTTCAGGAAAAAACTGCATGGTGTTGACAGTTTAATAAGAAACACAATAACATGTGAAATTAATGCTAAATGAATCATCAGGAATACAGGATTTGCTGTCAGACCAAGAGAAAACCAGCAAATGTGCCATAGTTCACATAATCCAGCAAGGTTAACTTGACTGACACAAATAGGTGTGGAAGAAATTGTATTTTCTATTTTGTTATTTTACTTTGTCCTTATGATTGCTCATTGTTTTTACACTATTTATTGCTTATTTCTTTCTTTAGAAGAAGGACTTTTGGTGTTATATATTCTAAAGGAATATAAGAAGGGCTAAAGAATGTAACACATCAATAACCCAGTTCACTTTATAAATTCATAAAAAGTAAAATGTGTGATACATTCCATCCTAATGGCCTTAGGGTGTTGTACCGCTTCTGCTGATCTCCTGCTGAGTGTCCTTCTGTATTTTCCTGCATCTCTCTGTGATGTCCTAGTTAGCATGTTTACAGCTGCATGCAGATGCAGTGCTGCAGTCTTTCAGCAGGACTTTTCCCCGGGTGCCCACGGGGAGCTTACATGCACTGCAGATTTTGAGGTAAATAATTATTAGTGGTGACAGAAATACCAAGCTCTATGAGTTACTTGTTGTCCCTCGTGCTATATTGCGGGACATACAATAAATATTATATATGTTGTTTTTATTTCATTTTATGTCATTCTCTTCTCTTCACCTCTCCTGCCTCTAACATGGCACAACTGTGTACAGAATGGTTAAGAGTTTGCACTGTTCTGCCAAATCAATAGTGGGTTTGTGCTGTGGTATAATTTCTTGCACCCTGTCTGATCATAAATGTACCTCTTGATCTGCCACTGCTGAGGGAAATCAATAGTCGTCCAGAAGGCCAGCTGTTAGGATTTTATTATTTCTTAAATCAGTCAAGTCTGCAGTTCAAAGTTACTGGAGTGGAGGCAGAAGCAACAGTAGAGCTTTTAGCTCATAGAACTAACATGCCTCTAAAACCTGTATATGAAGATATTGATCCTGTGCTTTGATGTAGAAAGGCTTTCACCCTGTATTCCAGCATCCACAGCAGTGGTGCTATTGTGTAATGTGGTTAGCACAGTGTGACTTCCTGGTTAGACACAGGAATACGTGGGCATGAGATGTTTAAGGTTAAAATTGTTGCTCCCCCTGCAAACGCAGAACTGCTTATTTAATCTTATTCCTGTTTTTAACACTATTTTGCTACCAGTGGTTCATTTTGTTATTATTTATTTCAGATAACAAATCTACTGTTTTTATGCCATTCAGCTGCTTCTGTCTGTGTAACTACTGCACATGTAGTAAGGTGAGTTTTCTGTTTTAGTAGGAAAAACAGATGGATGAGGCCATAAGCTGTGGTACACGAGCAAGTATTGTGATACACATTAGACATAAAAAAAATATATATATTTGTCATACCATTATTTCAATTCAATTTGATAGTTTGGCTTTAAATATAGTAACTAGAAGTGACAGTTAACTCCGTGTAATGACCCAGAGGTGATTATTGCTTAACAGTGTGTTGATAGAACTCCATTTGATGGTAATTTAATGTGCATATGCATGTGAATCGTGAGTGCCTTTTCTAATGGGTTTTAAATAGCAAAGCTAACTATCTAAAATATGATGGACATCTGTGTATTGTGTTCAGTGTTGTAAACTTTGGATCTAGTCATGCCATTTTAGCAGTTTTATGCTAAAATGGCATGACTACTGTGGTCACTTTGGAGGTAGCAGTTAATGCAATGAAACTGTATTGTGTTAGAAATGTTTCTGTTATTTTGTCCACCCTTTTTGTATCAGTGAAGGTGCGGTTCATAATTATAACAAAATAAAGTGTAAATGCATCACAATCTACATCAGAAATTAGTGATACTGGGTTAGTTTTATGCTGCAGCCGGAATGGCAGCAAAAAACACGGTGTAATAAGGCACAATGTTACGCCTATACAGGAATAACAATGTGTGCATTTACACTTTTACAGCTCTGCCACCAGGTAAGAAATCATCTGGGAGTGCTTTTGTTTTCTCTGGTAGCTAACAGTAGTTGTCTCATGGCAGCTGAAACTGCGGATGGTGAAACAGTCGGTGTAACAGTGAAATCTGTACCTGCTGTTGGGGGAGATGAAGAAAGTAAAGAATGGTAGAAACTAAGAGTAAATGGAAAGTGAAGCTTGGATGGGGATTTACTCGATGTGGTGAGGTCAGAGGACTTCAGAGCGTTTAAAAACAGCAATAAGTTGACACATATTATACTGATATGGCTCCTTTCTGCTTTGTGGCACGGTAGAATATAGTAGGTGGTCACAGAACACCATCCAAATCATTCAAGTAGCGTTAACCTTTTGGTAGCTGTATTTAAGAAATGACCTCATGTTTGGATCACTATGCCGATGTTTGTAATTAGGTAAGCCTATAAAGAGACTGATGTGTTAGATGTTCCTGAGTGACTCAGACCAAACCCGTGGCTTTGAACTTGAACCAAAATCCTTGGTTTCATGCCGAAGACTAAACAATCTAAGCTATTCTGAGTTGATTATCCATCCCTGGCCCAGGACCTTGGCTTTGTCTTACCCCAACTCTTTAGGCCATGTCTCTTGAGTCTTTCTCTTAGACATCAGTCTTCAGTCTCCTGTGAGCTGCCATCTAATCCACCAGTCATCTGAGTCCAGACCCTCATCTCACCAAGGTCGGGATGAAAGAGCGTCTCACTGGAGCTGAGTTTCGTCCGTGCGTGGCAGGAGAAAAGGGAGAAGGCCTTAGTACGAAATGTCAGTGCTTTTCCTGTGAAGCTAGGCTCATCAAAGGAGGATTAGTATCGGACCGATGGCCTCACTGGACGAGCAACCTCTGATGGGGTAATCTGATGCATCAGAACCGATATGAGACTTGGATGAGGCACATGAACAATATGTACTCTAGCACGCATGCAGCCACACGCGCAAGAGCACACACACACACACAGCAAAGATTTTCAGACACATAAGGTGACAAGTTTCACATCTCCTGTCACTTTGAGAAGAATATTATTACTCAAAGGCCTTAATGCTTCCTGGATGCGAATCATTAATGTACAGTACAAATGCAAAAGCCAACATGTCCATAATCATTACTAACGCTGAAAATAATGGTAAAGACAATTATGTTATAATGAGCACAGACCTAAAATTTAGTTTAGGGTTTTGTTTTGTTTTTGTAGTGAGGTTTTTTTTGGCCTCCCCACTTCTCCCTCACTGCCAACATTAGAGGGGAAAATGTGCTCTCTGTGCTGACGGTGATGCCATTAGCTCACTTAGGAGTGATGTCACATCCATTCAGTAATAGATAGTTTGCAGTTACATCATCTGGTCTGGACTATCAAAGTTTGTTTTTTCCAAATACAATTTCAAAGGCTCTGATGACCTACCACCACAGTCTGTCAGCTGGATAACATAGCTGATTGCACACAGATACTGCAGATTGGGTGATTCATGGGATCATTTCAGCAGCACCTGTGTCAGCCCCATTACTGATGCGTGGGAAAATGGCCCTCCTAATAAATTTAAAATACCAGGCTGGTAATGTCTGTTTGAATGTTTGTTGCTCTTTAAAAGTACTTCTATTTGTTTAAGAGATTTCAGTCATTCTGAAAGAGCAGTTGCCATCTTTGATAAAAATGTCAGACACGTCATGGAAAACGTTGCTTTTTGTTTGTTTCAAAAGCAGGTTTCATCCCAGTATTTACTGCTTGGGGACTAATGGGAGAAGCTGCACACCATGTGTTAGCTTGAGTTAAATCAACCATTTTGCAACAAATAAACTGCAAGACAAATAGGAACATCATTCTTAATTTGGAAAGCTGACAGGGCAAGAAATGAGAACAATATGAAGGCCCTGCATTGTCCTCTTCATTAAAGTGTCTGTCCTCCACACATGACAAAGCAGATTGTGATTGTCGCACTGACAGGCTGTGGACAATTACAAGTGATGTATTTGTGGATTTACAGTGTGATCCAATCTGAAATATAGCTGCTGTCAGAGCCAAAAATATACTGTATAGAACTGCATTAGCAGAACTCGACTTGGTCTATATTTTGATTTGAAAACCACAGTCGATGCTCAGTAATGGAACTGAGTCAGAGGGAATTTGCTTATAGAGGGGTGATTTATTTTTATTAGCTCCTTGTGGTTTGGGGTATTGTTATAATTCCTCCTGCAGATTTATTGACATAATTTGAATATGGTATTTGTAAAAAGCAAATATTTGCCTTAGTGGTGCATAGGCAGATACAGATATATATATATGACTGAAAATGTGGAATGTGGTTTCTTTATTGCATCCTGTCCTGTAAATGGTTAAAAGAAAATTGTGGGAAAATGTTACTGTGCAAGTAGCATACTTAAAGAGGAAAAAAAAATCACATTTCTTTACTTTGCTTTGGGTATAACCTAGATGGGTATTTTAGGCTGACTTTAAAGACATGTTATAAGTTTTAAAAATACATTTTACAAACAATCTGTTTGTAATAAAAGCATTAATGATGATCTACTATCATCATGAGCCATGCTACATGGCTACTTACTTATTTAGCCTGCTTAAATGTTTCAAGCTATAAGCCAGACCTTCCCAAAGTGTGGGGCCCGCCCCCTAGGGGGCTGCGCAGAGCCATTGGGGGGGGTATGAAAAGGGGAAAAAAAAAAAAAACAAGGCTTGGACACTGCTAGCATAATGGACAGGTTTTTGACAGGGCTCCCACACAAATGCAAAGCATGAGATTAAGCATAGCTGGATATGTTACCAAACCAACTTCATTCTAAGCCAAAGACTAGAAAATATGGTGAAGCATATCTGCCCTTTGGCTTCACCTGCACAAGTGCCAAGGTAGGTCTCCCTGCATAATTGGTTTTCCCTTCGTCGGGAGCACGCGCTGGGCTGCTTAAATCACGGACAAACAGTATCCCACATTCTTGATTTTTAGTTCAGGGGGGGCGCGAACATTTTTCTTGTAAAACAAAGGGGGGCCTAGCAAAAAAAGTTTGGGAACCACTGCTATAAGCCATGTTTGAGGTTGATGAATGATTAGCTTCCTGCATAGGTTGCATTTCACCCTTGTCCTCGTGAAATAATCCCACTCTTTAGGTTTTCTGCTCAGTCTGTCACCACACCTACCAGCTAACTTTAATTAAACTGTCCTGTCAAACTTAAAACTTCCCTGCGATCTGCCACCCTGGGTTACTAAATCTTTTGTCATCTGCTAACATTTACTCAAACGTTCTCTTCTTAAAAGCCTTTTCTTTACATTATGTTTCACAAACAGTTGAATCTAAAAAAAATTTAAATAAAATTTAAAAAAACGGTTGATGTTGCGTTGTTAAACTTTTTTTTACCTGCTGGAAAGTTCGTGTGTCCAATCTTTACTGATTCCTGCAGCATGAGCTGAAAATCCCAGACGTATTCTGGCTTATCAAACAGTCTTTTGCACAAAGAGCTATTTTATTTTTGGCTGTGTAAATGAATTGACATGCAGTGTCTTTTGGAATGAGGCTCCAGTGTGAGTGCTAGTCGTGGAAAGTGTTGCAGAATGAGCAGGCATGCACTGAATCAGAAATGTTTACAGAGATCACAGAAGAAATGAGGTAATTCTGTGGTGCTACTAATGGCAGAGCCTTGACAGAGGATATGTTTCATTTATCCTGTCTGCATCAAGGTCGGTGTGGCAATTACCATGGCGGGGAGATGCTAAAAAAGAAAATCTACTGGCCCAGTGGTGAATATACAACAAATCACCTGTGCTGTTCAGGGCAGGGAATTTTTAAAATGGGTGATATAAAGTATAGCTCAAAGGCAGAATGTTTAAGCATGTAGGAAGAGAGTGGATGGTTTATTAGCCAGCACAGAGTAGCTCTAAAAGCCCAATGCAAGCTCACACCTTTTATGTCGCTTATACTCATGCGGCTGGTTTAGGTGACATGAAATACAGCTCATCCTGTTTCCTGAGGGAAATATTCATCAGTTGCTTTTTTAGTCCCAGGTTACAATTAACAGGCTTCACAGGAGTTTCCTTGCTGCAGTCACATTTCTGCGTCTTCTTGTCCTACAAATTGTCGGGCTAAGCATATATAAATGTGATATGTCTAAGAACCATCCCTGCTTTATTAGTATGGCAGTCAAGGCAGAAATTTTCTCAGTTTGCCCAGGCTCTTGTCACTCTGGCCTTCTATCCCTCTCCTCTCACCTGAATAGCTGCTCAGTACCTCAATGTTGTCCCTCTTGATCCCTTTACCACCCCTTTCCCACTTGCCATCATCCTTTGCCTGTCTTTCTTCCTTTCCTCCACACTTGTTACAGACTGTCAGGCTAGCAGCACAGCACACTTGCTGTGTTCACGCCGGTTGGTCAGCTCAGATTGGCATTCACAGTGTGTCTCCAGGACTGACCTGCCTGCCTGCATTGCTCTCCTATTAAAATTCCTGTGCCAGATCCCCAATGAGGAGAGTGTAGCAGGGTCAGCTTGGCTCGCTGGCCTCTTTCCCCTTGCCTGCCTAATGAAGAGGACGCCTGTAGGGTTCATTATTAAAGAACTGCTAATAACAGACGGAGAAAGAGGAGTGATGAAGAAATAGGAGGGGGTGAAATGAGTTAGCAAAACATAGACAAGGGAATGGGTGGGATCTAAGGCAGTTGAATGACGAGAAGAACTAGGCCGCTATATGTAGGTTTTTTGCCAGAGTTTTGAAGACTGCTTTGGACGGATGTTTTTTGATGTTTTGGCACTTTTATAACTGGAACCATACTATTTAATTGAGCTCAGCAAAACTCCAAAAAACTTTTATGAACTTTTTTTGAAACATCTCACCGGTTCATTTATCTTTCACTGAACAAACGTTCTACAGCAGGGGTGTCGAACTCCAGGCCTCGAGGGCCGGTGTCCTGCAGGTTTTAGATCTCACCCTGGGTCAACACACCTGAATCAAATGATTAGTTCATTACCAGGCCTCTGGAGAACTTCAAGACATGTTGAGGAGGTAATTTAGTCATTTGAATCAGCTGTGTTGGATCAAGGACACATCTAAAACCTGCAGGACACCGGCCCTTGAGGCCTGGAGTTCGACACCTGTGTTCTACAGAAAGACCAACCATCCATCCATCCAGCCCTCTCTCCCTCTCCCTCTTCAATTAAAAACAAAAAACAGGCATGTATCCCCTGGACAGATTGATTGATTTCATCACAGGGCTAACATAGAGGGCTAACTAGTCATCCTCACATGTATACCTATTGCCATTAACCTAGCCCATACATTTTATTTTAAAACTCTGAGTCCTATGAGTCAGAGCATCCAGAGAGAACAAGAAAAGTCCACACAGAAGGCCCCAGTCCTGCTTATGGGTACGATCCATGAACTTTCTTGCTATGAGGCAAAAGTTCTAACAAACAAAATATCATGCTTTAAATACCGTAAATAATCTTTCTTTGTGGTAGCCAACAATGTATTTTATGTATTGTTTCTTAACCCCTGGCTCAGTCTTTTTTAACATTCGACTTTCAGGAATGTTTGGTCTGTGTACAGTCATGAAATTCTCTCATAATTAACCTGCGTGCTTCTATAACAATCTAAATGAGCAAAAACTGAATTTCACATCAAAATATTTGCACTCATCACCTTGTTGTGGAATGGACATCTACAGTTAACAAAAAGTGTAAAAATTAAATTCTTCATAGTGGCTCCATAGAGGGAAACTAGACAGGTTTACCTACATACAGGTTAAATGTTCCACTAAAAATTCACGTGTTCTCCTGCATGAATTATCCATTTGCCAAGAAAAACCATTAATTACACCTGAATTATCATATAAGTATCCTGCAGACCTATACATTAGGCTGAAAAAAAATTTCATTTACTTTTTTTTTTGTGCAATAATAGAATTCCTTATAGCTGCCTGAAGCACATCCATTCTAAATGAGTCTGTCTGCCGCAGATGCTCTCGGTAAGTGATGTGGGGTATTATACAGAGTATTACTTAAGCCCCCAGAGGCCTAACCTAGGTCCTAGAAATTGCATGTGTGTTTTGTGTTTGTATGTACGTCCAAATTTATGTGTGGTACGTCTTTTCAAGTTTGGGATATTCATGCTTATGTGGGCAGAGCTCCCTGCCATATGTCTCTCAGGTATCCTGTTTCTCAACCTAAACCAGGCAAAGGTTTGATGCAAATTACCAATCGTAACAACAGCCAAGCGTAACAACATAAATATGTATCGTGCAGTAGTATGCCTTTGAAGAGACAGTGCCCATCTTATGAGTTGAGAAAGCAGAGGAGGAAAAAACTGTATGATGGAATTTAAGTGTGTATTTCTGTGAAATGGGCCAGGGGTGTTTATATGGTTTCCATGCAGCATGACCATGGCTATTAGTTTCTGGTTGCTTCTATGGGGCAAACCACAAGAGCTATTAAAAAGGAAGTGGGTCAATTAATTTAAGCCGGATATGGGATCCAGTTGCAGACAAAACACAATAGAAAAAACAGACTGGGGGGGGGGGGGAAAGGACAAAGAAAGAAATGCATAGAAAGCATGTCTTCATTTTGGAGAGATTGAGGCAAGTTTTATTCAGCTTGTTTCAGCAAGACTGTGAAAAAGAGGGTGCTTAGATTACCATAATTGAGCCTCCTATCAGATCCCACGAGTCTCTTATGTTTACAGTCAACGATGGAATGACAACAAGCATCGAGAACGTAGGAATGCTGCTGTAGGGATTTTTAAGACAAGGAAATGACTGAAATTCCAAGTTACATCCCCCCCTTGTAGAGAGGATCTATTATCCTCATAATACAGAGGATACTGTTGAAACAGTCATACGATTCAATAAAGAAATAATAAGAAGTTTGCTTTCCCACTTTGTGCATATAATCTAGCTCACGATTGAATGGCTCATCCCTGTGCAGAAAGTAAATCCACCCAACGATTGTGGAGGGCAGTATCCTGCTGTTTACAACAGGGCCGGGTCGATATCCACGGGAGGCGTTCAAATAAACAAACCATAAATGCCGGGGCTTTTGCCGGCCTCCAAGATCATGGCTGTAACAATGATTAATTTTAACAACCTGAGCTAATTGTCTCTGAAACTTTAGTTAATGGCAAATATGATCTAGCCGTGGGTGCTTTTCTCTTCTGTAATGAAGAATAATGAGCAATGGAATTACTCCTGGCACCATTTTTTTTTTTCTGTCAGAGATTTGTAGAGAGCACAGAGGCCAGCAGGATGTTAGTCCGGGAATGAAGAGATAGACTTTGTCTGTCTGTGTGTCTGTCTGCAAGGAAGGAAACGAGCAAGGAAGGAATAGAGACTTGTGCTTGGCTTGAAATCAAATCTGAACCTCCTGATTAATGCGAGGGAGTTAGCCTATTGCCTGTGTGTTTTTCATCAGCCTTGTTTCTTTACCATGCCCTGCTCCTTGCTGCTCACAGGCGGTCTGTCACATCTCACCCTCTCGGGAGGCTTCCCATGAAGCGGCAACGTTTTCTATTACGCTGAATACCGATATTGTCGGTACCCCTCCTCGTCCTTAGACTCCTACTCCTCATCTTCTCTCTATCTTCTCTCTGTTTACTGCCAGCCCTCTTTATCTCTCTTTCTATGTCTCACCCCCTTCCTGTTTGCCTGCGCACATAGAAATGTATAACACCGGTGCTGCTGTAGAAAGCAGCTTGGCCTCGAGCGGTGTCTGTGATTCGCCTTCAATCTTAGCTGTGTGCTGGAACACCACCTGAGGCTGGAGATGAGACCTCTCCACAAGTGGCAGAAGCTTAAACGCCCTCTTTTATCTACACTATCTCTCCCCTAGTGAAGCGAGGAAGATCAGCGAGAGAGGAAGGACCAACCTGATCCCTTCTAGCTCTAATCAGACAGAGAGATGTATAGATAAAGTGTGGCGGGTCTATGTGGAGGAGGAGACCTTCAGCACATTCAGACAGCATACTCCGTTGTCTTTATGATTCTATACCTTGAGAAAAGATATCAAATCAGTCTAAAATGTTTGTGCTTTTTGTGTTGTTTTCAGCTGCACGCACACTGCCTTGTGTACAGAATAGAAGCTTTGTTCTTCCTACTCACTTTCTCTACTTTTTGCTTCTTTCCCGTTGTTTGTAGGTGGAATGCACAGCACTAGTAAGGCCAATGTAGACTTTTCTAGAAATTTCTGTTATCACATTCCACCAAGGTGCAAAAAGATCCTGACCTTTAACATAATCACTCTAACCTATGCAGCATCTGACACACAAGGCACAAGCGCATCCATATTCTCAATAAATATATTTAAACTTATTAAGCCATTGGATTGAATATGGACATCACACAAGGGATGCAGTTAAGTGAGGGTCACCAACCTAGAACTAAAATCAAATCCCACAAAGGCAACTTTGCTAGTGAAATTGTTTATATTTCTCCAGAGTTTTTTAAGGGAAGTTGTCAGAAGTGTTTTCTCAGTGCATTCCAGCATATGCAGAGGGACCAGTTCAGGTACCCCTTTTAACAGTGAAACCAAGTAAGCCACAAGCCGTGACATGGTCTGACTTTCAATCCACATTCCTGTGTGAAAGGTTTTATAATCTCTGTGAGAAGGAAAGCGGAGATTCTCAATTTTGTCATTACAGGCAGATTTACAAAACTCACACCTCTTTCCTTTATGGGCAGTTACATTTCTAAGTTAATGTGTTTTGGCATAAACAGAGCAGTAACAGTTGTCAGCTTAATAGAGAGAATGTGAAAGCTTGAAAGGAAAAAAGGATTTAATGGATCAAAAATATGTGGCTGTTTTCCAAAGATTTATTCTTTCCACATACTGTACTTGTCTTTGATTGCCCTGTAGCCTTTCAGAAAACTGCGTTCATCCAGTCATGTTTCCAGTGTGGGTCTATGTGACTGGATCATTTCAACTTAAAACTTCACTGTTCCTCAAGGGAATGTTGTTGGCAATTATACACTGGTGAATCCAGCCAGTTTGTTGGCTCATAGCAGTGTGTACTTCTGCTGAACAATAGCTACACTCCAAATGACTCACGCAGTGCACGTCTCTGCTTGGCCCTGTTTGCTGCGATGTACTGGAGAGGGTCGTTGAACTTGAGGATGAACCTTGAGGAAATGAATGTTCAGAAGTGGAAGCCGCTTCACTGTGCTTTAGAAAAATTGCAGAAGTTGAACTACTTGATGCAGGTCAATAGTACTTACAATAACTTGGCTTTAAATAAATGATGAAGATCTTTGCTTAGCAGCTCCAATCATCAGACTATTCGCAAACAGTCTGATGCTAAAACTAATTTGTGAGCAGTCTTGACCATGTGTCAACATAAAGCCAAACATTGGGTGTCTGCTATTAAATGAGTGTTAATGAGATATTAAATTACACTTTTCATCCATGCAGATTGGCTAATATCCCAGACATAATCAAGCAGCAACCTCCGTCGAAGAAAAATGAAATCAGTGCTGAAAAGTACAGTGTGGGAGGACCACTTCAGCCAGACACAAAGACAGCTAATTTACCCTTCAAATGGCAATGGCACATTGGCTGCATTTATCTTCTATATAGAATTATAGAATAATACAATATAATTCAACTCTTCTGCCTCTTCTAAGGAAATTCTAACTATCTCTATGCCCAAACAGTTTTAAATTGTTTGGGAAACAACCCCATAAATAGAAAAAATACATTGAAAATATTTTGTATCTATTCTCAATAAAAATTCAAGAGACTTTCAAAGAGGCTAAAGCTAAAGCTACCCAGAGCTCAGAAGCCATCCAAAAGCCAGCAGCCTCGGTATGAGCAAAGGATCAAGGCAGTCATATGAACAATTATGGAGTTAAAGAAGAAAACAGTCAATGTTATTTGATGTGGTTAAGTTAGAAATGTACTGAAAAATGATAGAAATACCTGACGTTTGTTTTGTTATTGAAATGTGCTGTACCTACTTTTGTTTGTTAAGGTAGAATGTGTCAGGTAAAGCTAGAGGTACGGCAGCTCATTTCTAGGTATATATTTGTACCTCTTTCTAGTAGCAGAGTAAAAAAGTATTGCTATTAGTGTTATTATAACACCAGTATTATTAAAGTATTAGTTGTGTCCTTGGATAAGACTGAACTCAAAAGCTGCTCTACAGAGTTGCCATTGGCGTGTTTGAATGAGTGAACGAGAAACCCAGCTCGGAGGTATGCTAAGTATCACTTTGAATACCACTAAGGTGGGAAAAACCATTTACCATTTGCTTTGGATAACCCCAACACACTCAATTTCAAGTCAAATAGAACCATTATCTTGAAAATAAAGGAAGAGTTCTTAATTTTCACTTCATTAATGTGCCTCATTTTTTAAAGTGTGGGATAATATTAATGTGTGTTGCCACTCAACATTTAATTAATCCTGATCACCTCAGGATATTGTGCTTCCACTTCTCTTTAAAGCCATTCACCAAGTGACCATTTATGGGTAAAGTCTCTCACTCTGTTTATCTCTCTTTCTTGCCCCCTCACTCTTCCGCTGACTTTAGTCATTAACATCTTTATCTTTGGAAAAACACAGAGCTTCTGCAGAATGTTTCTCTCATTTTAAACCTTTTGAGAATCCACTAATAGCACGACTTAACTGGATCCATTCTCAGTCTCTAGTATGGAAGAATTATGTCAGTCTGACTTTGTTGTGTCTTGTTACTACTGCAGTTGCCTCAAGTTACTCTTTAGATCTCACGTTTTCTCCTGAGCTGATCACCTTAATAGCAGACTTTCATCTCTAAATGGCAGGTAATGCTGACAGTTTTTCATAACGATCATGGTCATTTACACAGATTTGTGGTCTCGTTTTTTTCTATTAATCTGTTCACATTTGAGTGAAAGGTTATTTAGCAATATGCATAATTCATTTCAGTTATGCAAGTTGAATTATTTTGTCAGTCATCAATGTCTGATCTGTAAATTGCAAGTGGGATGTGTAATTGGAGCATTTGGATTTAAAAACTAAGTTATTATAAAATCCATTTTCTTGCTCTGAAGAACAAGGAGCTCCATGCAATTATGCAAATATTTAAGTAACTGGCACTTTTTTACTAATTATCCTCATAATCAGTTCTGAGCACTTGTAGAAATATTACATGAGATTTAGTACACAAGTGCTACCTGTGTCTGTAGAAGGTCCAGTTGATTATAATGTTCCATTGCACTTATTATTAAAAGTGTAAATAATAATAATTGAAATTAATTATTAATAAGTAATGTCTTTATTTGGGTTATATAGATAAATCAAACTTTAAGTATCAAACCACACCCAGTTTGAATGTGTTTATGAAGGTTATTATTATTATTATTACCAGCTGAACTGGCTTGTATCAAACTTTGTACAGTCACAGTTCAAAATGTTAAAAAAGAAACATTTTATTACTAACAGTGTGGGACCATTAATAAGTAGGAACATGTAACTTATAAGAAAAGACGGCCCCATTCCATGGTCATCATCATCTATTTACATCGATTGTTATAAATGGTAAATGGTAAATGGTCTGTATTTGTATAGCGCTTTACACGTCCAGTCATCCACCCATTCACTCTCACATTCACACACTGGTGGAGGCAAGCTACAGTTGTAGCCACAGCTGCCCTGGGGCAGACTGACTGACTGTTATGCATATGTTCTTTCTGTTATTTGTAACCTATTCATCAGCGTATAAATCATATGCCTAAATATCTTAATTACTATTAAATATTATTTTGAGCAGTGTTTAAAACTACACTTTTGTATGGTCACTAAAACAGGAAAGGGCATGAATTTAAGCATTTTTGCCACTGGGCAGATACTTTAACCTCATAGGGGCTTTTAATCGTAAACATAGAAATTAAGATGGAGATGACTGAACAGACGAGGGAAAGCTGCCACGCCTGCCGTTCACAGAGATTCATTGCAGACTTTTATGTCAGTTGTGTTTTTGTTTTTTTTGGGGGGGTTTTTTGGTTTTTTTTTTTTGGGGGGGGGGGGGGGGGGGGGGGGTGTTTGGACATAGCATGCAAATGTGCAGAACGACTCCCTTCTTCTCCACCATCTGTTGCGACCATCTTTCACCCTCAGTGACTGGTGTGGAATAGTGACGAGGAAACAAAAACTTGCCCATTGTTAAAGCTTGATAACCATTAAAGTGTGTAACATGCACATAAACATGCATATACATCTGTATGCATATACAGAGAGAAAGACACTGTACTTTTTAGATCAAGTAAATATTTTAATCAATTACCAAAGTCATGTTTGAAGTTCATTTCAAAGTCAGGTATATTATGTTTATATGTGCGTTGTGTTTTTAAAAAAAAAACAAAAAAACAAATTCACTGAATATTTGTTGACTAAAACTGAGTTTAATGAAAAAAAAGTCGTAATTACAATATTTGCATGACAATATAGAGATAATCATTTTTGACATACTTGTTTTATCCCTAGTCTGCATTGTCGTCAACATGGGATGTTGTCAGATTGTTTACTCCTGAAGAAATAACTGACAACCTCAATACCCCAATCTGCCTCTCAGGTCTTTAGACATGCAGCGTATTGGATGGGCCATTGAATAGAGCCAATAGTCTTTTAGAGGCCTATGGGAGGAAACAGGAGCACATTAAAAGTGCTGATGAATCCAATCAGGCTGTTTGCAGGCATCCAACACAGATATGCCGGTGCACTAAGCAGTGGTACTCATGGGCTTAATTAGAAGGATGCTCGTGTATTGTTTGTTTTCAGGCATTAGTAAAGTCTGTGTGTCCTGATAATGGAATTGGCTGGGAAATGGAATCGTTTGGCCCTGCCTTCATGCTGCTAGGCCTGATACTGCTTGTCAACACCATTGTTTCCTAACCCTCCTGTGGAGCCCCTATCGATGTCAGTGAAGGAAGACTGCTCTGCAGCAGCCAGCCAACCCCTCAGCTGGAGAACTCAGATTTGCCTGTTAGCTAACAAGACCCTCCATGCTGGAGAGTCTTTTATATCAGAATCTACCTCTAATTAGCAGCTACAGTTCTCCCCTCCAGCCTGACACCTCAGATCATGCCTGCCATTGCATGTGTGCAGGGTGTTTTATTTAGCTCTTCAACACTGTGCTGTAGTGCATCACACTATGTCTTCATACCTCAACTTTGTGACCTTTTACTCCACCCAAAGGCTGATGTGTGAAAAGCTAAAGAACTCAGCAGGTAGTTTGACTAGTGTCTTAAATGAAGGGTTGTAGATATGAGGGTGTAAATCTGAGACGTTACATTAATGGATGTGCAAAAAATGTGATATGAATTATAGATTTTCATTTTGGTAATTATAATAAATATTTCATTGATATTTTATTCATGTCGCCTTTTATGTGTTTATTCCATCAACTTGAGTCGGGATTTTTACATTTTTGTGGGCCATGGAAATCTTGGTGGCTGTGGCTCAAGCAGTAGTGCATGTCAACTGTTTAGAAAGTTGTTTGTTTAATTCCCAATTTCTTGAACAAGGAATTGGACCCCAAGTTGCCCCTGATGCATCTGTCTAAGTATGTCTTTGTGTATGTTAGGTTAAAAGTGCATGAAAAAGCCACTTGTGTGAATGGGTGAATGAGGCTGGTAAATAAGAAAGTGCTTTGAGTACTCAGCTAAAGTAGAAAAGCACTGTATCTCTTACAGAGATGAAAGCTTTCAATCAACCCCTCAAAATCCTAGCACTGGTTTACCAGGCTTGGTCTTTGCATTGCTTGATTATGTGGCCTGATGTAGTTTTTAGGCTCACGTGAGCATTTTTTTTAAAATGCAAACCTAATAAGCTAATCTGTGCAGAAGCACAGAAGAATGAGTGGTTCTTAAATTTCAATTGCAATTTAATGACATGATATTAGCAAACGTTAACAAATGTGGAAGGGAGTCATCAGAACACACAATCGTTTGCAAATGGTCCCTTTCTGTATATACTTAGTTTAACAACACAACACAATTTTATAATTTATAGTAGATTATTTTGAGTTGTGGTTTGTGGATTTGTGGGGATTCCTGTAACCCACTTTGAGAAACCACTATCGTCTGTGTATAATTTCATCATAGATGGAGCTATACAAGGAACTTCTCAAATGGCCCATATTTGGTCTTGCCCCCTAAATATCTATGGATGTGTGTTAATGTTAATATCAAGTTAAAAGTTTGTTATCTGTTTGGCATATACAGTTGTTTTTTTTTTTTTGTTGTGTCATGTACTTTGGGATAAAAAGATATTTGTAACCATTTCCTTTTGTCTTGGGCTACTTTTCCTGTAATATCTGCTGACATGACAGTGGCTGCTCATAGTAGATTAGTTAGAACATCAACCAGCCAAGCTGCCCACTTGATTTGGAAAAAGGAAGCTTAGGAATTCTTTCTGTGGGTGAGGCAGGAATTCAATCAGTCATACTATGGGGCTAGGAAACTGGGCATCCGATACAGTTATGCTTCAGCACTTTTCAATTTGGGCTTGGACTGCTCCAGCCTCTGGCCTGTAGCATATTGTTAATGAAAGTCACATTAGGCATCCCTGTCATGCTAGTCACTAAGGAGTAGGTTTTATAGCTGAATAGGAGGCAAATGTTTCTAGTTGTATTGAATACATCCATCCTACTCTGTTTGACTATTCTAGAAATCCCAACTGCCTGCTGCTTAAGAATCACATAGGATTCTAAAAATAATCATCCGCCTTGTTTTAGTGGGCTTTCAATTTGCTCTTGATCATTTATTTATCTGCCATTTCTCTAATCAAACCTTCTGCCCTTTTCTGTGTCTCTGTGTCCTGGCCCAACCCCTTTGCTATTCATGAGTTTCATGCTTCTGCCTTCTTGCTTAAGCACTTGCAGTGTAGAGGTCATGGGTTCCTATATTTATGCAGGGAGGATTAGATGGATGTCTTGGATTGTCTCACAGTGTGACCTCAACCTTTACCTGCGTGCCTAATACAGTTATTGCCTGGTTTTGCAGAGCTTCAGTCCTTAATAGGGGCTCCACAAAAAAGGCCATTTGTGAGTTTGTTTTGCTTTGACAGAGGAATTTTTTGTCATGTTTGGGTAAAAACATTTATAGAACTTTTATGGTGTACATTCTTTTTGTTTTGTCCCCAGACGTTAAAAGTCCATAGCAGGAAAGTGTCTGGACCGCTGTTGACCTGTTCAAAGACGATTCCAAAAACAAACTGAATTTAGCTCATTTTGTTCGACCTGAAATCTTCCCTACAAATGGCTTCTTGACATCCACCTTTTCAATAAGACCATTTCAGATGAGGCTTTAGTGAACAGTAGCTGGATCAACTGCGGTGCAGATGCATCTCTTATGTTCTGTGTCAGGTCTTTGCTGGAATTTTTTCCTGTTTCTTGAGGACATGATTTAAATCTGCTGTAGATACTTTTTAAGCTTGTTGCTTCTTTTTTTGTTTACTTATCTGGTTTCCTGTTTTTGAGTAATAGTTTCTTGGGAATCATCTTGTAATGCGAAAATATTATTTTATTCCTGCAAAACTGTCCTTTTCATCTAAATAAATGGGAACAAATTATATTTTTATGATAATCTGCTCGTAACATAGTGTCTAAACTATGTCCAGAGAAAAACTTTGAAAGACCTTCAGAAAGCCTGGAGAACTGTTTCTCAAGCTTAAAAATTGCAAGAGTGGTTTAGGGCTTTTGCACAGTACTGCCTAATCAAACACATTCTCTCTGTATTCATGTAACATGTCTGTTCAATGTAGGTGTTTTTTTGATGTGTCATATCAGTTTCTTTTGACATGTTGACAGCAAAAGTCCTGTCTTTGGATTTCACTTTAGGGGCCCCGTGTTTTCCTGGCTCTTCGCTTGACTTTGTTGTCTATATCATGTCACTTCTCTTAACCAGTGGCTCCATTTTGAAACCTCAACTGCCAAAACGTATCATACTCATTCATCTGCCTGAAGGACAGGATGCACAAAAGCAGGACTGAGTGACCACTGTGGTTAGATTTGGATGATAAGGTGAGATGGAAAAAAGCTTTTCTGCAGCACATGGAGGCCCACACATGAATGTCAACAGTATATACTGGCTAAATATGCGTAATATGAATAGTTAAAAGTCATATTTGAGCAGCAGCTTAATCCACTATTTAACAGCTTAATAAAACAGGGTGGAACGTGTGGAAATTGTGACGCTCCATCTGCGTTTGCCTGCATGGCCTCACTCAGCCGCAGAGAACACAAACTGCTGTCAAAGGATTTGTGTTGTGCAGTGCAGTGAAACGCATTTTGCCCGTGAAAACTTTGACCACGAAACATAAACCAAAACCTCAAATGATAGTTTCATTAGATCCTATGAACTGAAGGAAGACTTGTGGTGTGGATTCGGAAGCTATTGCTGTTTTTCTAACTGAATTACAGAGATTGATGGCTCCGACTAGCATAAATCATGAAGTTTCTTAAGCTGACTCAGTGGTCTCGGGCGCACCCTCCCTGCTGTTTTGTGATTTATGGTTAGTTTGGCCATTTGCTGAATGTTGGTGAATACTTTAGTGTGCATCAAATCATTTGGCCCCTGAGAAATGACGACAGGAGCAGAAAGTAATGTTCATTAGTTGACAGATCATTCTTTTCCACACTGTGCATGACATGATGTCCACTTAAAGGCAAATTCCAGTATTTCTAAGCCGGATCTTACTTTATCATTTTTTTGTAGTTTACATTATTAATAGCGACAAAAAAACACAAAGTTGGAAAAAATAACCAGAAAGGTTTTTGAAGGATCTCAATGTGAGGCTTTGAAATATGTATCTGCCACTCTATGGCTAAATACAGAATTATTGTTTGCTTACAGTTTTTCTCAAATGCTAAAAGACATTTCACAAACGTTTCCACCATGTTCCCCAATGTCTAAACACAACACCCTTTTCTAAAGCTACAAAAACACAACCACACCTTTCCACTGCAAAACTCAAACGTTCACACCAAAAGAGCAGCTCGAAGCTTTCAAAAATGTAAACACTATACACATCATTACACACTACAGCAAAACAATTGAAAACACAATGCCCAATTTGTGAGAAGGTTCTTTATTTTATAACTGCCAATGTATATTTTTAGAAACCATACAGTAACGGATCGTCGTAGATCTCTGCAGAGGATTAGGCATTTAGATTTGTGAGTTTCATATGAAGATTAAATCTATAGAAAATCCTGCATGTACGTACACTACTGTAACACAACTCAATGCAAAAACAGAATCTATTGCACACAGCAGTACTCCTGAAAACATGATCAGGGTGTGAAGTTTTTTTATTTACGTTATTCACACCACACACACACCACAATCACTGTGCGGCATCATGTCGCTGAGGTGCATCGGGCCACATCACCTCATTCACATCGCAGACTATATTGTCTCTTGCCAGGCACCGCGGGAAAAACGCCCTGGAATGGCGAATCCATCCTTGGAAGGCCTCCGCGGGGATGTCAACACAGGCCAGCTCCATTGCCCTTAGGAAGTTCTCTCTTGTGTATGGTTGTCTGTCATAAACCTTCCATCCAAGTGGTCACTGTTAGTGGTGAACCACTCTCTGATTTGGTTTGTTCTGTGGAAGCGGACATTGTCCCAAATGATCACATAAATGTGATGTGCGGGCCCAGGATGGTGTTGTTGGCAGTTCAGGAGGATGTCTTTTAGCTCCTCTAGGAAGGTGAGGAGACGTTGGGTGTTGCAAGACCCAAGGACAGCATGCCGGTGGACAAGCCCCTCCAACCCATGGCCGCACCAAGGGTAATATTACCCCCCATTGGCCAGGGATCTCAGTGATGGCTCTTTGGCCAATGATGTTATGGCCTCTTTGCCTTCGTTTCTGCAAGTTGAAGCCAGCCTCATCCAGGAAGAGGTACTCATGAGATCTGGCCATTGCGTCCAACTGTAATATCCTCTGTGAAAATGTGAAAGTGCACAGATGTTCAGAACAACAGTCAATCAGGTAGCACAGTATTGTCCAGAAGTAATGTAGGCCACTGAGCAACACAGTATGTCCACTAACTGTACTGTGAACATGGATGTATACTTACTTGCGCATACTTGTAACGTAGGTCTTTGTGTCGCGCAGAGTTGCGCTCAAAGGGAACCCTATAGACCTGTTTCATCCGCGTCTTTTTGCGCCGGAGAACTCGGTCTATTGTGGCCAAGCTGACATCGTCAATGCTCTCAAAGTTGACATTATCGGCAATGACTTTGTCTCTGATCTCCCGGAGTCATGTGTTACAATACAGTCACAACCAATTTGAAACCAATAGACTACTTTTACAGGTTTGTAAAACTGTATTGTGACAAAGAAAGCAATCGAGTACAATACCCGTTGTGTTGTCTGAATGCCCTGATAATTGTGGCCACGGTGAACCTACTCAGGTTTGGACAGACTCTTAGTCCTGCTTCAGCCATTGTCATGCCATGGACAGTGACATGGTCAATGACTGTTGCTCGCAGCTTGTCCGTAATGATGGTGCGAGGTTGTCTTGCTCTCCCTCCTGGACCTTCATTAGCAACAGGTGTCTTCAATTTTGAGTTGTTGTGTGTAATGAATGACGCCAGGTGTGTTCATTGTGTTCAAATATCGCTGACTATGGCAAGCATGTTGCATCACATGAGCTTTCGTTTGAGAATATGAGCAGAGTTCTTTTGCAACTTGTGTTTTAGCAAGGAAAGATGTGTTTAGATTTATGACAACGGAGGATTGTGTTCTGTGAATTGTGTCTTCATGTGACATGTGTTTATGATATTGGTAAATGATGGCTAGATTTAGTAAATGTGTTTAGACAACTGGTCATTTGGTTTAGAGGATTGGCTTTTGTGTTTTAGCCTTTGAGAAAAACTGTAATATAAATACAGCAGCACGGCCAATCGCTTCTACAAATATGATAACGAAAAAAGTACACTTTGAAGGTCGGTCTGCTCGGTACACCACCTGTGCCAGATGGGTGGAAACAAGTGCCTTTATACACCAGAAAATAGACACTACTCATGAATAAAATTGCAATCGTGTCTTAGATGGCACCCCTTAAAACACATTCTTTTCTGAAGTGTTAATATTGGTGTCTGCTACACTGAGAGCCCAGCAGCTGTGGCATACACCATCAGTAAAAGCGTAACTGAAAGAATAGTGCTAATAAATAGCTGCACACAGGTAGAATGGCAGCTGAGTAGAACCCCCGCCAACAAAAGCACTGCTGCACATTTAAAAAAAGATGGATTTTCAGCTAAGGCAGCAGACTTTTCTGGAAATGGTATGTTGTCACTTAACAAAAGGGTAGCACACAACTTCATCATCGCCCTGTTGTCCATAGGTAGTCAAAGTTTATTCATAGGTGAGCAGTTTTCTTCAACTCTAACTTTTAAGCTGTTTTCTGAAAGAAGTAGTCCTGGTTCAAAAAAAGACAGAAATTTTATTTTAATTAATCAATACCAAAAGGTTATACACGCTCTTCCTGTTACAAGGGAGTTTTCCTTCCCACTGTCTCTAAGTGCTTGCTTATAGAGGGTTGTCTCATTATTATTTGTTGTAGTGTCTTTACCTCACACAGTGTAAAACACCCCGAGACAGCTGTTGTTGTGATTCGTTTGCTGAATTGAACTGTTTACTTAATAAAATTGGTGCATAACTGAATTAGCCCTTCATATTTTTACTGAAGGAACCATCTTTAAACTAATCTGTTGGTTCTTAATAAGTATATCTGGTAAACCATGGTGCTCTGTCACTGGTGTTTGAATCAGGCTAAAAAATGCAGCCTATACATTATTTTTGGCTGCTTTAATGTTTGTCCCTTGACTGCTTGCCTCCCATTTATCCTCTCGTGCCCTGTGATTATTGTGATGCGCTTAGCATCCTGTCATTTGCTGTTCCAGAGGAGCATGTTCTCATGTGCTTGTGGCAGGACACAAGAAGACAATCGGCACAGAGGTCTGTCACTAAGCAGAACACATTCTCGTTGCACTCCACAGCTGCAGAGCAAGAACACGAGTGCTCGCAGTTTATTAACTTAGTTAATTACTGAATGCACAGCTCAAGTGCCTCAGCTTTGTGTATTTTGTGCTTTTAACTGTTGATTTGGATAGACAGCTATGCGGTTTTAAAGGCTGTTTTTAATCTGAAGATTAAATTTATAGCTCTTGTTTTTATCAAGCTAATGAAGAAATTCCTACCAACAAGTTTAAACAGCTAATCTCATTCTTTCTTATGAAGACAGGCAGGAGGAAACATTTTTCTCTTGCCTACCAACGGGGTATTCCCGGAGAAAAGATAACACATTGTCTGACAGGTCGTGGTACAATCATATCACAGCACCGACCTTTCAAAACAGTGACAGTATAGCTGTCTAGCCTTCTCAGGGGGCCAAGAGCCACTGTTCTGACATGTCCCTGAGTCAGCGGTCTAGAGAGAAGCTGGAATGTGGTCATGACTGTACATGTGTACCCTGTGATGCTCGACTGGGGTGCAGAGTGGCAGGATCACTCTGTTTTATACTAGAGTCTTCCTTAAGTTGAATTAGGGAGATAGAGAGATATTGCAGCAGTAGATGGAGCGTGAGATGCAATGTGGAATTCTCCACTCTTACAGTACATGCTGTAATATATTAAAAAGGATAATCTAAACACTTCTAATTGAAAACAATGCATTATTCACCTTTATTTACTATATTTTTGGAAAATACTCATAGGTAAAAAAAAAGTGGCCCATCTTTTTCATTTGTTTAAACCTTAAGATCACCCACTTTTTTTCTTACCCAGGGCATATGCTTGCACGTGGATAAATGTGGTTTATGATGGTTCCCTTTGCTGAGACAAACCTAGGCAAATAGGAGGAGAGTGATTATAAAAGCCTGATCCGATTCTTAACTGAAGAAGACATTTTGTCTCCTTTATGCGGCACACGCAGTAATTGTCTGCTCTTCTTTAGTGGAAATCAAAACAAAGCCCAAGGTTTAATAACGATCTGTGTTCATAACAGCCTCTCACAGCAGTACATCCTCAGCGTTTCAGCAAAGTCATATTGCACAAGGCGGCCTCATATGGGAAACTTTCACAAAACTGTGTGCTCGTCTCTGAACTATACAGTTTTCATCTGAGTGGGGAGGGAAGACTTTATTGAATTTAAAGAAAAATGATAACATCATGTGGAGACAGTGTGCAGAGAAAATAGACTTTTATCAAGAACTGTTGTTATTGGAGGGCTGCAGTGTTCGCTGACTTCGTTGCAACTTGGTTTGTTTTCTTGTGCTCTTGTCTTAATTCTTCATTTCCAGCCACCCTAGGGATATGACGAAAACAACAAAACAAAAATAGATTTCAAGCATGAAAGAAGAGGAGATTAACAGTACAGGGGAGAATGGTGTTTTATGTCTTTTGACCTTGACCCTTTCTGCAGGTCTGCATGACTGTGTTTTCATTTATGTGAGAGGTTTGTGCTGTGCGCCCAGCAGCTTGTGGTCTTTTAAAGCAGAGTATGGCAAATGCTCTTTGCTTGATATACGCAAAAAATCTATGCATTTTTTGCAGTTTTTCAACCCACCAAAGTCAAAAGTTTGTACCTGCACGGTACATTCTGTAATCGCTGACAGATGTGTATGTTTGAGGGTGGTATCATGTTTCCTTGAGGTGGAAGGGGTACAGGCCTAGAAATAGCAGCAGCAGCAGTAGGCAGCTGGGGCCCGTGTCATCATGAGAGGTGCTGCAGCAACCAAGGCCCATCTGGAGGGAACACAGAGCCAAGGACACTGCAGAAGAAGGGGGAGGAGAAGCAAAGATATGATGCAAGGCCCCTATCATTGCCCTTCTCACTGGATATTTGGAAAAGCAAAGACTTTCTGTCTTTAGGTTTCTGTCTTCTTTCGTACTTTCTCTTTCTGTCTGTTAGTTTCTTTCTTTCTTTTTGTTTCTTTTTTCACTTTTTCTTTTCTCTTTTTAATTTAATTTAATTTATATAGCACCAAATCCCAACAGTAGTCAGCTCAAGGCACTTTATTGCAGGATAAAGACCCTAAAATAACCATTGTCTCCTTTTCTTCCTTTATTTCTTTTTTCTATATATATGTTTCTCTCTGTCTTTCTCCCTCAGTAAGTCTTTCTTTCTGAGAGACTTAATCCCTGACAGACAGAAATGGAAGACTTTACGTCACCTCAAAGCCATGCTCGTCACCTCTCATCTTACGCCCCCCCCCCCCCCCCCCCCCCCCCCCCCTCCCATCTTCTCACTTTGGCCTGCTGGGACAGTGTCAGTGACAGAAGCACAGCCAAACCTAAGTGCTGCGCTGTCTCACCATGAGCAAAGCTGTGCAGACATGAGTACTACCACCACACATTCTGTTGTCCTTTTATGTAACATGTAGGAATGTGCAATAGAGATTACAGCAAGAGCTGGTAACAAATGTCTTTTTTATCTGTCTTGACATTTTTGTGAAATGAGCCATGTTTATACATCAATGCATTTCACACTTTGTTGGCTCATCTGGTATTTACTTTGGTAAAATTAAAGAATGGACAAAAGCACAATTAGGCTTTTTGCTCATCCATTTGTCAATACTAAGATGTTGCTATTTATTTACTGAAAATGTCAAAAGTAAAGTAGATAAGAGTTTTATATCCGCTTTATTACCCAAAGCAATATGTAGCTTTATGTATCTTTTGCAGCTAACAGAACTTTTCAATAAGAAGACTGTGTAACGAGAAGAATAGCTTTGACAGTTTCAGTAACCATAAATCAGCTGGTAAAACAAATCCAAGTGCTTGTTATAGATTTAGTGTCAATTATATTCGTCAGCCCCTCGCCCCTTTGACCATACAGACCTGTGCTCACTTAGTGATCATGTGTGGCTATTTCTGCTTTGTGTAGGTGTTGTTTTAATGGCGCACAGCACTATACAGAGCTGGGAATTTAGTGTGCTGGACTCACAGGCTTCAGGCAATCAGGGGCATCCATCATCCCCGCAGTTTATAGTGTGACAGAAGGAGAGAGAGAGTTGACCACATAGAGAGAGTTAGAAATACACAAAGAGGAAAAAAAGAGAGAGGGAGAGAGACAAAAGGAGACATTGACAGAGCGACATAAACAGACAAAGTGACGGAACCAGAGAAGTGGGTGTATAAAAAGCATACATAAAAAGAGGGGTAAAATGTCAGTGTAAAAGCATTTGTCTGGAGGTGTGATTCACTCAGACACAGCTCGGCTTCCCCAGTGGGTAAACAGCTGTAATCATAGTTCAGCAGCAGACATTAACAGCCTGTCTCTATACTGCTGTTAACGTGTTGAAGTACTGTGCATTCATCCTGGATTCCTGTAATTCAGAACTCAAGTGCAGCGCCTGCTGTCACAGACATAATAGTATCAGAAACAGGCGAAGCTACAGTCAGGAGTTTTTAAAAAAATATATATATATATATATATATATTTTTTTAATCTGATTTAATATCATCGTTATGACTCCACAGAGTAGAGTGACATACCTATGAGATCAAATCGTGCATATGAGAGTGCAGGTTTTGCATGGCTTCAGCCGGATCCCAATAATGAGACCACCCTTAGTCCAAATTGATTTAAAGTAAGGACTGCAGTGCACCCAAACTCCACCAAGTTTCAAGTAGATCCCATGTCATCATTTGAAAACAAAAAACAGACATACTTATTTACTTAAACAGATTTATGGCGATATGCATGGAAACGTGGGTATTGCAGCAATGAGAATTTCCTTAAATTTTGTTATGCCTGTTGTTTATTTATTTTTTATGCTCTCAGTAACTCCTGTAACGGTTTAACCCCATAGAATAATAGGAAAAGAGAGCACAGCAGACAAATTCTACTAAATTTGTCACTGGTAGCAGCCCTTGGGAATAGCATTTCCCTAATCTGACACCCCAGGGGAGAATTTTGGTAGGTGTTAATAAATCAGTTTTGTGATGTGTAAATAATTGTTGGCTTTATACACAAAGAACAAAATTAGGGAGAGATCATTATTTCAAAAATGTAACTTACGTTGATAATGCAAAATGAAATGGTTTCCCATGGTACGATATGTAGGCAGCACGGTGGCACGGTGAGTTCAATTCCACCATCAGGCCTTTCTGTGTGGAGTTTGCATGTTCTCCCCGTTTTTGCGTGGGTTCTCTCCGGGTACTCCGACTTCCTCCCACCGTTCAAAGACATGCAGCTTGTGGGGATAGGTTAATCGGATAATCCAAATTGCCACTAGGTGTGAATGTGCGAGTGAATGTGAGTGCGAATGGTTGTCTGTCTCTGTGTGTTGGCCCTGCGACAGACTGGCGACCTGTCCAGGGTGTACCCCGCCTCTCGCCCTATGACAGCTGGGATAGGCTCCAGCGCCCCCCGCGACCCTGAAAAGGATAAGCGGAAGCGAATGGATGGATGGATGGATGGATGGTACGATATGTTTTGTTGACCCCCATCCATCTATCCTTCTACCCCACACATACTTTGTTGTCCTATGCAATATATAATAAATTCTTTGTACCCTTTTGTTGATTTAACACACATGTATATCATTTTTGAAGCACTTGGTGAAACGGCTAATGCTAAAGCGTTTTTCTGGGAGTTCACCACACAATCAGTCCGGATGGTGAGTCTTCTTGGATTCACTGAAATGTAAGAGAAACTAGTTTAGATGCAAACCCGGTTATGATTAAAATTATTTGAAGATGAATGAGGTTACTTACAAGTATGTGAAAATCTCCACATAGATTGCTACTCTGCTTCAGTCTACAACAGCATGAAGCAGAAAAATTGCTGAAAAAGAGCAGCAAACGCCTTCATTGATTATTGATTGAAAATCTGACTCAAACTGACAAATTGGCTAATGTGATGAACTGTCGAATCCATCCTTCCCTAGCCCTGTATTAGGTTTTCTACCCTCCCTGAAGTACCCCTGTGTATAAATGTTTATCTACCCTCTCCGTGGAGGAGGTGAACGCTTCTTGTAGCTGGTCCCAGAATAGTGGGAGTTCAAGGGAAGGCGGCAGGAAAAGGAGTACTGTGTACTTTGGGTATCAGTTTCATGGTGAAGGTTTTATCAAAATCAGAATTCTTCAGCTTAGGCTAACAGTAATGTAACTTGGCATGATCAACTCCCATTTCTTTCTATTTGCTTCCCATAGGAGGTCAAGATGCAAATTTAGGGCTCTACATCCGCTTCACAGCGGCAGCTGCCTTTAAGTTCATCAGAGCAAAAACATGTGAGAGGCCAAGGAAAATATTTGGTGAGACGGGGAACAGACACAGAATGTTGTGAGGTTTGCTTTGAGCTACAAGCGCAGAAAGGTCATATTATTGTTCATCAAAGATTCTTTGGTAAATAAAGACTCATTCAATAAATATCTTTGCTTCTGGCATCTATCCTCTTTTTTTGTTGTTTTTTTTGTCTGTCTCTGTGACCCCTTTTGCACCTCTATTCCCTACCAAAAGACTATATTTGGTATGAAAACAGGTTAGGAGTCCACTTTGAGCTTGAATACACAAACCTGGTGTCAAACCACCCAATAGCTTGAAATAATATTGCAGCAGGAAGTGTACGCTGTGAATCCAGTTCATCTCCTGAGATTAGAGCAAAGTCTCTTAACAGGTAGGGTCACAGCAGTTTGTTTGGGGACTCCAGTCAATAAAGATTTTGCAGCCGCGGTGAGGTCAGTGCAGAAATTTTCACAGTATACACCACACTCCAAAGGTTGTAATGCTTGTATAAGTGGCTGTCAGCCATCACAAGTATAATGTCACACTCTGACCCTGTTGCCTTGGTTACCACCTACCGCGTGGCCCTCCAGACTTTCATCAGAAGTGTTTTCTTAAAGCGTTGATAGAATAAGCAGAAAGAGAGAGAGAAGCAGAGGCAGAGTTTTGTTCTTGCCAGTCCTTTTTGCCCCAGTTCGAGTGATTGTGGAGGCCACAGGGGTAACTTCTCACTTGCTTTTCAACTGAGAGCAGCCTGAAACCTGTCAGACGTGTCCCACGTGCCAAAATCTACACATGCCCTGCCACCGCGTTGCCTTGGTTACGATTGAACTCGGTCCGCAAGTACTGGAGAAAGAATGATAGCGAGTGAACAGGGCTTCCATTTGTGATCTTACTAGGCGGAACTACGGGTGACCCAGAGAGCCTGTCGTATCTCTGTCTCCTGCATTTTACCAGGAGTGACACACAAAACCTGCATGTTTGGCAGCAGGAAGCTGACTTGCGTTAAGGGATGAGGACTGGCAAAGGAGATGGACTTGTACAGAAGAGGCCATTTCACGCAACACAGCTTCCAGGAAGTCAGTCATCAGAGATGCCAAAGGAAAGCTGCATCTCTTTCATAGCTGGCCAAACAGAGCAAGCATGCGTGGAGGACCCTCTTGAAAACAATGTCCCCTAACTGATGCCATCTGGGGTGACTTTCATTGTCACAGAGCCTCTCATTCTTAATTCATTTTCCAATTTCCAAAAAATGCTTTGGCACTTGGATGTGTAGCCGTTTGTCATGTTTTGGAGACGTAATTTTTGCTCATTTAATCCCTTTTTAAGCACATAGCAGTTTTGTGCCAGTGGTCATTCGTCATTCTGCGTGGGCCTCATGTAAAATGGCAATATGGAGGTGACATGAGAAAAACACGCCTTTTTGGCAATACTCTGGGCTTTTTCGAAAACAAGCACAGAGCCAAGATAAAGCACAGATAAAGCACAACAGGAAACCAGCACATTTGAAACTGTGTTGTGGGAAATCCACATTTCTGCCTGCATTACCGAGCATTAGCAATGGGGCATAATGCCCTCTGGATGAACAGATAATCACAGCGCAGTGTTATTTAATGTGTACAGTAAGCAGAGTAGGCAATGAGACAATATTATTTCTCAAAATTTGGTATTACACCTTGAGCTAAAGGGTATGATCAAATTTAAGGAAACTCGTAAGGGGGAAAAAAGCAGTGTTTTGCCTCAAGGTCTTAGATTCATCTTATAAGAAAGTCTGTACACACCATATTTTTGTAAAACTTTCTTTACTACAAAAGCCATGTGATGTCTTGGTAATAGGGCACTGATTACTTCCTCAACAACTTCCCCTTTATTTTTTCTTCTGTTGTGACATAGATTTGGAAATATTTCCAGTATACAAGGAGTCGTTCTGTATGACCATCCTTAGTGGACGTTTCATAATAGTCGTAGGTCACAGAGTGTTCACAGAGGGTTGATTCCAGAGGAAACAATGTCTTTCTTTCTTCTTTTTAGTTCACGAGTTATAAAATAGGCTAAAATAAAATGCTGTGGCAAGCTTCCTTCTCCAATACTTAGAGTGGCCATTACAACCAAAACCAGGTTAGATTTATGTATTTCTTATACTGGAGTACATTTTTCAATTTAAGTACACACTCTATGCATTTTATTTTCATTAGAGCTAGCAACATTTTTCTAAACTATACTGCAGCCTTTGTGTTGCGTCAGGTTTGTGTTCTAAGATGACAGAAGTGGCTCCCGGTACGGTCTTCTGCTAAGAAGAGATGCTCTTCTGCATACCTCAGTTGTAACGAGTGTGTCATTTTTGCCTTCTTATCAGCTCAAAGCAGTCTGGCCATTCTTCTCTAACCTCTAGCATCACGAGGCATTTTCATTTAGAGAACTGACTCTTGGACACTGGATGTTTTCTCTTATTTGGTTCGTTCTCTGTAAACCCTGCAGATGGTTGTGTGGAAAAATCCCAGTAGATCAGCATTTTCTGAAAGAGTCAGATCAGCCTGTCTTGCATGAATAACCACGGCACATTCAAATTCACTTAAATCTCCTTTCTTCTTAATTCCGATGCTCATTTTGAATTTCGCCAGGTTGTCTTGACCAGTGTTCACATGTCTAAATACACTTGAATGCTGCCATGTGATAGGCTAATTGGGCAACTGTGTTAATGAGCTGTTGAAAATAATTAAGTGGCTAGTGAGTATAATTTATTTAATGACAACTGAGCTGAGAAAGTAAAAATAGAAAATTAAAATGAAATTAATAAAAAAAAAAGCTACTCTTTTTGTGCCAACTGAGTTAAATAGCGGTTTTCCCATAACACCTAACAGTAATGCACATTAAATAAAGACAGACAAGAGAGAGAAGAGTTCTGTAATTCAAAAAGGTCTGTCCCCTGATGCATCTAACCATGCCCATATCACCGGGAAGAGAGAAGAGAATGGGGAAAATCACTTAACCAGAGAAACATGGACTCAGGAGAGGTGCTGCGCTCTGGTTCTTCTCTACGTTTTAATGGATCCGCAACACTCACTCACTTGTTCACGGCTGAAAGAAAAGCATTATTTTGCATTACTTGAATCTTCAGTAATAAATGGTGCTGATTATTCCCTGGCTTGCTGAAGTAGTTAGTTTTTCTTTTCACTTAAACCATGCCAGTATCTTGCATCAAAAAATAATGCACATCCTCTATTTGCAGCATGTATTAATGTATTATGATTTAAAGCCTACACGCTGGATGAGACATTAATATGTGGATTTTCAGTGGGGCAGCACCAAGTTACCTCCATTAATACAGATTTTCTTTCACTCAGTTTAGGTAATTTCAGATGACCTTTTCACAAAGTATGACAAAACAGCATAAAATGTCCCAAGAAAAGCAAACATAGTTAACATTTTAATATTCTCTTCATTTGATCTTTTTCTGAACTTTCTGTATTATCACATTATACAAACAATATGTGTGTGGGGATGAGCTTTTATTGTAAAAAAGTAATATGTTTTGCCCTGTGGACCTACATAGCCATTAGGTATTTTGCCAAAAGAATGGGTTGAATCATATGCAGCAGCTCCAACATTTTTTACTCCCTAAAACCACCCGTGTTCACATTTAGGTTAAAACTGTTCAATCACATTCAATTCAATTCAATTCAATTCAATTCAATTTTATTTATATAGCGCCAAATCACAACAAATGTCGCCTCAAGGCGCTTCATAGATACAGAGAAAAGCCCAACAATCATATGACCCCCTATGAGCAAGCACTTGCAAGCGACAGTGGGAAGGAAAAACTCCCTTTTAACAGGAAGAAACCTCCGGCAGAACCAGGCTCAGGGAGGGGCGGCCATCTGCTGCATAAATGCATGAACTAGTTTTTCAGCGTCACTCTGAGACAGGATATTTCTAATTTTAGAGATGTTGCGCAAATGGAAGAATGCAGTCTTACATATTTGTTTAATATGTGCGTTGAAGGACATATCCTGGTCAAAAATGACTCCAAGGTTCCTCACAGTGTTACTGGAGGCCAAGGTAATGCCATCCAGAGTAAGAATCTGGTTAGATACCATATTTCTAAGCTTTTCAGCGCCGAGTACAATGACCTCAGTTTTATCTGAGTTAAGAAGCAGAAAGTTAGTGGCCATCCAAGTCTTTATGTCTTTAAGACATTCCTGCAGTTTAACTAGTTGGTGTGTGTTATCTGGCTTTATGGACAGATAGAGCTGGGTGTCATCTGCATAGCAGTGAAAATGTATGCTATGTCTTCTAATGATGCTGCCTAGGGGAAGCATGTATAATGTAAACAGAATTGGTCCTAGCACTGAACCCTGTGGAACTCCATAATTAACCTCAGTGTGTGAAGAGGACTCTCCATTTACATGCACAAATTGGAGTCTATTAGATAGATATGATACATGATAAGAATATGAATTAGAGCTAGCATTAATAAATAACTGCTAAAAATCAATTAATCATATATTTTGTTTTGATGATCCAGCATTGATTACGCAAGTCCTGAGATAGATTTTTACATGACCCTTGTGGAAAGAGACTTATTAAAAGTTGCACACAAAGGCTGACAAGTGTAAATGTATTATAGATGATAGCTGGCTGGAGTAGCTGCCTGCCAGTCTTGACTCTCATGTGAGTAGTCTCTGTGTGGATCCACTGCAGCTTCCTGCATTATCCTTACTCAGGATGGTTAGATTTACAGTGAAACCATTACAATTGAGTTTCAAAGAAATGCATAAGCTACCACAAAGAAATGTGTAAGCCAGCAGACAGTATATACACATCTGTTTGCCAAATATGTAAAAGCCTCCTCCTTAAAAGTGGAAAAGTACCTGTAACCAGATACTTTTATAAAATGCTGAAATATGGGCAGACTGTAGCTCTCTGACAAGCCGCTGAAAATCTGTGACATGAATCTCAGTCTGGGGACCGATGCTGTATTCTAGTCAAGAATGTCAGGACCCTTGGATCTCGGGCTCGTGTAAAACACAGCCCTGCCCTATCATATAAAGAGTGAATCATCCAAATCGCCTTTAAATGTATTAAACATGTTTAAAATTCATTGAAAAAGAGTCTGTAACAGAACATCTCTGCATAGATGCTTTAGTCCTAAATGCCTCCTCATTGCCTGAATGATCCTCATTCATTAGACCAGCGGAGGTTGTTGCACGACTTGGGGCAGCACTTAAACTCCATGAACTGGCGAATATTTGTGTTAAAGTAGCGTCTATGGCCACGCAGCTTAATGGACCATACCGGGGGCCGTCCTTCCCCTCTGGCTTTTACAGTAGCAGTATAACATTGTGTTAATGTCTCTATAGCACCCAATAACTTCCATCAGCGAGATCCAGCTCGAAATGCTTATTTGTTGTTGGTACACTATATCCTGCCCACACACGGTTTCAAATTCTGACCCTGTGACTAAGCCTTTTATCTAAGCCCTGAGAGAAAAGAACATCTCGGTGC
This sequence comes from Neolamprologus multifasciatus, assembly GCF_963576455.1. Lineage (NCBI taxonomy): Eukaryota > Metazoa > Chordata > Actinopteri > Cichliformes > Cichlidae > Neolamprologus > Neolamprologus multifasciatus. The sequence continues at coordinate 12,983,816 of NC_140459.1, read as the reverse complement.
GTTTCATATGTTTGTTAAAAGGGGGAGGATGCTTTATTTATTTTTTGTTTTTTGTTTTCCAGCTGTAGTTTCCATTTTTACATGGGTTGAAACCTGGTGATTCAAAATTGTGCTTCGCATATTTCTGTTTTTTCCCAGCGCTTTTTTGGTTTTATGACACCATTGGGCCTCATTTTCCACCATGTAGTGCTGTATAAATGCATCTATTCTGCTTTGAGGGGGGGAACAGATTCCTCCTGTTTTTTATTAACATGAACCCTAAACCTGTCATTGTATGTATTGTATGAATTAGGCTGAACTTTGGCTTACATTTTCCCCCTCCAGTTCTTTAGTGATGAAGAATACAAAACTGGAAAGCTTTCTAAGCACAGCTGCCATCACTCTGCTCCAGTAACCCCTGTGTGGGGTGGCCTCTGACCTCAGTGAAAATCCAACAGGGGCTAAAGGGGACTATTAATGTTCACTAGTGATGTACAGCTGTGCTTCATTCAAGGTGGTTTGCTCTGCACACAATTTGCACATGCAAATTAAATTCGTGGCAGATGGTCTTAAGATTGCATCATATTTTATATGTTTTACGTGAGGGAGTGAACTCTGAATTAGAAGAGTTTGCAGATACCTGCAGTATTTTCCCTAGGTTTTGTTAAAATGCCATGGATCGGCATGTGTGCTCTCTGTGCCCTGTGTGTCCTGTATTTCTTCTGTGCTCCACTGGCCATGACAACCGAGGTAACCCATCTCAGAGCTGCATAAGCCAGACTGTCAGCAGATTCAGCCCTGTGTTTCCTGGACCCTGTTGATACCCAATACTTAATGGCATACTGGGAAGCTTTGTTGCGAGCCTGTAATCCAAGAATCTTATCAAACCAATCAGCGCTTTTCCAGCAAGAACACATCTCGACCGTGACAGTAGGAAGTTTCACAACATCTGGTGTTGGGTGGGGGCAAGAGGGAGTTGCGTGAAAAGAAAGTGAGAGAACAATCTTGATGTTTTGGCATGAAGTCTTTAGATCGACACCACATCCTGCTTTTCTTTTGATACAGGTCAGTGAGCGAGCAGTTGGGCAGTCACTGCTCGCCGGCATTTTTGATTGTGATGTTTTGGATGCCAATGTTCATCATTGCACTCGCTTAGAGTTTCTTTTTTCTCTCTCACTCTTTATCCAAAACTAACTTCTTTTCTTTCTCCCTGTTGTTTCTATCCAGCCGTCCTTCCAGCCCAGTGCAGCAGTGAGAGGTTTCCACGGCAGTAAGTCAGCAGCCATGGGTCCAAGTCTTGGCTCCAATTGGACCACTGGTAGCAGTGGTGGTCAAGGGGCCTGGAGCGGGCCTTCTTTCACCCGTGCAAGTCTGCAGCATTATATATCTCACCAACAACAACATGCGCAACACCACCCTCAGTCCACGCACACTAGCTACGCTTACTGCCCAGCGCATACGGCTGTGAGTACAGTAAATTTCCTCTGTGTCTGCACCTCTCTGTCATTTCTAGCTGCTGTGTTGCAATAATTTCTTTGAATACCAAGAATGCTCTTCTTGTCTCTCTCTCGCGTTGGAGTCGATTGGTTGCAGTTACCATCAGGGAAGCTCTTACGCACACAGCAAATTCTTTCTCCATTTCCTCCTCCCACTCCTTTCTTTGTCTTCCGCTTTAATCTTTGCCTTCTTTTTCTCAAACCCAAGTATATCACTTCCTCTCCAGCCCTCCTCCCCTTCCTGCTCTATCTCTTACTTTGACCCACTCTCTCCTTCTCACTTCTCTGCAACTTAATTTGTTTTTCTTTCATCCATCCTCTGCATCGGCAGCGCAATGAGAGACTAATTGAGGTAGAGACACTTCTGGATGGCTTCCCTTGTCATTATCCTTGGAATTAATTGCTGTTCTGCAATCCGTCTGATTTGACTTTATTTGTGCTATCTGCCTTTCTAATGTAACGTTTGGGGTGTGACTGGAACTAAGGCACAAGCCAAATTGAGGAATTTTATTATCGTCATGTTGCTGTCACAGTCACAGAGCTGGAAACAAAGATTTGGCAGCTTTTTTCCCCCCCTCTCTGTATTTCTTCCTGTAATAAATGTATTTTACAAGGCTTCACACCAAATCTTTCTCTCATTTTCTCTTTTTTCCATTACAACACTCTGGTATTCTCTCATCTTACATACGCACCACGCGAATTCCCTGCTGCCTACTTGCCAGCATGTTGAGACTCCCCTGAAGCGCCTCCGTGTAAAGAAATTGGATTGGATTTAGATATGATAATCATCACTGTACATCAGCTGCCGGTTCCAGCATTCCTTTTATGTTATTTCTTACACACTAAAGGACACATTCATACTTTTTAGAAAGGTGGAAAACGGTTGTTCTTTGAGAGCCCTAGCTGTTCTTTGTGTGTGTACGCTTCATTTCAATACAGAAGTCCTGCTTTTGCTTGCAGTACAAAATCATCGCCATCACTAACAAACACCATCTCTGCCGCTGTTGTCAATTAGACCACTTCTGCTACCTGAGGCAAATAAGAGCTCTGTTTTTGGTTCAAGCATTTGCACAATACTGTTGAAGAACAGCAGAGAACATTCCACAACAGACATACATGCTGATTCTGTTATTGTAGATGCGGCGCTGCTCGATCAGTTGTCATAAGTTTTTGGGAGCATTATGGTCCTTTCTTGTCTTGCTGCCACACCCCACCAGAGATATCAGGCACAGTCATCAACATCCGCACACACAGGACCCATGAGTGTCTTAGTTCTTTTTATGCCACAAACAATTTAAAAAGAGCTGTCATAAAGCCACTTTTGTCCTCCTCTGACTGAGCATGGTCATTGTTTTCCTCAGTGGAAAATAGTGCTGATCTTCATGAAGCGTTTCAAAGCTCGATATCCACCCAGGCAACAGCCATCTGTAGGATTAGTGTCCATATTCCCTTAAAGGGAGGAAGTTATTATCAGCACACTCCATTCTCTGCTGTGTGTAGCCCTATATGTTCTGCATTCACATACAGTGCATGTATATTAGTGATAATTCACTTTGTGGGAGTGAGGAGACTGAAATCTGGGTTTTGCATACAGTAGGTCACCAGAAAGTGTAACATTTTGGCATTGGTAGTGAAATTAACTTTAGATTGGACAGGATTTAAAAACAATATAAATATTGTGTTTTTTGGTTTTTTGGGTTTTTTTATGATTTGGGTGGCTGTTTATCACTTTGTAGACTGAAGAAAAAAGTGTCAATCAATTTCTAATGGGTTGAATGTTTTTAAATTGCATTATTGTTTAAAACCCCAAATTTCCAAATTTCCAAAAATGCATAGTAATGGCACACATGATTTTACTATTGTTAAAAAACTGAGAAGATGTGATAAAAATAGATTCACAACAGACCATTTCTTTTTCTTTTTTTCTTTTATTCTTCTTCTTCTTCTCCACTCTATTGCTCTGTATGTGTTTTTGTACGATGTTGCTAAGCCATACTTCTCACACTCCACGTCTAACCTGTCTTGGTTGCTGATCACCACAGGATCATCAAACTCCTGCCCTTATCTTGGCCCTCTGCAATCAAACAATCGCAGGCTTAGCTGGCTTTAACTGCCCTGTTTTCATGGGACAGTGGGGATACTTGTTTGCTTTTTGGCAGTTTTCATTTTCTCCCTGCAGAAGGTATTTTCTCCCCTACTATCATGCTTTGGCCTCAAGGAAGATTTACAGTGACTAGAGATGGCTAATCCAGACACTTACAGTAAACCAAAGAATGGTTCCAGCTTTTGATTCTGCTTTGTGTTTTAAGCTTCTCATAGACAACACATATTATATTTATATGGAATTGAAATCCAGTATATCTCGAAGGCACTGAAACCGATACCCCTCTGTTTTTTAAAGTACGTTTCCCCTGTAAATCCGTCAATTTTTCATTGCCCCTCTAAATGCTGTTGTAATTTCAGGCGTATTAGATGCAAAGAATGCCTGACAGAAAGGAAAGAAAACAGAACTGATAGCTTAGCGTGTGTCTGTCCTCCCGGCTGAGAGAGGTGAGTAAATAAAGGGGGGGAAACAGAAAGGCAAGTTAGGATCCAGCAGAGATCAAGAAGCTTTGCCTCCAGTGGGTTTGTAATTACAATGGAAGGAGATACATTTCCACTTTTAATATGGTGAAGACCCCTCAGGGAACCACGGGCTGACAAAACACAGTAAAGAAAGTCACGTAGACGTCAGAAGATGTGACTAAAAAGAGAGTCAAATAGATAGATTCTCCTATTTCCAGCAACTGTGCAATACTAACGCATACAAAGTTCTTTCATAAACTGCAGATTTGCCGTGTGTGTGCGTGTGTGTGTGTCCTCTGCCATTGTATTGTTTGACATTCTCACACTACACATAAGGAGTTACAGGGAAATTACTGAGATGGTTAGTGGTTCAAAGCAGACTTTAATAATAAACTTGGACACCGAAACACTTGATTTTGATTATACAGGGCGGGCCATTTATATGGATACACCCTAATAACATGGGAATGGTTGGTGATATTAAAGTCCTGTTTGTGGCACATTAGTATATGTGAGGGGGCAAACTCCTCAAGATGGGTGGTGACCATGGTGGCCATTTAGAAGTCGGCCATCTTGGATACAACTTTTGTTTTTTCAATAGGAAGAGGGCCATGTGACACATCAACCTTATTGGTAATGTCACAAGAAAAACAATGGTGTGCTTGGTTTCAATGTAACTTTATTCTTTCATGAGTTATTTACAAGTTTCTCTTTGTTCACAGCCATTGACATGTCGAAGAGGTTAACACGTGAGGAGTGGATTGAAATTGTGTTGATATCTGGTGAACGCAGTAACCGGGTCATTGCAGCAGATTTCAATGCAAGACACCCTACGAGACCACCCATCTCCCATGCTACAGTCAGCAAACTGCTTGCTAAGTTTCGTGAAACTGGTTCAGTGTTGGATTTGCCAAAATGTGGACGCAAGAAAACTGTCACTAATGAAGAAACATCAGTGGCTGTCCTAGCTTCATTCAGCAAGAGCCCACAGCGTAGTACTCGCTGCATGTCACTGGAGAGTGGCATTAGTCGAACATCCCTTCGGCGGATATTAGCTACTCACAAATGGCACCCTTACAAGCTCCAGTTACTGCAGGATCTCAATGAGGATGACCCAGATCGGCGCACAGAATTTGCAGAATGGGCAAAACAAAAATTGGAACAGGACCCTCAGTTCACGCAGAAGATTTTTGTCAGTGATGAGGCAAACTTTTATGTGAATGGTGAAGTTAACAAACAAAACCACCGCTATTGGTCTGACACTAACCCACATTGGATGGATCCCTCCAAGACTGTTGGAACAACAAAAGTGATGGTTTGGTGTGGTATGTGGGGTACAATGATAGTGGGTCCATTCTTCATCAATGGAAACCTCAAGGCCACTGGATATTTGAAATTGCTACATAATGATGTGTTTCCCTCTTTATGCACTGAAGCTGGCACGTTCCCTGAGTTTTTCCAGCAAGATGGTGCACCACCACATTATGGGTGCCAGGTCCGAGCATTCCTAGATGAACAGTTTCCTGGAAAGTGGATTGGTCGTCGTGGGCCAGTTAAATGGCACCCAAGGTCTCCCAATCTGACCCCCTTAGACTTTTATCTTTGGGGTCATCTGAAGGCAATTGTCTATGGGGTGAAGATACGAGATGTGCAGCACCTGAAACTACGGATACTGGATGCCTGTGCTGGCATTTCTCCTGCGGTGTTGCTATCAGTGTGTGAAGAGTGGGAGAAGAAGGTTGCATTGAGAATCCAACACAATGGGCAGCACATTGAACACATTTTATAAGTGGTCAGAAACTTGTAAATAACTCATGAAAGAATAAAGTTACATTGAAACCAAGCACACCATTGTTTTTCTTGTGACATTACCAATAAGTTTGATGTGTCACATGGCCCTCTTCCTATTGAAAAAAGTTATATCCAAGATGACCGACTTCTAAATGGCCAACATGGTCACCACCCATCTTGAGGAGTTTGCCCCCTAACATATACTAATGTGCCACAAACAGGACTTTAATATCACCAACCATTCCCATGTTATTACGGTGTATCCTAAATTAGTTTTTTTTTCTTCCATTACTGTATGAGACTCAGAGGACTTGAGGTTGTTAATGTTTTATAAAATGTATTGGCAGTACTGACAGTCATTTCAATCAAGCCTAGAAACCTGTAGATGGAAAATTGAGATTTAAACAGTAGGAATATGGTTCGAATCTTGTTTACAGGGTTTTAAGAAGCTTTGAAAGAAACGTGTGTGAGTGAATTAATGTGTTCATAACATTGTTTTGCTAATTACTGTTGAATAACGATGTTATTTCCCAACCCCTATCTACTAGTTGTTCCAGCTGAAAACACCTAATCCTTATTTTGATCAGGTTTGCTATAAAGGTGGTCATGTTATGGAACGGCTGTGTGCAGACAGGAATAGGACCCAAGGTGCAGACACTCGGAGGCAAAACTTAAACTCAAAACCGCTTTAATGTTAAACTCAAATATAACATAACTGGAAATATCAAAATAAACTTACACCGGAGGACTGAAAAAACACACAGCTATATAAACGGTAGATCGCGACAATGACAAACTGAAACACAGGGCTTAAATACATAGAGGGAGCAATCAGGGATGGACAACAGGAGGGAAACACAGCTGGGGCAAATCAGAACTGACGAGACAAGGAAGCGTAAACTGAACACACTGAGATAAGACAGAGACCTTCAAAGTAAAACAGGAAACACATAACACAGACTGAACAAAAGACACAGACTCACATGCAGGCACTACAACAGAGGGAACAGAGATGTGGGACCAGGGCAGACACAGACACTGACTGGACACGGGGATATAGCAGACAGGGGAGACAGCAACTAAGGATGACCCAGAGACAAACCATAAGACATGACTCTAACGAAAACCCAAAGACTAGAAATTATAAATAATATAATAAACTCAAAACCCCTGGGTCAACGACCCAGGCACCCTAACAGGTCAGGCATATCTGCGTGATGATTGGGCAGACTGAATTGGCATCAAAGCTGGGATTGAAGTAAATGCTACACGGACTGGTTCTTACATAGTGCTTATAGTGTGCTTGGGCACTCAAAGTGCTTTATACAATTTGCCTCATTCACCCCCATTCTTACAAGCACTTTTTTTTCTACGTTTTATGTAAAAACTAATCTAAGTAATGCTTTCTGCCAACCTCAACATCCTTGGATTTTTAAATAGCAAGCAAGCTTTCCTTTTATTTTTTCCTGTGTGTGACTGGACAAAACAAAAATAGAGCATGTGTTTTTAGTCACCTTCTATCCTTACATAAACGCCTTTTACTGTGTGACCTGTGAGCTGTTTCATTTCTGATGGTATGCTTCTTCTTTACATCATATTATGATCAAAGAGCCTCACATCAACATTGCTTTGTTGTCCCCTCAGTTTATTCTGTCCAGATATTATTCATGGTTGTGATAGTGTTTCATTATTTTACATGTAAGGCATTCTTGGAATTGTGGTCTTGTATTTGCCGTTTAACTATTTAATTGTTTTACAACTGGGGGGAATTGAGTTACCAACATGGTCTACTTGAGCTGACTGTGTCCATGTAATGTGTTTATAACCAAGTTAAACTGAATTCATGCAGATATGAGTGCATATGTTGGAGGGAATAAAAAAACTGAGGCCTTTGCTCCTTTGGTGTTGTGACAAGATATATGTGGAAAGACTGGGGATGCATTCTGAACTCAAGGGTCAGCCCGCATTGCGTCTATATACTGCTGCAGAGTTCATCTCTCTTCATAACATATAGATAGAGACACCTACACACGTGCTGCAGAGGACAAAACCAGCTTTCCTCCCCACAGCTTGGGAATTGTTTTAAGAACTGTTGGAACACATTTTAAAATGTTATGCCCTGCAGTACTACTGCTGTTATCGGGTATACATAACAAGATGCATTTTTTCCCCTTCTAATGAATACATTTGGGTATGTTATCACTCCTTTATCTGAGAACTTGGACATCCCTTTGAAACCTTCAATTTAATCTGCTGTTGTTGCCTCAGTAAGCTCTGATTGTTACCTCATTAGATGTGCCGAGCACAAACTGGCAAATGATTCAGTCAATACAAACGGGCTAGCAGGGATTCCCGGCACATATCCAGATTCACAAGGTCTAGAAATTCAGAGAAGAGACAGAAGGAGACACTGCAAGACTGTGATACAATAGGTGGTAATCAAAAAGGGTGGAATAGACGGAAAGGAAGATAAAAAGGGAACGAGAGGAATCTGCAAAATGTTGCTCCGGTGTGTCTTTTTAACAACCATGACCAGCATTTAACTTTGATCATGAACCTTTGTGTTTGATATCCGATAACATCATCAGTGGAGATTTCAGCAGAATAATGGTTCTCTGCATTTTCACATATAAACTAGGTGCAGGTGTGCTATAAATCCATCCAGCTCACCTTTTCAACTGTCTCTCTTTGTGAGGGCTGAACTCTGGCACAACTCTTTGTGTTGTGATTAGCTTAATTACCCGCAACTCACAAACATCCATTTATACTGGATGACAGATGATACTGTCATTTAGCTGAATGAATGGCCTGATTTCTGGCAGAGGGTGAGGGTGCAACTGCTGGCTCAGGGCCTGCACAAAGGCAACTGAGCTGAGATTAGTTATTTGTGGATCCACAAAGGAAGCACAGTAATCAGACCTCTGGAAGTGAAGTAACGCTGAAAAGAGTGAGTGGGGAGGTGAGGCGGGGATTCAGATCTGCTGTCATGGAGTCCAAGCTTTTTTCCTCATGGCATGTTTTTCAAAGAAATGTTCCTTCCAAGAGAAAAATAGTTAGGACTTCCTAATAGCAGAGGCAACAGATGCCAATGTGTAAGGAAGTGCATTAGCTTACATTTTACACTGCGAGCCTCTTTTATCAGCTCGTGAACGAAGCGCATTGCTCATTCCCCAAATACTGCAATGATTCATCTTTGCCATGAGCTAGAATGGGCTTTGTCTCAGTAATTAATTTAGCTCTCGGGACAGCAGTTGGAATGAGTCGTGTCTTCGAGGCCTAATTAAAAGAAGATTGTCAAACATATTCTAGGTCACACAGCTCAGAATCTCCAGCCATTAAAGGGATGTTTTTAGGCACTCCCACCTTGTCCTTGGTGGACCATTTTGCTGGCTGATAGAGCATGGGCTACACAGAGAAAAACAAATGGTTTTATTTGCCATGTTGATTTCTTCAGGCAGCACTTGAAAATTGAGACACTTGATGTTTTGTTTATTATTGGCTGCTTGAGTCAATAACTCAATCCACTTATGGGTTTGTGCCCTGCGTGGCTTCGTCTTTGCCTTTGTCTGCCGTTGGTTTGTTTGTAATTGTTAAGAGAACAGAATTCCTTTCGGTGGAAAATAGACATACAATTAGCTTCCTATACTCAGATAAATGAGAACGTTACTGTGCATGAGTTTCGCGGGTTTAGGATCACTGTCTCTACAATAACAGTCAAACAGTGGCTGGAAACACTTTTTTATTGGCACCACATTCATCATAATGTATCAGCTGGAATTGTCATTTTATTGAACCAGTCAGACTGACAGGCATGAAGCGTTATCTTATCTGTCCTCGTAATGAGAATCATTGACTTTAGTTACAGGCGCAGAATATCTCTAAAAGTGTACACACACTCACATATGCGCGCACACACAGGTTCTCAACAATTAAGTGCGAGCTGCCGGGCTTAGTGCCTGTGTCCATTGTAAGCACTCTAAACCTGTTAGACTGTGACAGACCATTAAAAGGCTGCCAAGACTTCCTTAATTTGCTTCAACGGTGCACACTGAGTGACTGAGTGCCATGAGTGTGTCTCTCTGTATGAATGTGCATTTACTTCTTATGACACTCCTTAGCTCCAGCCTCCCACGACCGTATCCGCTGCCGTCGCACTAACATTTACAAACAGTCGGACTTACAGGATCAACCCTACCAAGTCATCGCAGTATCTCCGCTTCAATTTTTAGTATGGAAATAACGCATAACGGCCAATTTGTGTGTGTTTAGGCAAATCCATTAAACCATAAAACTGCTGTCAACGTTGATGTATTTTCATGCTGAATATTTTCTGAAAATTGTTACAAGCAAAACATACACAACAGTAATTATCTTTGCACTTGAGCCATTTCTGCTATAAATTGAAGCTGCCGATCCCCAGCGCTTGTCAGTTCACATATTTCCGATATATATAAATGCCTGCTGCATGCATGTAGATGTGTTCACATTTGAAAATGTTAATCATTAGTTTTTTGTTTTTGGGGCTTTGGGATGTGGATTTGTCCTGGTAGACAGTGCCAGTAGAATCTGGTAAAAACTGTCAGGGAAGTGGAAATTAGAAATTACACACCTTACAAATTTCACATCTTTTTTTTCACACATTGAAATCAACAGGATAAGCCCAGGCTCCCACACATTTTTAAATGCTCTGTTTCCCGTCGTTTGTTATATTTGACTCGTATAAATAGGTTTCCACAGAAGCGTCAAGTACAGTTTTGTCTGTAATGCACAACAGTTGTTCATTTTAACTAAGGCAGAACAAGAATTTCTCTTTAAATACTTCTGCAGCTGGCTGGATTCTGACCAAATGAGCATGGTCACGATGACAAAGCACTTTGTTTACTAGTGCACCAATCCAATTTAGAGGGAAACCTTTTGCGTTTGACACTTCTGAACGAATGCTTTTTGGGTGGATGTTTCACCTAGAAGGCATTTCCTGTCGTGACCAGAGCTTGGCTTTCTACACCATTAGGAATTAAAGGCTCGGGCCACAGGATCTTGAAAACCCAGACCACAGGAATATCCAGAATCTGACAGCGCTTCCAAGCCTCCGTATGTTTCATTTCCTATTTCACAAGAGCGGGCGGTCCATGTAAATTCCTGGCTGTGGTATACCACCACTCTTCATTTAGCAGCGGTTCATGGTTGATATTAGATGTTGAACACAATGGGGGATGTTAGAAGGTGGATTAGGAAGGGTGCTGGCAGATCTTACAGGGATTTAAATGGGTGCCTTCTCTTGTTCGTATCATGTGGACTGTCATATTTACATGCCATTGCTGGCTTAGTGTTGTTTCTTGGCCGTGTTTCATGGCAATTCGTAGCGTCTCATCTGTGAAATCACTGTTCAGAAAATCAGTTTGCACCTGCTGCTTTCTGTTCAGGTGATTAGTCAATGACAGGTCAGAGCAAGGAACTATAAATCACACATCCTGAGCTGTAGATGTGGCCTTAATTCATCATATTTCACTCTTATCATGCCTTTGTTGCAGCTACACATGCATACTTATACATATGCACACACACATAACTGACATCCATGCGCAGATGGGCTTTCATATATGGCTGCCTGGGGCTGTAGGATTGGCTTTAAAAACACCCATAACATCTGTAAAGTATTATGACTGATTATACTGGTCCTTCAGCGCAATCATGCAATATGTGCATGAGCAATGGTTGAACATGAACCGTATGGGAGGAAAACGAGGCGATAAGGTCTCTGTGATTCGAAGCTGCGAGGCCCTCGGCTACATCCACACCCTTTCATATTAACTTACTTTATTTACATACAGGCATGGGCCTCACTTTAAGTAAGTATGGAATTTGATCATGTGAATAATTAAAAACATGATCCGATATGAAGTACACTGAAAGTATGAGCATCAGAAAACACAAGTACACTAAAGTCATGATCACTGAAGCAAATGTAATATGTATTTTCCCTCAATAGGAAGATAGTAAAGATGGTTATATGCCAACACCTTTGTTCAGATTAGGGTTATTAAGTTTGCTGTAGACCTGGCCACGACTATCATGGTGATGATGTCAAATATCAAATCCAGAAGTGGGCATGTGCATCAAATCGAGCCACACTGAGCCATGTTTAATTTGTCGCTGTTTTTGAAGCAGGAAGTAAATTTAAGATGCAGTATGATATACACAGACATTTTGCATACATCGTGGTGAAGTGCACCATACCACAAACATCAGATAACAGGAAAACCCATATGCCGCACATGCATGTAAGAGGTATGGTGCGCTTTGTCCTCAAGCTAATGTTGTGTGTAAGCTTGAAAGTTTGAGGGCTCTGTGCAGTATCTGTATCTGCAGCAACACTGCTTTCCTGGGAAGATTTCTTTCTTTTTTTAAATACTAAAAATGATCTCTCATGTATTCAGGAGAATTTAATTTAAGCAAGCTAGTCAGTCGTACTGGTACCTTTATCCTTTGTTTCTGTAGTCAGATGAGACAAAGTTGCAGAGTTTTAAAAGAAACTTAGGCTGTTTGATATCCTCAATATCTTGTCTCCAGACAGATTTTCATCTCCTCTCTCATTACCACCTCCTGACTATTCCTGCATATTTTTCTATAAAGCCAGTCCTCACTTGTCCACCAGGTGGCTGGGGTCATTTCTTCAGTACTCCTGTGGATTGTTTGTAAATCAGCCCTTTTGGAAAGTAAGAAGTCATGGGTTCATTGATTGACATTAACGATGACTCATGTTTACGGTGGCCCTGAAAGGCCAAACGGACTGCAACTTAAGAAAACACCAGCAATAAGAAAAACGCTGCAAATCACACAAAACACAACAGAAATAGGAAAAACCAGATTTCCAAAAGCACAAGGGAAGTGTTTCTGGGGAGACAATAACCCGACAAACCAGTTGCAGGAACCCAAAACGTGCTAGGTGTGTTTTATCATGATTCATATAATACTGATGATGTATTTTTAGGCTAATAGTTAGGCTAACACACTCACCTCTCATCTTTTCTTTCCTCACAAAGCCGATAGATCCTCCACTTCTTTTAAGTGTCTCCCAGCGCAATTCTTAGCATATTTCGGTTCCTGTAACTGGTCCGTCGGGTTATTGTCTCCCCAGAAACACTTCCCTTGTGCTTTTGGAAATCTTTTCTTCCTATTTCTGTTTTTCCTATTTCTGTTTTCCTTTTTCCTATTTCCATTGTGTTTTGTGTGCTTTTGCAGCGTTTTTCTTATTGCTGGTGTTTTAAGTTGCAGTCCCTTTGGCCTCTCAGGGCCACCGTACACGTTCCTGCAATGAAATAATTAATTATAACTGTAATTACTGTAATTAAGATATCCACCAAAAAAATCTAAATATAGTCAGATTTTGTTTGCATTGATAACAAACTACATTAACTTAGTCTTTCACTAGAACCCCCAGCAGCCGTAGGCTATGACGACTGTCATGCACAGTATATAGGGGTTGCTGTAAAGCAGGTCATCCACTACTTGGTCTGTTGGTGTTTCAGTACCTGGCTGCTGTAGTCTGCATGCCAAAGTATACTAAACCCCACGGTTCTCTCTGGTGTGTTCATTAGCATGAATGTTAGCGAGAAAGCACTTAGCCATAGAAAAAAAAGGGTTTGTATGAATGTGTGTGAATGGGTGAATGGGGTGTGGTATAAAACTGATAACCAGTCCATTTACCATATAGCTTTCTGACTGATGTAGGTAATGTGATAACCACTGCAGGATTTCAAGTTTACTATCTGGCTATATTCCCTTAGCCTCGTCTCTTAAATGATACATCACATGAATCTATTCAACAGAAAATAAAACATGAAAAGATAAAATGGCTGAATCCATGATTCAGTGGTTGTGTGAGGTTTTGCCACTGAGCTAAGCTGCTGGAGCATTTTGATTTATTTAAGGGGAGCATTGTTTTTGAATGTTCCTCTGAGTGTTGTTTTGGCAGCAAAATTGCACTGCTCGAACAAGTCTTGTTGGAAGACAAAGCTTGACGGTTCACTTCCTAGTTGGCTCTGTTAAGGCACATACAACGACAAATGCATAAAAGCCACATGCGATTGCACACCTTCTCACCGTTGTAAACTAGTGGAGTCAAAAAGCAGTATGAAAAGTTATCAGTTAAGTTCACCTATTCTCAAAATGTGTTTTTTTTTTTGTTTTGTTTTTTTATAAATTTTATTTTCAGTCACAGCAGCATGTTAATAACAAAACATTGAACATAAAGTACTTTGCTGTTCAGTATTTACAATACCCCAAAAGATAACAGAAATAGAAAAGGAAAACAAACAAACAAACCAAAGAAACCCCTACAGAACAACAAAAAACAAACAAACAACAACAAACAAATATAAAAATAAAATGTATAAGGGACATTCAGTGTACAGTTAACTATGATAGTGATATAGAGATATGGCATCTGGTCATGATAAGGTGGTCATTTTAAACTTTTCCATGTACATCAGGAATGGCTGCCATGCCTTAAGAAATTTGGTGGTTGAACCTGCCAGTGTATATCTCATCTTTTCTAAATGTAAAAACCTCATGAGCTCTGCAAGCCACTGTTCATGTGTGGGAGGAGCTTCTTGCTTCCATCTTAAAAGTATAAGGCGCCTTGCGATAAGTGAAGCAAAGGCAATAGAATTCGAATAGTATTTTGGCAAAGTGATGTCTTGAGGTATCACCCCAAAGATAGCCGTTAGAACAGAGGGATCATATTTAACATGAACATACATCTCGGACAGAGTGTTAAATATAGACACCCAATAGTTATGAAGATTGGGGCATGTCCAAAAGGTATGAAGGAGCGAACCTGTTTCTGCTTTACATCTGTTACATAGAGGGTCAGCTCCTGGATAGAACTTGGCTAACTTTTCCTTGGAGATATGTAATCGGTGTAGGACCTTGAATTGAAGGAGCCCATGCCTGGCACATATCGAAGAAGAGTGTACCCTCCGGAGAAAAGATTGCCAGAGTTCATCTGTTATAGTCATCCCAAGGTCTTTCTCCCACTGTGCTTTAAGGATGGAGAGAGAAGGAGATTGAAGATCTAATAATATAGCATAGATTTCTTTAATTGCCCCTCTCTTATGAACGTTTATATTAATAATTTTATCCAAAGAAGTTTCCTCAGGTAGTTCCGGAAATGAAGGAAATCGACTCTTTACAAAGTGGCGAATTTGTAGATAGCGGAAAAATGTTGCCGAGGAACATTAAACTGCTTCAGGAGCTGCGTGAATGAGGCAAAAATCCCATCTACAAAAAGGTCTTTGATATTTCTAAGGCCATTAAAATGTGTTTTAATAGCATTACTGTATCACATTCTTCAAATACTCTCAAACAGTAAAGGATTCTTGTATGAACAATAGAAAGATAGAACCCTCCATTCATTCTCTCCCAATAGCTTTGGATGTGTGAAAAGGTGGGAGGCTTGTTGGAGCTGCTTTGCTCCATTTAGTTAGTGCACTTTGATGACTTCAGTACTTGTAATTATAGAGGCGCCACCAAGGAAGCAATCTCAAAGTGCATTGGCCTGAAAGTCTTACACTCGCTGATATCAAATGTTACCCAGTGGAGTTGCACCATAAAGGGAATGTTCTTACTCATCTACTACATGCTTTCTAGCACCTCAGTGCCATCTGCTAGTATTACACCCTACAAACCCCACGATAATGGTCGATGTGTGGGTCTGGGTGTGAATGGACATCCATCTATTTTTGCACTAGATACCTTTTCGGGATGTACCTTGCTTCTCGCCCACTGTCAGCAGGGATAGGCTCCAACAGTCAATTATAATAATTGTTTGGTTAAGTGGGAGATTAAGAAAATCGATGGATAGATGTTCAGTGTGATGTACTGTATGCCGGAAATATGTGACCCATTTTACATTGTGACCATGATGTATGTCCAGCATGCCAAGTGTGCTTAAACACATTACACTTGCTGAAGCTGCAGTGGTTACTTGAAGGCATATCAGGCTTACTAGAGCGCATGAATCCATTAATTGTTCAACAGTCTTTAATAATGCATTTGTTGTACCATTTAGGGGAAATTAAACAGACAAAAAGTGTCAAGTTCCTAAGACTTAATTAGCAAGAAACTGTTGTATTAACAAGAAACAAAGCCTGAAGAAAAACATGTTGTACTATGTATCAGCAGTTTATAAGTGTCAGCCACTCGGCTTGTCCTCACTCATGTGATGAGGACAAGGCAATTGATTTAACATTGATTTGATAATGATTAATACACTAAGGGTTATTTAAACCAGCGCTAACATGTTTTTAGCCTAAGGGTAAGCAGTAATGAGCTGTAAACTAACATATTATCGCCCGGCAAGTAATTCTGGAGAATTTCACCTTCAACTGTTGCCCATTTATGCACCCAGAATACGTAGAGCAACAGCAAATTCATTTGTATTCTACGACTTTTAGCTGCGTTCTTCACCATCTCTCATGTGAAATGGTCCACTGTGTTCAAAAGCTAGCCACTAACTGTATGTCTGCCAGTGGTTGCTGGGCAGGGAGTTATAGTAGTTTTATTATGAAAAGAGCTGCTTGCTGCAGCCAAAAACAATGCTCTGAGAGTGCTTGGATGCTTACACAGTAAAATGATGTGCTGGAAAACCAAAACAATAAGCTGAAAGGCACTGTACAGCCCTGCACAACTGAGAGCAACTAAGTGTCAGGTAATAATTTTGAGTCCGTCACTGTATCATCCCCCTTTTTTATTCACACAAATAGCCATTTGACCTACTTTTTTTAAACCAACAGTTAAAAACCCACTGCAGTAGTTGAAAGCATGCACGTTAATGCAGCACAAACATATTCCAGTTATGTTTCATGTAGTTGCCCGTTTGGTCAGGGTCAATGACTTTCACCTTTTTTCCTTTTTTCCAACCACAATATGGAAAGAATAGCAATTGTGCTATTTGGCTCTGTGTCTGTTTTTATGTTAAAACAAATGCATGAGTAAAATGACCTGTCTGTTCATGCAGTGTTATTTAGTCCTGAAGTTGTCTCTTCAGCTCTCCCTCTCTGTTTTCTTTGTCTCCTGGGCTTCATGCTTTGCATGCACAGGATGAGACACCGGGGGAGGTTAAGAGAGGAGCTGGAATGGAGTTCTGCTCCATTTACCACCCTGAAATATTCCTCTTAGAACGACACACTCTGTTTTCTATCTCTCCTTACTCTCAGCACCGTTTCTCACTCTGCTGGTCCCCTCCCTCTCACTTCTCATCTCAGTGACATGTGGTCATTTCACTTCATTCCAGGATGGCTTAGCAGTACTTTAAAAATTTGCTGCTGTCCTCCCATCCCATCCTGCTCAATTGCAGGCAGCATTGAGCTTCATAGGCAGGCCAGTTCCTGGCAGCTATAACTCTCTTCCTAATCACAAGTCTCTTTCTGTGCCAGGGGCAGAAGCTTTATCTGTTGCTTCAAAATTTTAGTTTTCTACCGGTATTACCCCAACATAGGCGCCCGTGAACAGCACTTACCATATCCACCCATCAGGCACAACGTTAAAACCACTGACAGGTGAAGTGTGTAATGTAGAGCGGTTTCCTCTAGCATTACGATACACACTTCTGCGCCTTACAGACCTCTTAGTTATTGTTCCAGGAACGCCTCCTAACTCCCAGTCTGACTGAGCATCTGGGAATGTGCCCAAACAAGCCACATTCACAAATGCCTGGTGCCGGGTGCCAGACACTGCAGGATAGCCCCAGACATCTCGTGTCCAGTGCCCCGAGGGGTTACAGCCGTTTTGGCAAGCGTGAGTCAAACACATACTACATGTAGTCGCAGATACTAGCACTTTCTTGTTATATGGTTTCATCCTTTGGATAATTTTAGTGTTGTTGTTTAAAAAAAACCAAACCTCTTAGACACTTAGAGATTCATCAGCACATTCGAAGACAGATAATGTAGCACAAAACTGATGAGAATAAATGGCTTGGCACTTGGATCTATTTTGGGAATTAACGCAATGAGTAAAACAAGATGAACATCATGCGCTGAGAGTGCTGTGATGAGGCTTTGATAGGCCTCTTTCTGCATTTGTACACTGTGAGCTCTGAGTATATTGTTTCTGTCGGGTCTGCTGGCCCTTTTGTGTTCTTCGTTTTCCAAACAGTGTTGATTTTGAACATTTTTGGCTTAGCACGCTCGCATGGAAAATACCTACTGTTTAACTCACACACTATCTTCCTGCACGGCACTTAAATCCTTATTACGCAGAGGTTTTCTTGGCACCGTCTCTTCTGTATCTTAATGGACGTCGCCGTGCTGTCCCCGGCAAGTAGAGCTGTAGCTGGTTCACATACGGACGTTGTCACCTTCCTTTTTACAGTTTATATCATGTATTAGGCCACAGGAAGCCTGATGTATGAGCTTCATTGAAGTGTTTTCACCTTGCATGTCAGTATAACCTTCACCCTTCTGTAACATTTTGCTCACCACTGCTCATGGCAGCACACATAAAGCTGCCACAGCTTTACACCACCTGACCTTAAACGTACTTTCAGAAACACAAAAGCACATTAAAATGCAGCTACATACGCTTGCACATTGAGACACACACAAACACACACAAAATCCACCCTTGCTCGAGGCCTCTTTTCCCAGTTTCATTTATAACAATGCTGATCTTTTCTCAGAATAACATTAATCATAAAACAAGTCAGTTGGCATGACTTGTATATACATTTCACATTTGGATTAGGGCTCCAGTGAGTGCATCCAATTAACTCTTTTGGGTCTATTGCCCTTCCCTTGTTGGGTGTGCTGTGCGTCATTTTTACTCATGCACGTCTGGTTTCATATTTCCTCCCCATTAAGCCTGCTATGCTCTCCTCTATGTTGTGATAGAAGCTAATGACTCACTGGAAATCTGCCTGGTGTTTATCAAATGTCTCAATGCAGGGCTGGTGGTCTGGAGTCAGTCTGGCCTTTTTACATTATCACGAAGTATTAGATAAGCAGCCAAAACCAAGTGATGACACCGTCGTATATAAAGAAGTAATAATAAAGTGAAGTGCCCTGCAATGATATCTTGACTATATCACTCTGCTCTTTGCACTGTGGAAAATTATACTCTCAGAGGGGGAATGTGTCGAATTACCTCGGGCTGTCATCCGTTGGTGAACTGATAAGAATGTATTAAGTAATTGCATGTGTTGGAGTTGTAGTGAAATTGCACACATAAAGCTTATAAATCTCTGCACACAATTTCAGGAGATGGCGTTTCAGCAAGTAACTCGTTCAGAGTGTTTACTTACTTACCTTACCGTCTTCTCAGATTTTCGTTCCAGAGTTTATTAGGCCGCTTGGCTAAGACTGACTAGAGACCTGTTGGTGACCTTCTGGCCAGCTGCTTGGGAAAAGTGAGAGTTTCCTGTCCAGTTGTCAGGGGTTGTGACCCACTGGTAACTACTGATCCCAGACTGGTTGACAAGCAGTTGCTGGCTGTAGCTGGGTTAAGCACATTAATGTCTTTTCTGTGGTTTTGTGTTGGTTTTCCATTCAGTTGTAGTGAAGCTGCCAAAATCTATGATTGCACTGCAGAATATACTGAAAGATATACTGACATATTTTAAGTGTTCTTAAAATTTCATGTCTGTTTCACCATGCCTTTGGATTTGGCTAAATAAGATAAAGATTTAGTAGAAAAACATTCACATTATTTTACGCACTATGTGACTTTGTGGAGATTGGGGAAAATGTTCTTTTGGTTTGTTTTTCCAGCAGAGCTCCTCCTTCATCAAAGTTCAGCCCTGTTCTTTAAAAATAATGGAAACAGTTTTTGGGGATTTTTCCGATAATCCATGACAGAAACACTTCTTCCAACAACGTGCACATCAACTATTTTCACTTTCACTTTATGCTGAACAGAATGCCCCACAGAAGCTGATTAGTCATACTGCATTGTTTACACGAAAGATGTCAGATGAATGATTGCGTGTCATCCAGTAGAACCGTAGCCAAAAGCAAAGGGATTTTTCCAGGAATACTGTACCATGTCCTGCTTCCCTCCTCTCCCCTTTCCCGCCTTCATTTAAGGCTCCCCCCGCGCTCCTACCACCACCCCTTCCCCAGCACAGTGCTAGTCTTCCTTTGAATTCCATGCATCTGGTCATTTTTGGGAAACGCCCACGGCAGAGCTGTCGAGTGAACCACAGGAAACAAAGCCTCTTGGTTTCCTCAGCAGCTTGAAGAAGCCCAGTACTGACCCTCGGGGTGGGGTCAGGCAGTAGAGTGGGAAGGTTCTGGACTTTCTAGGAATTGTTTTTCAATGGAAACGTAATGTTTTTCTGTTTCTCTTCAGAAGAATCCATGGATTCTAATAGAATTAAACTATGTTGCATAAAAGCTTTCTTTGATATCTGCTCAGACTTCCTAAGTGGGAATTTGACTGATTCAGTTAAATGAAGGATAAAAATAACACTAAAACCCTCGAGCTGTGTCCCTAAGCCACAGTGTGATCATGCAATGGTTTTCTTTTACTAGACTAAATCCTTTGAACAGGGTTGTAACTCCTTAACACCTTCAGGGGCATGATACACCCTCAGCTGTCTTCCTCTTCCTCTATTTTCGCCGTATGAATGACTCACTTATGCTCTCAATTTAGAAAGTTAATCAACAAGAATCAAAAGAAGACCTGAAGAAAAAGAATAGCAGCAGATGGCTACTGCCTTGTTTTTTAAAAATGCTTACAGACCTGGCTGCAGAAGTTTGTTGCTTTTTTTCAGTGTAGGCTTTCAAGTGTCTGTCCAAGTAGAGAGCCAATTTTGGTTTCATTGTGATGAACAGCTTGTAAATCAGAGTTTTCCATCACTGTGAAGAACACTCAGTGCCACCTTGCTGCGTGGCCTACTCAAGGGTCTAATAGTTTACAAAGGAGGTTACAAAAATAGGAATGTTGGTGGAAATTTATGTATTTCCTTTCTGTTGTCCTTATGTTCTCATTTTGAATAAAAAAAAACATTTTTCTTACAGCAGTATTATTGATAGAGGAACAGAGACAAACACACTTGCTCTTTTTTCCCCCTCTGCATGAAATATTTGGCTGCATATCACCTCTCTGTGACGCCAGTCTCATTGATTCAGACCAGAACACTTCCATCACCATCAAGGCAAAACGCTCTTAGAGTCTTCAAGGTCTGTTTCAATGGAATGAGACACAGTGCTGACATTTATTTACATGCAGGATCTAGTACAGCTCTCCAGTTAAATTGCCTTCATAAACTAACCTCTGCCAGTTCATGGGTAAAGGCTGAAAGTTCATGTCGGCCAGTTCTCAAGAGTTTCTAGTGTTGTCTGTAGGGCCACAGGTCAACTTCTTTAGTTTCAAGAGTCAAGTCTCAGTTCCCAGCTTTTAATTCTTAATGGTTGAACCAATTAATATTGATGATTTAGCTGACCAGTGTCTGTGTAACGGTACTCTCCTGTGTTTCCATTCCCTCTTGACTAATTTCAGTAAATTTTAGAAAACGAGAAACCCTTTTTTGTCACAATAATACCAAATATTACATAATATGAGCAAAAATATCGTTCTCTCTTACTAAAAGTATTAAGTACAAATGCTAGCAGGCATTTTTATTACAGTTTAATCATAAGTTGTTGTTTTATTAATGGAACAAAATATTTTTTTCATGCTTATATTTGATATTCCTCTCAGCCCAATGTGACATTAAATAGCATGGATGTTGTTCTTTTTGTATTATGTTCTACCGACAATATTTTGTTTATCATCATATATGACACAAAAAATAATAAAATATTATTGACCAATAATGGCTGATTGACAGTCACGTTAAATTCTTTATAGATGATTAACCATCTATGTAATTTTTCAAATAAAATGACAAAGGTCCCACCGATGGCCTGATCAGAACACTGAGTCTGATTCACGTAGCATGTAGGATTTTCTTTTAAAGCTATCACTACTTATTTGACAATTTTAGAGAATATGATTTTCAATATATATCAGTTTTTTTTTTCCAAAGGCACAATTGTTTCTTTTGTTGTTGTTGTGTATGCCTGACTTTGCTTGTTTGTGGCATTCCAAACACAATGCTAACAGGGAACTTCCACAGTGCCCTCTGGTGGACAAACTATGTTACATCAAGACTCGTAACATGGTTGAATGGTGTCTCTCGTCTCATCTTTCTTTTTTTAAATTTTCATTTATCGGTCGTTTTAAATATTGAAACTGATAGATTAACTGTAGCTTAGATCAGTCTCGTGATAAACTAATCAGACTCTACTAATCATCCCTGCTTTTCTGGAGAAAATGTGGATGCAATGTGTGATAAACACACTAAATAAACATCTTTGTAACATATCTTTTGGTCACCTGGATAAAATGTAGGACCAAAAAGACATTGTCAGTAAATTTAAATTAGCCTTTTAGAGTGAAAATACAAAAACGATGCTCCTTATGTATGAAATGCAAACAGTGCCACACTCCTGTATGAAAACAAATGACTATTTTTCGTGCTGCTTCCTCTTATTTTCTCTTGTATCCTCTCTTTAGCCACTTTCTTCGTTGGCCGATTTCCTGTCTTCCTCTGTGT
This sequence comes from Neolamprologus multifasciatus, assembly GCF_963576455.1. Lineage (NCBI taxonomy): Eukaryota > Metazoa > Chordata > Actinopteri > Cichliformes > Cichlidae > Neolamprologus > Neolamprologus multifasciatus. Next base: position 12,961,385 of record NC_140459.1, on the reverse strand, counting down.
TCTGTACAGTAGATCTTTCCACAGTTGCTCAGAGTTTGTGCCCAGTTGAACCAAAGACTGTTAATCTGGTAATCCACAATCAATATCAGCCTCAACTCTTTTCCTTCAGATAAAAGTGACCTATCTGATAATTGTATTTGCTTCACCATGTCTGAAAAAAGGTGCCCTTTCTCTCTGTGCTTTCCTTTGGTCCATGAGATTCTTCTGCTGGTATAGATTTAGTCTGGAGAAAGGAAAAAAAAAAGTGACATTTACACCATATTATTTAAATATGATCTGCAAAGTGTTATCAATAATTCAATTTCCTGTCTCTGATTTACGCAAACACAGATTCCATTGTGACTTACAATATGTGACATACAGATGTGGCTGAATTAATTTTTATTATATACTGCGCTGTGAATTTTTTTTTTTGGTTTTGTTTTACAGCTGAAATCACTTATCTTGAGTGTGTTACTGCACTAGACATTTGTAATTAGGCTATTATTTTTTGAGAAGGAGACATCAGCCTCGTGGGTTTTTGTGTAACGCTCTGAAGTGGAACAGATGAAATGCAAAACTAAACTCATCAAAGTCAGGGGTCTATTTTCAGATGTGGAAATTGCCCAAATGTAATTGTTTTCAGTCCAGTAATTTCATGTTGTACTTTTTGGCTGCAGTTTTCTTCAGTTCTCATGGCAGGTAATTTAAACGAAACCCAAGCTGATTTGATAATTGAGTGAAAAATGAGGCTCCTGAACTTGTGGCCTCAGCGTCATCGAGATACTCTCGAGAACTTTCAGTCTGTTGCTGTTCATTCTTGTGGACGTGTGTGTGACAAAAAAGACGTAGGACTTCATAAGCACTGTGTTTAATCTTGTTTGCAGATGTGATTGGAGCTGCGGTTGCTTGTGATCAGGCAAACGCTCTCCGAATTGACCGAATGCTCTTTTTGTGATGTTTTTGGTCACGGTCAATCAAAAGAGATTTAATGCTGCACAGGAAGCGGGTTTCACTGGAGTCTTTCGCTTGGCATGATAATTTCTCATTGTGTAGTCAGAGGGTGCGAGATGACATACGAGTATTTCAGGATGGTGTGTAATCAATGTTAAAACAAAAAAACTAAATCATATGTTGAATGTTGAATTTCATCAACTCATTAAAAAAAATGTTGAGATAAACCGGCAAAAGAAGAGTGACAAAAGAGCAAACATACCAAAGACAAGATGATCCATCTGACGTCGCTGTTAAAAAGTCAACATTCAGTGTTTAAATAGTGCCTGAGTGTGCATGAAATTGGTAGTTATACATCTGTGAAGGCACCATTAAAGCTGAATGAAGTATAAAGTTTCAGGAGCAACATATCTTCCAATGCAACTTTTTTTTTTAGGGGAAAATGTTTATTTCAGCAAGCCCACACTCTACATGTACTACAGCTGGATGGATCTGAGATAAACAAGCATGCATGTAAACAGGAGTTCAAGTAATCCAGAAACAGTTTGTAAATTATACAACAAACACGTGGGACTCAGGGGAGCAGATTTAGCAGGATTGGGGGAATATTTTACACTCAAAACTGTCTTCAGTCCCTAAAAACTAATGATGTGTTAAAAAGAGATTATGAAGTTACATTGCTTTGTCCCAGGATTATTTTAAGTTTTATTTTAAGACCTATAATTAAAGAAAGTAAAATATATATATAAACACATATTTTTAAATTGGTTTCTAAAACTTTATACACTGTCCTTGTACTTTTTTGTTTTTATTTGCATTTTCTACAACAGAAATTACCTAGTCTATAGTTAACAAATAGCTCAGATATACTTGTAGATTCTGAACGGATACACGTGTGAAGTCATTTATTGAAACATTTTTGAATTTAATCGGCTAAGATTGGGAAGCGAAAGCATCCGTGTGAAGACACAGTATTCCAGGCGGTAGCTCCTTGTGCAGCCAGTAGGGGGAATCGACTGCTCGCGCTGGCGCCATCCCCGCTCGTCTCCACTCCTATTCCCTGCGTTCTCCCAGGTTGTGGAAACGCTGCAGCCCGCTGGTCTGTGTCTGGATCGCTCTCTTGCACAGATCTGCTCAAGACCCTCCCACCAGCTGGGCTGGAGAAGGAGGAGGGCAGTTTGCGCCGCTCGCAACCTCGGACGAGCCCCCTTTACCACCCTGTCAGTGTAGAGTAGAAGGAGAGTGAGAGAGAGAGACAGGGAGAGAGAGAGGCTGAGAGACTGTGTAATAGAGAAAGCGCACGCGAGAGAGAGAGAGAGAGAGAGAGAGAGAGAGAGCAGCTGTGTGACAGAGAGAAAGAGAATGAGGCAGGGTGCTTAGAGGAGTGAGAGAGCCAAGGAAGAAATAAGGAACACATTTTACAAGAGCAGAAAGAGGGAGGATCGCAGACGAGGGACTCCTTCTCCACTGGGCACCCGGGACACTGTCACTGTGGGGGCTTTTTTCACTCATCTACTAGCTGGAACTCAGTGGATTGAATAACCAACCGGTGGATTTTTAAAAAAAAAAATATATGCTTGTGTCACATCATTTAGAAACTGGGATCTTTGCTCTGTTATCTGTCCTCCCGCTGGCTCAACCGTTACGGACTGAAATTGCTTTGCGTGTCTGTGTTCAGCTCTCGTGTTGTGACTCTGCTCCTTGCACAAAGTGCATCTGACGGCGCTGAGGATATCTCCCCTCTGTCAAACAGGACAGCACGCAGCCATCGTCGAATCAGACAGAGGCAAGAGAGAAAGTGTGTGTGTGCGCGTATATGTAAGAGAGGGAAAGAGAGAGCGAGAGGGGCAGCTAGAGAGAGAGTCAGATTCACAGTGTTTGAGAGAGAGAGAGAGAGACAGATTAAAGCCCAGGCAAAAGACTGGAGTGAAACAGCTTAAATAGAGAAGTGAACGTATACGTCCTTTCCCGTTTTCCTTACCATTCCTTTCCTCCTCCTCTCCTCCTCCTCCTTTTCTCCCATTTTCCAACATTTATTGGACTGCCAGAGCTACTGCCACCTGCACCTCCTCGCGTCTTCTCTTTCTTCTTCTTCCTCTACCTCACCCTTATTAGGCGTTAATATCCGACAGCAGCCTCTGTAAAACACGCCTGTCTTGCTTCTAGCACTTGTGGAAATATTTGCATTGATCCAAGAGTGTGAGACTGAGTGAGCATCTGCCTCGGTACTGATTCCCTGGACCGGTAAGACACAGTTCGTCAGGAGCTTCCTCATCAGAGGCAGCCCTTCTCCCAGCCACTGTCCGACACGCAAACCCTGCTTTCTCCCTGGAGGGATCAGCGAGTGACACAGCGGTGCGGATAGCAAAGACAGGAATTGCACAGTCCCTTCATTGCCTCTATCCCATTGCTAGCTACTTGGCAGCTCCCGCCCCCGTGTCACCATTCCCTGCCTCAGTGCTAAGGATTCCAGCTACATGGGCAAGCGATTGGAGCAGCAGCCAATGTACCCTCAGTACACCTACTACTACCCCCACTATCTCCAGACCAAGGTATGCTGCTCTTCTGCTCTTCTTTCATTTCTCAAGCCTACTCATTTACTCCTACACTCTTGTCCTGTATCCCTCCCACTCTTTCTCATCCCCCCCAATCTCTGAGTGGAGATGAGATTTGGCCTTGGCTGCGATGGTTGTGATGTCAGGAACCTCATTGGAGTTCGGATGTTTATGCCGCTCCATGTGTGTGTGTGTGTGTGTGTCTGTATGTATGTGTGCATATATGTCACAGAGTGAATGATCAAGGATTAGGGATCAAGGCTGGAGGCTTTGGTCTACTCTCCTGCCTAGCAGAGCGTAACCAGGAGCTGTCCAGTAACCTCCATCTATACTTAATCTGCCTACTGCTGAGCTCCTAAAGAGATGCTGTGAAGCGTAACATGTTAAATAATATGTTTAGCAGATTCAGGGGAATTTTATGAAGCAGAATCTCTTATTGTGACACTATAGATTAAGCAAATGAAAGATTCTAAACATTTATTAGTTAATGTAGCTCACTTTAAATTCACTAAACAGCATAAATGTCTCATTGCAGATTTCTGCAAAGATGAGAAAAATGGGTTATGAACCCTTTTATTCTGTGGCAGTGGTACGGCTGTGACACAGAGCAGGCATGAGGACGGCCGCCTGTGTTTGTTCCAGTTATAGTATGCATCAGTGCCTCTGGGATGGACGCCCAGGCTTGGGCCCTGATGGCTGCCAGGACACTGGCTGGGCACACTACCCAGACATCATCAAGGGATTAAAATGGAAGCCTTTTGGGGATTACTCTATTTGTTTTTCTACCATATGTGTAACACTAATTTTTGTCCATTATTGTGACAGTGTGATGCACATCGGTGAAAGAGCTGCAAGTGTACAGTTGAACTTTCAATAGAATCGCTTTGCATTTCATTTGGTTATTAAACCGTGGATGTATCTGATATGATTATTATAAAGAAAAAACAGAAATTTTGTTATTTTTAGCTATTTTTTTATGTGGCAATCGAATATGATTGATATGATGGACTTTTTTAAACTGCCAACTCAAATGTGTCCCCTGATTCTCAGAGTACTTGAAGTTGCCAATGGCATATTTAATATTTTCTTCAGCCTTGATTACTGACTTTTTAATGTTATCAAAATATGGATTACTGCTTCACAGTTGCACTACAGAGTGCAATGGCAGTTTAAATATTTGGGCAATGACACCTCTTTATAATTGTGGGTGTGTACACCGCCACAGTGGATTTTAAATCGATTCAAGGTGTTCACCAATAGAACTGAATCAGCTGTATATAGACATATTTTGATACATAGTCTTTTCATTTCCAAGGCGCAAAAATGATTGGACAATTTATAGCTAAGAAGTTTCAAAGCCATGTGAGCCCTCTTACCTTTTTATTCCATGACAAATTATACAAATAAAAGATCTGGAGTCAATTCCAAGTGTTGAACTTTGATTTAGGAAAAAACTGTCAATATGGTTTGAAAGTGAAGGAGGTCATCATTAGGCTGAAAAAGCAAAGTAAGCCTATCAAAGAGAGAGGAAAAAAACATGAGGTAGCCAAAACAACAATCTGGTCACTTTTCTTATAAAGATGCTGGAACACCAAAAAGACTGAAAGGTCACAAGAAATCAATATTAATAATAATGGATTGCATTTATATAGCGCTTTTCGGGGCCCTCAAAGCGCTGTACAATTCCACTATTCATTCACTCTCACACACTGGTGGAGGCAGCTACAGTTGTAGCCACAGCTGCCCTGGGGCAGACTGACAGAAGCGAGGCTGCCATATCGCACCATTGGCCCCTCTGGCCAACACCAGTAGGCGGTAGGTAAAGTGTCTTGCCCAAGGACACAACGACCGAGACTGTCCAAGCCGGGCCTCGAACCGGCAACCTTCCGGTTACAAGACGAACTGCCAACTCTTTGAGCCATTCTCTAAGTGCTGGGCTTAGTTCAAGAGACACATTCATGAAAGCAAATTCGGTGGGTCTCCAAAATGGAACAAACTGATAGTTGTACTCAAGAACAAAGAAGTCACATTAGACTTTGCCAAAAAAATGTCTAAAAGATGCTGCAGAGATCTGAAAGAAAATTTCTTTGGACAGATGAAGCCAAGATGAATTTGTACCAGAATAATGGGAAGAGAAAATTGTGGAGAAAAGAAAGAAACGGCTCATGATCGGAAGCATATCACATCATCTGTCAAATGGATTGGAGGCAGTATTATAGTATGGACATGCATGGCTGCCAGTGGAACCGGGCCACTAGTGTTTATTGATGATGTGACAGCTGATAGAAGAAGCTGGATGAATTCTGAAGTGTAGAAAGCTATACTCTCTGTTCAGATTCAGTCAGATGCTGCAAAACTGATCGGACAGTGCTTGACATTGCAAGTGGATAAGCACCCAAAGCATACTGTGAAGAAGCCCAGAGTTTCTCAAGGCAGAGAAATGGGATATTCTTCTTCTTGTCCAAGTCAGTCATCTGATCTCAACACAAGAGCGCACGCTTTTCAGTTATTAAATACAAAATTGAACGCAGAGAGCTCACAAACAAGCAACAGTAAAGGCCTAGCACAGCTTCTCAAGGGAGGAACCACAGCATTTTGTGATGTCCATCGGTTCCTGAATGAAATGCAAAAGATTTGTATCGGAGTATTAAAAATTGTCCTCATATTTAAAATATGATTGTGATCTCAAAAACGGGGAATGCAGTACTTTTGTTAAACCTCTTTACTCAAACAGAAATTCTGTATTGTCCTTTTTTATATTTGTATATCTCAGTCTTAGTCTGTCTTTTAACAATGATTGTTATCCCTCATTATTTATTTCATAAGATGATTGTGTAAAATTTAGGTGTAATTTATGCCTGAGTTTTGGATTTCTGGTCAAACAGAAATCTGGTTAGCATGTTTTGTAAGATCACAAAAGTAAATCACCTTTACTTTTGACCCTTGACCTGAAAAATTCAATCTGCTCTCCGTGAGTCCCACTGGATGTTTGAGGTTAATTTAAAGTGTGGAGTAATAATTTAAGTAAATTTAAAGAAACTGCCCCAAGAGAGCTCGTGTCTGCAAGAACAGACTGGATGGGCCATAGCAGCTGCCAGTGTAAAAGCATAAAAATATATTTTATTTTTGTGGTCTTTTCAAGTGAGAGCTGTTTTTTGGCATTCTTTCAAACGCTCAGCTGGAAGAATCAATGTGCCACTTTCACCCCATTTATTTCCAGGAAATAAAAAGAGAAATAAAATGTGTTTAAGAAATATATGCAAGGAAAAATTATAAAGTTTAAAAAGGCAAAATACCAGTGATGCTTTCATCCTTTTCCGTGCTGAACTGCATTGTGAACCATTGCACCTCCAGCTGGGAGGACCTGACTGCGGCCCCACCTGGCAGTCCACTAGCTTTCCCCCTGATTTATAGTTTAATACATTTGTACTGCTGCCATATGGCTTCCCTCTCCCTCACGCCACCCTCCCCTACCCCTTCCATCATCCCCCTCTTCCTCCCTCCCCTTTCTCATATCTCAGAGTTGCTCATCTTGGGAGCCTCTCAATCAAAGCATGCCCCTCAATTCCCTGTCCGTTCATCCCTCCCTCCTTCCTACTTTTCTTTTCCCTTCTTTCTGTCTTCCCTACTTCTCCTCCTTTGTTGCAACAGGGCCCCTTTGCTCCATCGCCTGTGTTGCAGTTCACTCCCAAGGTCAGCACAGATCCGATCTTGCCACCATCAGCGATTGATGCATCCTTGAGCGAGCTGCTAGGGTTCTGTGTCGTGCAAACGAGACCAAAAGTGGAGTGCGCGGAGCAACGGAAGGGCGCATTTCCGCGTATAACTAAGCAGCTGACGTTCATATTCATTTTTACGGTTAGTTAGTGTGGCTAGTGGCCTTTAGGGCGCGTATGACAGAGCCACAGATGGGGTCAATAGGAGAAAGGAAGCCTGGGAGAGAGGCCAGAGCGTTCGGCAGTGTGGCCAAGAGGGCTGTGGAGAGCTATCTCACGCTCTCATTAATGATCATTGATAGCTCGATTACAGAGAGGGGAGAGGGGAGAGGGGCCTTGGCTGGCAAGTTCACACCACTTGACAAAATCACATGACACTCGCTTTGGCCAAGCATTTGCACGCACATAGAGTACATACAAATTCCTTGCAAGCTTCTCTTTATGGATACACAGTAGTCTTCCTTCACTCCCTAATCATACAAGTCTGTGTAATCAATAAATAGCCTCAGTCTCCCAAGAGACCATGCAGTCTTTCTGTCACCTCTGTTATATGACTCATTTGAGTTTATGCATAGAATCTTTATAGGACATCTGTGTTCACTTGCAACTAATAGAAATATTGTGACAAAAGGAACAAACACTAGCATCACAGCACACCAGGATAAAGTGAGGCGCCTCCTAAATTTCGGGTCCCCTTGTCCCCTTTGTATGTGTGTATTATATTTTAATTTAATGGAGTTCTTTGATGCTGTCCAGCATGTGCTAGTCAGCCCAGATTAGAATGTGAAAGTCAGAGAATGAGATGAAACAATAACATTTGGCTTTCTATTGATTAGTGCAGTGGGGCGTAGCATGTGCTTCTCTTTAGCTGAATTATTGATTCCTGAAAGAGGACTTGTGTGTCTGTGTGTGCACATTAGTGTGTGTGTGTGTGTGTGGCTTTTATATGAGGTTATGGCTAGGGGGAGCTGGCAGGATGTAGCTTTGATGAAAGGATCCTTTAAAGGCCCTATTTCTGTCTATTCCCCAGATGATCAGTCCATGGAGTCATTTGCTGAAATTCAGCCTTTATTCAGCCTATGTCTTCCAATGTGAGCGTGATCCTTAGTGCTGTTCACAGCTTGCTGTGCATTCAACTTTAATGATAGGTAATAGATGTGCATCACAAATGAGAAAATTACAGTAAAATGCCTGGCCCAGAACCCAGCCTGGCCCCTCCCCTCACCCACGAGAACAATTACTGCACACAGATCAATTATTGTTGTTTCATGATGGTTTTTAGGGAAGAATACGATTTTCAACCAAATGTGCGCACTAAGTGCCTGTTAGTTATATCTCAGTCTCACTCAGTGACAGGCATTTTCGGTTCAGTTTCATTATTACGCACGCTACGCACAAAAGGGACTCTCAAATTAGCGATAATTTGCCTCGAATACCGGCAGTAAATTCTGGCTCTGTTGTGACATTTAGTGGACTTTTGCGTTGTTGGACTGACACGGCTGTACCTTTGTGCTGTTACACCATTGACAGTCTAGGTCATTACACGCTTACTGTCAATGATCACGCGCTGTCAGAGCGTAACAGACACACACGCTCTGAAACATACACTGTGCCGGGCAGGTCACTTTGTTACATACAGAATCTGAGAAGCCGAGAGGAGCAGATTGAAGTAGGCTAATGTCTCTGGCCTTAAGTAAACACCAGTCAATGGAGCCCTTTGAGAGGATCTGTGCCTGAGTCTGCCCCTGCCATGGGCACCATTAATACTCTGTCTAATTCTTTATAAATGGAGGACGCAGCGGAGGGAAAGGTTGTGTTTGTGTGAAAAAGACACAGTGTGGAGAAGTAGATACTGTGAGGAGGGAGGGACGGGCTTTCTATAAGCAAGGGGGAAAGGGTTAGGTTACATTATACAGGTTGATCCATTGTGCTACAAAAATAACAGGGAAGCCATTTAAATCCTTCTCTAATGCCTCAAAAGAGGAAAAAGAAACATGTGGACAACAAGAAGGCAGGCAGGTTTCCATATACTGAGAGCAAGCAAAGTCAAAGAGGGGGAAAAGGAAACCTGTCTCCAAAATGTGTTATTAAATCGGCAGTCAGGGGCATAAAATTTAGCACGTGGCTTAGTTTCTTTTGTCTTGTCGACGTGACTCTGTGCCGAAAGGTTTATCTTGCAGTTTTATGCCTGGAAAAGTGCATGTTTTAAATTACATTTATTTAAGCCGAGCTGCGTTTTAAGTCTGGGAGATGATATGTTTTTATTTGTACAAAGAAAGGGGTACGGTAACTCATTTTGCCGCTTGTAAGTCCTGATATGCACTTCATAATTGACTGTCTGAAACAAAATACCTCCCCTGCCTTGATGCAGATTAACCCGTCATGCATTCTCTTTTAGCTTATTCTGAGCTTTTATCAAGAGTTCTGCCTTGCCTTTCTTTTTATTCTTTTATGTTTTTCCCGATTTTTACTTCATGGGGTCGGGGAGCTTGCTTTTTTTTGATTATATATAATTTTTTTTGGCAGCTTTATAAGATAGGAGCAGTATCACTGACGGGAAGTGTGAGAGAGAGTCGAGGAGTAACATTCAATAAAGGTCTGACCAGTCAGGAGTCAAATCAGGAACTAATAATTAATAAACTAACCTTCTTTGCCTTTATCTGCTTATTCTTAAAGCTTTACCCAGCTTTAAATTTCCGCTGTGTCAGTTAATGAAGCAGAAAATACTGTTTTCTCTCTCTCTGTCTCTCCGTCCTTTGTCTGCATACACACACTCAGAAACACTCTACAGTGGATGTACTCTGAGCACTTCTCATTTGTCAGATGACAGCCAAGCCCTAACTACACACCCTTACATTAACAATGTGTTTGCTTTACTGCTTCTCACGACCCTTTTATTCAGAACACCACACTGAGCCTGGTGCTGAGTTCTGGCTCTTTGCGTGGTGCCATCCGCGTGTCATTAGAGCTGCTTTAACAGGGTGCTCGCTGAAGAATGATCCACATTTTGTTAGTGGAAGGAATAGAGGAACATAAAGAGGAGGAGAAACATGTTTATAGTCTCCAGAGATGGGAAGTGGAACCTGTTCTGTATTAGCTTTGGAGCACCAAGGGGATTAGAAATGTTGGAGCAATGTTACACGAGTGCATTTACTGCATAGCATGGTTTACAAGCACAAATTGGCAGCGGCATCGGTATGTGCATACAAATCATGTCGGCTAATAAGTTTGACACTTATGAAGTCAGGAGTTACAGACAGATATTGTCTGTAGTACAAAGTGCTTAAACGGTCTAGTGCTCAAAGTAAAGGTTCTAAAACCAGGTCATGTATTGCTCCTTCACAATAGGCTAAAATATAAAATGATGTTCTTGGCATTGGACTTCTTGCCCCGGGGAATCTCCTCCCCTGACCATCTGGAGATAACGGGTGACTCTAGTCTGTACTGCAAGATGGAGATACTCCTACCTGCGTGTGGTGAAATGTGGGGCATGAGGGGAGGAAGGTGGTGCAGTGAAAACCTGGGTTTTCTGCTTCCCAAGGTGCTGTTGTGAAAAGAGGCAAACAAACACATAAGCTCTTACTGGTATCATTAGTGCATCAACAAAATGTGAACCACAGGTGGTCAGTGGTACGTGTGCACACGAGGATTACATTTACAAAGATTTTTCCTGTTCATCAAAATGATTTGTCTTAGGATTCGGAGCTCTTCCTTATAAGGAACTGAAATGAAACACATTTTTGTTGGAGTGGGCTTTCTGTGTTTTCTACAGAGACAGAGGCATGCAGAGCCAACAAACAGTGAGACGGAGAGGAGCAGAAAAGATATTCGCTTAGTTTTAGAGCCGTATGAAACAAGACACATGATGTGCCACTCAAACCCACCAGTGGGGTTTACAAATATACCTGCTTTTCTCCCTCTTGTTTCTTTACTAGTGATTCCTTCTGTAGCATGCTTTCTGCCTGGAGCTGTCTAGTCTGGCCCAGTGTTTTACTCTCTTGCTTTTCTGGCAAGGGCCTTGCCTGGCATTTTCATGCTCTGTTTTCAGTCGCTCGTTTTGCATCTGAGCATGGTGGGGTACTTTTTTTTCTCATTTGCTTTTTACTCTTTTCATCTTTGTTTATATATCCTCTCACTTATTCTCAAATCACTCTTTCTTGCTCCCTTTTTTATTTGCCAAGACTCCCCTCATCTTTAAATTCTCTTTCATGTTGTCTTTTTAATTACTCTTTTTTCCATCCTTCCTCGCTTTTGTGTGCCTCTTACTTTATTTCCGGAAGCTTCTTTTGTCTGCTCAGCCTGGTGTCCTGCCATCTGTGCAGGATGACATGAATGGCAGACCTCTTTTAATATACACAGAAGAATGAGTGAGGTTTAATAAAAATGACAATACAAGTAATGATAATTGTCCTGTGATCACTGCAAACATAACATATACATATCAGTACGTTCCACCCAGAACTAATCCGTTTAGTTCATTTTTAGTTTTTTGGTCTGGATGTTTTCTACAGTAACCTGACAGCAGTTCTACATAGAACTGGTATTTTTTTATGCTAAATGGAAATACTCAGTATATAAATCAACATTTCACAATGGGAACTACATGTTCAGATGAAAGCTGGAGCCACATGTGAGATGTCGCAAACAACTTTATTAAAACAAACTGTGCTCAGCATAATATGCAAAGACATGATTTCCCTTCCTGTTTGGAAATACACAGCAGCAAAACATCCCTCGACGAGAAGAACACGCAAGCTTACCACAGACAGGCCCCAGCTGACCAGCAGGTTTGAATCCAGAATATTCTTGCTTTAAAAGCTTTCTGTTTGACTGCTGCGAGGGGTTGCCTGCTGTATATCACCGTAGTTTCTCTTCGTAAGGCACAGCAATGGTGAAATGAGGATTGCGGCGCATCGTTTTGTGGCAGAAGATTTGTGAACTGCGAGCTGCTCGGAGCCGCAGCACAAAGTTTAACACAAACTTTAAACTGCAGTTTATGATGCTGGTTAACTCTTTTCCCCCGTAAAGACGACATTTGACGACCTCCCCGTACCCATAATGATGAGTCGTGACACCGCGGGATATATAACTAAAGGTGTGATTTGATGGCTGCTAGAATAGATTCTGGGGTTTTCTGAGGGCAGTTGCAGAGGCGGAGAACACCCTCACTAACTTCTGATGCAAACCCAGTCATTTTGCTGTAAAATGAGGCCTGAAATATGACAGAAACCACTTGGCTCACAAAAGAGCTTCAAGGGTTACTCATAGTAGGCTTTAAAGGGGTAAAGAGTTAAGAGATAGTGTAAGGGGCCTTCCACTCTTGGATACAACCTTCCAATGACATTCACAATTGATCATTACAATCTTAATTCTGGTATTTATCCAATGCAACATCAGATTGTTAATGTATTGATTACTGATATAAACTATATTGCCTTGTTACATATCTAGATATCTTAAAATGTTCCGATGAACATTATCAGTACTGAGGCCCCTCTCAAAAAGTCAATATGCAGCCCGGCCTTAGCAGCCTGTGTTCTATGAACAACTGATTATTCCATATATATATATATATATATATATATATATATTAGAGATGTTTCACTGCATGTTTGACCAAACTGTGAGCAACTACAGTCTGTATCCTCAAGACGAAGTGAAAATGCATCCATAGAAAAGAGAAAATAGAATCTGCTTTGCCTCCAAGTGAGGTGGAAAGCTGTTAAGACCAAAGGGGTGGAAGTGAATATTGGTCAGGCAAAGGAGAGCAAGCTGCTTGTAAAGGATGAAAACCTGGTACTGCAAAAAAAAGTGAAGTGGAGGAAGTAAAGACGAGAGAGACAGGCAGTGTTACTCGAGTGTAACTGAAGCTTCCTTTGTCTGTATCTTTTGCTGTACCGTCGGCGTGCAAGTTCACGGGACTGCCAGTCGGGTAGGTGGTGTAACGTCAAGGAGTTTGAAGGTTTGGAGAAGTTGAGGAGGTGGTTGCTTGGCATGGTCGCATTCACTGAGTGTGACTCAGGCTCTGTCAGAGTAATTGCTCACGTATTGTTAATGAGTAGTTCCTGCTCACGCTTAAGGAGCAGTGCACCAGAGGATCTCTGTACGGCCCCCTAGTGCAGCAGAACTGCTTTTTCACATTCTTGACTGAGGGCATCTGAAGGAGGCCCATGACTGCTTTTTATGTTCATACCTAATCAGGCCTAAATGTCTCTTCATTGTCTCTTCAGACAGTAGGAGGCCCTGATCTCCCCTTTCTTAATGAGTTTATAATAAAATTGTCATGAGTGGTGGTGTTGTGAATTTAGTATGTTAATCACTTGAAGCCCTCGTACATGTGATGTGATCTAAAGACTCATGCTGATCCCAAAGTCCAGAGATACTTTAGCCAGAGGCTCGTGGTTTCAGGTTACTATTGAGCTGCAGTCTCTATCAAACCCAGACATGCTTTGGAAAACTAAAAGCACCTCATCATCATGAAGTCATAATAAGTAGATATTATCTTGTGTCCGGTCTGTTAAACTTTATTTTGATCTCACCTACATGCCTGTAAGATGACATGACTTCTTCTGACACCTACTAAGTTACTCAAAATGTCCTTTGTGGTAGTTCTTGCTTCCTGAAAGATCACATTTTACCATGTTGACATACAGAATCTTAAATTGGAAACGATACCAGCTTTCCTTTGTGGCTGGTAAATAAAGACAAGGTTTATTCTACTAAGATGCAAAACAAAAGATTTATTTTCTACTTTTTGTTCCTTTAGAGACAAAAACTGGAATTATCACCTATATATATATATATATATATATATATATATATTTTTTTTTTTTCAGTGTGGTATTTCATCTCCCTAATGAGGTCATTGCCTGGCAAGTAAACAAAACTATCTGCCCGTGTACATCCTATTTTAAGGAATTTGCATTTAATTTCCATTGTGGCTGTACAAACCAATGACCTGGTGTCTTCACCAAGATATTTAGATGTGGAAACTGGAGGCAACCCCAGCTACAGACATGCAAATAGTAGTGTAGCCTTTCAGCTGTGATTACAGTAGGAGGCCCTGGTTGCCCCTCTTCTAAACACACATACTGGCTGCCGGCAACATTTACTCTGCGCAGCTGCATTAGTAGTGGCAAGCTCAATGAAAATACCGTGTCACGCATAGCTTGAAAAATGGCTCCGGAAAAAGCCAATTCTGCCATGAATGAGGATAAGCAAATAGGCACGAGGGCTTGAATGGCTGCCAGTTTGAGCTCCTATACAAATAAGAATACGTGCACCAATTTAGCGCAGCAGATGAACCTTGCGAAGCCTTGTCGAGCAAGTGGGGGATTACCAAGAGCAAACAGGCCTTTCTCCCAGCTTTATTTGAGTTAAATGACTCGAGCCACCCTCTTAGATTTTGCCTGAATGGTTTCTTTGGCAGCCCCTTCCACTTCTCCAGCCGCTTCTGAGGCCACAACATGTGCACATTAGTCAGCGTATGGAAAAACACTGAGTGGGACAGGTAGGCGGCATGAATTAGATTGCAAGGACTCTGATGCAGAGAGCAAGCTGAGCCAGCAGAGTCGCAAACCAGGATAAATGGAAAGACGAGGAAGGTAGAAAGCCCTTGGCGTGATAGAGTCCAATTGGAGGAGAGATTATTATTCTTCACCAGTAATTAGTAGCACATAAACAGCCATTGGCAACAGAATTAAAAAGTGTCATTATGATATGTGGTCTCCATACAAGATGCCGGTTCTTTGCCTTTTCAGCAGTTAATCATGTCGCCTTACCGACACCCCCTTTTGCACACAATAGAGGGTAAGGGTTCACATTGTAGCAGGTGAATGCCTGAAAATGACAAACCTATTGGAAGGTTTGATGCAGCACACTGGTTTCCTCCTGTACAGACTTCACAGAGGCAAATGCTATCTCTTCTATCTCCCCTTTCCCCCTAAATTATTAAGGTCACCTACATTTCTGAGAGAAGGAGTAGGACTGAGTATGTGAGAGCGAGAGAGAGAGTGCATGCAGGATCAGTGCTTTTATGTGCACTTAAGACAAATCTTTCTTTGTGTCTATATTAATATATTACTGGTGCTAGTTTGGAATAAATTCAAATGCTTGTGTACTTTAAATGCTGATGAATACTGATGTTTTTATCTTTGTGTATTTTTTTGTCCTTGGGCTTTTATGAAAATGTTAGAAAACACTGGCTTTGAAAAACAGTTAGTTACTAATTCCCTGTCTGCTTTCTCTCTCTCATTAGCTGTCTTGAGTACCCCGTGGAAGACTTATATCCATTATTTATTTCTAGCCCCCAAAAACAACAGCTGCATGCTTGTGTAACTGCCATATGCTATGCTTCCCCAACATATTGGGAGGAATCATGCTGTATAGGGAGCTTTATATCAACCCATAGAGATCTGTATCAAGCCCTGTGCAGACATGCTGCTCTTGTAGTGTTTCCTAAAGCCTCTTTTTTCAAACTTATCAATGCAAAATGCAGTAGAAACTTCCCCAGAACTGTGAAAACTTACACTACATTGGGCAATTAACCACAGTGGCACCTTGCCGAGTATTTTCGGATGCTCCAGCACCACTGGAACCATCAGAGGGAGGGGAAGAAAGAGGGTCACATTAGGATTCAGCCGATAAAGCAATAAACCCTTGTAGGAGCTGCAGTCGGCGCCGTTCAGAGCAGTTTCTATGTCCTCAGCACTTTGGGCGTGCAATTAATCACTAAGCTGACATTACCCCACCTTCCCGCGAACGTTGGATAAACACTTCGGCAATGGTGAGCCAACATTCCCCACCACCAATCCAGTGTAGTCAGTAAGATGACTGTTGAGCTCGTGTCTCTCAGAAATGTCTAGGAACTCTGCACCCCAGTTATTTAGACCTCCTGTAGAGAGCGCGGCGATCTGCTGATCTGTTTAGTTATAGAGAGCAGCTCAACTGCTGTAACTCTCACTACAGCAGGCAGCCCCCACGCCACCGTTCCCCACTCATGGGTTATGGGGATGCTTGGCTCCCACAGCAGCTTTAACTAGCGTGTTGCATCTTTTTAACCCATATGTGTGTCTGTGTGTGTTTGGAGTTGTACATTTCTCTGCTGGGGCAATTGCATGGTAGTTGGCACAATGATTTGTTAAATAGGAAGCCTCTTAGCCTGTTGAGGCTTTATTAATGGGCTTGCTGGCAGCGTGTGCTCTGTTGTTACTATAGTGATTGTTGTGTGGTTACCGTTCTCCAACAGGTCACTCGAGGTTACAAGGTTACCCTAATTTGTGGTTTTTAGTGGACACATTTGGATTTGATTCCAAGTTTGTACGATACCAGGTTGATGATATTTACTGGGAAATCTCTAAAGCTCTAGTCATGCATGCGTAGAGACTGGTCATTGACTGCCTGGAAGCCACTGGTCACTAAGGAAAAAAGTCTATTTCCTGACTGGTTGGCAAGTGGCTGAAGGAAATTGTGGAAAGTTGCTTGCAATAAGTGGAACTGCTGTACTGCTGTCTCTAGCAGATTGTCGTGGTTGCCTGTAATTTGTAGAGAAGGATTCCAGATAGTCTGGAAACACTGCTGTTGACTCGCTAAGTGGTGAAACTGAAGAATGCAAAAGCTAACCGTTTGCCTTTAAAGTAAAACTAAAAATGCGGGGGTTTTTGACAATAAGGTGCAACTTTTGAAATTGAATGTTCTCTGCTTTTGGTTTGTGTCATATTTTCACAACTTCATTACTGCTGGGTGCTTGGTTAGCGAGTATTTGCAGACAAATCTGCATCTTCCATGCAAACGAAAGCAACCACGACAAGGTTTTTTTTGGTGCAGCACTTTCTTCAACACTAATTTTACTGAGATTTTCTCCACCAACCACTTGCAAACTGGAAGGGAATGCACAATTTTTTCCTAGCAACCAGAGGTTGTGAGGGACCACTCTAGCCCTGTGCAATTGCTGCTTGAAGGGTTATGCTTGTTTACTCTCAATTGTTTTCTCTGCCTGTAATTTTTTTTCTTCAATTCTTAATTTAGAATTTTCATAAAGAAATATGTTAACATACATCTGGCTTTGAAAAGATATATAAGAGAAGGTTCGTGTATATTAAAAAATCCCTAAAAACAGTTGATCAGCATTAATCTTTACATATAACATGCCTGTTAGAAAATATGAGAGAACATTACGTTACCACTGAGGAAGAAGGCGGGGGGGAACTGTACAACAGGAAGGGTGGGAGCCCTGTTGAGTTCATAGAGTTCACTGGCGGGGACTGACACCCAGCTCACCCTCCCGAAGTGTCTCTTTCTCTCTCAACCATGGTTGATCTGAATAATTTATCTCCTATAATTTATCTCCCTACCTTTCGATCTCATTCACCCTAACACACAAACACACCCACGTACATGCAGTTATCTCCACGCAAATACACACTCATGCACACACATGCCTCAGGGGGTTGGGTCTGGGTATGGTGTGGAGCGAACAAGCTGGAATCTGCACACAGGGAAACCTGATAGGCATTCCCTGTGCCAAACACATGAGGTCACCCTGACTGACTGATCCTGCCTGCCAGCCCTTCTCTGCCGTCACAATAAAACCTTGTCTCATCTGCAGTGGTAGGAGGTTTTCTTATTGGGGCTCATGCATCTTAGTAACTATAATAAGTCTTTTATGTGCTTTCAAGGATCATAAAGCTTTTACAAATGGCCATGCAAACTTAAAAGAAGAGTGTGGCTTATTACAATTCAGGTCATGTTTCCATAGTTTTGGCCATCAGTAAATGTAAGTTAATACTAACATGGCTGCCTCACTAGAAGTGGCGCGCAATAAGCCTTTAGACAGTCTTTGACGTTTTAGACAACTCAAATGTTATTTGAGAGACACAAAAAAATCTTTTGTTGACATCCATCAATGTTTATAGGCTGGCTTTTAATTCTCATTCACATCATTTGTTGTTGTGGTACTTGGACCTAGTTTTCCTGAGTGATTAATCTGCATTTTGGGTATATGGTACTCACATTGCTACCTATAAAACCAACTGTTGCTTGTTGACGAGCTGTCTGGTCACCTGACCGTTTGTTTTTTTTTTTTTTTTTTTTTTTTTTTTTTTTTTTTTTTTTTTCCTTTTTGCCTGTCCCGTTTGGTTCTTTTGCCATCAGAATTATTGTCTAAAGGCGAAGAAAGATGCCCAACGGATTTTCTTTACCAAATTGACCATCCCAGCTTTGCCGTAATGGTCCATTTGATTCACCTTTTATTCTTTATTTTATTTTCACTTGCTGAATACGGGACAGACTTGACTGGGGGAAAGAAAAGGGAGAAAGAAAGAGGGGAAGAAAAACAGTTGAGAAGAGGGACGGGGGAGAAGGGCAAAAAACAAAAACCAACAGAATAAGCAGAAGAAAAAAAAAAAAAAAAAAAAAAATACATATATCGATCACCTGGATCACCTGTTGAGAAAGAAAAAAGAAAACAAGCAGAAGAAAACGAGAGTAATACAATAAACCACATCACAATGATATATGGGAATATGACAGTAAATACTAAATATTAAACATTATTGTGCAGCACGTAAGATCGACAGCACAGTGTGCATTGAGGTAGGAGCCAAAAAGGGTGTAGTTTGTGTGTGTGATCACCCGTGTGTACACCTGTGAGCATGGACGCGCTTGTTTTCTTAAAAGGTTCCCTCATGTAATGATCTGCTAGAGGGTGTGGGGGGCCACTGCCCCGTCCTCCAGGGCATGAAGCAGGTATGGAGGAGATCAAAACCCCAGACATCCAGAGGCCCCCAGAACACAAGAGACCAAGGAAGACCAACAGAGGGGCAGCCGCGCCACTGTCCCAGAAAGAGCTGAGGAGAGTCCCAGATGAGGGGTCACCCAGCAGCCACGGAGCAGAAGCCAGGGGGGGCTGCAGTGACGTGCCCGTGAGCTCCGCCGGCAGCCAGCTGTGCCTGAGTGACCGAGCCCCAGGCCGAGAGGCCGGGGGCACCCCACCTCCGAAGTGGCCCAAGCGAGCCCCAGGCTCCAGGCCCCGATAAGCAGCCGCCAAGGAGTGAGCCGGTGTGTACCCGGACGCCCACCCCCGGACACAAAGAACCACCAACGCACCGACGTCTGAGGGAGTCCGCCCCCGGCAGGGGAAGTGGTGGGGGGAGATAGGCCTCCAAACCTTGGAGGGCCTGAGCTGTCCTCAGAGAGGTGGCATCTGATACCCAACCTGACATACAGACACAGACATACAGGCACACACAGATACAAACATCCATTCCCACCCTCATGCTCTCATATGCACTTACTCCACACTCAACCAACGTGGAGACAGACATAAAGAGACGCTGTACACACAATCACACTCCCCAAGCGTACTCTACGAACCGGGTCTAGGTACCCTTGCCCCTGGAGGGGGGAACCGCACCCAGACCCAGGTTGTGTTACCCTTTTCCCTGCAGTGGGGAGAAGCAGACCGCCCCGACTCCGCAGCAGCAGGGAGGCCCCACACTCCGGACCCCAGTCGGACGGCCAACTCCTCCTCCTAGCCCCCCTGCCCCAGCAGAAAGCAGAGAACGAGGGTGAGAGAAGACTCCTAACCTCCCTCCACCCGCTCATTGTAGTGTTGATGTATGTGTGTTCTAAGGTGCGTTTAAAACCCAGGAGGGCATGGAGCTACCTGCCAGAGAGCAGCAGGTAAGCGCATAGTCCCTCCTGCTAGCCCTCAATGTCTACGTGTATTTAAAATTGAGAGGTGGGCAACGACGCCGGGGGTGAGGTGTACACCCTGATGGTAATTGGGATTCCGTGTAGCGTGCCCACCCCCAAGATCCTATATTTATGTGTAATGAGAATGTGAGTAATGTGAATGTCTAAGTTGCGGGATAAAATTGAGGCAGAGGCAGCCAGAAGGGGACAGAGGGGGGGGGGTTACCTCCTCTGCACCCTGGTGACACACCCCCACTCCAAGGCCCTGCATGTGTGGGTGGTTGTGGTGGAGCGGGAAGAGGGAGGCAGCTGGAGATGGGGAGGGAAGGAAGGGAGGAGCAAGTGACCCCTCCCTGGGGCCAGCTCCCCCGCTGACCCCAGTAGGCACCCCCATACTCCGCGACCCACCAGGGAAGGGGGGCCCAGGCCCATCCGCACCGGGGCCCAGCGCAGCGGCGCCGCCCGGCCCCACAGAGCCCGGGGCAGTCCTCTCAACCCCACAACAGAGAAAACTGCACCCACCCCATCATCCACTCATCTTCCAGACTACATAAGACAATAGACGCCCAGGCTGAGATCTTCCTCCACCTCTCCTGTATCTCCCCCTCTTGCAGAGAGAGTTCCTGAGAGAGGAAAGCCCCTGCAAGATGTGACAACCCCCCCCCCACCAGTTGAAGAGCCCCCCAGCTGGCTCGGCGCACCGGCGGCACCCTGCGCCAGTGGCGGGCCCCCATATACCCACCGGCCCACAACCCCGGCAACACACCAACCAGGACCCAGGCCCCCGAGGCCCGGCCAGGGCCCCAGGCCAGAGCCGGAGCGCCCCCAGAACCTCACGCCCGTCCCGGACCCACCCAGGGGCAGCCAGGCCACCAGGTCAGTAACCCCCGTCCGTCAGCACAGACCCTCCCCTAGCCCCGCTGCACGTAGCCACGAGGAAGCCGTCACCTAAGAGCCAACAGAGCCCCTAATTGGCCATGACCGCTACCCCGGGTTGAGCCCCCCAAGGAAGATGCTCCCGGGGAACCCCCCGACGCCCCAAGCCTGACCCTACCCCCACACCAATCACAACAGTGAAGGCGAGACCAAAATATGACCCCCCACCCCCA
Organism: Neolamprologus multifasciatus; assembly: GCF_963576455.1. NCBI lineage: Eukaryota > Metazoa > Chordata > Actinopteri > Cichliformes > Cichlidae > Neolamprologus > Neolamprologus multifasciatus. The sequence continues at coordinate 12,940,379 of NC_140459.1, read as the reverse complement.
CTAGGTGATGGAGCTGATCAGAGGAGCCCAGAGCGATTGATCTGATGTGGTGGCAGAGGCTGTATCAAGACTAATGTAATCTAATAGATAATTTCTATATTGGTTAGAATTAAGATTGTTTTTATTTTTCCAGTTCATGAGGACTGTTTTCTTGGCTATGCATAGAGCAGTGAAAACCATATGGGCTATATTCTTTTCTGAAGTGACATTATCTAAGCTGCCCAACAAACACACTAAGGGGGAAGTTGGAATGTTACATTTCAGACACTTTGATAAGTCTTCACATATCTCGCGCCAAAACTTCTGAACTGGTGGACAGAACCAAAGAGCGTGGATATAATTGTCCGGTGAATTGGTTTGGCAGTGTGAGCAGTTGTTGGTAGATGCAAAGCCCATCTTGAACATCCGATGACCTGTATAGTGCACTCTATGTAGTATTTTGTATTGAATTAATTGAAGACTGGGATTTCTGATTAGATGAAAGGTTTTTAAGCAAATCTGAGACCAGAAGTTTTGGTCTAAGTTAACTGATAAATCCGCTTCCCATTTTGCAATAGGAAGTGATATTGATTCATCTGTTTTAGAAAGCATTCTGTATATTTTGGATAGTAATTTGGGGGTTTTAAGAGTAAAAAATTGAACCACACTTGGTGGTGTTTGTAGTTCAACTTGACCCAGTTTAAATTTCTTTTTTATTATGGATTTAATTTGTTGATATTCTAAAAATCTTTTCTTGTTGATCCCATATTGTGTAACTAGTCTGTCAAATGAAATAAATTCTGTTCCTTCTAGTATATGTTCTACATATTTGATTCCTTTACCATTCCAATCTGAAAAGTTTATCATATTATTGTTTTGTAATATGTCAGGGTTGTTCCAGATAGGTGTACGTTTGCATGGGATTAATGAAGACTCTGTCAACTTCAGAAACTCCCACCATGCTGTCAGAGAAGAGCTGATGTTGATGCTTTTGAAGCATTCATGTCGTTGGATGTTTGAGCTGATAAATGGTAGATCTGAAATCTCTAGATTATTGCAAAGTGCTTGTTCTACATCTAGCCAAGGTTCATCTAAGAGGGTATGTTTTAGCCATCCTGAGATAAACTGAAGCCTGTTGGCTAAGAAGTAGTGCTGAAAGTTAGGTAGTTCTAATCCTCCTTTATCCTTGGTCTTTTGTAGTGTTTTTAAGCTTATACGTGGGGGCTTATTTTTCCAAAGGAATTTGGACATATATGAATCTAGAGATCTGAACCAATCTTGCGGCGGTTTAGTTGGGATCATTGAGAATAAATAATTTATTTTTGGTAATACCATCATTTTTATAGCAGCAACCCTTCCCATGAGTGATATGGGTAGACATTTCCATCTAGCCAGATCACCTTCTACTTTCTTTAAAAGTGGGGTATGGTTTAATTTAGTTAGATCTGCAAGCTTGGGAGAAATATTAATACCTAAATATTTTATATTTCCCGATTGCAGTGGAGTAGAAGAGGAATTATGGAAGCAGCAATTAATAGGAAGGACTGTAGATTTTGACCAGTTAATTGAGTAATCTGATATTCTTGCAAAAGAGTTTATCAATTCAATCACCCCAGTGATATTGGTTTGTGAATTTTGGAGAAAGAGTAACACATCATCAGCATAAAGGCTGATTTTATGTTCTACGTTCTTGCATTTTATGCCCTTAATTGCTGAATTCTGTCTAATTGCTGCTGCTAGTGGTTCGATAAAAATTGCAAACAGTGAAGGGGAGAGTGGGCATCCCTGCCTGGTGCCCCTCAGGAGACATAAGCTGGAGGATGTCTGGTCATTTGTTCTGACACAAGCTGTTGGGGAATTATATAATATTTTTAACCAGTTGATGAAAGAAGATCCAAAACCAAATTTGTGTAAAGTTGCAAATAGAAATTTCCAGTTAACTCTGTCAAACGCTTTTTCTGCATCTAAGGAAAATATTGTAGTTTCAAGGTTTTTACTGTATGAGTAGTCTATCAAATTAAGTAATCTACGTGTATTTGTTGATGAGTGCCTACCTTTTATGAAACCAGTTTGGTCAGGATGAATTAAGAGGGGGGTTATTTTCTCTAGTCTCTTCGAGAGAGCTTTGCAGATTATTTTGAGGTCTACATTAATAAGGGATATTGGACGATAGCTTGAGGGATATACAGGGTCTTTGCCTGGTTTTAGCAGGAGATTAATGTTTGCAGAATTCATATTTGATGGAAGTCTGCCCTTTTCTTTGATTTCTAACAACGTTCTGTAAAAAACTGGTGCTAGAATCGTCCAGAATTCTTTGTAGAATTCTGCAGGAAAGCCGTCTGGACCTGGAGCCTTATTATTGGACATATTTATCAGGGCTTCCTGGAGTTCACCTGATGTCAGTGGCGAATCCAGTGCCATTGCTTGAGATTCTAATAATTTTGGGAGAGTTATGTTGTCTAAAAATTGATCAATTTCCTTTTTAGATGGGTTTATTTGTGGTGAATACAACGTTTTATAGAAATCCCTGAAAATGTTGTTTATTTGTTTCGGTTCATATATTGTGTTCCCAGATGAATCTTGAACAGCACATATAGTTGTTTTTTCTTTATTTATCTTTAACTGGTTTGCTAGAAATTTACCGGATTTATTACTATGTTCATAATTTTGTAAGCGTAGTCTTTGTACTAAGAATTTTGTTTTTCTATCAATTATCTCATTTAATTCTAGTTTTGTTTTGCGTATTTTGTTCAATGTTTCCTGATCTTGGTGGGACGCGTAGGCTTCTTCTAGTGATTTGATGTTTTTTTCTAATTCCTGAATATTTTTGTTTTCTTTTTTCTTTTTATGTGATGAGAAAGAAATTATTTTACCTCTCATCACAGCTTTCCCTGCTTCCCATAAAACAGAAGCTGATGTTCCGGGAGTGTCATTAAAGTCTAAATATGAAGTCCACTCTTTTTTAAAATATTTAATAAAGTCTTCATCATTAAGCAGTGATGTATTAAATCTCCAGTTTTTACTTGGCATAGTATTATTCTTGTGCATTAGTGTTAGAGATACAGGAGCATGATCGCTGACAGCTATAGGATGAATCTCAATGTCTGAAATGTCGCTCAGCAGTGAGCTGCTGACCAAAAAATAATCCAGACGAGAGTAGGAGTGATAAACATGTGAGAAAAAAGTATATTCCTTACTGGTGGGGTGAAGGGAGCGCCATGCATCGCAAAGACCAAAGTCGCTCATATACTGTTTGATTATATTTGTGGACTGCCAATTACGCTGAGTTCCTGCTGTATTGAGCCTATCCATTTCTTCATTCAGTCCAAGGTTGAGGTCGCCTCCAAGCACAAGTGTGCCATCTAAGTGTTCAGAGAGTGCACTGAAAAAACCGTGAAAGAATGAGGGATCATCAACATTTGGACCATATACACTTACAATACATAGCTTTTTATCAAGTATAGATAGTTTAATGATTAAGAATCTGCCCTCTGGATCTATAACTGTATCGAGTACTGTGAAATTAATTTTTTTATGAATTAAAATTGCTACTCCCCTTTGTCTAGAATTATAACAGGCTGAGAACACATTAGGAAACTCAGGTGTTTTAAGTTCATTCGAACCTCTAAGAGGTCTGTGGGTCTCTTGTAAAAGGACAACATCTGCCTGTAGTTTTTTGAGTTGGTTAAATATTTTTAACCTCTTTTCTCTGGAGCCAGCTCCATTTACATTCCATGTAACGAATCTTAGTGCACCCATAGATGTCTGTGCATAACTAGGGGTGTACTCTGTGTGTGTCGCTTAGACAGGTGGAGAGAATATATCACTTGTTCATAAATAAGGAGAGGGAGAGAGAGAAAAAATGTGTGGCGAGATGCTCCCCGAGTCTGACTATGTGTTTGCATATTTACTAATATGAGTATGCTTGGCTTAAGTGTGTGTATCCTGTAGGTCTGTGTGCGCTGTCTGACTGATGTAAATGTGCTGCCGTTGAGCGCATGACTGTGCGTGATCGTGCAGTGAGTAAGTGTCGAAATAAATGATGTTGTTTGTGGAAGAGTGTGGAAGCAGGTGATCGAAGCAGTGAAAGAAATAAAGAAAGAAACCAAGGACGAGGGTGAGCAGCATAAAAACAAGAGGGGGAAAAGAGAGGAAAAAAAAAAAAAAAAAAACGAGAAGAGAGAAAAGAAAACGTAAACATTCCAATTAAATCACTGACGGAGAGTGACGGTGTTAATATTGCTATGAAATCACACTTAAGATGTGATTTGATACCGGTAAGTTAAACAAATGTTAATCCAAGTTAGTGTGAGTGGATAGGGAAAGGGTGTAGCGGATTCTTATCTGGTCTGAAGTTAATACAGCCACGGAGTGATGTTGGGGTCGCGGTGGAGCTGTCCGTCCACGTACAGCCGGTCCACAGCGATGACAGCGCGGGAGCCTTTCTGGATGAAGCCGCGTCGAAGTGGGAAGAGGACCCTGCGTCGTTCCAGGATCTCTTTGGGGAACTGATCGTTCACGCTGAAGTCCGTTCCTTTTAATTCCCTGCCGCGGCTTTTCACATGTTGTTTTTGTTTGAAGTGGCCGAATTTGGCCACGATAGGACGTGGTCTCCCGGCCGTAGCCCGAATGGGGCCGAGGCGATGCACCCTATCGAAGACGATGTTCTTCACCATGTCCTCCGGCAGCTTCAGGTGGGTTTTGATGAAGCTTTTTACCGTGGTCTCCGCGTCCTCTCCAGCGGCTTCTGGAATACCAGAAAATACTAGATTATCACGCATGCTACGAGCTTGTAGATCAATAACCGTTTCTTTTATTTTTTTATTTTCTCTATTTAGCTGAGTAACATTTTCTGTGAGAGATTTCACCGACTCCCTTAGCGTGGCATTTTCAGCAGCGAGCGTTTCCACTTGCTGCTGGCTGAACTCCAGGGATTCTCGCAAGCATTTAAATTCCCGGTGAAGAATCTCCACCAGGGACAGCCTTGCGTCGAAACTGGACAATCGCTTGTCGATTGACTCCAGTATGTCGGCAATATCTTTGCCAGCTGGCGATGTTGTGCCGGGGGAATCTGCCGGGCGTTGTCTTTTCGACGACGGCGTCTCAGATTTGGCCGGGGAAGCTGTACTCTGGGCCTTCTTCATCACGAGATCCTGAAAGCACTGTTCAATATAATCTTGGAGAGCGTCTAAACTCTCCCCGTTGTTCTCCAGGGTGTTGGAGATAATTTAGACAAATATTGTTAGTTATGAGACAATTGATAAGTGTATTTGGTAATACTGAAGCTTAAAGAAATTTGTTCAAATCTAAACTACCATTTGCTTTAATTTTCCGCCAAAATCTCCGGCGTCTGACGTCAGTTACAACATTAGTCGCTTACCTTGACTGTCACTTCCGCCTCTGACTGCCGCTCCATTCTGGAACAGTCACCTGACCGTTTGTGTTGCTATGTTTGCGATTTCATTGTATACTTCAGTGAAATGTAATTTTACCCCAGTGAAATTATAGCCTATAATTATAGTTATAAACTATGAAAATGGTAAAATGCGACATTGACATCATCTTAGGAGCAGTAAAAAGAGACAGTTTTGTAAGGGCAGCGCAGTTACTCAGTGGTTGGCACTGTTGCCATGTTTTCCATGGAGCCGTGGTTTCTCCTGTCATCAGAAACATACCAGGTTAATTATTCTGTCATTTCCTTCTACCAATCTACACCCACCAACTGTAGTACTCTGCAGAAGAAATTGCCTACCAGGAACTAGAGTCCTCCTGTAAGTGACGGTGTCAGAACATGTAAACATTAATGGCTCCTCCTTCTTCTAAGATGTAACGTTAGCTATTGCATGTCATTTTTTGATTAGTGGAAAGAAACTCGTTCCCTCGTGAAAACATTTAAAACACTGTTTGTGGATTTTGTTTTCTGAGTAAAATAGTCATGATTTGGCTCATCCAGGTCAAATGTCACTTTTCCTTTTTTGCATTTTGAATGCTACAAGGAAAGTGCCACTTGCTTCCTTTTCTTTAAATGCATAACTTTACTACCGCATTACAGATTATTTTGGCAAATCAAAAAATATATCTACATGTACTGTAGTCCATTGTATAGCGTAAAAAGCAGCATACCTTGCAATCTGTCAAAGTTAATGCCATAAAAGGCTGGAGTCATAAAATGGAAAATGTGTAGCAACTGTAAGCTCCAGAGACTTGTCTTTTATCCCAGCAGCCCTTTGAAATACCTACCCAAACCCAAACAACACCATCAAGTCAAAGCACTGGTCTCAAAAGAACCCCGAACATGTGTTCTTTAGATCCCTGCTCCTGTTCTCTTGTCACACAAGCATGCAACATGGACACCCAGATTCAGTAGGTCTTGCATACACACACAGACTCTCTGTGCATATAGATGCATTCTTTCTCTGGTATACACAATCAAGCACACATTTACACAAATCTCACACCCCGACGACACAACAGTCACCTCTCACTCCCACGCATCTCATGTTCTCCTCATATTATGTTAAAATGGACACGCATAATTGCGCTGGCACGGTCTGTTGTTTTTGCTGGCGGCTATCAGCAGCCCCCATGTCTCTGACAGAGGTGATCACCGTTGCAGGCACCACAAATCTACATCGCAGCGTTCCCAAATATGTTGTTTCTGTGAGGTCCAGCTCTCGAGACAGAGTGGTCTGGTTTTAGAGGAGGTAAAAAAAAAAGAGTAATTTGAGTAATTATACAGTGACTGTAGGCTGTACGTTTTTAGATATCATTAAGAATATATAACTTGAAGGCAAATGTACATGCTGACATGATATATATTGTAAAGCGGGCCGTTGTTAGTGGGGACTTTCTTTTTAGAGCTTATTGTAACTGTTTATAGTGAACCAATTTCCCACTGACACAGACCTTGTGGTAAAGTGGGGTGAAATGAAGCGTAGAGTCAAGTCTGGGGGATATGAGGCTGCTACATCTGTACCAAAGCCCGAATACAAGCACTGTCATTCTAAGACAGAATTTAAAACGCTTTAACGACCTTGTGTCTGACGATACCACGGTGCTGAGGCGTTTACAGCACATCAGTGTTTAACATTCGCTTTTCTGTTTCCTACAAGTAACGAAACAGATCGGTTCGATACCAGAACCACTCGCCTTAGTCTCCTGCGTCGTTCCTGCGTTCTACAAGTCATATGAGGGTGGGTCAAGTTTTAAATAAAGCTGTGGCTTGTGGCAGCTAGCTGATTCTGTACACTTTTGTATGTGCGAGTTGGTTACAGTCTGGGCCAAATGGAGTCTTTTGCGATCATGTTTCCAAACAGTACAGTCTGGAGATGTAGCTAGTGTGCCTAAATGTTAAAGCAGGAAGCGGGATCCAGCAGCAGCTATAAAGATTTTTGACTTCATAACATGCATGTTCATTTTGCTGGAATTCTGTTTAAAAAGAAGATTCCACCCTCAGTAGTATACGGTAGTTTGTGCTCATCCTTAGCCCGTAATTTTAATGCTACGATAATTTCATTTTGTGGACAGTAATAGTGTCCACAATACACTTATTTGTTGTTATTCTTTTTATTCACAATGTGGGCATTTCTCTTTGGAAAGCCGTGCATTTTAATGTTATCTTTCTCTTTTACACACATCATATCAAGCATGACTCTGCAAAGATATTCTGTATTATTGTTTGTAGCTCCCTTCCTGTTCCCTTTCTCCTCTCTTTGCCTTTTTCTTCATTTTTTTCCCTCTTTAGCGGCTGAGGTTTGTGTTGTGGGTTAGAGAGGGTGAGTTAATGGAGAACGTCAAACCGGCTTGTAGCGCTGCCTTGGCTCTGACCCGTGCAGATTGTGGAGTGACCCCAGCGGTGCTGCCCCGAGCCTGCAGTTGGAATCCAATCTCCTCAAAGGGATATGGTGCATGTTTTAGCAGTCCGGTTAAATAACTTTGCCCCCCGGCCTCCCCCAAAGTGTCTATCATTCGTCTAATAAAACGTTGTTTGTTTTCACCTATGATGACCCGGGTTAGGTGGGGGTTTTTGGCTCACAGGTGGCCGTAGCACATTTGTTTAATCGCATTAGACCCTTCCTGCTCCTTGCTGTTTGACTGGATGGAGGTAGGAAAATTGGAAACCAGCTTGGCTCTGTCTCTGGAAAAGAGAGAATTTTCTAATGTGGAGGCAGGTAATATCAAATAGGTTGCATTTTATTAAATCACATTTAAAGGTTAATGAAGTGACTGAAGCCTCAAACATAAAGCCACTGTTAATCAGCCGGAACGTGCTACACTGAAATGTGGAATTACAATTAAATCAATCAGCCTGCATTATACTTAAATTATCATTTCAGATTCGGCGTCATTGAAGAGGGATGATTTTTATCATCTGAAAAATGTCTGCCCTCATCTTACAGCTTCAGATTACACTTACTCTTCTTCCAATTATAAGCCGGGGAGGAAGAAATCGATGACTACAGACAAGTGACATTATTAAAGCATTTTGAGGGAAACTGAAATCACATGGGGCCTGATAGCCGAGTTGTTTAATGAATCATCCAAAGGAGTGCTTCTCCACACCTATTTGTTTCCTCTCCATTTAGGGCCCTTTGCCTTTCTCGCTGGTGCTAATTGTCTGGAATATACAGGCTATGACACAGCTACACTGGCTCACGCTGCGATGCATTAGTGCCATTTAAAATGTTGCTCTGGGTGAGACTGCGGTCTTGTAACTCAATAAACGTGGATGCAGGGAGGCATACAGTAGAAGCAGGGAAGGATGGGAAGGATGAAGCCTCACAAAGGGGGCTTCAGAGTGATTCGTCAGCATGCTTTCAAGGTGAAATGCATCAGCTGAAGGTCTCTCTTTTACTTCGGCTTCTTTAATGCATACACGTATTATCATCTTGCTACCACAATTTACCAAGTACTTTAGTGCCCAAAAGAACCTCTTTAGCCCAAAACTGAGCAACGAGGCTGATGTAGTAAAGCTTCTCAAAACTAGGCTTTGGGGAAAAAACAAGAAAACATCTGAACTAGATCAGTTTGATGTAGCGAGGAGAACCGAGTTTACAAATGCAACTATTTAAGTGTACTGAGGTAAGTGATAATGGATGAAAAAAGGAAATGCTTACCTGAAAAGATAAAGATAAGAAGGAAATTCAAAGCAGAGACAAGGGAACACTTTTAGCAGCAATATATGCAATTAAAAGCAAGCTGGAGAAATCGCGTTTGGATCTCAGGGAAGAGAGACACAATCAGACATCAGCAACCTGCTGAGAGTCTTCAGACTAATTCTCCTCAGAGCAGATAGTTAACTCTGTTGCTTATTCCACAATGACTGGCAACTTGAGAATTCAAAAAATAATGAGAGGCGAACTGAGGCAGAGATAAGAAGAAATGGTAAATGGATAAATGGAAATGTTTTGATGAACAAAAATGCTTTGTTGCAGCACGGAGGAAATTTAGTGCAGATGCAAGTGAAATGAAAGACAGCTGTCTGCGCATGTGTTTCGGTGTGTGCATGTGCGATGTGTTTTTATTCATCCCTGGGGTAGTGTCACACGTGTATACGCACATTGTCACGTTGATGATTTATTGACAAAATACTTTGTCATTGTACATATGATTTAATATCGGTATTATTAATATAGTACTGTGTTATTATCTAGCACATTTTCTAGAAAATTGGTTAAGAAACTGTTCTAACAGTAACAGTATTTAATTAAATTGCCAAACAGGTTTTGTTCAGTAATTTTGCAACGATTACCACGTTGGATTTAATGTAGCTAAGTATTTTAAAAGGTTCGCTATCAAATGTTATTAACTTCTCACACAGATACACAGGTACATCGTATCCAATAATTTTATAATTTTTCTGTTTATAGAAGTTTTTAAAAAAGTTTTTCTAAGGATATCTAATTGTTTGCTTTTGTTAAGTCTTTCCACCTTTACTCTAAAATTAATGAGCCCAGCGATGTCATGTCAGCAGGCGTCAGTGCTAAATTTTGCCCATCAGTGCTATGTAGGGCACCTGTTTTCCTTATTTTTCTTTCTTTTTATCTAGGATGCGATGCAAACCGCTGCATCTTGTTCTAATAAATAAATGTATAATGCATTTACATAATGCATACAATGCAAAACATATTCCCTAAAGCCTCAGCCGGTGATTGCTGACTGCCGAACAGACGTCAATGCATTATGCAGTGGCATCATCGTCACTGTGAATACACTTTTAAGGTGCCCTTTTTACCTCGACAACTAGCGACACCGCTTGCTGCTCTAAGAAGGAGCAGGAGGAGAGTGGGTCTGGTTTGAAGGGTAAATATATCTTGCTATCCTTCACTCTTGAAGCATGGTAGTTAGATTCGAGTGCTCATACTGTGTGCTCCCACATGAGCTTCTGTGCTTCAAGGTCCTCCTTAAATTTCATGGGAGAGGTCTTTTTAACTCAAAACCAAAGAAAAATGTTAGTTTTTCTCAATTTTACTGAGGAAAGGGGGAGAAAACCACAGAAATTGTATCTCTTTTGTTTTTGGTCCCAGCAGTGCTGAGAGTATTAAGCCTGGCCACCAATTAGGGCATGCCGATTCTAACAGCCCATGAATTATTAAGAGGACCCCATCGATGCGGAGTAGTGACGGAGGGCGTTAGAGGGGGGCCAAGCCACCTGAGCACCACAGCTGTATTTATTAAAGCATAGGCGGTGTGCTCCACCAGCTCTGTTATAATTAAAGAAAAAATAACCTCCACACTACAGAGCGCCAGTGTTCTGCGTTTTTTGAGTTGATTATTTTCAATCTACAAATTGGATAAATGCTGTATTTATTTTCAGACTTTAATGTGTGAATGGGAGGGGATGGGGGCTAGGAAGAGAGACAGATAGGATAATGTACGGTATTAGATTGCAACTTGCAACACCGGCTACCCTTGAGGTCAACCAATTCATTCCTGCTGCAGAATTTATTGCCTGGTAGTAGCTAAGGCAATGAGGTGCTGTGAACCTTGAGCTTATGTCGACATAGAAGGTCTTCACAGCCATATACTGAGAGAGGGGTGGGGTGGGGGAAATCCTGCTTGTTAACTCTCTATTCAGGACTCCAGCCAGCTCCAGTGCCTAAAACGTGTCCTCACAATAGCGTCAGCCAAAGCCTGCTAATGTACCTACTTTTTCAGTGGGAACAGAGAGTCAACGTTCTCGGGACCAACACCTTATCATAAATAGTGTAAGTCTTTGAGCTGGTGCCAATCGGCCATAGCATGTGAGGAATGAGGAGGACGCTGCGAAATTAGGTGCCCGTCAAATGTGACTCCTGGTGATTGTCAGTACTTAAGATGTATTAGATGGAGAAGGGAAACTGCTTTGTGTGGGAACCCCTGCTTTACTGGATAACACAGCTATCATTATGCATGAATAATTGGTTGCGTTCCTTCTACCCCTTTTCTTTTTTCTATTTTTTTTAACCATTGGTCTGTTTAATGTAGCAGAGTTGTCAAATAAGTCTGTCATAAGGAAAAAGACTGATTTCTTTATGTGAATCCCCCGCACCCCCTTAGTGAATTAATATAATTTAGAGCAGCGAGGAGAAGGATATGTGTGGCTATTGTGGCACAGCGGGGTTTTTAAATGTTTTGTAATTTTGTTATTTATTGTTTTGCTGCAGGGAATAAGACGAAAAGAAAATGCCGGTCTCTCAGATGTCTTTAAATAGAGATCCTGACTGCCTGCTTGCCTGCTCGCTTGTACTCAGAAATGACTGGGCTCTGTTTAGTAATATACATTAACCATGGTCCTGTTTGTCACCGAAATAGCTGAAGTGCCCTTTAGCTGGCATTAGATTTAGTGTTTGCTTCTTAGTTCTTCTGTTGTTTTTTGAAAAACCACCAGGCCGGAATAGTTTAATGCTTGTGCAAGAGCACCCCTTTGTTCATTACTCAGTGCACCTCCCTGTCTGAAACACACACACACACAAACACACAATGACGTATAATGGCAAGCTCAGGCTTAAATTCAGAAATTCACAGAAATTGCATCCTTCTCTTTGTCTCCTTTATCTTTGTCTCTTTTACATTTTCTCCCATGAAGAAAAAAAACATCAGTTTCCACAGTCTTAGCAAATATACATGCGAGATGTTATTTGGCAAGAGAATAAGAATCTGCCCAGTAAGTCTAATGAAATAAGCCACTTCTGGGTCCTAAATTAATACAGACGCAACACTGAAAAAGCAGTCCAGACTCTCTTAACTTCAATAAAAATAGCATCCAATAGCCATTAAATAAAAGCATTTACAAGGTTGCTTTAGAAGTTAGTATTAAGCTAGTTAGTTAGTTGAAGTGTAAAGATAATGTATCGGAAATAAACAAAATACATGTGCTGCAGTGCTGCAAGTTTGGAATGAAGTTAAACTTGTTGACATATAAGAATATAATGTGGCTAACTACAAAAGTATTAAGCTCATATGAGAGCTCTGTAACCAGCCAGGCAAGCAAATGGCATCATCATTATAAGGCTGGCAATTAATATTCAGTTCAGTTCAATTCAAATCAGTTTTAATTATATAGTGCCAAATCGCAACAACAGTCACTTCAAGGCACTTTATATTGTAAAGTAAAGACCTTTTTGCTACCAAAGTCGTGATCTTTAGCTTAATCGTCTTGCTGAAGTCTTAGTTGGCCAAACACTGATTCCTCTTTTCTTAGGAGCCCGAGGGACTCTGGGAGCCCGGGAGCTGCAGTGTACACAGTGCATTTTTTAAAAGCTTAGCTTAAAGGTGTGTTCCACTAATAAAGTCCAAATAAAAGACTGTACAGTGGTAGAGTAACAGCTGAAGATAGTTGTACGACTCATATATGTTGAAAGGGACACAGCACTGCAGTCAGTGCAGAAAAGTCTAGGAAAGAGCATTACTGTAGGATTGATGCGTTAACATTAAACAAACAGTATTTCATAACATGTACTATACTGTGTTAATACTTAAAGAAGTATTTATTTGCTCAGTGCAAAACTAGATTATAAATATGATTAAAAATATAAACATGGATTCTTGAAGTGAAGACACACTTCAACTAGACAGGGTAATCCATCCATTATCCCAACCCCTTATCCGATCCAGACTGAGGTGGATGGGGGAGATCTGGAGCCTATCCAGTGGTTCATAGGGGCAGAAGTTGGGGTACAGATTTCATTGCTGGATTAATTGAACAGGGAACAAAAAGAGCCACAATATCTCAAAGATACCGCACCAGCTGCAGTTTCCAATAAGGACAGAAGGCCAAATAAGATTGTGCTTTCTGCCAGCGAGAAAAGTTTTTGTCACTAATCAAATTCCATTTTATTTCTAAATTTAGCTGCGGGAAGCAAAAATAGACTCACTTAGAAGTGCTGAAGTCTTAAGATTTATACCCGTTAGTGTCAGAGACAGCTGCTTCAGTGTTTTTGTAAGCTTTTGTCTTTCTTTTTCCCCAGATTTCTGTTTGTGTTTTAGTGTAGAGCCAAACAGATCAGAGAACTTCAAGATAGCTAGCAATGCACAAAGTCTGGAGTCTCGGAGCCCAGACCAGACTTAAACTGAAGTGGACGGTTGGAGCCTCTGAGTGCTGTCATGAATCATGTCTAAGCGTCATTATCTTTATTGTTTTCTCTTGCTGCCATTGAGTTGTAACCCTTAGTTCAGCCTCAGCATCAAACTGATATTCTGTTAGTCTGTTTTTTTGGGTGGGGCTTTGTCTGTTCTTCTTTCTGTCTTAATTACCACAACCTGTACATACAGCTCAGACATTTACAACAACTGATGAAACAAATCACGTTAACAAAGTTCTAATTTGTGAACTTAAACAGATCAACAGACTGATAACCATCATGGCAAGTCTTAAAATACACTGGGTCTGAAGGGGATTGTGGCCAGGATAAGTTGGGCCTCGTGTGGGAACTGAAGCAGCCTGTAACTAATTAATTATGCATTTCCAGCACAAAAATGAAGGACTGGCACTGTGGCCTTTTGCTGTGTGGTGAGCCTCAATTCCTTGGTCTGCTAGGAGTCTCATAATAAAAAGAAATGAATGAATTAAAAAAACAACAACAACAACATGAGGCTTACTGTGATGCTAGTGGTCCATCCACAGCTATGCAGACCCCTTCATGTTCAATGCCACAATGACTCTGTTGTTTTGGGTACTTAAGAGGTGGTCTGCTGCTGGCGGGCGACTGAGCTCAGGAGCTTCCTGTTCATGGTACAATGGAGCGAGCATTCTTCCCTCAGAGCCCGGCCCCATACATTCACTCACAAAATGGAAGGCCATGCACCACAACAATAATAATCCACTGCTATCATGTCTTCAAAACGTCCAAAAACATCATGTGTGGAATGTAACTAGCGTTAAGTCTTGTATTAGTAATCTTACACCACTTTCACAGATGCCTAAAGACCAGTCGGCCACACCGGTTGGTTAGTGGCTGCTGGAGGTTGCTGCAATTTACAAGATGTGCCTTACTGCTGAAACTAATACATGGTAAACATTCTCCAGATCCAGTTTGGATGAGACTTTGTCACGTTTCACTACTACTTAGTGGTTAGTTAGTGAGTGTTTGCTGGTCACCAAAGTAATTACAAGGAGGTTTTTTTTTAGTGCAGAGCCCAGTGCCAGTCAGCAACGCTTGCCAACCAGCTTGGGAATGCATATATTTCTCTAGCAGTGAGAGGCTGCATGACTCAGGCCTCGCAGTTGATTTTACAGCAACTGCTAGTACCCAACAATCTCACAACCAAAAAGGGGATATTTATTATAGTTACTGGTGGTTACCACAAGTGCCTTATTAGGGTAAGCAGCAACTGATTCTATTAAAGGAATTTATGTCTAACTCCATGGGATAAGCCCTCTTTTATTTTTTACTGTGGTTTTAGATTTTGAATCAAAAATACTGGCAATGGTACAGATTAGTACAGTATTGCGATATCCCTGATAACCAGTAGCTATTTAGGCTTTTGTTGCCATTAGCCTGCCATAAAGTGGAAACATGTAATAACTTTAGTTACCTTTGAAGATACAGAAAGCATGACAGCATCAGCATTCACATCATAAAAAGAACAGAAATAGCCTCCTGAATTCAAAAAAGCAGGAGAAAATGGTGTTATTGCTATCACTCTTATGTGTGATCAGAAGGTTGTTCTAAATGTGAGCTTGTCTGTGAGGAATCTTTAACAATGCCGGAGCAATTGTTAGAGGGAAGAACCATAATCCCTGGCATTTATTTATAAAGTGGTATGCAACAGGATTGCTGATATGGGACAATTGCACGTGTTTTCCTCAAATTTATGGCCATTCAGCTTGCAATGTGGTGCTAAATTAGACTCTCGAGAAGCCTTATGAATAGATACAGCAGTAGATAGATGCAGAGTGGCAAAAAAGACCAAAATGTGCAGCTGTGAGAAAGATTCTTTCTTTGCTTATAGATCCTCACTAAAGCAAGACACTGAAAATATATAAATGCGCTGTGACGCTTTTCTTTGTCGACCTACCGTAAAGTGGAAAACATAATAACTTCAGTTACCTTTGAAGATACAGAAGGCATGATAGCATCACTGTTGAGTTTGTTTTAACCCAGATGGCCTGTGTTTATCTATACTGGCTGTGATCCCTTAGCGTGTCCAAGTGTTGCATGCATTAAACTCTTCCAGCAGGCTGGCAAGAACACAGCAGGCCAGACTCACCGAGGCATGCAGTCAGGCAAGGGGGAAACATTACACCATTACACTCACCTGTTCCACAGCCATGGTGACTTATCTCATGAATAAATCACACTACCAAGGTTCGGACTACTCAGACAGTGCACCTCTTCTCCTTTGGCAGACGTCTGCATCCCTATTCATCTTCCTCTCTCTCTCTTTTTTTTCGCCTTCTTCTTTTTTCTGCTTCCTGTCTCTCTTCCTCCCACTCTACCATCTTATTTCTTATATCTCTCAGTTCTAGCGGGCTGCCTGACTCTGCTCACTTTATTTATCATGCAGTTGTGACATTTTTGGATAAAGCCTCACGCCCACACTGATTGAACTCTGCTTGTGCGAGCTGGGAAGCACAGATCATGCGGTTTCCAGTAAGTCATGGGATCGACAGCCCAGGATGGTTTGCCCAGAGCATACTGCTTCTTTCCCTTTAAATCACTCAAAATCACTGAAAGGTCCCTAACGCATACAGTTATGATTATAGCAAACTAACAGAAACACTGAAAGTACGCATTTTTGAAAATAAAAGCTGGAGGGGAGGTTACATTTGAGGCTCCTTTTTGATATGAATACCTCACTTCTCTTCATACATTTTTCTTTGTATGACATCCCCAGATGCAGTGAGGCAAAAATGCAAGCGGTGATTCCACGGATTTTACAATGCAGCATTGTTCTCACATTGACCCGAAGTAAAACAATCCCCGGCATAGCTTCGCTGTCTGCTGCTGATGGCAGCTTTGCAATATGTGCGCTTAGGCCCGAGGAGGCGGGAGAATACAGGGTTTTTTTGTGTTGAGTAATGCTGATATTCCTTCAAGGGGGATAGTTGCTTAACACACTGTGCAGAATCTGGCACGGCATCTTCTTTGGCCTACTAAACTCTGCTCAACACTATGTAAAAACTCCCTGATGGCTCTTAGACGGGGAGGAGAAGAAGGGTGGGGAGGAAGGAGGAAAAAAGGGAGAGAGGGGAGCCGGAAGGAGAAATGGAGGACGAGCAGCCAGATGAGGATTGGGATGGATTTAGAGATAGATGAGAGCTGACTGAACGGATTGTAGAAGGTGAAGAGAGGATGGATCGAGGACTAGGTGGGGATGAATTCAGTTATGGAAGGTTAGAAAGAAGGAACGGGAGGGGGGAACATGATCCACAGAATGGGAGTTTAGCAGCGTAGACAGTTTAAGGCTTGGTGTACGGATAAAACAAGCTCTTTAGGCTTTGAGGAATCTTTTATCCTATGTCAAAGCAGAGGTCTTGGACTGAAAAGGTGCAGCAAAATGTGTTAACAAAGTGCACTACTTTAGAAAAAGATGATGATTCAGTGGATTAAACAAATACCATCTTCAAAAGATAAACTTGCTTAATGTTGCAACAAATTTGAACTCAATTTGCTTGGGAATTTTCTTATTGATTTATTTCATGTAATTGACTGTCTGAAAGTCTGTCAGTGACTGATATGTGTGTTGATGAGGAACATTAAACAGCCGATAGAACGTTAAATAGAATAATGGCTCATTATTTTTAATGCTCTAATCTGGACTCTAGTAAGCACTCTCCACTTAGTTCCTCTTTGGGTACTTATGTATTTGCGACTTGTTCAGGAAAGCCTTAAACTTCATTTTGGTCTCTAAATGTTGGACTGTTATTTTAAAAGTCTTTTAAAAACCAGAAACACGAAAAGAAAGAAAATAAATCCTGAATAAGTAACTGATTACTGGAAAACATGCCATCGGTGATCTTTTTTTTTTCTTGGCTGTATAATGTGAAATAGCATGGCATTTGTTCAGTGCTCTGGAGATGTTGATTGTGTCAGCACACTGTATTGAACAATAAAATGTGAACGCCTGCACATGCATAGTAGCCTGCAAGGAGGGAAGAAAAAAAAAGGGTATTTGTATCTCAGTTTGGGGCAGCTTTTTAAAGAGTTTATCAGGTTTGACAAGCAATTCTATTCATGTCCGTAATAACTTATCATGCATTGACATTTATGTGCTACATAAAAATGTATAAATTAGTTATGTGTTACGAATGTGCTTATGATTTATTGAGGATTTGACCTTCAGAGAAAGCGTCGTTCAGATTTTCAGATTTTCACTGTAAACTGTTCTAATGTTTCCTTGTTGATTTTCAGGCTTGCAACAATGCATTGATTGGGTTTTTTGTGCTCTGTTTTTGTTTTGTTTTTTCTTAACATTCTTGTTGGTTTGATTGCCTGCTGTGGCGTGACCTTTTCTCAAACTCATCCAGAAGTTCACATCCATAAAAAACTCATTTATAGCTCGCCTCACAATTAGAAAGTGGCACCATTTCAAAGCCATTTTAGCTTCCACTAATGCTTCTTTCGGTTGTTATATCGACAAATAACTGGATGCTTGAGTTACTTTGTGCCACATTTAAATAATGTCAGTATATTTGCACAATAATCAAAGAGAATATGGTCCCAACGTTTATTACAAATCTGTTTTGTCTATTTAGAAGTGTTAATACATCAGCATCACCACTTTCCTCCCGCTGCGTTTTAGACACCTGATTTTCCTGGCTTGGAGAAAGAAGTAAAACAGTCTGTCTGGGTAGGATCCCTGTGCAAAATCCCAGGTTGTGTTTTTCAGATTTATGTCATAAAATAACCCTATAAACTACCACAAACCAACCATTCACCATTCCCTGCTGTAGCTGATTTGTTATGGCTGTCTCAAGCCTTCCTGCCACAACAGCGGCTGGTATTTAGTGCCAGTATTTAGTCTGGCAATTTTCAGAAACGCTTCAGTGAGTATATTCCTTGGGGGCCAAAAGTGACATTCCAGACCTGGTGCAAACACTTTGCATGCGAAAGAAACTGAATATTCAAAAGGATGAGGATATGCATTCTCTCCCCCGTTTCTATACCAACTTGTGTAGTTCTTATCTTTTTTTTTTTGTCTTTGCACGATTGTTTTCATATATGTAATCAGTGGGCACAGTGCTTCCTCACTTTGAGTGTCCTTATTGGCTTATTTCTGCAGAAGGAAACCTTGGAAATCTCAGGAATCTAGCACATTATTTTTCAAATTAGGCAAACTGTGCTCTGAAATCTTCATATTTTCTTATTACGTATTTAATTATATAACTGCCAGGTTACATATGCTGCTAGCACTGCAGTATGTGCTTTTACAAGTCTTTTTGCAAAAACATTGTCTCCTGTTTCTAAAAGCAATGTTAACATCGCTCAGTTATGCAAACATTACATAGTACCTGAAACATATGGCTGTGGGCCCATAGTCAAACACACACACTGAGCTGAGGTCAGTCTCAGGCAGTAACTCATTGGTTAAGCTGCTGGGAACCTTTGTTAGTCGTTTTCTCTTGTGCACCGAGCATGGCCTTATTTATGAATGTGAACACAGTTAACCTTTTGCATACGGAGACCTACATTTTGTCTGGAGAACAGCATGACAAATAGTCGAGCGTCTTCTCTATCGATCTGCTCTTTCTCTCTGGCATTCTCCCTGCCGTGACGATAACTCTCACCAACTGCTCAGCTATAGATAGAAGTAGAT
This sequence comes from Neolamprologus multifasciatus, assembly GCF_963576455.1. Lineage (NCBI taxonomy): Eukaryota > Metazoa > Chordata > Actinopteri > Cichliformes > Cichlidae > Neolamprologus > Neolamprologus multifasciatus. The sequence goes on along the minus strand of NC_140459.1, from coordinate 12,921,161 downwards.
ACTCATCTATCTGGAGTCATTTATTACGGTAATTCATTAATAAATGGCAATCCGTCAACAAAATAGTCTTTCGATTGCTGGAATCGGAACGACTGTAACATACAGGCTTAGGAGGTATTTTTGAGGGAAAGCGAAAAGATATTGTGGATCCTTTACGCAAACTTTGAGGACATTTTAGGGCTGGACTCGATTGCTAGACATTTGTGTCAGTAAAAAAACAGCAGCGATGCTCCCTCTTCCCTCTCTGCATAGTCCACAATCTTGTTTGTGCTTATACTTCCTGTGAAAAACACAGCTGACTCCTGAAGAATGTGCCCAATTAGAGATGGAGAGTGAACTTGGGGGGGGGGGGGGATCCTCAGACATTGTGGCTGCTCATTTTTTATTCAGTTATTTATTTTCATCTGATATAACATTTTGTACAAAGGAATTGAGCTTTAAAATTAGGGTCCTCTGGTCAAAAAACAGCACAATATTCAGACACATAAATTTTGCTCATTGTTGGAAAGCACACGGTAAAGTCATGGAACATGACTCTTTACTGGTTCTCATTTTTCATCATAATAACAAATGAAATACACCCTTAAGTAACTGTTATAACAGAGGTGCCAAACGTTTTCCTTTAAGTCTGACATCATTTGAAGATGTCATTTCGGGCTTAGAGTATTCTCATTTTGTCCTCCTCGTGGTTATGGATGCCTGTGTCTTCCTACTCCCTGTCTCCAACCATCCTGTAGTCTCCACTCCCACACTGGCTAGCTTGCAAACAGACCCAGCTGGCCATAATGATGACAAATCAGCCCAAATATTTATGTCCATTGAGTTTCACTTTGGCTCTGCCCACGGCTCGTTTTCTGCTTTCTTTTACGGATCCCTCTGCGGCGGTCACAGCACTTGCAGCCAAACCATCATAATCACGCTCCACAAACACACTTTAGCCCCAGTTATGTCACCTAAACACCAGCTGACTGTTAATGTCCACAGAGGACCAAGTTTATGGTTGCCGGAGGAGTGGTATAAACATCGAAGCTTAAGCTGTCCTTGTGTAGATTTTTGTGTGGGCTTTGTGACCAACCTGTTCTCTGAAAGTGATGTGCATTGTATCTTTTATGTGGAAAAGCGTGTTTGCCTCAAACTAAACAACAATCTAAGGTGATGGAGGACCTCACTGAGATGGTTGGAAGCCTTGTGTAACTCGCAGGAAGCGGATATGTAAATAGTTTGAACAGATGAGGCTGTTTTGACTGGGAGGTTGAAATCAGAGCATTAAAAATGCGTCAAATGCATGACACAGCATTAAAATTTCAATCCGAGAGAAAGGGAAAAAGACATTTTTTGTATTTTAAATACATCATCTCGGCTGTTTTATTCATTAAAAATATTTTTGGAAGACTTTTTGAAGTGTCAGAGGTGCAGACATAATGCTGCTTTGTTTTAGGCGTATTTTTCATATTATGTGCGCTGCTGTTGCCATCTTTGCCATGAATATAGTACATGTATTGCAAATTCTGATAAAGCTTAAAAGGCAAATTACTTATGTGATGTTCAACCATCAGCAAGGGTCAAAGCAGAAAGTGATTGGGAGCTTTTAATAAGCAAACTTTCAATTTCTTACACCTGAATTGCTTCATCTTTCCCATATTTATTTGTAGTCCCCTGCTCTCTAAAAAAAAGTGTAAACACCTGATTTCGAAGTTATCAGCCCATTGAATGCCCGTTATCTGTCCCGTTATCACTCCCATACATATTGCAATAGGTGCCTTCGTTAGCAAGCTCAGTGGGTCGTTATCATTCTCTTTAATCAGTGATAAACACAGAGCGGCACAGATTAAGTAGACATCTAGTGGAGGTGTTCAAAAAAAAGTAAAATGTTAAACAAGTTTGCAAACATAGCTTATGACGTCTGCTTTATCTGTGGGGAACCCCACAGTGACTGAGGCGATAACGACCTCCTCGTGGGTGGAGGAGGCCACCTTCTGGTGACATGTATTGGACTGATAACTCCTGATAACGGCCATTCAATAAACTAATGACATCAGACCTTAAAGAAATGTTCTTTTAAGTCTCGCAGCAATTCCAATTCCAGCCGTGATCTATCTCTGAGTGCCGGCTTTACAATCTGTAAACGATCTGTTTACAATCGAGCCTTAATATTAAACACTCTGACTCGCATCTTTTAGTGTGTAGTATATATTCCTTTTTGGCCTACAGTATACCTCACAGTATTTTTCTTTTTATTCCACTTGCAGCTAAACAGATGAGTCAGGGTTTTAAAACGGCGATGCATAAAGCATCCCTTGTTTACTTCTGTCGCTTTTGTCCCCTCTGTCAGATAACATGCATGCATCCTATCTCTCACCCCTGTGGAAGATACGGGCCTGTATTTTAACCCCGGGGCTCTGTATCTAGATACATGCTTCCTGACACAACGCAACGCCGCTCGCTTATCTGGCCCAAAGTCAGAGCGAGAAAACAGAGTCAAAGAAACAAAAGGAGAGCAGAGAAGGAATAAGAAGGTGAGAGAGATAAAAGGATAGAAACGGGAAGAGAGAACAAGGCTCATCTTCTGCTTGAAGGATGCTGTAGATGGGCCTATCAGCATATTTAAAATTAGCCCACTGCATCCTTGTCCACAGCAGTGTCGGCTTACCAGCATCCAAGTCTTTTCTCTCACTCCCTCTACTTTTTTTTTCTTCCTGAGGATGAGGCACACAGTTTAGTAGTGCCTAGAGAGAATCAGACATTCAGAATTACCCCTCTACTTTAATCTGTCTTTTTCTAATTTGTTCTTTACATATACTTCCTTCCCCTTTTTCCTTGCCCTCTGGTTTTACACTTCTCTTTGCCTTTGGCTCCAACTCATTTGTACCTGTAACTATGTCTCTCCTCCACTTCTTCTTTCTCTCATCAGCTCTCTTTCCTCACTTGCTCTCTCCATGCTCCTGCATACAGAGCGCTCTCAGTCTTCCCTTATAGGATAGATTTTGCTATAGAATCAGCACCATTGCATTCCCAGGTGATTCGGGAATGATTTGCTATTCACTCCTCTGGCTATGGGTTTACCTAGACAGGCACAGACAAAGAGAGAGAGCGCGAAGCACAGAAACGAGAGGAGGACAGGCAATAGCTCTTTTCCCGTCAGTCTTACAGTGTGTGTCGTGCGTGCCCCCCAACCCCACCTCCTCTTCTTTCAGCATTGAGATGCAGCTGCAGTTCTCAAAACACATGTTTAAGGGCTAAAGGTTTGGAAGCAGCTATCCAGGATGGATGGGGGATTTGTGTTCCACCCGTGCTTAGAGGCTGCTGTGAATGCAGCCGACCGCCGAGCTAGCTGTTAGTTCTGGCAGTTTGGAAGGGATGCCTCTGGGACTATGCTTGTCTTTAAGAGTCTTTGCAGAGACTTTGCCAGCATGAATTAATGAAAAATGAGCCGAGAGGCTTTTTTCTTCAATTTAAGGAGACTGCTTGTCATTTTTTGTGGCAGCTTTTTTTCTCTCTCTCTCTTTTCAGTTTCTGTGTGTGTGTGTGTGTGTTACTCGAGTGACTTTTTGAACACAAGCAAATACAGAAACCCAAAGAATATCAAATAGACAATAACACAGCATGTGCGCACCCTTTGGATGGTGACGACTGATTCCCAGTAGTGGTGTCTTGGCCATGGGGGGCTTTGGGCCGGGTTAGGCTGGTTTACTGATTTTGACAGCGTGGCCTCGTCTGGCCTAGTGCCAGTGTTGAGCTAGCTCTCGCTGGCTGCTCTGGCCTCCTATAAATCAAGGCCAATTACCACGCTAGTGTGCAGCCTCCTCTCCTCCAGTCACAGCCCTGCCCTGCGGAGTGCAGGGAGGAAGGGAGAAAGACAGGGATGGCATAAGCCTGCTTTTATTCCAATTACAGCTGTGGCTGCCCTCTGCTCTGTTCTCTATGTGTAGTCACAAAGAAGGTTTTCACACTTTTTTGATAGAAGTAAGAAGCCACTTTATCTGAACATGTAATCACCTCTAAAATTGGGACAGCCAGCATTCCAGGTGCTATCTAAAAAGGTAGCTTGTCATAGACTTTACATCACAATTAAAAAAAAGTAAATGTTCTTTTTTAATCCTTATTCTTTAAATCTGAAGTCCATGTTTAATTTAACCTTGTACTTTATAAAGTTATTGTCTTAATTCCCTCCACTGAAAACCATTTATCTTCATTTTTTTTATTTTAGAAATTAAGTGAAAGATTAAGTGTTCCCTTATGGGTTGGTAAATTCACAAAGTGCTAAAGTTTTATAAAATATTTTAAGAAGTTGAGTCAGAATTTAAGCATTGTGTAAGCGCACTGGTTTTCACCGTCTCTCACAGTGGGAGGATTTTGTTAAACACTACACAAACATGCATGTGTCGCAATGACCAAAGCAGGTTTAAGCCTTTTATAAGTCTAGCAGTGGTTTAAAAAAAAAAGCATATAGCTGTGGTTTAGGGGAAAAAATGCATTGTCCTTGTGTGGGTGTGTGAATATACATCACAACGCCATGCGCCTTCAGCCTATGTAACGTAGGCTAGATTTATCATCCTCACTTAATACACTCATAAACATTCGCTGGCGTGTCACAGAGGCTGTGAACCCCCCTTCACGACTGGCTCGGTAAATTGGGCCTGTGTAAACCATTTTGCCTGTCTAAAATACAGTGCAGCAAATTGAAATCCCAAGTAAGCCTCTGTAGCGGCATGTCACAGCTGGGTAGGGAGGAGGCAGAACGGAGGTTTTTCTCATTTACCACCTGGAGGTTTTTGAAGTGTCATAACCAGCGGTTTTCTCACACCCTTCTATTTCACTCTAATTCTTTCTACCTTGCTTTATTTTTTATTTTTCCCATCCTTTTTTTTTTCCCTGTGAGTCTTCTGTTCCCTCCCCTTTTTGGTAAATTACTCTTTGCCAAGTGCTATACTCAGTCCTCATCATTCTGACACATGAGGCTAGTATTTAATATATTTGAGAAGCCTGATCTGGCAGGCTGACAGACCAAGGGTAAACAGGAGTCATGAAACTGTCCGGCAAGAAAAACAAGCCTGGATATTAACCTCTAGTGCAGCAACCAGCAGAAGCCAAGAGGGAAATGGATATAAAACAAAGAGTTTGAAACATTTTGGTGCTCTGTGTGTGTGTGGGTGTTTGTGCTGCAGAGAACACCAGTTGTGTCCAGGATTGTCTTGGATCCATTGCATTTAAAAGTTCACATACTGCCCCAAGATTAAACAGAAATCTTACTTAAATTAAATATATGGTTCCTACACAGCACAGCAAGCTGATATTAGGATTGTCTTCATAGAAGAATGATGGGGTTACTTGAGTAATGATTAGATTTGAGGAGCTCTTGCGGAGCTTTTTCCATTTTGTTTTTACCCAACATATCTAAACTTTTACCACATTCTTCCAGATATAAAATAAAAGTATTTTTAAAAATATGCCATTAAATTCACCCCCTTAGCACAGACTGCGTTCTTCATCCCAGGGGATTCCTAGTGGATACCTTTGCATGCTGCCTTTTAACCCGTCCCTGTAAGTATTAGACTGGTTTTGACCCTCCATGCCTCACTGTGTAAGATTTCAGCTTCTGACCTTAAAAAGAAAAATGAAAGCAAATCGATAGGGCGGGACACATGAATTCCAAAGACCAGCATGGAAGCCAAGCCTGGAGCCCGAGAAGGACAGTCAGGGCTGTGTGTGTCACCATGGGGGCTAACAAAGAAGTGGGGGGAGAGAAAGCCTGAGAAAGCGAGAGAGGGGCTATTAATTAACACTGAACGCTGAAAGAGGTTCTGTCTAGTGTCTCTCGTTTGTGCTCCGAATTTGTTGGAGTCACACAGTGTGGTAATTACCATGTGTGTATTTTAAACTGCAGCGGGCTAAGGGAAAAATCTAACGAGTGGACGGGGGGGACCTAAGGTGAAAGCCTCAAAGTCAAGGCTTGGACTGCAGCTGTGCATTTGAGTGAGAAAAAACAAGTCCCACAGGGCACTTGAGAGATTAAGATTCTTCTATACTGCCACAGCGTGGAAACTTGAATGACTGGAGACTAGTTTGGCTTGTTTCATTCAAGCCCGTGCAACCAAGGCTACCACAACAGCGCAAGGCAAGGTGGGGGGCGGGATGGGGGAAGTTTAGGGAAATTTGTGTCTGTGGTGATCGGACCTGTGTGCTTGAAACTTGGATTTAAATTTCAAACTTCTTTCAACTTGGACCTCGACTCCCTAAATGTACAAAGTCATTATGATGGTCATCATTCGTAGACCTGAAACAGTAGTTGTTTTCACTTTAATACTAAAGCTTTAATATTAACGTGCTGTGGATGACTGTTCTGAAAAAGGTTGTTTCTGTGTTATCATGTGGCGCATATGTGTGTCTGTGAGTGTGAGCGTATGCACAACGGCCGACATGTGTACAGTGTGGGTGAGTCCAGCACAGTGAGTGGCTGCCCATCAGTTCCACTAAGCTCAGCGTGGTAATTGGCCGTCTATTGATGGACGTGGCTCCCTCTTCACGCTCCAGGGACCCCGGCTCTTTGTCTGAGGAGTGGGAGGCGACACGCTGGCATGGCACACACGCTTAAAATAGCACATCAAATCAGCCATGCTCCGCCAGTCGCTGCTAACGTGTGGGGCAGATTGGAGGGCTAATGGTGTGTGTGTGTCTGTGTGCGTGTAGGTGTATGTGCGTGGATATGTGGGGGGGTTTACAGCATGGTATGAGGTCTTGAGCTTCTCTCTAGGGAAGATAAGGGTTAACGTGGTTAAGTGGAGCTGGTGGTGGTATTTAGTCATGTCCCCCTCTTTCCCTGACCATTTTTCTCTCCTCCCTTTCATTCATCACTCACTCACTTTATTGCAGTGTGGTTTCTTTCGCTCTTCTTCCGTCTCACTTCCTTCCTCGCTCTCTTTTAGTGTTTCTCCCTCGCTTTTTAGTCTCTGTGTCTCTGTTCATGCCCGCAGGGCCCCGGCTCTCTCTCTGTCACTATGTGCAGTGTCCCTGCAATAGAGATATAAATGGGCTGTGAGCGGGGGGCCCTGACTCCTATACCATAAATCTATGCTAACAGCACAACAAGCACGTAAGGAAAGCAGGGGATGGGAAAGGCAAGGAGAAAAAAACAAATGGAGGGGTTGGGGCATCACAATTCTAATACATTTTGAATACATTTTGTGAGATGGAGATTAAACTGAAAATTTCATTCATATTGAGATGCTTATAAAATAGGCTGTACTGGATTATTGCATCAGGATCTCACACCCTCTGAGGTGTAAATTGTTTCGCAGTGTAATGAAATTGGTTTTGAGGGTATTAGTAGAAAGCAGGAAGTTGCCATCATTTAAAACTGTTCATAAGCTGCTAGGAGCCTCGTGAACTCTAATATCAGAGAGTCACCTTGGTGAAATGTTTATTTAAGATGCAAAATGAAGAAATGTTTGTCCCCTCGACTCCAGTTGCATATGCGCAGAAAGCCCAGAAAGTTGCAAAACCAGATATAATCTATCGCTTTATTAAGCACGAAGGTGACAAAAGTTTGAAAGAAGCGAAGCACTTTTCCTGTCATTGTGTAGACCTTTTTATTTCTCTACGTGAAGATGTTTTCCTCGCAGTATTATTATTTGAGGCTAAGGTTGCTTTCTTGAAACTTTTACTCGCGTTCTCCTGGGTTTTCATCTCGTAGTGACCCTGCTCGCTTCTCCTCGCCGCTTCACAGCTGCCCCAAAATGTCTCGTCTCGCGATTGCGGGGACATTGTGCTGGCAGTGCCTGCTGTTTCTTCAAATGAAACATTTTGAACTCTCTCTCTCACATTTTCTGCTCCTGTCTAAGAAATGTTTTCACACCTCACTTCTCATTGTCTTTTATAGCTGCTGTAAACATCAGAACAGTAGGATTACAGCTGGATGATGTGTCAATATTTTCCAGTCGCCCACCCTCAGTCCAACAACCAATGATCACACACACATTTTTTTTAAAAAACAATCACCTGCTGAAAAAAGAGAAACTTTGCTGTGTGGTTGTTTTTATTCATAGGTTTTTACTGGCAACAGCTGAACACCTTGAAATGCATTTTGCCATCTCTCTTTAATAATGATATGCAGGAGGTCACTCTCTTAGTTTCTTTAGAAATTTTGGGGAGGCCAGAAGTTTCAAAGGGAGGGACTCACACACAGTAACATGAATACGAATCCATACCAGCTGCTAAAATGAGAACCAGAGAAGCTTTGACAGAGACATTCCCCACTAAGGTTGCCATCGCTTCCCCATTCCTTTAAGCAAATACGCGTTTCCTGCCATATTCTTGTTCATAATGATGCTCTGAGAATCTTTAAATGCTTTGACTCTGCCTGCTGTCTTAAAATGAAACCTTGTATTAACTTGCTTTCTCTTTACCTTGTCTTTCCAGCAGCCCTATGCTCCACCCCCTCATCCCATGGCTCCTCCCAGCCCCAGCACCAACAGCTGCAGCCAGGGAGGGGCGGAGCAGCTGAGTAAGACCAACCTGTACATCCGAGGCCTGCCACCTGGGACCACCGACCAGGATCTCATCAAACTCTGCCAACCGTGAGTACTGGGAACGATCGTCATTACATACAATGGTTATACTGTAATTCTTGCCAATAGTATACAGTGGGGCAAAAAAGTATTTAGTCAGCCACCGATTGTGCAAGTTCCCCCACTTAAAATGATGACAGAGGTCAGTAATTTGCACCAGAGGTACACTTCAACTGTGAGAGACAGAATGTGAAAAAAAAATCCATGAATTCACATGGTAGGATTTGTAAAGAATTTATTCGTAAATCAGGGTGGAAAATAAGTATTTGGTCAATAACAAAAATACAACTCAATACTTTGTAACATAACCTTTGTTGGCAATAACAGAGGTCAAACGTTTACTATAGGTCTTTACCAGGTTTGCACACACAGTAGCTGGTATTTTGGCCCATTCCTCCATGCAGATCTTCTCAAGAGCAGTGATGTTTTGGGGCTGTCGCCAAGCAACACGGACTTTCAACTCCCGCCACAGATTTTCTATGGGGTTGAGGTCTGGAGACTGGCTAGGCCACTCCAGGACTTTCAAATGCTTCTTACGGAGCCACTCCTTTGTTGCCCGGGCGGTGTGTTTTGGATCATTGTCATGTTGGAAGACCCAGCCTCGTTTCATCTTCAAAGTTCTCACTGATGGAAGGAGGTTTTGGCTCAAAATCTCGCGATACTTGGCCCCATTCATTCTGTCCTTAACATGGATCAGTCGTCCTGTCCCCTTGGCAGAAAAACAGCCCCATAGCATGATGTTTCCACCCCCATGCTTCACAGTAGGTATGGTGTTCTTGGGATGCAACTCAGTATTCTTCTTCCTCCAAACACGACGAGTTGAGTTTATACCAAAAAGTTCTACTTTGGTTTCATCTGACCACATGACATTCTCCCAATCCTCTGCTGTATCATCCATGTGCTCTCTGGCAAACTTCAGACGGGCCTGGACATGCACTGGCTTCAGCAGCGGAACACGTCTGGCACTGTGGGATTTGATTCCCTGCCGTTGTAGTGTGTTACTGATGGTGACCTTTGTTACTTTGGTCCCAGCTCTCTGCAGGTCATTCACCAGGTCCCCCCGTGTGGTTCTGGGATCTTTGCTCACCGTTCTCATGATCATTTTGACCCCACAGGATGAGATCTTGCGTGGAGCCCCAGATCGAGGGAGATTATCAGTGGTCTTGTATGTCTTCCATTTTCTGATGATTGCTCCCACAGTTGATTTTTTCACACCAAGCTGCTTGCCTATTGTAGATTCACTCTTCCCAGTCTGGTGCAGGTCTACAATTCTTTTCCTGGTGTCCTTCGAAAGCTCTTTGGTCTTGGCCATGGCGGAGTTTGGAGTCTGACTGGTTGAGGCTGTGGACAGGTGTCTTTTATACAGATGATGAGGTCAAACAGGTGCCATTCATACAGGTAACGAGTGGGGGACAGAAAAGCTTCTTACAGAAGACGTTACAGGTCTGTGAGAGCCAGGGATTTTCCTTGTTTGAGGTGACCAAATACTTATTTTCCACCCTGATTTACGAATAAATTCTTTAAAAATCCTACCATGTGAATTCATGGATTTTTTTTTCACATTCTGTCTCTCACAGTTGAAGTGTACCTCTGGTGCAAATTACTGACCTCTGTCATCATTTTAAGTGGGGGAACTTGCACAATCGGTGGCTGACTAAATACTTTTTTGCCCCACTGTAAATATTTCTTTCATTTACATAATTGTGTTCCGCTCTTGGCCATGCTGTGCTTGTCAAGCATTTATCAGAACAGGTGTACATTATAGATACAAATATGTCCTTCAAATTTTTTACCATATGCACCATTTATAAAAACAAAACATACCCCACTACAAACTGGTGATTTTTGTCTTTTTTATTTTGTTGGAGTGCTGCGAAGAAAACTAAGCACACATTTACTGTGTCCATAGGAATTAAGAGGCTTAGCAGCAGCGGCCACCTCTGTAAAAGCTGTAGTTTTGGCAGTTTGCTAGTCTGGAGCATTTAGGTGTATCAAAACATCACACCAACTGTCAAGAACGGTGATTGAGAAATAATGCTTTGGTGTTGTTCTGTAACTACAGGACCTGGGCACCATGAGTTGACCATGAACTCCTCTGTACACCAAAATATTCTTGATTCAAATACGAGGCCATTTGTCTGGCAGCTAAATCTCGTCCCAAATTTAATCACTCATCAGAACAATGATCCCAAACACTGCAGCAAATCTAAAATAAAATGCTAAAAATGACTCTGACCTTGAGGTCCAAGTCCAGACCTCAACCTGATTGAAATGCTGTGGTTGGACCTTAAGAGAGCTGTACATGAGCAACCGTGGGAATCTGATGATGTTAAACAGAAAACAATTTCTTCAAGATATTACTGCTGAAGATGATTCTGCAAACTAGTGAATCACGGCGTGCGTTTAGTTTTTCACAGGACTGTATGTGTCAATATCCCAGTTGAAACTGTCATCTTTTAAAAAGATATAATACAACATAAACACGTATAGGTATCCTGAAAGAGAATTTATACTAGCTGCAAATCCCAGACATATACCATTAGAACATTGTACTAATGGCTAGCTACCAGTTATAGTTAACCCGCCAAGAATACAGGTAATTTTTACTGTGTTGGATAATCACTCACTTGTTTAACTAGATTAAAAAAATGTCTGTTTCCTCTTTTTAAAGAAAAACATATGCATAGCATCGGTGCTTTCAAGCACCTAATAAAGATTCAGTATCTATGTTTCTCTATGTATTTGAAAAAAATATTGTGAGATATTCAAGGTAGAATGCAGGCCACAACTCGGTTATTTGTCATGTAGCAATAAATCCGATCTGTATTCTACATACAGCAAACAGTGTCTTTTTTCACAGGATGACACATGCTTAGACCCAAGCATAGCTGGTTGATAAGCATAGCTGTGCCTGTGTACACAAATGATGCAATCAAACCAAAAAAATCACCTCTAAGAAGAAAATTACAGGCTTGAAATCGGGTCCATGCACACCCCATTAAACTGCAACCAACTCGGTGTCTTTTGGTGTCACACACACATACACACACACGCGCGCGCACACACACACACACACACAAAGGTACTCATAAAGCTCTGCCAAATGTTCTTGATAGAGGAAACACACAGACACACACACCTGCTTGCACACAGCTCAATAAGGCCTAATAAAGCCTAGATTGGACCACCTCCCCAAGGAATCACAGACCAAGACCTCATCAAGCTGTAACACACAGCCACACGGGCTTTCTTTTTCTCTGTGTCTCACACAGTCACAGACACACACACACACACACACATAGACACACACAAGCAGCTTTGTTCAGCTTCATTAAACCCTTTTCACTTCTGAAATGGTGAAAAGGGGGTCAAGATCATTAATGGAGACAAGGCCGGCAGATTGTGAAATACAGGCCATGAGCGAGTCTGTCTGGTTGCATAACCTTTTCTTGGACATATTTTCAGAAATGTCCTGGTCAAACTTGGCCAATTATTCAATGATCCTTTAGAGAAAGGAACATGCTGTCCAGTGTGTTTGGTAATGCTCCCAGCAGCCATGTCATAAGTCATGCATTTATTCTAGAAACTGACCCATCGAGATTCCATTAGGCTGAGAGGCGGCCCGATAAGATTTGGAAAAGCACTCAGCATTTTGACATTGGATATCTCCTGCTTTAGCTCTTGCATTCACCCAGTTGCACAGAGTTGGACAGTTTCAATTTCATTTCTAATTCCATGTGATCTTGAATATTTTGAGCATAACTGTTTGGAAGGGCAAACCATGTCGGAGCTTATGTAAAATACCCAGGGAGCGTGCATGTTTGTGAATGTAGATTTGCATTCTAATATATAGCTTTTCTCCACTGTGTTATGAAAATCCACTGACTTTTTGTTACAGCTCGGATCTGCCGTGCTGTCCTCTAGTGGCTGTCCTCTCTTTAAATGCATTTACTCTGCTACCTTCTGCCTCTTTTCTTACATCTACCGTCTTTCACACTTTGTGTATCGCCTGCCTAGAAGCCCCCAAGGTTGCCCGGGGTGTGCTGTGCCAGTGAAAATTCAATGCCACTGAAACTTTAATTAGCCAGACTGTGTTTCAGTGGCAGGCGGGTGGCAGCATTGTAGAAAAGGTCATGCGACTCTTCTGCAGTCTGCAGCACCCTGGGTTCCCCTCAGGTTTTATTCCCCCCCACATGCCCAGTCCCCCTTCAGCACAAAACACCTCCTTTCCTGGCCGTCGGCCCCATCAGCTCTCCCGGGGAGCCTCTGTGTTAAACATAAATGCTCGCTAAATTTGGCACTGTACGTTTAGGAGAGTAAACTGTGGGTGACTTTCAGTCATGTTAGCCGGCCTAGCTGTTGTGCTCTTATGTGTGTACACGGCATCCTGTATCGACCCTCGTGAGTGCTGGAAGTGAGATGGGTCAAAGATGATTTTTAGGTCGGCGTTTGTAGCGTCACACACAAAGCAGCCCTTCCCACCCTGGTTCACATCTAGCTCAGAAGCAAACATGCTGCCGCCAAAGTGATGCATTCTTGACACCGGGCCATATCGTAGCTGCTGATTGGAGGCTGCTGAATGCGCCTGAGAGATGCCAGAAAAATAAATGCCTTGTGGTTTTTACCCCGTTCTTGTGAACTCTAATATTTTATTACCAAGATCCTGTTTTTGAGAGCCAGTAACCTTCATCAAGTTTTCTCTCCCAAAATTATGTTCTCATTTAAAATGCAAAACACAGAGGGATTTAATTTTGTGATTTGCACAAATATAGAGTCATATAATATTCATATTTCCAAAGTGTTTAATTTACTGATTGCTGATTTAAGGGCGTATCTCTATCTTTGAAGACAACACTGTGAATTACAATATTGCAGAATGACTGTTATCTATGCAGTAAAGACCTATAGTGTGCGAAATGAGGGTTTGGGCATTCAGCAGCAGCGGCATGCTTTCTCTATATAGTGACAGCATTGGATTGTTGTTGGTGCCATTTGTAGTTCTGTTTTGGTGATACTGGCATTCAAATGGTGACTGTACTCACCAGTGTGTTTATGCAGATGATTAGAGACGGTTACAGATATGATATGATTTCCTTGTTCTCCCCTCAGCTCTACGTACTCTAAAAACCAAGACTGAAATTGCAGAGACACAAGTATACAGTTAAAAACAACTGAGGATGTGGTTATTGCAGATGCTAAAGCCAACATTTCTTTTCGTTCAGCTACCTCGTTCAACCTTTTTTGTTCCTGGGAGTAAGAATACCAAAGTTCGCACTACGGTTGGAGTTACATGCTGTTAGATTCGGGTGGGTGCCTAATCTGTTTTATTCAGCTGGCTCTGTGTTGGGTCCTCCACAGCCGTCAGCCTAATATATGGGTGTAGGGAAGAGGCCAAAGGAGTGGAGTGGGGATTTGTTGGCTGAACACTCTGATAGTGAGAGGCCTTCTTTTTTTGCCTGGCTAGCAGAGTGGATGGATAGATGGATGAAGAAACTCAGAGAAGGAATAGCTGTTATTGTGAGAAAAATTCTTTGGCCTAGCCACCAATGTTGAGGCAGTAGGCCAACCATAAGCCCAATACCAACCAACCCAACCAACAAAGCAAGCGCATACCCCCCCAAATCACTTTGGGGGGGTATGCGGATGCTTTTAACCAGCATCCACATTTTTCTTGTTTGCGTTCTCCACCCCGGGCGATGATTAGAAATAGAGGAAGGAGGTAGCTGAAAGAAAAGCTGAAAATAAGAAGGACAGGAATTTCTTCATGAGGTTTTACACCTGGAATAACAAGTACAAAACTGGAGGTATTTTACCTGCCAGCCAAACCCTTGAAAACTGTTTTTCCTTGTTTCTTTTCCCCTTTTCTTCCCCTATTTCTCATTTCGGTTCTCCTCACTCAATTTCAGTCCTGGCCGAACAGCTGTGCCCTCAGTTGCAGTGGGTTTCGCATCCGTGGACTGGCCTGATCCCACAAATAGTCAGCCAAATCAAGAGCTAATCACCACCAATTGCTCAAATAACCTTTCTCGTGTGTGCTGAGGGAATGGTGGAGGGAGACCTAGAGAGGGGAAATGGAGGGAGAGAGGCATGAGATATGCTAAGCACAGGAGGTGAGGGGGAGAGAAGGGAGGGGTGACCCTGGGACCACCTGTTTTTTATGGAGCAGAGACTCAGGCACTCAGTGCCACATTATCCAAAATGACTCTCTGAGGTCCAGTGTTGACATTAGCTGCTTAGCCATCAGAGCTTGCCTGTCCCATGGCTCCATTTCAAAAAACTGACAGAGGGGAGAATAAGTGTGACCAAGGGCTCTGCAGTCCAGCTTCAAAGTCTCAAATTTACCATCACGTCACCCGCAGTACATCTGCATTTAAGCCAGAGAAAAACACTGGCAGATAATATCTTGCTTTTTTATGTTAGGCCAATGAGTACCAGGAATTTGCATTACAAAAAGAAACTCAAGCATCAAACAACATGGATAGCATTTCAAGGTACGTTATCACTAGGTTTTATGGACTCTAAAATGTCTATATTTGTATCTTTCTCCTTAATAGTCTGTCTTCTTAATTCAGTTTTTTCCCCTTGAATTGTAAGTGTCTCTATAACTTTTCCACCTATCCACCTGGCTCAACTCCTGCCCCTCTCTGCTCTGTCTTTGCCCCCAGCACACCATCCTCTCGTCTTTCTGCAGGGTCAGGGTGTGCGTCACTCAGGGTACAAAGAGATAGTGAACCTCTGAAAAGCAGTGACACAACCACAGGAATGCCTAAACTACTCCTACACCTACAGCTTCAAATTGAGTAGAAGCATCTGCTATTCTTGGAACCAGAATCCTTCACACCCACTTTTCTGTCTCTCTTCCTCTTTCTCTCTGTAACACTCTATTCCGCCTCTCCAACTTTTATACCCTTTCATTCTCGTTCGCTTGGTAACATCTCTTTATCATGTTAAACCCTCCACTTCTCTGCTCCGGCACAAGTGACACAATCATTTTACTGGCCAAGCCAAACTGGCTAAAATACTACACCTCCTTCCTCCCTGAACATCAATTTTAGAGCGAGGGCGAGCAGAGAAGTTGATTTGGCCTTAGGCTGTATTTTTGAATTATTTATACTCCCATTACTGTATACATGACACATAGACAGTTTGCCTATTTAGAAGCTGAAAAGATCTGCTCTTCCAGTTTTACACAACAGCTGACACTTTCAGCAGAGTTATTTTCTTAAATAGTGTTTTAGTAAGACTTTAGATTCAGATGCATTTAGGTTAACAGAAAATGCCTTCTCAAAAAATGTCTGGTTTTCTCTAGCTGCACTTCACTTCAGTTTAAGTATACCAGCAACCACAGCAACACTGTAGTCGTTGCCCGTCTCCACACGCTGCATTGCCTTTTATCTGAATCCAGCTGTACAGGGCGAGAGAGTTTTTAAGCTCCAGCAGAAGCAGCAACAGGGTCAGTTGTACAAAAAGACTGATTGACGTAAGGGACAAAACCTGAGATCTCTGGACTCTGCTTCGTGCCACCTCTTTCTTTTCTCCTTTTCAGTCTGCTGACTTTCCTTTTGAAGCAATATCTAGAAAGCAGAAGCCGCACCAGCACAGATGAGATGTGTTCATTTGTGCGTGTCAGACAGCAGTGCACGGCATGTGGGTTTGACAGGTTGGACACTTCCAAACAAACACAGGCAATTCTGCAAGGCTGGCTCTGAAGAAGGCCAGTGTACGTGTGTGTGAGAGAGAGCTGGAGAGAGGGAGAAATGGTAACTAGCAACACTCAGGTTAATGCCTCCTGTTGCTACTTACTGTTGCCCTTGTCTGTTCTTGATGCACACTGTCAGTCAACACAAACTACCTGCTTGTTTTTTGATTTTTCCAGGCTCAGATCTGGATTTATGCATCTGGTTTTTGGTGCACATTCTTTCTGCTCCAGTATTTTTAACTCTCGGGCTTTGAAGAGTGCATTCAACTGAACAGGGCACTTACCAAAGAGTTAAATCAGAAGTTTAATATGATACTTAAATGTATATTTTAATTATTGAGGTTAAATTTACTCCTCTGCAAACACTTGCCAACGACATGCTGAGCAGTATTTAAAACAGGTTAGAAGTGGGGCGGCAAGCACTCGCCAACCATTTGGAGAATACATATTTTTCAATACTTCGGTTACGTTTGCATAAAAGTCATAAACAAGGGTAATCAGTAGAGTAGCTCTGTCCACAGCTACCCCCCACCCCCCAAAAAAAGTTTGCTAATTGACCCTTTGTTTCTTTAATTTAAACAAAATAGAGTGTACATGAATAAAATATGTAAAAACATCTTGATAGTCAAACCCCTGCCAAGGCAACTCACTCTCTCAGCATTTTGTTTTCTTTGTTCTAAATAATAATGTTTTAATTATGTGGCTGTAGTTTAAATGTATTTTAATGGATTGTTAATGTGACCCCATTCAACACCCCTACAAAGTTTCATCAGAATTCATTCAAAACTTCTTTGTATAAGATCTTTGCAGACAGAAAGATGATATGCATGCACACACCCAAACGCTGCCAAAAATATAACCTCCTTGGCAGAAGTAACTTGTCTTAACTAAAGTGTTTGATGTCCAGAGGTGGTTGACTGCCTTGCCTTTAGCTTAGCCTACATTTGTGAATCCAAGATTACACTATGATGTGCTACCAGTTCATCACAATCAAGTGTTTTATAACTGTGGAACAACCCTTCAGAATACATCAAGTTATTTTTTGTTTGGCACTCTTAACCACTGGCTTTATACCAAAGTTTTGCACTGGCATACTCAACTACAGTCCTAAATATCTTTTTTTTTTCCTTTTTACTAAAAGTGTGTCCCCTGAGCAAAATCTTTCACACTCTACATGCAACTTTAAAATCGCTTATACAATATTTTTTAAAATTCAAAGAACTTATTCTTTTATCCCTTTCCTGCCGTTATAAATCAAATCTATGTGAATTACTTTTGCAAAGAACAGCAGGTAGAATTAATAAGTATCAAAGGCTGGTAAATGAATTCCATTTATCCTGAAATATATAATTTTTTGCAAAATTTTGAATTTTATGTCAATTTAATATTAGAAAAAAGGTAGGGGAATGATTATTCATGAGAAAGTTGCACAGCAAGACATAAATGGAATGCTGCTGCATTCAATTCAGCACGCTGATCCAGTCTCATCCAAAATGACACAGAGTAAATTTTGGGAACAATTTTCCCAGTGGAACCTCTACGAGCTGATCTGAATTTTAAAACATTCCTTTATTGAACATCCCTTAATGTGAAAATGAATTGTTTTAAATTTAACTCTGTAACAATGAATTCTGAACATATGCTAAAACTTTTAAATTACCTCCTTTTCCTTTATAAATTACCTCACTGGCGCCCGGCAGCTTCATTTCTGCTTGCAGCTATAATCCATTCTTATTATTGAGGGAGGTGAGTAAGTTTGAATGTTTCTAATCAACTTGTCATCCATTTTAGACTTGCCAGTTCATTAAAAATAAAATCCCATCAGTAACAGAAATGGGCAAAAAAGTTAAATCACAATGGTTGATGACAGCCAGTGACCACAGCGTGTGTGACCACAGCCAACTTCAGCAGATGGGTATGATGACAAACGCTGGCCAAACACTTTAGCTCCGTTCTGTTGAAAATGAATGGACTTTATCATTATGTTGTTTTTCGTCTAACAAATTATGAAGCTCTATTACCTTATGATGCCTGATTGTTAGATGTTGTGTACTACTGCCAGTTTGTTATTGCCCAAAAAATGTGATATTTGTAGAAGCAGGAGAGAAAAGAAAAGCAAAAAACACTACAAACAGCCAAATTACCTTCCATTCCAACATCCTTCCTGCATTTAGAGCTGTTAAGGGTTCGGTAGGAAACATTCGCCAGTTTACTGCAAACCCGCCAACAAAACTCTGGGGAATCCCGGCACCTAAAAAAAAAAAAAAAAAAAAAAAAATTAAGTGATTCTGCCAAGAAAAAGATTGACTGCTGAAGCCAGAAGAGGAATTATCCAATTTGTTGAAGCTTTTTTGATTTATCGCTTCTCATCCTTGCCAGCGCAGTGTTTTGATGTTTAAATTTTGTAGTCTTTGTTTTTCTGAATGATTTTTTTGACATTGTTTTCATTTAATAAGCGTATTGAATCAATGTTATACTGTATAGATGGAGAGGGTACAATGCACATTGTATCTGCTTAAGGCAAAAAAAAAAAAAGAAGAGTGTTGAAGCGCAACATTGCACTCGCTTTGCATTGGTCACGGTTTTCATGCGTTTCCATTTACTTCAGGGATCATGAGAAGTCACTGATGTCATTTCAGTAGTGTTAGGGCTTAACAGCATTATGAGTCATGAGAGGGTTACCTTTTCCCTTCTCACTGGATCTTTATTATTTGTGTGTCCTGTCTCTAATGTCCAATTCTGAGTGTCTGAATGTTTTCTTTTTACTTGTACATTCCTTTATTTTTATCATCCTTGAATGTTTAAATGAACGATTAGCCATCTACATGCTCTCTTAATGTTCTTTCTTCTGGAAACGTCTCTTTTCTTAGCTTACAACATCCCTTATTTTACAACTGACATTCAAACTCTTTGCCACATTTTGCAGCATAAACAGGAGGCCTAACCTCTGAGCTGGAGATGTGTGAGCTGTGGGACACTTAAGCTGCTACAAGGGGACGGTCAAGGGCAGATGCTACATAGTGCTTGTATACAGCATGAGAGTTGTAGTGATTGTCAGTGACCGGGTAGGATGGATGCATGCTTTCATGTTCTTTACACCAGCTTCTGACCCTACCACCTGACTGTCCCAGCAGATCAGGGACCAAGAGATCAATTTTGTTGAGCCTAAAAGCATGCCATGTGATTGGCTTATAAGATATTTGCATTATTGAGCAGCTGAGCAAGTGTACCTAACAAAGTGGCGAACTATTCTCTCTCGTCTTTTAATGACTCGTGTTCTCGAAGGCTTAAGTGCTCGCATGTGATCTTTGCCCAAGATTTCCCGTTTTCATCTGTCATCCTCTTTATGTTTGGTTCTTTCTTACATCCTGTTTTTCTTTTTTATCTTTGATGTAAGACTATAAAGAAGGCGCGCTTCTTTCCCATCTTTTTTCACCCATTCTGCCCTCTCTGTGCGTCTGCCGCAGTGACACCTGTCTTTTGAATTACCATCAAAGACTTAACAAAATAAAATGTGCTATATAAAACTATATGTAATGTTGTTTTTCTTAAATAGGTGTAATTTCACAATACAGTATGTCCATATATTCTTACTGATTACTGGAAAAATAACAAAATAAGACGGAGAAAACTGCTTTTTTTGTAGTATCCATCCTTCTACTTGTGTTGTGTTATACTTTGCTGTTCAACTTCAAGCAGATGTTCGTCAAGCCAAATTCACAGCTGCTAAAATTTACTATGGCGGGACTCATCCTTAAAAATATGGCTGTTCAGTCAGCTGATTGTTGCCCGTTGCTGGAAATTAGCGGAGTTAATGTACTCAAATGCTGCTGTGTGCAACTCACAAGGGTACTAATATGGCATAATCATTACACATATTTAATAAGACAGTGTGCTTTTTAAGGTTAAGGAAACCCTCGGGGTAGTATTTACTGCTCAGAGGAAACAGTAAATCTGGATAGTGGGTGTCTCCTGCATCTGGTTTTACATGGGAAGAACCCTCACTGCTCATATTTTTTTCAGCTAGAGTATCTATATTCTAATTAATTGTATAAAGGCCTGCAGAGATGATAAAATACAGTTACTATTCTCCATAGTGTGCCTTTGCACCTGCCCCAAGTCCCTACACAGGTTCTCCAAAGGTGCTGAACAAGCCTAAAAAAAGAGTGTTGCTGCTTTTAAACAATTTTCAGCTGATTTTACTCCTTGCTTTTCCAATTTATTTTTGCTACTTTTCCTTTGTTCTTGATCAAACAGTGCCGCCCAGTATACACAAGTAGTGCATATGTTCAAGTCTTCATATGCATGCACAGATGGGCTATCATATGCCGTTATAGTAGCCTTCATTTGCACAGAAAAAGAAACGCATACTCACAACTCACCAACCATTGGCATAAAGACCTTCTGGGAGTGCAGATGTGAGGAGGTTGTCCCACATCCAAGTTCAGGTTTCACCTGCCTGCTATTCAAGGCAGTGCTGTGTTGTGTAATCGTGCAAACACACAGTCACTTTGTAAAGTGTGTCAAGAGGCAGAGGGCAAGGTCTAAGCACAACACTTGGGTGGTCCATCCACCCATTCCTTTCCTGTGCTTTTGTACGTACCACACTGACGTGTTGTGGTTCTGGGCAGCTCTCTGCCTGCCCACGTACAGCAAAGAGACACTTCACTTTCTCAGCTCTGATGACGGAAATGGAATACGCCTGGATCCTTTCATCCAGCAAGAGCGAGAAGAAAGAAAGAAATGCCGTTCTGGGATGTCTCATGCACATGCAGCTGCCCTCTAAAAAAAAAATGTAGCTCAGCTTCAATTTTATCACATTTCCAGTGCCTAGACAGCTGTCAAACGAATGACATGTTTTACATCAACCACAATTTGTACATTTTCATCAGCCTAAAATAGCTCGTAAAGCCTTTGTTTTATAGGCAGTTTTATTTCTGGTGTCTCTTTTTCTTGGGGTTGATCCGATGTTGCATCAGAATGATTGCCATTGTATTTCTATTAGGAAGAAGGAGGGCAAAGAGAGACAAAAGGAGAGAAATAAGGATACAGTACAGGAAAGAGAAATGGTAGATGGTAGAGAGACATTAAGACAGAAAGAGAACAAGTAAGAGAAGAAGATTTGTAAGGAGGGGGGGAGGGCCGAAGGCCAGCAGAGTCAGAGATAAGAGGCTGGAAGAGTGATTGAAATAGGATTAGTGGAGACAGGCTCTGCATCCCGGCCGCAGCATCACAGTGTTAAACCTGCGCCTCACAGGGACTGCCTCTGTCACATCAAAGCCTCCCCAGGCTTGCCTGGCAGAGAGGTGAAGGAGCCTCCAGCAGGGTCATCCACAGCCCCACACACACACACACACACGACACATATATGACCATACCGATCACATTCTTCATCCATTTCCAATATGTTTCCATTATGGGCCTGAAGCTTGCTCCTTCCTTCTTGCCTTTTCATCTCCCTGCAGTATCTTTGTGGCGTGTATTTGGACCGCGGATAGGATCCATTGATGAGCCATCTTTAACATTTAATGAGGCAAGCAGTGATGAGTTGGCATTGGAAAGCTACTGTCTCCTGCTTCCCCAGAGTCCAAACAAAGTTTTAATGAGAACTTTCCCCCAATTTGTGCCAAAAGCGCAGCGCTTTTTAACTGCTTCCCAGACTGAAAGCATACAAAAATGTTCACGCAAGTACTGAAGGAGGGCAGACACCTAAGTGCACATAAACAAATAACAATCCCTTTCATATACTGTAGTGTTTGGCGGTAAATCAGCACAAAATCAGTACTATGACGTAAGAATGAATATAATCACTGGTAAGGCGAGTAATAGGCTCTCAGTGACTAGCCGAGTCCATCGCCAGTTTTTTATTTTGGGGATTTAAGTTTTGCTCCTTTAGTGTTTAATTCAGTCAAAAAAAAAAATCACCTGTAAAATAGTAGAAACAGCAATAGGACCTGGCAGCTGGTGTTAGACACGTTCTTATTCCGCTGAAATATTCCTTTCGCAAAGGGCAGTGACTAAATTACAGTTAAGATGTCTTTAGTGACTAGTTACGATTTAATATTAACTAAAGCTGTAAAGAAAACCAATAATTCATATTTGAGAACTAGACTAAAGCTCTCCATGTAGTTTCACATCCTTATTATTTCAGCACGTGTTACCCCCGCCTTCAGCAGGTGCTAAACTGACTGAGGGTAGCTGGGAAATTTTGACACATTGCCTCAACTGACTATGTGGTTATTGACATGCTGCGTCTTGAATGCTTATTTAATGTTCTAGTTTAGTTAAAAGTTAGGCTTTTTTAATTTTGAAGATGTTTGCTGTCGTTAAACGATTCAAATGACTTGAAATGTATTAGTAGAACACAAAGGTAATTCCCACCTACTTCCTTTATCAATACTTAATAATCAAATCTAAATTTGTATCTTTAACGTGCTACAAAATTACTTACAGCTTTGTAGCTCAGCGAATGCTGAAGGCACTTGCCCCAGCTCTCCACATTCACTAATCAAGTGAAAACTCCTTGTTCCATGTTCATCTTGTGTGCTTATGCTTGAGAGTGTCTCGGTATGATCAAACGCTGCACCTTAGTCCCACTCTGTTGCAGTAGATTATGAATCCCTATGGCTAAAATGGCCTGTTTATCTGCTGAAGAGAGACAATCCACTGATTGGTGAGTGCTGTCGCTCTGTGTGTTTGTATGCGTGTATGTGTGTGTGGGTGTACTCGTGTGGTATCTGTATTAGTGTGTGCGAGCTGGTAGTTTTCCTCTCGGAGCTCATCAGTTCATATCCACCACCCATCCCACCGCAGCATGCAATAAATAGAGTCTCCGCCACTCGTTGAGAAATGGCACAATTATCCCCTGCTGGTGAAATATGGGCCGGGATGCACCACTGCTTCTTTCCTACAGAATATGTGTGAGTGTATGTAAGTGTGTGTGCCCAGATGTAAGTGTGTGTGCACAGATGTGTGTGTGCACAGATGCAGTGATGAGGGTGGCTGTTTTTTGTCCTTTGTTGTAGTCTTTGTGATGTGCTTTTGACATACAGGGAATTGTTGTCACTTACATATCAGCACACATGCATGCATGTAGTATATCTCCGCATGTACATTAGTGCACACAGTGTACTTAGAGAGCAGCTCACAGTGCAGCATATTGCAGTTTTAGCTGAGACAAGCAGATAGAAGATCTTGCTGTCTGTCAGTCAGGAAGGTCAGTCTTTCTATTTCAAAAAATTCCTTGCAAGCCACTTTGCATATAGACCCGTGGAATAAAGAAATACAATATATTTTTGCTTTTGCGTGGAGCTGCATCAGTGACATGTAAGCTTATAAGCATACTGTAGGTGTCTTTATGCAGTCCTGCTCCTTTGGCAATTTCAACTTTTGTATTGGATTTTCACAGGTCCAAATAGGCTCCAGCATCATACACGTTTTATATTTTTTATGAATAAGTTATATCACAAATTCCAGTTACAGAATCTGCCAGAATACGGGGAGTCTAGAATTTATTCACTCATTTACAAACATAGCGGTAAAATTTGGTTATTTTCTTGGGTTCTTTCTTTCTGAAAGGGAGATCTGAGACGATAGATACACCAAAAGACCCGAATTGTTATGACAATTGCTGCCGATTGTGTTGTTTGCACTTGTTTAGAAGCTCAAGGTGCCCCTGAATTAGCTAGACCCAAGAATCTAGACATTATTTTAATATTAAATGTTCTTTTATTAGCTAATTTTAAGTTAAATGAAACATTACATTATCAGAGACCTTTTCTGTCTTCACTGTCTTCATTATGAAAGGATGCATTTTTGGCTCTAGCAATTAAATACATTTTTATTACTTGTGGCAATTCTGTTTATTTCTTATTTTTTATTAACCAACTCAAAACATGACGTTTAAATTATTTAACACCACTTTCAATTTGGCATTTAGTGCCCCCCCCCCCCCCCCCCTTTCCTGCAGCGGAGTATTTCCCTACAATTTTTTTTTTTTTTATTGTAACGTATTCGGTACAGCTGCTCTAAGGGGCCCAGTGGTGTATGTTCATTCACTCTGAAGCCAGAGTCAACAGACAGTTAGCTTAACATAAAGAACAGAAGCAGGAGGGGCTACTGCACTGTACTGTCTTTGTCTGAAGGTTACATCATATCACCCTACCAGCTCCTCTAAAGCTCATTAAGACGTATCATTATTCCTTTGAGTCACCTTTGATTTAAATGTGTTCGCTTTATAGTTTTTAGATTTCAAATAAATTCATTAGCAACACATGAATTTTACTTTACACCAAAAGAGCAACCTTTAGGACCGTTTATTGCACTTGCATGCTTTTAGACCTTTTATAATGTTCAGTGACTCTCTGAAATGCCAAAGGGCTGCCCATTCATTCCAAGTCAGCCATACACATAATTTTATTAACCTCAAGTGATTTCTCTTCCCAGTGGCTTTTGACATTTCTGTGACTTTGCAAATTGCTCGTTGTAACTAAATGGCAAAGTATAGAAAATAAGGCAAATATATTAACCACAGGTTGGTAATCCAAATGAACTTGTCCCACCAGGCGAAGGTCATGTGGGTTATTACGAGTGTAAAACGCTAAATTTGATTTCTCTGTCTTTACAGGTATGGGAAAATAGTGTCAACCAAGGCCATTCTGGATAAGAACACTAACCAGTGCAAAGGTAAGTGTCTAGTTTTTGTGCCTTGCTTAAGTGCATTGACTATCACTCTGTGGGTGTCCTGTCACAGGAGCCACAGTCCAAACCTTTTTGTAAATTTCAGATATCGGCCGAGAAAGGTGCACACGGTAAATCAGTGATCTGGTGAGAAAAAGGATCTAGGTAAACATCTTGCTCTTGGAGGCGCTGGCCTGCTTCAGAGGATGATTAAGAAGGGAACCACACTCTTAGCGTTTCCCTATCTCTTCCTCGATTTCCTGCTTTGTCGTACGGATGACAATCATTTGGAAAGGGTGTTTCCATTAGTATCCGCGCAGTAATGCACATGAAATAATGACATTACTGGCTAATTTGAAATTGTTTCTGGGGCACACATACTACACACAATTACATGCTTGAACATATGCAGCCAATTAGAGGGCTAACAAGCAAGCAAAGATTAGATAAACTTCAGTTATTATCTTTGTCAAACTCATCTTCTTAGAACCTTGGTCAGCTGCCTTACAAGGCTGAAAATACTTTTTGAGGAATCAATTTTTTAATGATGAAGACCAGTGAAGTCTTAAGTGAAGAAAGTGTGAAAGAGAAGAGAATATAGAGGGATGAGGGAGGGGAAAGGAAAAAAAAAAGATTAGTGTGCTACTTGCCCCGAGGTGTCTGGCAGCACTGTTTAAGAGCTATTGAAGTTCCATCAATACTTTTAATTGCTTTTTGTGGTTTCCCGGGCTCTGAAGTGTGGCCTTTCAAGGTGAAGCTGCCTTCTTAACCCTGCTACACACATGAGTATATCCTGCTGGGCATGGTCTGGGTCAAAATGTTGAGGAAAAGAACCTTTGCCTTTTAGAGGATAGGGAAAAAAAGGCTGATTATCTTGGCAGGTCCTTTTTGTGAGTTCGTCTGGCCATTAAAGACAACACTTGGATGCCTGTTAGTAGCAAGGATATATCTACAGGTCACAGGACACAGAACAGAGTGGATTAGAGGGGACAGTGAGAGGTATAAAAAGAGGTGAGACAAACATCTTTGAATCTTCCTGGGTTGCGAATAAAAGAAATTAGATGTTTAGTGTTGTCCGTGTCCGGCTGACCTGAGTTATGTACAACACTAAAAAAAAAATTAAAAAAAATCATCCCAGCTTAGGACTGTGTTTTGTGGGAGACAGCATTTCCCATAACTCACCTTCCTGGAATGCAGGACTGCTGAGATGCCAAAAAGCAAATATAAGCAGACTTATTTTATGAGTGGAAAGGATGGTCCTGGTCTACACCCAGACACAGAGAGGTAGATGGATACAGTAAAGATGTGACGAAGAAGAGTGTGAGGACGAAGGGCTTAGTAACCTTGAAGAGAAAATTACAGTTCTTTAGTGTTTGAAAGGCAAATTGAGGTGAGGCAAAGTTGCACAAAAACAGTATTTTTGCCGTTTTTTGCTTCCCATTTCTGCCTGGGCATCTCTCCCAGTAACTGTCGTATTCAATTTTATATATATATCTATGTCAAATTACAACGTGCATGATCTTAGTGCACTTGAACACCAAGACCTTATAACGTTGTAGAGAGGATAAAAGATACGTCTGTTATAGTATTAAAAGTGGTACTTTTTAAATACATAGATATTTATAATTACAAATGTATTTTTTAAAATATAATTTATTTTATTACATATTTATTTATTGATACTGTCATTTACTTATTTCTTTTATGTGCAATGGAAAATCTAAACCCATAAGATGCCCTGCTGGCAACCTGTTGACGGTGCACCTCACCTGTGACAGCTTTAACCTCTCCATAACCCTGACTTGGACAAGCGTTTAAGAAAATGGGATGGGATAGAATGGCAAAATGTATAACTATTTTTTTTCTTTTTTTTCTTTTTTTTTTTTGGAGTGCAGCAGTTTTCTTTGATTTTCTTTGATCAAATACTTGGCGATGGTAGGGACAAGCATCTCCCAAAAGGTGAGCAGCTATCAAAGCGCAAGCGATCCAGGCAGGTGCACTGAAGCCCGATGGGCTGGCGTCCGCTCCTCGTAACAAATCGAAATCGGCACACAGCCCCGATCTGGTCACGGCTTGTTTCCATTCATCTGACCCCCTGTATCTGACACTTGTTTAAATGTCAGGATGGTGGCTTACCTTCACTGTGCTACCATCACGCAGCTGTCTCTCTCTCTCTCCCTCCTGTCTGTTCTCCTTCTCCATCTCCTCTTCCCTCTTTTGTGTTATCTGTCTTTAGCTCAGCTCAGTGAGTGCACTGCCAAAACCATGTGAAAAATGGGCTAGAGAAGAGGTCAGTCATCTCTGAGAGAGTGCTATTAAGAGAGAATCAGCCATTGGAAAACCAAGCTAGTAACAGACCTTGTACTTGCTGACTAACGTTTGGGTGTTTATATTTTGTCAAAGAGTAAAATGTTCTTCATAACAGTCTAAAATAATTATGCTTTTGTATATACTGTACAAAGCATTGCAGAGACTAACGACTAATTTATCAGTTAATTAACAAAGACTTTAGATTAGTTACCACTGGATTGTTTACACTGATAAAACAAAAATGGCTCAAACGGCAGAGTTACCTGCTCCTATGGCAAAAAACTTTAAAACGACTCAACCTTTTGAGAGCTCAATGCTATATGTCAAGCTGCCAACTGTAGGCACAAATATGTAATTTCTAAAAATGAAAGTATGAACAAGTAAAGATGACGATGGTGACGTAGATGATAGTGACTTGTGTGGGGGGGCGACCGTGGTTCAGGGGGGTGGGAAGCTCATCTTGTAACTAGAAAGTTGCCGGTTTGATCCCCAGCTATATCTGTCTTGGTCGCTGTGTCCTTGGGCAAGACACTTCACCTACCTCCTACTGGTGTTGGCCAGAGGGGCCGATGGCGCGATATGGCAGCCTCGCTTCTGTCAGTCTGCCCCAGGGCAGCTGTGGCTACAACTGTAGCTGCCTCCACCAGTGTGTGAATGTGAGAGTGAATGAATAGTGGAATTGTAAAGCGCTTTGAGGGTCTCGAAAAGCGCTATATAAATGCAATCCATTATTATTATTATTATCATTGTGTGTCCAGCACATCGACAGATGTTTGAATGGATTGAGATATGGGAAGCTTGGAGGCTAAGTTAGTGCCTTAAGCCTGTTATTGTGCTCCTCAACCCATTCCTGAATTGTTTTTGTTTTATGGCAGGGTCCATGATCCTGCTGAAAGAGGCCACAGCCATTGGAGAATACCATTCCCATGAAAGGACGTACATGCTCTGGAGCAGTGTTTCCCAACCTTTTAGCCACGGCACATATTTCACATTAGAAAAATCACACGGCACACCACCAAACACAAAATGTCACAAAAAACATATTGATAATTTTTCCTCGCGTACCAGGGATAGTGGAATTGGTTTGGTTTGTCCCCAGTATAGCTTTTTTGCTTCCTTCTGACCACTACTCGTACTCATCACGACCCTTCATCTGGGTCGGAATTTCTCCTGGACCCAGGTCAGATTGACTACTTTTTCTTTCAAATATTTATTTATTGCTGTTACGCGCTGCATTGTCTCACTCACAGCATGACAATAATGTAATTTCTTCTTGGTCTTCTTCTGTCTTACTGGCAGTTAAACAACCCATTTAATCAGAGCAGGTAGTTGTACTGCCCTCTAGTGTAAGAGAATGTAATTGTTCTGCCTGTTACTCACGCTCTTCGCTAACCAGGTGGAACCAGATAGTCTTCCACGGCACACCTGATCATTTCTCACGGCACAGTGGTTGGGAAACACTGCTCTAGAACAATGCTTAGGGAGGTGGCATATGTCAAAGTAATATCCACATGGTTGGCAGAACCCAAGGTCTCCCAGTAGAACATTGCCCAAGCCATTACACTGCCCCTGCTGACTTGCCTTCTTCCCATAGTGCACTCTGGTGCCAGGTGTTTCCTAGGTATGCGACGCACCCTGACGTAACTAGCCATCACGATTTGTCCCTTGTGAAGTGCGCTTAAATCTTTATGCTTTCCCGTTCTTCCTGCTTCTAACACATCAACTCTGAGGACAAAATGTTCACTTGCTCCCTAATATATCCCAGCCACTAACAGGTGCTGCAATGAAGAAATAATCAGGGTTATTCACTTCACTTGTCAGTGGTCATAATGTTATGCCTGATCGGTGTACACTGATGACAGGGAAAAGTTTGGTGGGTGAGCTGCTAATGACGCACGGATTTATTCACAAACCTCTATAATGACAAGCTCAAATAAGCAGGTCACAAGCAAGTAGCCTCAATGAGAATACTAGTAATCTCTTAACAACACAGACACAGTGCTTCCCTTTAATACCCCTCAGGAAAAGTGGTTTTGGGCACTCAGTTTTTCTCTTATCAAACAGCACATACTTGGAATACAGCACCCACAGAATTAAGGAACATGATGTTCTTTACTTTTTTCTTTAAATCTAAGTGCTTATTGGACAATCAAGCAAGTTGTGATGATTTGCTTGCATGATGAGCTTTCCCTGAATCTATTCATAATACCTAAATGTACATTCTAGCTTTGTTTGATAATTCTTCAAGAAATGACTGTTCCACCCTATAAAAAAAGAGTGATTTTGAGCTTAAGACAAAAGCTAGGTAGTTGATATGTGAGATGGAGTGCTGAGTGTGGGAGTGGAGGCTGTCTGTTGTGGTAATGCAGAAAAACAGAGATGATGCTTTGTGTGCTTACAGGTCAGGTGTTTGGGAAGTGTGTAGTTACCGTGCATAGAAAAACGAAGCAACACGGGCACCTAACTAATGTGCACATATGCCTTGTTTCTCCACAACCGTACATCTGTATATACATTTGCCCTCAGTAAATGAGTGTGCACTGTAAAGTACTGCAAAGCCTTGTTTGAAGTACCACATCATAAAAACTACACTCCAAGACCATGTAATATACCTCTCCCACGCACTCAAACACAAAGGGCACACTCACACACACACACCGAAAGACTAATGGTACCCCCGCACTCACTCCCCATCCATTTGCCTGAGGTGTGTTCGACTCTTGCAGCAGCAGTGGCTGCGCAATAGATCTATCAGTCCTTTTCCTAACTTCACAGCATGTGTGCCTGCGTGTCTGCCTGTTCTGGCTGCTCTCCTCCACCACCTCACCACGCAGGCCTTTCAATGAGCCTCTCTATCTTCCCAGCGCTGACTCACTCCCTCACTGCCTCCCTTGCTCGGTGAGACACTCACACACACACACACACACACACACACCCGTACTCTTACAAGGGTGCACAACAGTTGCATGTAAGCCGTGCGTTCCGATAAATGCACGCACATGCTTTGGATGTAGCCCAGTTCAGAGAGGAACAGGAAGTTGTGAAAGGGCTTTAGGGTTGTCAAGAGCTGCAGGTAAGAGGAGGCATTCAGCTTTTCATCTCTCTCTCTTTCTCTCTCTCTTGCTCTCATGCACCTCCGCACTCTCACTCTGCTTCTCCTTCTCTCTTCATCTCTGTTTTTCTCTCCCCCTCTCATACTCCATCTATATATCTGTCTCTGCACTTTCACATAAACTGTAGAAATACAGCAGAGATTTGGGCTTTACATCACAGATGGAGTGGGGGATTGAGAATGGCAGAGGGAGAGAGAGAAAGGAATAGATTGCGAGAACCCAAAACCGCTCATTTGCCATCCATGCCCACAAGGGCCTCTTAAAAGGCAGCGGCGGCATTTGAAATAAAGCAGGGCTGACCGAATGGAGACATTTTATTTTTCCTTCCAGAGCCCGGAGGCAGAGGAAATGACCTCAGCCCTTTAAAGGACCTCCGTTTCCTCCTCCGCTTCTGGGAGATAAGACTGTGCTGAGATTCACCGGCCCGACTGGCGCGCTGCTGCGACGGCCCACCGCACTGAATTGTGGGAGATAGATGAGATGAGATAGTCTCTCGTGGCTGTGTGTTCGGCAGTTTGTTGTTGTACATTACTTTGCCCCGTAACTTGCCATCCATTTTACATGAGGATGCTAAAAACTCACAAGGGCATTACATGAACTGACATCTTGAAAGAATTACTGTCGCCTTTACTCTATTATGTGGGTGAGCTGTTGTAAAACATGCTAACCTCTTATTTTATCCTTGCAAAGTTAAATCATGTTTGAAGTCTCCAAGCATTTGATTTAAAGCTTAAAGAAGTAAGTACAGTATGTTTGACTGAAACCCTAATTAGTGTGTATTGGAAGCAGAATGTCTTCCATGCTTTTTGAATGCTCAACTTGATCAATTTCGTCTGGCTGCTCAGCGTGTGCAGCCTCGGTTTGGTGCAATTTAAAAGCCTGTCAGGAACTTGACCATTACGTTCTGAAGCATCTAGTGCCCTTACCACAACGACAACCTAATGGAGAAATACAGGCAACGTTGCATTCTATAAAAACAGATTTATTGCTGCATCAGTGCCTAAGTAGAGTATTGCATGACTCTCAGCATAAGGGCTATTGATGAATGAGGTGACGCTGATCAAAAAAGGCCTGTTTTTCATTGTCATGTGCATGTGTATTGGTGCTGGCGGTGGGGGTGGGGGAGAGACCAGAGTGCTTTCTGAATCCGTTATTGGTTTCTCATTAGAGGGCCAAGATATAAACATTTGTCTATGTTCTGCACTGTGCTGGCGCAATTAAGGATTCTCTTTGCCGCCCCTTCTGCCCTTTGAAAGTGAATTATGTGCAGATGAGAATCTTGACTGAAGTGTGGCCAACAGCAGACCTTTTCCAAATGCCTCTGCTTGCTCAAAGCCATTCCAGAAAGACGCTATATCAGCCGAAGGAGAAAGCGAGAGAAAGCGCGTGCTGTTCCCTGCTTGCATTGCGTATTAATGACTCTAATTAGCAATAGCTGAGAGATAATCACATCGATCTGGACAGATTCAGCATGCAGAACGTCACTGGATAACATCTGCAGGCTTTGTTAACACCCCCTATAGCACATATACATAAATCTTTTTCTCTTTTTAACCTCCCGCCCCACCATTTCCCAATCACTCTGCATTCCACTACATTCCAAGTTGGCAGTTTACCAAGAGGCTGTCTGATTGGCCAAGATTGTCATAAATACAGTCAGGCCAAAGCCATTGCATTCCTTGAGCTCTGACCTTTTGTATCCCTTCCATTTCCTGTGTTGTGTTTGTATGCAGTGTGGTCGTCTCCTGTTTATGCGATTGCATTTTTTAATTCTTGTAAGTGTACAGTCGAGGTCATGGTGAGGTGATAACCAGGAGCCAAGTTTTCCCAAGATGCTTTTTTTAGACACAGATCTGTTGCGAAATTTGGGAAATTTGTTCATTTCTAATTTGTTGTTGTTGACTGTCTCTCCTCTGGATCTAAACAAAGAGAAACATCTAGTATTAATTGGAGTGGCAGACTCTTGGGAATCTCCGTTCCAGGTTTTCTTTTCTCATCATTGTCTCAATCCATTTTTACATCACACACATGCCTGAATTCCTTTCCTTGTCGTGTTTGTTGACAAATGCCTCAGCGGACCCTGTGAAAGTTGAGGAGGCGTACTTCCAGTCATCTCTTATCCTGGACCTAACCCATGGATGGCAGGGGAAACACTATGTGAGATACGGCCTTGCACTGACCTGCCAAAGCCCTGGCCCCTTGCACATCCCCTGACTAATGATCATGCCCTTGATTAGTTAAGGAAGGCATAAATCATAACTGCAATGCAGAGGAAAGTTAGCTGGGGGCGGCCAGGCCGTTCCTCATGAATGACTAACAGATGCAGGACAAAAGAAATGGGCTGCATAGTTGTTCGGAGGAATGGGACAATCTGTCTTTGTCCAGATTTTAATGTTTGTCTCTACCTGGAGATTTTCCCCATGTTCCTAGGGCACTTGCTTTTCATTGATCCGGCTTTGTTCAAATATTAGCCTGCCTTGCTGGTGGTGCTTTCAAGCCCTAGTACCTGACGTGATTACATTGCTTATTACAGACTGCTGCTCAAATGGGGATAATATGGTGCCGCAGAAGATGGTACCCCGTGTGAATATTAAGGTTGGTAATATCCAGGTATAGTCAGAAAGGAGGGAGAGCAGGTATTTTAAGATGCTCACTATGTGAAGTGAACCTGTGAAAGAAGGACTGCACCTGTTCTTTGTGTAAAATTGTGATTATACTCCTTGTGTTTTCACATCAGCGTGTGCCGTAATGAGTAACTATTCAAGGCTGTTTGCCGTTCTAACTCTTAAGTGTGCGAATGTGCATCTCCAAGTGTGGGCATACTTCTGTGGTAGAGTTTTAGATATGTTAACATGTGTGGCTGTGCTACACACATGCATTTCCTTTCTGGCAGTTACCGGTTTCTTTGTGTGTGTGTGTGTCCTTGTGCACTCGTAGGTGTTCATTCTTAGTGTTGGCATTAGTGCTTTGCAAATGTGAGTGTGTGTTCTTTCAGATATCTGTGTGTGGGTTCTGTATAACCACTCAGTTTTTTGCTACAGGTCTCATTTTAACAACCTCTTGACAAGTAATTAACACCCTTCAGGTCCTTAACCTTTCTCAAGTGCTCTTCACATGTTGCACCAAACACATCAGGGTTTTGCTATTAAGCTAGCAAGCTAATGATGCTACCAGAAGAGGGATGCGCCTCTGCTTTCTGTGGGTTATTTTTTTTATTTCTTCCACTCAGTGTTCGTCTACTTTAAATCCTTAATAGCTGCAATGAATGTATGAATAATTTAGTTTTGAATGTCTCTTAAACTTCATGAAAATAATCTTGTGCCTTCAGATAACTCGGATTTAACGCTATAAGCTAGGTTCTCTTTTTGTCCTGATACCGTTTCTTTTTTATGCAATGTTAAATGTAGAGCTACAAATTCATACGACATATTTTAAGTAGTTGCTTCTTATCCTGAATTTAGCTCAAAAATGCAGTAGAAGCCATATGGTGGTGTGCTAGAGCTAATGAGTGTGAATAGATATGAATTAATTAAGGACTAAAAGAGAGAGAGCAGAAAATGAAAAATGATGAACAGAAAAATGAAGATGTAAGAAATACTGAGCTAGAGAGGAAGGATTACTGTGAACCCACACGTTGTTTAGATACTTGACCTGAGAAGACGTTCATCTTATATTAAACTGTAATGTACGTTATGTCCCTGAATCAGTATGACCAGAACAGTTTGTGAGTAATACTTGTTCTTTGGCACTTACTATACTTTCTAAAGAATTGCATCAAAGGAGAAGGTGTGTTAATAACATCAAGATTGCTTTAATGGCCGTCTTTTTGCAAATATTTCCATGGAAATATAATATACAAGGCAAAAATAGAGTTTTTACAATTCTAACGGGGCTGAAAGTCCGCCTATTAACTTTTATTCTTCAGCACAGTCTGAACTTTCTTAGGCAAGCTTTCTTGTCTTTTTAAAAAAGTATTCATGAATAGTTCACTAGATTTCTTGAAGGATGATCTCTTTGGATGTTAGTCGTCTTTAGTTCTTTTCCCACACTGCTCCAATAATGTTGAGGTCTTGGCTCCTGCAAGGCTAATCCATGACTGATCATATTCCATTGTGGGGGTTTTTTCTAGACATGTATGGTTGTACTGCATTGGCGGTGTGTTTGGGATCATTATTGTGCTGAAAAAGTAGGCCAATCAGATCCTTTCTGGGTAGTATTGCATGATGTGCCAAAATCTGCGTTCATCAATTTTGAAAAGATCCCCAACACTACTAGCTGAACTGTAGCCTAAACCATGACGGCGCCGTCACCGTGGTTTATAGATGGCTAAAAACACTCACTATTATATTACTATTACTTTCCTGGCCTACTTAGCTGAATTAAATATTTCAAATTTGGATTCATCACTCCATGAGACTTGTTGCCACTGATTTTCAGTCCAGTTATTGTGTTATTTGGCATACTTTAGCCTTTACTCACTGAGGTTTCAGAGAACAGCAGATGGATCAGCCCAGATGTATCTCCAATGTCCTGCGTCAGGTTTTAGCTGGATTTTTTTTTCCTGTTTTTGGGACATACAAGAAACAGAAACATTACAAGAAGAGAACTGCTTTCATGTCAATGGGACATACATAGTTTTTTTTAAGCTGTCACTTCTTTTGAAACACTGCACATCATGCTGATAAATACAAATATAAGTTTTCAGCTAATATTCCTTTGGGAATCATCTCAGTGGTTTAAAAAAATACTATTTTTTGGCATTTTTTAGAGATTGAAGTAAAGAAATGGCAATTAATTGTGTGTTTTGTGACAGGCTACTAATACACACCTGGTTAAAGATATAATTTAAAATTGGTTCTTTGCCAAAAATAATTTCACTGCAAATTCTATGGAGAAAAAAAGTGAAAAGGGGGGGGGGGAGAAAAAGAAACAAATGTCTGGCTCTTGGGACCAAACTACAAAGAAATAAGGGGTGGCTTAAGACACAGTCCTGTACTTGGATATACTGTTGGATTATTTTATTTATTTATTTATAGCTCATGTCCAGTTTGTCTTCTGCAGAATGAGCTGCCACTGTCCCCCCCTCTTGGCCGTAAGCCCTGGCAATCTGCCCTCTGCAGATCCCGGCTCCCACTCTCTGACAAGGACGGTCCTACACCTGTGAGAGAAGACGACAAGAAATACAATACAACCAATAGGCTCGCTGCTTCAGCCCGAGACGAATGCCTTAGCTATAAATCCATGTTGCAGGGTTGATAAGTTAATTGCCTGTACTGCTATCTCGTCGCCAGCGTCTAATATAAAAGAGCCCAGTGTGAGAGTTATTTTACAACAAATTGGTATTGTCTCTAAGTACAAGGCCAGTAGGACAGTGAATCTGGACAAGAAAATGAGGAAAATTTACTTTGAGTGGCTCCAAGACCTGCTCTCTGCGTCTGTGTATTAAAACAATCTTAAATAACTTTTTGCACACCGAGTTTTGAGTTGTTTTGATGTTTGCAGATGGTTTAAACAGCTGTTTGTTTTCAGGCTGTCAGGTGTATACGAGGGTGTAGGATTGCGGAGAAAGTGTTTGCTTATGATTTGTCACTTTGATGCAGCGTTAATGCACAGACAGTTGTGATGTGGTCAGAAGTACAGAGTGCTGAAAAAAATATGCATTGCAGATGTTTCTCTGCGGGATCTTTAAACAGGGAGATAGATTTATGATCCTCCCCTGTTGACTTACTCACCCACACATACACACAAACACACACAAAAACAAGAAAGTTAGAGGTCGCACGCAAGCACTCGTACACGCCCATTCAACAAACACACAGGCAGAGGCGCACACTTTTACGCACACACACACCACCACATGGTTTAGTGGAGGGTAGCCGCAAAATTTATCATCAGTCAGTGGTGCAGGATAAATGGAGGAGGACACAGGAATGTAGCCCCGGTGAGGATGCTCTCCTCCGGGTTTGGAGTGTGACCAAGGCGGTCTTGGCTTGGCCACAGTTAGTCACGGATGCCAACTCGCTTTTTGAAACCGCCGTTTTCTCCCTTAATGTTTGCACAGCTCGCCGCAGTCTCCCAAAGCCATCACCCACCCTCCCTGCAGGGCAAACGTGCTGGTTAAACCCTTGAATGGACAGAAGAGATCCATACTTGTAAAGCCAATGCCAAATTTCAAAAGAGTAGTTTTATTTATGTCTACTGCATCCCAAGAAAAAGCACCAAATGTCAGACTCAAGAACAAACAGCAGAAACTTGCATGCTAAAACAAAACAGATCAATATAATGACATCAATTCAGGGTCTTGAAATTTCTGATAGACCTTATTTTTTTTAGTTCTTATTTTTCCTGTTAAGACACACATAAGTAATTACCATTCTCAAAACCCCAAGAAACCCCAAAACATCATTTTTATTCAACAGGAGACGGATTAACTGAGTAATAATGTGAGCACTGTACAAAACTGTATATGCAGCAAAATCACAAAAAGTGTTTGTACAGTCGTATTGCTGCAGGTAGAGTGAGGCTGAAATCATACGGCAATGAATCCATTAATCACAGGAATCATATTAGAGCATTGTTATGCATGTTTGTCCATTGAGTGGCCTATCTATTTCCTCCATTAACCATAATTACTTTAATACATGCAAAGCTGGAATTATACACATACATGCAACTACAATGATTAATCATCCACATGCAACAGCAGCAGCTTTAGAAGTCTTCTTGATGACTCACAGCGACGTAAACAATTACGCCGTTTCCCCCTGCACACCATTGTAATGCCCCGTGACTTGTCGCCGATTCATTATTCATACTTAGGGCATTATTATTCCATTGTGCGCTGTGCAAAATGGGATCATTAGCACTGAATATGAGAATGTGAAAAATGGATATATTGGGGAAAATTGTGGTGGATATTGTAGGTAGAAAACCCTAAACAATCCTGACTATTAGCAGATAAAGAATAGTAATTTTCCCCAAAGTAATTAGGATTAGCATAATATGACAGTGAATGCATGAATGATGCATACTTGATTGATATGTTGATGCAAGCACTGTAATGAGTCCCTTATCTCCACTCTCCAATGTAGGCTTTTATGCAGAGCGTAGCCCAAGGTGGCATCTACTGTAGTTCTACACCTCCTTAAGGGGACTGTATTAAGGAGCGCCCTGCGTCACACACACATTCATACAAAAGCAGTCACTGAGCAGTGCTAGCGTCTATCATGTAGTAACTGATTGAGGATGGTCCTTTTATCTTGACAGGCTCCCACTTAGAGCCAGACCAGGAAATATGATATGGCAGCTCATGTTCTCAGAGAGACTGTGTGTGTGTGCGCGTGCACGTGTGTGGGAAGGAGGGTGCCATACTCCGAGTGTGCAAGTGTGGATATATGTGTCCTTCAGCAGTACTTTGCGTCAATCTGCATATTAGCGTGCAGCTGCACAGCATTATCAACAACCTCACATGTCGTCAGTCACTTTGAGCTGCTTTTAAGTGACAGCTATCGATTGGAGGTTTGCGTTTGTGCAGAAGCATCAAAGCAGCACCTTGCCCTCTGCATCCCACTTGAGATTGTAACTCTAGAGTACCCGCGTCGAATGCAGCACCAGTACAGCATGTACTTGGCTTCGGAAACTCATTCTTCAAGCAACATCTGCGTGCATCTGTGTGTAGGTGGGTGTGTGTTTGTGTTCTCTAAGTGTGTGGAATGTGATGTCTTAAATTGAGCGCCACATTGTTTCTTGACCCTGCAGCTTTCTCACAACTTAATGGAGTTTTTTCTCCTGTTCAGTGACTCACCGAGGATCTGTGTATTGAGTAATTGTGTGCATACTTTACAGTGTACAAGTACACTGTATGAGTAAACAAACAAGTACATACAGAACGAGTCTTTGAGGATCATTTTATTGAAATTACAGGAAGAGAACTGCTTTCATGTCTAATGGTATTAAATAAAGCTGATACTTATATTTAATGTGCATTGTTGTGTTATATTTGTCTATATGATTAGATTTATTTACCCTTTACTCCACTATATTGGAACCAGTATCATCTTTTTTCTCAAATCAAATTGCAGTGTCGGTGTGGCTTTAAGAAAAGCAATAACCTGTTACTGTGCATAATCCACACAGCATAATCATAATTACTTTAAAATAAAATTACACTGTTTTTGATGAAGTCGTATCACTTGGGGTAATTATGTATGTTACCAAAAGTTGTTGTTTTTTTCCTGCAGGGATTATTGCAAATCTTAGCAAACTAGGTAACGAGTATTCAGTTCTGAGAGGGGAACCAAACATAACAGATGGATTGCTGACGTGTTTTTAATCACCAGTGTTAGCTTAACAAAAAAGTAATCTACATACTACCATTAATTTTCAATGCTACTTCCATTTAGCTTAATAAGGTACAGTATGAGGCACTAAATTATATGTTTATATTCCAAACAATTAAATGTTCTTTTCAGTTCAAAATATATTATATCTAATTAGGAATTCATTTAATATTTCCTTACACAAGTATATAAGAAAGTATATGTAGTAACAGATAAATCCTGAATCTAAATTCATAGTAGAAACATAATGTATAAAATGTTTCTTTATGACTTATTACTTAACTCTAGACTTTTAAAACTCCAACAAAAGAGCTCATATATCTATACAAAAACTGAAAGGCTCAGGCTTTCTATAACCTCTATAACCATTCAGCCCGATAAAAGCACAAATAGTCTTAAAATGTCTCTGTATCTCTCAATTATTATTTTCCTTTTCAACAAAACAAGCCTTTAACTCTTTTTACCCTGTGGCTACAGTTCAAACATTCCACATTTCAGAATCATTATGCGGATATCAGCTGCAGTAACTTCACATTGGAAGAGCAAACTGGATCTTTTACTGAGTGTCAATTCAGGCTTTTTGAGTGTATTTGACTGACCTGAAATCACCCCTTCCTCAGTCTGCCTTTCTTCTCAACACACCTTTTCACTTGCCTCCATCTTTCTCCCGCTTCTCTCTCGGTTTAGAGAGATTTGAATGTAGGTCAGCAATCTCTAAAATCCTCATCCAAGTTTGATAAGTGCACTCCAGGTGGTAGTCTGGTAAATATTAAATTTGTAATTGGGGGTTCAAAGTATCCACGATTTAAATATTCTGGTTTCTGATTGTTAAAGAGAATAAGCCATCGCCCCGAGGACCTCGATGACATAATATGTAGTTCTCTAAATGTGCTCGTAATACATTTTTTAAAGTGTTAATTTGTAGAATCTGCTAACATTTAAAGGGTGTGTTTACCCAAATGACCAGAGATGCCAAGTGAAATTTTATTTTTGGCGCTCACAGTAATGAAAATAGCATTTAAGCATTTCAAAGGCCTTTTCAGACAGTTACAGAGGAACACGGGTGTGATATGTTCAAGGGAATACTCTTAATAAATAATGAGTTTACTCTCATAACCAGTGTAGTTGCTTCCATGAGAGACACAGATGTCACTCAGCATCAGAAATTCACTTGATGGGAATTCTTTTCAAGTTGTCTCCACGAGGTGCATGCAATAAGAAGCCTACGTTGTTTGATGTTTGTCAGTATGGAGTGAAAGAGTCTAAAGAAAATTCAGTTTGCCTTTCTGAAATGTAATACATAATAATACATCCACAAAGCATACACAGCAGTCTGTTTGGATTGTTGTGATTATGGGTCTGCTTTTTGTGCAGCACCCAAGAAGAAGATATTTGGAAAAAATTGTGTTTTTATACCTATATAATATATAGTAAAGTTTTATAGACCTGTATTGTACACTGTGGAGATATATGAAGGCACACTGATTTTGTTTGCTGTGTCTGAAAATACGCGTTAATGTCTGTTTCACAGCAGCAAATAATCCCTGGAATCCAGTGGAACTGGGAGGTCAGATAGTTGTCTCTTAATCAGGTCAATACAAATATCTGCATGGGTAAATATCACTGACGACAGGAAGGAAAGATTTTTTATTTTTTATGTCTTTTTGTAATTGGTTAAGCCAAAACCCTCAATTAAATATATTTTTAAAGCTCAGCCGGGCTCTCTTTAAATACGGATCAAAATTTTAAAATTATACGTTTGCTAATATAACAATGGGTGAGTGCACTGCGGCTACTTGGAAAAATAGTCCTTGATTGCATTTATTTTTAAGAAAATGACTGGTTTCTCTTAATATCGCCTTTGGACTTCTCATTCCGGCTCTTCATATTTCCACAATTAAACGCAGCCTCGCTCTAACAGCTGGCCATTAATCAGTCCTCGCGCTCGATTTCTCTTCCACCGCTAGTTATGATTTTCACATTACTCCACACTCGTTCGCCGCCGCCCGACAGGAAAGTGACCCCAACCCCCTTACCCCCAGTCGTCGCTACCGCCGCAGATGCGCACCTCAAATGATCGGGAAAGTGAGATGCTCGCATAAAGCCGCACACGGGCACGCATAAGGCGTTGGAGTAAAGAACATGTATGATTGTATGATTGATGGTAAGTTGATGGGGTAACCGCAATGGCAAGTCCCCACCCCCAAACCCCTCCGCAGCCCCACCATCTCACAGCCATTATCCTTTTCTAATTACACTTTCCTTCTGAAACAGTGGATCAGAGGGCACCATTGACTGCTTTTAATCCGCCACCAAATTTTAATTAACACAGACGTGACCCCCGTCGCCGATACATACCGGAGAACGTCGAGATCACAATAACTCATAAATCACAGCCAAAGATTTCATTCCCCCCGCTTTCCGCCGCTGATGAATTTCCAGATGGGGCCTTGTGGCTGTTAATGTCAGAAAAATATGCGAGAGAGAGAGCGAGAGACGGAAAGTGTGTTAGGGAAAGAAAAGGACAGAGGAAAAGCGTAAGAAGATGAACAGAAAAGCTAAATTGTAAGAAATAGTGTCTTTATGTCTATGTAAGAGAGATGGAGTTGAAGAAAGAGAAAGAGAAATGGCAGCAGCTTTGGTATGCTGTCAACCTTTGAGAGATTTGTTACCGGGGAGAGGATTATGGAGGCTGTGAAATGGGGTTGTGTTAATATGCCGGGTGTTGAGGAACACGATGTGGGCCAGCCAGCTTCACAGCCTCCAGAAATCAAAAGGCTGAACAAGTGAAACATGACGTTTTGAAGAATTAATTGACACATCTCTGCATGTATGTGAGTGTATAGTGTGTGTGATATCCTTTAATCATTGATTTTAAATCACAAGCCTTTCATAAATAACCATTACTTTAATTAACCTACTTAATGAAATGAATGCATACGGGTTATCATTAAACAACAAACTGGCAAACAGTGATGTCCCCTTATTCTTACGATACCAGTTGTCTTATTCGAGTGTGTATATCTGCGCGTTTGCGCATGCATGCAGTGTATCAGACTACGTATGTGCGGAGGTGGAGGTGGGCAGGGTGCCGGGTTTTGTTATTACTAAATCGCTCATCCATGCTACTAATTAAGATGCATAGCATCCCCCTATGAACGTCAGTGTCGCTAATTATCAAACAATGTAGTGCTCACTAGATATGAGAACTGGCAGCCTCTGTAGTCATGTTACCAACCTATTACTGCTACAATTACCAAGTGCCTGTCATTCTCCTTGTTAGTCATCTGCCTTAATTTTTGTCTTAACTAATGTCTTTTTTTCTTCCTCTCCTTCTCCCCTTCTCTTCCTTTCTGTCTCCAGGATATGGCTTTGTGGACTTCGACAGCCCAGCTGCAGCACAGAAGGCTGTGTCATCTCTCAAAGCCACTGGGGTGCAGGCCCAAATGGCCAAGGTAAGGAGTGTCTAAAAACAAGTTGGCGTCCTCACTTCCTCGTGCATTATCTTTAGCAATTTTTACTTTTGCTCATTCAGCTCCTGCCAGGTGTTTAGTATTGCACATTTAACAACCTTAAAAAGTCCTTTGTGGCAAACTTGTTATGTTGAAGAGAGACTCCTAAATGTGGGCCTCAAACTGCATTTGAGTGCCATTAGACAACAACCTGGGAAGTGACACTGGTGCATGTATGTCTCTGTTATCTTACTGATGCTGAAGCTGGAGTCTAGTACAAGATACATGAAATTGTGGATCGCTTCTTTCCTGTGGTTATGTGGGCTTTTTGTGTTGTGTTTGACAGTATGCATATGTTCTGGATTACAGTGCTCCATGGCACTTGTGGTTTCCAGTTAGTGAGCTGGCCCCTCTCTAACTGAGGTTTGACTAGTCGCTTGTGCTACGTTGTCGAGTGTTATTAGCCTGCTAAAGTGGAAGCAGATGAGACAAGCTGTTTGAGTAGTACAAAAAGGGCCCTAGTGAGTTGTACAATGGAGACAGGTTGATAGGCATATGTGGAGAGGTGTAGCTTAGAGGAAACTGCACACTGCCAGGGTATGATTTCCTATACAATCTTGTATTTTATGTTAACACTGTGGTTGCATATTTATTGTTGGGCATTTGGCAGTCTGACAGAAGAGCCGTTTTACCGGGAAATGCATTTCAGAGATATTGTTTGGTGTTTGGCAACCCCCAGGCAGTGATCATACTGTTCTTTTCCCATTTTTGTTCTCTAATTTTCTTCATTTCCCTGTTGACTGCTCTGAGAGTCACCATATTAGAAGGCGCAGCAGGGCCCTCTCTCCGGACATCTATGACAGACAAGCCTGCCTGAGTTAACCAGGCTATTCTTGTACCCGTCAAAGATTTGTTAATGTCAGAATACCTAAATAGGTGAAGAAAATGTCAGTAGCACTGAAACAATAAATATGCTGATGACTATATGAGGGTGCACCTTGAGTGATTTTTCTTGAGACGAGATAACGTGCATTTGATCCAATCCAAAAATACCCCCCTCCCACCCTCGAAACCGAAGAAGACCTGATGAGATGGGGAGCGGCAATGGCTCCGGTGAAGATGACAGAATTGATGGTAACGATGAAGGTGGCAATTATTTTGATCAAATGGGATGAGATCTGACAGGAGGAGATGATATTCCATGTGGTGCTCAGGTGTGCCATTTCTCAAATGCGCCATTTGCCCGTTTCCTTTCCCCACCAGTGTCCTTCTTCCAATATTTATAAGAG
Source organism: Neolamprologus multifasciatus (assembly GCF_963576455.1). NCBI lineage: Eukaryota > Metazoa > Chordata > Actinopteri > Cichliformes > Cichlidae > Neolamprologus > Neolamprologus multifasciatus. Next base: position 12,877,716 of record NC_140459.1, on the reverse strand, counting down.
GGCAAGCTCTCGGAATACTGATAAGAAACCATGCTCTTTGTCCATCACATTTTAAGACCACTCTTTGCATTGCTCCCCTTCTCTCAGTCAATATTTTCATGAGAGGGGCCTCGTGTCCCAAAACAAAAGAGCTGACCTTTATAGAAATCTTGCCGCAAACACATTCTCAAAATCATTTTCTATTAGCATTTGTGTATAATAGCTGATTTTTTTGAGCGCTCCCTTGTTCTGTTCGCACAAATGGTAAGACCAGCGTTCTCTGCTGCAGCTCTATGCTTTTATCACACTTGTGAGGGACATTAAGTAGTAGTTTGCTTTTATAGACCCTCCGTATCTCGCTAATGTGTCTTTACCAGGTATCACTACCATCACTCTATCGACTCCTCACCCAACACTTCCAGCCTAGCCCCTCACCATTTCTTTTGCTTAATGCCGTTTTCTCTCAGCATTGTTTTTTGGGTTTTGGTTGGGGTTTTTTATTCTTCTGCACACACAAATATACAGACGCACACACACATTTGTATTCACATCCACCAAGTGTTGCCCTGCGAGACATCCAATGAGCGCAGTTTTTCCTCCATCAATAATTAACAGCGTGTTATCTTTGTGTCTGCCTACCTGTCAAGGTGTCTCTCACACCCCACCCCCTCCCGCTCGTTCTGTCATGCCGAGTAGCATTCCCGCAGCGGGAACGGAAGAAAATACAGGTGAGCACCGAGGAGGGTGCAAATCAGAAAGACTACTGCTAACGCCGTGGACGGCTTCCACAATAAGAACATTCAGCCTCGTTCTCTCGCTCCCTCTGCTCCATTTTGTCACTCCACAACAAAGTAATAAACGAATCGCAAGTCGGAGCCAGAGGCTTTGAGCTCATTAAATAAAACTGTCACAGTAATCAAGTTGCACCTTTTTTCCTGCCTTGATGCCATTAAAACACTTTTATTAAGGTGCCTTATTTTAAACACAGCTGCGAACCAGGCAAGAAATGGAGAGAAAGGCAAAGGATCACTCGATTTCCTCTTCTTCCGCCAGTGAAGCAGCCCGCTGTCTCTCTCCTCTTACTCCCCTTGGAATTTGAAATACCAAGGCAGTAGAGATGAAACGTTACCTTCCTTTTGTTTTGCCCTCCCCTGGGGATGGTGACAGCGAGAGGGAGGAGAGGAGCCATAATTAAGACACCTAAAGGACACTTCCCCCCTGCATCCCTTCCTGTCACTCACCTCTACACAAGTCACAGATAAGAGTACTTAACATAGGTGTGGAGTGCGTGTGTGTGTGTATTTGAATGTGACAGTGTATTATTATGTGCATGTTTGTCTGCACTACATTCCCTGAATTACACATTTTTTGCATCATTTTGTAACATTTTTCATATAATTGTAACTAATTTTTAATTTAAACTAGGATGCCTGTCATTTAATCTAAAATAGAAAATTTTATAAAACACACGTTATACCTTATTAACCTTATCACCTTATCTTTGTGTACAAAGAGTTGAATGATAGGGGATTAGCTCACTTTAGTATAAAGAGTTACTGACTGGCTTCATCTAAAACTGAGAAATGAAAAAAACGTGGGGTGTATTTCTAAATTTGGAACAGGCACTCGAGCATTTTGCTTTCTAACTAGTCAAGCGTCTCTGTTCTAGCTATGCTCTTTGAATAAAGATCTTCACATCCATAAGTACAGCAGGTGTGTCGTGGGTTTGTTGAATTTTATTTCATTTCTTAAGAACATGACTGTCAGATCCTTTTCATCTGCACTTACCTCCTGGCACCACAGACTCTTCTTTGTTTCTTCACTTGTCCGGTTTCTCAAATTTCTTAAGGACACACTGCACACAAAGCCACAAAACACCAAATTTTCAGCTTAGATCTCTTTGTGAATCTTGTTTCAAAAATACCGTTTTATGTCTGTCAGTCTGTATTATCATCAGTGTTGGGCAAGTTACTTTGAAAAAGTAATTAATTATAGTTACTAGTTACTTCTTCAAAAAGTAACTGAGTTAGTAACTGAGTTACAATATTCTAAAAGTAATTAATTACTTGAAAAGTTACTATTGCGTTACTTTTTTTAAAAAAAAGGAAAAAAAAAAAGCATTTAACCCTCTGGGGTCCAGGGTATAATTGGCCATTATTAACTACTTTTGATTTTCCCTCCACATTTTACCTTTAAAAACTATTTACTTTGCCTTGTTTGGTATCATTCATTTCAGCACAACCTCATGTGTCTGAATTTACAGTTATGTTTTCATTTTTTACATACTGTATTAACACAATTGATCTAAAATCAGACAAAAAAACATAAAATCAGAGTAGAAAAAGTTATATTTTTACTGTAACAACCACAAATATGTTTAATGAACCATATGTCATAACTTTAAATGCAAATATAAATTGTTAATTTTAAAATCCTATGCACAAGTTTTGGAAAAGCAAAGTTATTTGCATGACGTGACATGACGTGACATTACGTGACGAAACTATTGAGGAAAAAACGCCGTGTATATATTGTTTATCATGGCTCTGGCTTTACGTGGCCTATCAACACAATTATAAACTGGTATATATCACCTTGTTGTTTTGTCTTTAAGTGGTCATGTGATTGGCTTACCACAACTACTTTATTCTTCCTCAGTCAAACAGCAGCACTCATGCGATTGTTTTGCCCCCTTAGCTCCAGGTGTTGTGCTAGACAGTGATTGTGATTAGTAACTTGCCGTTACTTGTAACGCCGTTATTCCCATCACTGGTTATCATTGGCATTTCTGGCATAATTGAGAGCAAATTGTTTGTTTGTTTTTTGTGTGACAGACTACTAGCAACAAAGTTCCTACATATACAATTTTTAAATTGGTTCTTTGCTAAATCTTCTGTTATAAAACTGGCTCATCCTTTGATTTAAGTGCCTTTTGTAATCTCGAATGAGTCAGGTTTAAGTTGCTTAACGAACAAGTATATATACATATATGTATATGAGTAAAAAACCTGCTAATGTTCAAAGAAAAGCTTTAAAACAATGTGGGTTGGCTCAAGTCTTTTTCATGGTACTAGAACTCTTAGCAAAAAGGTGAAAGGGATGAATAAGTATTAACCAAAATGTATTAGTTTTCTTATTTATCGGTAGAGGTAGGCACAGATGACTGCTTATATAAATAACATGTTTTTAAATAAGAGGCACTTTTATGCTGCTTTAATAAAAATTATATAGATTAGTGTGATGTGTACATAAAATGTACTTTTTACATTGTCATTAACAGGCGCGTGTATGACATCACTAAAGAAGTATTAAAACAGGCAGTATGACTTTATATAAATTAACATGGGAAAATCTGGTAAATCTTAACATAGTGTTCTAACAGGAGACCTTAATAGGATTCACTAGGGTAAGTGTGTTCGTGTTTTGTGCATGTGTGTAATACGGTTTGTAGGCACGCACTTGCCTCCTGGCACCATAGACTCTATTCTCCGTGCCACTTTGTTCAGGTAGCTTTCCAAACTGAGAAAACCGACACATCGAGCAGACAGAATGATAACAGGTAAACGCCGCGTCTAGCTTCGCAGATGCAAACCTGTCAACCAGCCGCTCGCCTCACTCTCCACAGGCTGCCATTTTCCCCTTGAGCCAATCAGACTGAATTATGGGAAGGGCACCCTCGATTGTGGTGTCTGTGTCGGAGAGGTAATTCCGCCTGACAGCTGCTTGCTTTCAGACAACAGCCAGTCTTTATGGAAATCATCCCTCCCTATTCTCGCTCCAGTCGGCTTCTGCTGATAACAGCCCGGATGAAAACAAAGCTGTCCTTTTTGTATTTTCTTCTCTTTTTTTTTTTTTGACTCGTTCCTCTCGGTGTGGACAACCTAGAATTAGAAAAAACAACTCTGACACCTTATGGAGGCTAACCAGGTTCACCCAGCTTTCTATAGCTAATTGTTATATGAACTTTGGATCTTGCTAGACATTGTCTGATACAAATAAATATACATGCATTATGTGAGAATAGTATACATAGTGTCAAAAGTGTCAAAACTAAACAATGGTGTTCATATTAGAGAATTTAAATAGTGGGGATGAAGACTTTGTGAATACCGTCTCCATCCTTACCCTTGTTTAAATAGCCGATATTTATAAGGTTTGCAGAAGCTGCAGGCAGACAGAAAGGCGCTGCTTGCCCTTCACATTACAGAGGGGAAATTATGCTAAAAGCATCATTAAAGTGCCTCCATGAAGTGAATCCCAAATGTTTATGATAACACAGTGCACACACCGGCCCATCAACCAGTAGTCACTGGCGAATGCTTCAGATGGTTTAACGGTGTGAAACGAACCGGAGTGTTCAGTCCTCCTGCTCGTTCCCTCTCTCCCTCTCATGCATTCTCGCTTTCACTGCCTTTCGCTTGCTCTGTCTCCTCCACAGTCTTTTTCTTTCTCTCTCCCGGGGACGGTTTTCTGTCAATATCACATTTATAGTCATGTGAAATGCACGGATCCCCCTATGGGTGGTCTGCAGTCAGTCAGCAGACTTTCTTATTATCCTTTAAAGGTGACTTCTCTGATGTCTCAGCTCCACTGGCACCCAGGACACCACCGTTCAGCTCAACACAGGGTGACCTCTGTATGATAATCAAAGGGACTTGACTGCGCTCTCACAGTTGGTTACTGACAACAGCTAGCCTAGCTGGGCTAGCCAGCATGCGCTAAATCTGGAGAAAATGCAGCTGGAATGCAGTACATTGTGTATACCGAAGGATAATTGCAAAGACTTTGGGGATACAGGTGCTCACTCAGCAGCATCATTCACCTCGCTGTTCTCCACCTTGAATGCAGTGCCATTTCCCCTCTGACATCCACCTCAGCATTTGTTCACAAAACATATGGTGTCAGTGTGGTAATCAGCATTTTCCCTCAGAAGCTGCCATCAACTGAGACATCCTTATGATTATAGTCCCTCACAGCACCTCGTTTTCTTACATAGGTGTTACTCAAATTTTATGGATGTAAAGGATTCTTGTCAGCACATAAGTATAGTTTGGACATCGCCATAACCTGTAGGTTTAGACTGATTTTCCTGCAAATGTCCCTTTCTTTCTTTAATTCTCATCTCTCTGAAAGTATAATATGACCACTTCAACATTATGTTGGCCCACCTTACTGTTGCCATGTTTACCTTAACCTTAATCCCAGTGCATGTTGAATTTGAATTGCAAGATGTCCCTATTAAAAACATACAGTGTATAAAAGCAATCCAAGAACTGAGGATCTACTTCACCTTGAATACTTGAATACATACCCTTTTTTTCATTTATAAAGCACAACACGCCCACAAGGTCAAACTACACTAGTAGTCTAGTCAACATATGTGTATAAAAATGTGCACAAAACAGCATACTTGAATTGCATTAGGCATTTAATGCACCCAGCACAGAAATAACCAACAATAAAAGGATGTTTTTTGGCAACAGCAGAATAACATTTTAGTAGACTCTTGATTATAGATGCACTGATTGCAATTTTCATGGCCAATTCCAATTTCCAGTTTGTTTTTTTTCTGTGTGACCTCCTGATGCCGATTTTTGATGATTCCAGTTTACTTTCTAAGAGCTATAGAGGATGGGGTGTGCAAACAAAAACACATTTTCTTCTATGAAAACTTATTTTATTATTGTCATAATAAATGAAGTTAAACTTCCAAGGTGAAAATAAAGTCCTCTGCTAGTACAAAGAGGTACAAATAATTAACAGTAAATGAATTGCTGTCCACCTACATCCACCTTTACCTGACCTTTTTTTTACCTTATCTAACAAAAGTAGGAGCAAAAATTTTATGTCACAAAACAAATGTTAGATACTTGCATCATTTTCCAGTGTGCTTATAACTTCACTAGATAACTGCTTTGATCCTTTGCTCATACTGAGGCTGCTGACTTGTGGCTGACTCTGAGCTCTGGATAACTTTAGCCACTTTAAAGTTTCTCTAATGTCTGTGTCCAACCAGGTGAAGGTGATTTAAGTGTTCGATTAGTTTCGTTGTTACACTTTTATGGCTATTCCCTACCGTGTTTTGCTTTTGGGAATTTTGCATCGCTCACAGCAAAGAGCCTCCACACTACAACATGTTAGCATGTATCTGTTAGTCTATGCATGTCAGTTTGTCTGTGCTGTGTAATGTGTTGTGCATGCATTTAAGCCACTGGCTCATAATTGTGCATAATTGAGTCGGTCACCGGTCCATGCCGAAAACAGGAAATGGGACGATTCCTGTTCCTGGCTGGTCAATTGGTGCATCTCTAGTCCTGATGGTATTCATTTTACCCTTGGTTTGACATATATTCCTCACAAGTACACTTACTCATTGTTACTCATTGCATGATACTAAGGAGAGAGTAGTCGATGAGGTGCTGCCCCTTGGCATGTATATATAATATCATCCAATCTGAAGGAATTTTGCTTTTAGGAATGGCCTTCAAGTGGTCAGAGCTAATATGTTTCTAGCACAGGCCCAGCTGAAAAGCTGAAAGCTTGAGATTGGAGGAAAAAAAAGAGTTATGAATCATGCAGGGGTACTTGTCCCAAATAAAAAATATAGTGCTGAAATTTGCATATGTCCACTTTAAAAGAATTAAGTTCTCTAAAGTTGTGCTGCATTTCTGCTGATTTACTGAAAAGAATGACGTGAATGAAGAAATATGTCGACACCTGTTGAAATATGCAGTGTAGGGAGATAATATAACTCCTAAAAAGAAAGAGCTGGATTTGCTAATATACAACTTTTTATAAGCTGTAGCTGCACCACTGTGGCTTAGCACACCACCCCCTCTCGTTTTTCCTGCAGAAGTGATACTTTTGAAGGGCAAAGCCAGTAAGAGTGAGACGGACCATCTGACAAGCACTGGCTCCGAAGCACCTCTGTTGGCTTCCACTGTCTCTGCCGTCTAATTACGCTTCAATCATCCGCGGGAGCGCTGCATGCGGTAAATTATTTTGCAGAGCAGTGCGGCGACGTGCCGAGCTGCGAGCATGAGAGAAAATGAGAAATAGAGACTAAGTAGAAATCAATAAGAGCTCAAGTAAAAAGAAAAAAAACCCCACAACTTTAAAAGGTAGGAAAGATGATCAGAATAATGGAATTAAGAGAGAGACAAAAAAAAGTGAGAGAAACTGCAGAAAGTGCTGGATGGTGAGAATGAGATCGCTGTCTCTCATAATGTCGCCTCCATACAGCCGGATTTAGACGAGTGCGAATGAACAAAGTTACAAACTTGTCATTTAACCAGGCAGAGAGGTGCGTGAGAAAGTGATGCATCGAGTGATGCCGAGTCCTCTCCCACCTACTCCACTTTTATATGTTGCCGAAACTAGCAGCCAGCTGTGTAAATGAAAGCATGAATAATGTTAGAAACTCACTTGAGCACTGCGTAACAAAGCCTTGGTTTAAGCGGAGTAGGTGGTGACTGATACATGTGTTCCCTTCGGGGCTTACTAAAGCTGTATACGCCTACTGCAGAGATTGAGCAGTACTACGAACTCATACTCGTATACTTGCATTGACTCATCTCTACTCACCTGAAGCTGACACCGGTTCTTCTACATGCTTATGCCCTTCCTGTGCCAAAATGGCAAGACTGAGATCTTCAGGGCTCACAAGATTTGCTCATGTCTCAGTGTGAGAGTCTTTGTTGGCCTGATAGCCTGCGGTAAAACCCCTGATTCTGGTTGCCTGCAGTCTCTGCTGCAATTCGGTTGGGTTTGATTATCGGAATACAAATAATGTACAAATCAGCTGATACTGCACAAAAAGACTTGCTTTAATTTATATAAAACACAATTACTTCATAATTTTTGCATCATAATGTATTGAAGCATGTTGTTTCACTAGTTTAGTTTGCCCTACGTTCATACACACAATACTCAAAAATACCTGCTGGATTTGCAAGTTTGGAACTGGTGTACACTAAGGGAAAAACACCAACATTCCAGCAGTACTAGAGTAGTACAGTATATGCCTGCCGCTACATGAAAGATGGCACAGATACTGATGAATCATTTGGGAATTACTGCCATTTTTTCTTAAGAATATCAGTCTGTCATTAGGTTATTTTTTATTGGTTTCCACTCTCACTACAAAAGTGGGTCTAATTAAAGTACAATTTGCAGTGGTTGTATTTATGTGTGTATAAATAGCAGCTTGTTCTGTTCCCAAATTGCTCCAAAATGGCCTTGTGTCTAAATTGTAGCCTTAATAAAGAATAGTAAAGGCTTGCATTCTCAGTACGCTCAATGCTGCCATGCTTCCTTTGAAGCAAACATAAATATGGCTTTTTCAGGTCTGGTAATGGCCACGGTGTGCAGTTATTAGAATCTCTTTGATGTGGCAACTGTGCCAACCTGCTCGGTGTCTCTGTGAATTGATCTGGCTCAATTAGCGGGCCCGCAGAGACGACGTTCAAAGGACTGGGCTTCCACGCTCAACACTGACACACAGACCAGGTGAAACGCTTTGCATTCATTTACGCAGCTGGCCCTGAGAAGATAACCTGCGAATAGTGGTGAATATTGGAAAATCAATGGTGCAGCTTGAGTTTCAAGCAAAGCTTTCACCAAGAATGTTTGGTGCATTCTTTAACTAATTTCCCACAGCTATGGGCTTAAGTAGGATTTAACTAAATAACTTCTAAACATGCTTCACAATCTGCTCACTCTACTTTATAACTGTGTGCTTCTTCCCACAAAGCTTACATGCACACTCATATTCTACTACGATAACAATATGCACCTAATAATATTTCCAATTTGATACTGATCATTTAAAGAATATGTTCACTGTGGTTATTTCACACTAGACGCTCATTGTACATCTGCTGTACTGCGTATAAAAGAAAAGTTTGATTTTCTAGAAGATGCTCTGTTAAACACTAATACTTGGTTACAAAGGAACTAAAGAGTGAAGCTTCCATCACTCAGGTCAAACAAGCCTGTCTGTAAATGATAATATTAGGGTGATTCTGAGTGTCATTAACTGTGTACTGTGTACATACACAAAAGGCAAAGAGTGCATTTTGTGTATGTAAATGTAGACACTCTGGCCTCTCTTCCAGCCTTCGTCTCTCCCCTGATTCAGCTGACCTATTTCAATTTGTCTTCATCAGTCATACCAATTAACTCTGGGATTAGATTCCTCAATGCCAGCCACCCCGAGTCCTCCCTATATACCACTACCTCTACAGTCCCTCTGTTCCTACATCCAATGCTACCACTGCCTTACTTAAGATTTTGTGTTTCGGAAATCTTTGATACCTCTGCACAACTGTATATTATATGCTACAAAAAGCGCACTTCACAGGATTTTTCATGGGAAGTATTGTTCAAAATAATACATTACAGTGCACTAAACCCACCAAGCTCCAGGTTTTACTATTGCAGGGTGGGGTTTTTTCAAAGCACAAAACTCTAAATGAGGAAGTACAATGATTGTTCACACAGAGAACGTATAAAAAGTGAGGTATGTGTGTAATTCCACAGAATGCACTGTACTCTTGAGTGTGCATTGATTGAGTCACATAGTATGCATACCTCCAGTAGAATTTCATATTTTACCCTCCCTCAAAGATCATTCAGTAAATTCACACAGAAAAGACAATAAGTAGGCTTCTGCATCATTTGCACAATTTTCTGCTGTACAGCTACGAGCAAACACTGGGGCTTTTTTTAACGATTTGTTTATTCATGTGTTCACCATGCTAATGTAAATCTGCAAGATCTGCATTACTGGCGAATATTTAGTACACGATGCAGACTAACAAACATGGTGTTGAAACAGTACATTGCATTTTTAGACTTTTTATATAATAGAGTGTGTGTGTGTGTGTGTGGGGGGGGGGTGTTCAAACTATGAAACAAAAGCAATGGGAAAAAAACTTTCATAACTAAGAAGTAAAAACTCAAAAATACCAGAAGAATATACTAAATTAAATAGATTTTTGCTACTTAGTCAAACATAAAGAGTGACTATATTAAAACACAGCACCTGAAATTCATCTTTAATTTACCAGAAAATGGCATTTGATTAATGACCACTGCAGCTGCAGAAGTCCGTATGCCAACTTGAACTGCTTATATCCAGTTGCACGCTTGTGTGAGTTCGCATTCCAGTCGCACCGAGCGTCACTTTGCATAAGTCATATTTAATAGCAGGTTTGGGGGCTGAAACACAGTCAGTCAGATTAGAGACTGCATCGGTGTTAACTCAACTAACAGACACTAACAGACATTAACAGAACTGCCAGGAAAAACTGGGGCTCAATTACAGAGAGACCAATGACACATACTTGGAGGTGCGGGATGTTGTATATAGTACATTTGCAAAAGAAAAATGGACAGCGCTAATATTTTCACGGCCTCTTATCTATAGGCTTCCCAGCAATGATTAGGTGATCAGTTTAGTTTTTACAGATTGATGCAATAGTTGAGCTTTATTTCCCTCACTGCCTCTTTTCAGTTTAAAAAGAATAACATCAGACACGCCTCTTTCTTTTCTTTAACCAGCTGTCCTCAAACCATCATCCTCCACTTTCTTTATTAAGACTCATCTCTTTTATCCTTCCATAGCGCCTCGTCTTGCTCACTGCTTCCCTCTCTATGTCCCTCTTTAATGAATTCTATGGGTATGCGATGTTAAATTGCACTGACTGTTTCCATTTCCAGAGGCTTCAATCATATGTGAGAGGTCTGTAGTAGAAGGGGCGCTGTGAGTCCAGCCGGGGCAGATCAGGGCAGATCAGGGCTGCAGTTGATGAACCAGCTCTCTGACACCAACACAGTCGCTCATTCTGCCTAATGAGGAAAAGGAAAAAACAGAGCAAGGGGTCCTTTTTTGTTTCCTCCGTCCTTTTCATCTCACTGGCTCGGCTCCCATGAGTCCTCTTGTGCGAACGTTTCCTTGCCAGTTGCGGCGGTAATGCCGTTTCGCATCAATATATGAAACACGTGTGATTGTGCTTTTATTTTTGGTTATTTTTCATATCTTTTATCTTTGCTCTTTCTTGATCGACTGAAAAGTAAAGCATCTTTAGAAAAAAAAATGAAGCTCAACAGGGGACTTGCCCTTAAGACCTCAGGACTAGTACAGACATATCGTGTATGTACACACACTGGAACAGGAAGAAAGAAGAGAAATACAGCTTAAGGACGGGTGGAGCAAATGATCTTTTACCTGCAGTTTTCTCCAGGGTCTGGATGAAATAAGAGATGGTCAGCACTTCAGAGACAGAAATTGAGATGGGACAGGTAGATGTATGGCACACGGGTGTCTTAACCCCCTCTGAGGTGATTTCAGATCATTACCTCTCCTTCAATGTCTCACCTCGAAAACAAAACATCAGCACATTCCTAAAATCCACTCCAAGGATCTCTAGCAGGCAAAAGAATGTCACACACATTTTTTTCCCAGCCTGTTTCAAATGATTTACTAATAGTTTTATTACTAAGGTTATTCCTTATGGGCAATATGACCAAAAATATTTATCACGATATACATTTGAAAATTTGCGATAACGATATAACTGACGATATAATTGACACTAGACAAAATACTTTACAACTCCACAACTTTATTAGTGGGAAAAAAATCAATGTATTTTGACTTAAACAAGCAGCTGTTTTTTATGTGCATTAAAGTTACATAAAAATTTAACAGTGCAAATGCAAAGTCCTTGCTGACAGTTTAACCAAAAGGCATTTCCAGTGGAAATAGGCCGACATATCCTCAGCATAACCATGTATAATATCCACAAAACTTAAAGAGGTTATACACACACAATACGGTAATATTATGTTGAAGCACAGTACGTATCACTCCGCGAGGCTCCTGCCTATGATAGCTGCAATGATCCATCAAGTTGTGCGGCTTCGTAGCTTAGCAAAGTCGTACTAAAACATTTGACAGATTTTCGAGCGGTGTGTACCATATAAATTCGTTTCGAGGTCAGTAAACACAACCAGATTTCAAACATAAGGCACACGGGATTATAAGGGGCACTGTTGATTTTCAGAAAAATCAAAGGATTGCTTTTAAGTGTGCCGTATTTTCCAAAATACGGCCGTCGCTAGCATGCGCTACCAGAAATAGTGCTTTGTTGTGTATCTGATGGACGAAAGCTAAACCAGTTAGAAACCACTGAAGTTGCAGCATTTTTACAAAGTAATTCTGGTTCATCCGTTTCATTCAACAATCTGCTTTCACCCTTCTCATTCTCCGTCGCTGGCACGCTTTTTCCACCATATGCGTATGAAAACAAAGGCACTGTGCATGCGCGTTTTACCCATATTCTATCGCGATATGTCATTTTCTTATCGTTGCCCGACATTATACCGGTATTACCGTGAACAGTGTGATATGGCCCAGCCCTATTCTCCACTGGCCTTTTGTTTACGCACAGTGGCAATATTTTGCCTGCATGCGTTGCGATGGGTGTTGCGCGACTGCGTGCAGACTTTGTGTTGTTGTGTTGTCGGTTTCTCTCTCTCCTGTTCTCTCCATTTGTCACTCCACCCATAAAAGCAGCTGTTCTGTCTCCTTCACTTACACTATGCTTGATGTTTGGCATGAGCGCTAGTTTGTCGTGCTTTGTTTTTGATGTATTGTGTTGTGTGTGCGTGTGTGTCTGTTATCTCCATATTCTTGATCCCATCTTGGTGGTGCCGCTGTGTTGTTTGAGACTTATCTTGCCTCCATCGCCGGTTTTATCTTTGCATTATCGTTTCAGTCGTTCCTATGTTATCAAATGGCACGATCGAGCTGGCGACCTCTCTTTCTTGACATCGTCTTAAAGTGCTCTCAGAGATGTCTCAGCAGTTCCTTGAAGGTTTTCCTTCCTGCCATGGGTGATCTTTTTTTTTTATTACATGCCATCGTCCCTTCTTTGGCGTGCTGAATGTCAAAATATTTTATTTTTTTCCCATTTGCATGCGTTTTAGCCTTTCGGCATGTTTCGCAGCCTCTTCCTGGATGGTATAGATTTTCACATGCGTCAAAAACATTTAACTCTCAGGGATATCTTTGTTTCTACCAGCAGCTGCGATTTGTCTCCTGCCATCATGTGCGTTCGCCTGTGTTTACATGGCTGCAAGTCTGTGTTGTTGCATTTGATTCAGAGTATGGTATGATTCATAGCAGATGGCTGCCTCCCTCCAAATATTTCCTCCAGTATGACAGCTGAAGAAAGTTAAAACTGAGAATGGTAGATGAGCTAGAAAAGGGAGGAAAACCGGGGATGTGATTACCATCAAACCATGTGCTCAGTGGAGGGAGCATCCATCCACATCCTTCATGTGGTATGTGACATAGATACAAGATGTCTCCCAGGCTAATTTTCAGAGCAGTACACACTCTTTACAGATTCATTTTGAAGTTACAAGTCAAACAGAATCAACTTGTTTTCCTCCATGCAAAGAAATCAGACTGGAGACCCCTTAAATATATACCCCAGGCTGTTTGCACATCAGTTGATCTTCTAATGCCTCCTTTCCTTCCCTTTTGCCCCTCATGCGTGGGATCTTTTTTGACTGTGAAGTTTACATCTTCTTCTGATGTTTTATACAAATTCTTTATTGGATCTGTAAACAGAAATCTGGATGGCCTTCTAAGCCTCTGCTAGTCCAAATCAGAGCTTTGTGTACCATGTGTTTTTGCAGCAGTGTTTCGGTCTGCACTTCAGCATCCACTCAACCACACACACACAGTCAGTATTCCCTTATTAGCAGGGTACGTACAGCTCATACCTGTCAGGACAAAGAAGAGGCAACCTTGACAAGCTAGCTAGTAAGGAGGCACTGCCAGTCAAATGATGCTGCCGTGTCAAATAATGATCAGTCTCACTGAGCCCAAGCTGTGAGACTTAGCTACCATATACAGATGCTGTTGTTTAGATCACATTACTGTTTTCTGTATCTTGAGTTATTACCCTTTGATTTAAAGCAAGTATTTGCTGGAGACTTGAATTCACAGTCATTTTTCTAGAATGGGTCATTTTATCTGAAGAGTCACTGTTTTGTTCATTTATTGAAAGATGCACATTGCTTAAGAAATGCTGTTTTGCACAATAAAAGAAGTGCCTTTTCCCCTTCAGCCAGTAAAATACAATAATACAGCGCATTTCCACTCTGCACATTTTCAAGAAAAGGATGAAATGTGAAAAAAACATACAAGTTTCTACATTCAAGTTTTGTATTATTTGGTTTTTATTGCTTATCCAGTAGGAGATCTGAGGGTATACACTCTGAATTTTATTTACAATATGTTGATAGCAGCATTCCCACCAGTATGCCACCCACTCCCTGTTGTTAATGAATGACTATAAACCTTTAATAAAAATGTAAACTACCTGCTACAGTTTGATTGAGTTAATCAATGTGTGGTACCACACACATATAGACCAGAGAGCTCAAGATTGTCTTGTTTTTGCTTTTGCCATTATTGTTCGATGCGCTTGTATTAGCTGTTTTGGGTTGGGTTTTTTTTTAGGTTCCCCAGTAAAAACATTATCAGTACAAGAATTAGTACTTTGTTTTGAGAATTTGTATTCACCACATATATAAAACCTATCATTTTATGTTCAATTCAGCCTCAATATGTTCAGAGGAGGTCAGGAGAGAGGTACAACAGTGATGTCTACAGCCATTTGTAACGCACAGTGGACGCTTTGTGGCGTTGGAGATCTTGTCAAAATTGATGAAATTATGAACACGGAAAAGTAGCGTGAGGTTTTAATCCAGCATACGGTGCAATCAGGAAAGTATTTGATCAGCAACAGCTTCATTTTTCAGCATGAAAATGATCCCAAACACACTGCTGATGCAGAAAAAGCATTTCTGGATAGAATAAAACACACAGTACAACACTATCACTCGTTGATTGGCCTCCCCAGAGCTTGGACCCTACATTATAGAACCAGTGTGGGGCCATCATGACTGAGAAAAGAAAAAAAAAATAGTCAGTATTCAAAGAAGAGCTTTGAATGTCCTTCAAGAATCCTGGAAAACTGTTCTTGAAGACTACTTAAGGAAATTAGAAGGAAAGCTTGAATAAGAGCATTCAGGATGGTGGTCATATCATACATTCACTTTCAGTCTCATTAGAATTGTACAAACTTCTTTCCCTTACATAGTATATTTCCATGCATGTTTGCTCTTGTAAATCACTGCACTTGTTTCCTATTTTCCTGGCAAAATATGAAGAAATGAAGGATGGCTCGAGACTTTTGTAGGTATCATGGGATCGCTTGGCCACAGCATTGACAAGTGTAGTTTCAAAGATTACACCCAGAAAACATGACTTGGCAATCGGTTTCTATGTCTTGCTAAAAATGTTAGTACTATTGAGTAAAGGTACTGAGTGTGAGTAACACAAAACACATTAAATGTTGTGCACATCAGAGAATATAATGATATTTTGATTTGTTTGTGAAGTAGTTTAAAAAGTCTTTGTGACCCTTATGGTTTCACTGGTTTAAAAGCTGGCAGCAAGACGGCTTCTCGTTGCCTCAAGGGGGACAGCGAAAAGGAGGAAAAGGAGAAGAGGAGGGACAGGGAAGATGGGATCTGAAGAAGTAGGGGAAGTAGAGATTTGACTCCAATCAAATTATTGGCCAATCAAGTCATAACGTGAGTAATTCAAGGCTTACATCGACGACCCTAATCTCATTGTCTGTGCATTAGGGGCTCAAAGGCAGGCTCTTACCGAGCGTGCTCAGTGGGGGGTCCTGGAGGGAAAAGGTGCTTTGATGGGAGACAAGAGAGTCACGTTTGGTGGTGTGTGTGTGTGTGTGTTTATGTAAGAGACAGACAATCTGTTGGGTTGCTGAAATGCTGCCTGTCTCTCTCTCCCTTTTTTGAGCAATACTGTAAAGAAGAGAAAGCCAAGCTAGGGGTATCGGGAGGTTTACATCGCCTTTCTCTTGCCATCTGCTTCAGTGTCATTGTCCAATGGCAACATCTTTCATTTGCCCAATTACAGAGTAGGGATTATGTGTTTGTTTCCTGCCCACAGGCTCCCTTGCCACACTTGACTTATGTTTTATGTAGACAAGTATCATTTATCCTCTAATGAGGCTTGCCATGACACCCTAGGTAAAGGTACTTTTGCTTTTAATAGCATTTCTCAACACAATATATTGATTACAAAATAAGATTATGTATAATTTGTCTTGAGAATAACCCCTATTATGGTAGGAAACTCACAGCTCGCAGCTCACTAGGAGAGCATACACCTGGAAAAACATGACGAAGGACAGATCCTCGGAAAAAGAGCAGGGTTCTCTGTCGAGTGCTCATCATGCTCGGCCTGAGCGTCCCGGGGTGTGAGTGAGAAAAAGCCTGGCATGTTTCCATGCTGATTTGCATGTGGAGGGTTCCTGAATTAGTGACCCACCCATCCCCACAGTGTGGGCGCATACACGCATGTATAGACTCCAGCCTAGCCCCCGCGTTTGGGGATCTGCATTGTCGAAACAGCTGCCAAGGGAACAGCTTGTGTTGGGGGGGGAGAAAGTGAGAGGGAGCACAGGGGAGAGCGAAGGTAATCCGTTTTTAGAAAAATACTGCCTCTCCATCCTCTGCCAAGAGTTAGTTTGTGTTGTGGCTTTTTTTTGTTCTGGCCCAGCGTAGCCCTGGCACTATGGCCCCAGCCACCCACCCCTCTGCGGTTAATTCAGCAGTGGGGGGGGGGGGGGGGGTTAGGTCGTAAACCAACAAAAACAACAGCCAAACAGAATGGTGTTTCTAAAGTGTGCCTGTTTCTCCGTGTGTGTCTGTGTGTGTGCACGGAGAGAAACAAGCTGATTTTTTTTTTCTTCAAATTTCAGCCATATGCTTATTTGTGGGTGACAGTCAGACATCCGTAAAAAGGCTTATTGTTGTGATACCACAGCAAGTATCCATAAGTGAGCAATCACCCTTTTTTCACAGTGCTGGCAATCTGCCTTCTCACAATATTGTGGCATGTGTCCCTGTTCTCCCACACACTTATTCTCAGGAACAAATCTGATTCCATCACAACTGACTGACTAAAGCCATTGTAGCAATACAGCACCAGTTGAACAAATGTAACAAGCTTATGCATGGTGGATCTAGTTTGACACATGCTGCATGCCGCAGACCGAGGATGAATAAACAGGAGCGTCCTTCCCCTTCTCTAATAAAGCCTGTCAGCTCAAGAGGAAGTGACAAGTTCAACAGTGTTCCTGGTTAACACAGCAACCTATGAATAACCTCATCTCATAAAACATATGGCCCTTCCATCAAGCATGATGCAAACAAGGCGGCACATGTGAATTAGGGTGTCAATCAAAACGGAGCTTTTGTGTGGCCTTGAATATCAACATGTGCGTCGTCTGAGGAATGATGTGTTTAACATTAGCATTCCTGGGTTTAATTGAAACATGTATTAACAACTTTATCGCGTATTGGTTAATGATTTTTATTAGCCACGGATTCTACGACAGGCACGGATGGTTGGACGAAGAATGAAAACTGCTCTGTACAGCTATTATGTTACAGAGTTTAAAGTAGTTTTTCTGAACTCATTGTTTATCAAGTAGTTAAAGTTAGATTTTTAATAGTGAAAGAATTTGCAAGTTTTCTGCTGTGTGCATATATCCATTTATTCATAATGTATTACCGCTGTTTTCTCAGCCTCTAGTCTGGGAACCAACTAAATGTGTTGCTGACAGTATTTGACGGAATAATCCAAGAATCAGTGCTCACCGATGCAACATCAATTAAGATCAAGTGAAGGGTCGATTTGTCTTCAAAAGGTCGGCGAGGATCTGAACTGTGAGTTATGTGAACTAGAGCCTTTCCTCTGACTGTAAGCAGAGGAAGAGCCAAAGAGGTAGCCAGCTCATGGGAGAGCTAGCTGTTTACTGCTATGCGGATGTAAAGCAGTTTTTGCCGTCACACTTTTAATCACTTTGGAACCTTTTGAGACGCTGTACAGCAGCAGGGGAATGACTTTCACTGTTTTGCTGTTTAGGGAGACAGAGAGGAAGGAAGAAAGGAAGCGATACAATTCTGTTGCTCCTCTGGCTACTATTCACCCTGTTTCTTTTCTCCGTTTCCTTCTCTCCCCCCTTTTCTCTGCTCCCTACAAAGGTATGTTAAATGCATAAAAGTCTAATTGCTATCACAGCTGCAGCTCCATCGGCATTCTGTCTGAGTATTGGCCTGGATACTTCTTCCCTCTACTTACACTGCCCAGAAAGGAGAGAGGTTATAATAACGGCTCAAAGGTAATGCTGTCAGGCTTTACCTCCATTTAAAATTCTATCATTTAAAGGTGAAGTTCATAGAAATTACAAACATAAAATACAGGATAGGACACCCATATGCCACCTTGTATATCTGCTGCTATAACAGCCCTCATTGTCGGCAGCATATACTGCATCTGTGAATGGCAACCTCCAGCGCTAAAAAGCCACGGTGGAAGTGCCTAATGGCCACTTGAGGTTGACTACAAAAGCGAGTACACTCCCATGTTAAAATGCCCAACTAAAGGACATTAAAAGCATGTTTACAACCTGGTACAAAAAAGGAAAATTATCTTGGCCACTGAAGACAAACGGCAAAGGGCCCGGACCGCTGCATTTGGCCTTGTGGCATGTGATCGCCTGCCCAACCACTGAGCTAAACCAGCGCTCTCTTTTTATGCCATTTTTAATAGATTTATCCGAAGGCCTGCTTTGAGGTTCAGCCTGCAGAAGAAGTATATTGTTCAGTTTTGATGAAATTTTAGTATTTTATTAGTCTTTTGCTTAATCACTCTGTGTTGTTTGCACTGGTTTGATTGCAGCTGAAAACACAAATCCCATCTGGGTTGCACCAGGACTGGCATCCCATGTAAAACTGCCAAATTAAAACATGGGTAGCTATCTGCTGTGGCAACCCCTTGTGTCTTAGTTCATTATTTAACCCTCTCCAAGATACATTAGCTTATGAATGTTACCAGAACTAGAGTTAAAGCTTCAAAATAAGGACTTACTAGCTTCATCCATCTTTTCTTTACAATCTGAGTTTCTGACTTTCCTGAAATATCTGAAATTTAGCTCGATTTCAGCCATCGGGCATCAAAGCCTCGGCCCCATTTCATCCAGTTTTGAACAAACTGGGTGCATAATGACATCAATTCTTCTCAAAACAAATGGAATACTTTGGCATGAACATGGGCTCTCAAATCTATTTGTAATTTGCAAGCAATAAAGATTTAGCAAAACCTAACAGCGGCGTGATTTTTAGACATTCCAGTAAGCACTGCTCATGATCTTATTTTGAGATTCTGACCGCTGGCTTGCATTCGCCGTTGTAGTTCATTTAAAGTGTTTCTGCTGGGGCTGAGGTCATCACTGTGTAAAGATGAGTCAAGATCTTCTTCAGCAAACAGATGAACTCATTTCTTATGTGTCAGGGGGAATTAACATACTTCTGGATATATAATGTACTTAAATTTTACCTGACTCACTGCTTGTGCTGCTTGGCTCTTGTCTTTTTTTCTTTCTTTTTGCCATGGTTTTCACCGTCTTGCCTGCTCTCACCTCCTCCATATGAAAAATAAGACAGCCTCTCACTCGCTCGCTTTCACTTCCTCTCACGCTCTTTCTTTCTCCCTCTGCATTAATGGATGCAAATGGAGGCGTGTGCGGGGGAAAGGAGCTGACATTTATGCCTCTGATTAGAACATGCAGCCCCAATGCTTAGTAATTGATTGCAGCCGTAGACAGCACACACTCACCCATACCCTCACTTAAAGGCCTGCACCATTTTCTGAATCTTATTAGTGTGTGTGTGTGTGTGTCTGCGTGTGCACGCGTGCAGCACTTTCCCTGACCCACACACTTCAAAACATTCAGATGAGCGTATGATATGCATGCACACACACACACACACACACACACACATACACAAGGATATCCATAGAAGCCCACATAGACTGCATCTATTTGAATAAGAAGGTTTTAATGGTTGTTTGGTTCAACTTCATGGCCAAGCTAACAAAACTGCAGCCGTCGATCCGCTTCCTCAGGATCAATGTGTAGGCTTGGCTTGTGAACTCGGATAATCCAGGAATCCTGGGAATCACGTCAGGGGTCAGGGTGGTATGGTGATGTTTATTTGATAGGTCAGAGTTAGGTTCAGGAGTGAAGCACGGGGTACGTTAGGGTAAGAGTTCAAATTTTGGAGGCGGGGTTAGAAAAGTCAAGAAAAAAAACATCTTTCTGAAATGATTTAAGGTTTAAAGAGGAACCAAAAGAAGTGAAATGGTCAAGCAGGAGTGTGCTGATGGCAGAAATGTGCAGACTATTGTGCCCATTTATTTTTTTTGTGTGTGTGTTTTGTGTCTAGCCCACGTGTGTTTATGAATGCACGTCCATTCCCAGTTGACTCTGAGCTTATTTGCTTGTGGTTGCATTTGCATGTAGCCTGCTTACTCGGGTGGATCTTTGCAGTCTTCCTTATGCTTTGTGTGCATCGCTTTGTATGTGAATGTGTGTGTGTCTATACATGTATAGGTGTGTGTAGAGATGGGGGGGGGGGGGGCAGCAGGACAGTGTGGCAAGGTGCTGTACGCAGTAATTAGCATCATTCTCACCAGGGAGGCGCTATGTGTGGAGGCCCCATTAAGCACATTGCAGGGACAAGCACTGAGCCCTGTTCTGCTGACGATAGCATGCCGCCTCCTCTGCAACACACACTTAAACACAAACACTCCTAAATCAACCTGGCCTTCCAGCTCATGTGACATACAGTAGCCGTACACATAGTTTGCGCTTGCCAACACAAACTGAGTAATATTCAAACATGTCACTCAGCTTAAATTATTCACCAAATAAATTAAAACTAGTTATCAAGCTGCAACAGGGCGCCGGGGTGAACAAAAATAAATTATTCCCTAAATTATCTTTCGTAAAAGTCCATATCCTCACATAACCTACATAACCTACAGGTGTTTGGTATGCATAAGGTTGTACACAGTTTCAATTAATATTACAAAATTTATTCCAGGCTAAAACAATAAGTTAACTCTGTTTTTCCACGTATTCCTAGTGTGAGATTAGATCCATTTGCTTCATCCCGCACATACCCACACACATTCTATTATGCACCGTGACATACACGCACACAGGGGGCAAGTGGGGGTGTAAAATTATGCCGCGTTAGCTGGCATGCAGTGTTTGTGCTAATGAAGCTCGCTGTCCACATAGGCTGATAACTTGCTGATGACTCGATATGTCTGCCAGAGAGATCTCAAGCACAGTTGCATACTGAAGCAGGTGTACCCTGTGGTGGTTGACTATTATTATTAGCTGAGAGTTTGTTTTTTTCCCTTCAATATGCCTGCATAAGTAAGGATTAAATCTGCATTATTTGAGTCATACCACTAACCCCGCCATATGTCAACCACGGTGCTTTCTGTGTTTTTGTTCATTGTAATGTTTTTGGCACTACTTTATAGAAGGGCCGTGCTGACCATCAAACATGGTCAGCATAAGATATGTGATGACACATATTTATGCACATATTTTTCCCAATCTAAGCCCTTTACTGCTCAATCTAGTAGGAGGGTAACAGAATTTGTGTGAGTAGGCAGAATAAAGAGAAGGTATCTGATGCCATTCGTGGTTCATTAGCCTAAATTACGTGTACCTGCACCGCTCTTGGTCGGGCTTGTCATAAAAATTACTCCGTTTTGCAGGACAGCTGTTGGTCACGTAGAGGCTTCTTCTAATCAGAACGTTGGTGGTTCAAACCCCGGCTCCACCAGACCATATTTCAAAGGGTCCCAGGATAATAATGATGAAACAGTGTTTGGGTGGTAACAAGCATCTCCTTAGTGTACTGTAATACAAAATGTGCTATGGCGTACAGTCTGAAAGCTCATTGACTGGTCAGTAATACTAAAACAGCATTATCAATATAAATGCAGTTTGATATCTAAAATCTGGGGTTTCCGTGTGAATTTTCTGTAAATATCTTTTTGCAAACTCTAGCCAACTGGACATTGCCAATGCAAACAAATGCTATCCTGTCAAGAGACAGTTTATGTAAGTTTGATAAACTATTCCAACATATTTGCCAGTTTATGCTGAGCTTAATTTATTTATTTATTTTAAGAAAATTCAAAAATTTTACAGACTGCATAAAATAAGTATTTTTCCAAGTTTATCAGCAGGAAGTGAAAGAACTGAATCTCGCTGCTCCATTCAGTGCCGTTTCTGATACGTGTCCCTTTTCATGAGGAAATTTTGCAGCTGAAAGAATTTAAGGATGTCAACAAAAGGAAGATACCTCTCCCTTCCTGTATTGTTGTTGCTACTTGCTTTGAAAATATGGTCAAACAGAGGACAAAGCAGTAACAATATTAGTATTTGTGTTAAAAGTTAAACATTTAATGCTGATAATGTATCCGAGAATGACTGTGACACTATTAGGCCAGATGAAGTGTGCTGTGCCATTGATAAATTGGCCTTGATAGAATTATTGCAGAATAATACTATAATAATAATATCAGTAATGCTTCCATAGTACTCTTTTGTTAATGCACAGCATCCTATCTGACCCCATGTTAACTGTTCATTTGCTCTAGTCAAACACAGAACTACCTGTTACCCTGTCGAGCTCACCATCAAAGGTAATTGAATAAATTCTTTTGAACAGTCTGCCATAAATACAGCACAGATCTGTGCATTGATGGAAGTTATCCCACATAAAACATACAAAACACAATATTTATTTGCTTATTGACTGTACTGATCATGGTCAATCATTCATTAAGCTACAACCAATTTAAGATCACTTCATATCTGATCACGATATTGCATTAAGCTTTGCAACCCGAACGAGGCAAGAACCTCTGAGGTCCAGCAGCGTATGGGATCACCCATAGTTTTCGATTTGATCTTTCTACAACATAAAACAAGCATTTTAGTAGATGTCTGATGCGAGATGGAAAATTATCTGACCTTTTAGCTGTTCTCATTGTAAGGTTTGCCTGCTAAAGTATAGTGGCATAGTATAATAATGACCAAGAAGGACCAGAAGCAAAAACCTTCCTTCATTCTGTTTCATAAGATTAAGAAATAAAGAAGATCTGATAGCATCACGAATGATCTTTGTGATGATGATGTTATTGTGATGCAGCACCTGTTTTAAAGAAATTACACACAGGAACCCAAAGTGTGTGCAAATTATTTGAAAATACCATTTTTAAGAGCCTATGGTACTTTGTGCAGCACATTTGTAGTGCAGTTATAGTGGAGTAAAATGAGAGATATTCCATTGCATATAATGCTGCATTCAGTTTGTAACTAGTAATAGTCTTACCTTTTGTTCTCTTCTGGCAAATGTTCTACTTTAAGCTATACAAAATATTTCTCCGGTTTCTGGAAACATTGGAACTATTGCTATTCACTGCCATTGATATAATATTTTTTTTAACTCTACTTTTGTATTGCGATTGACTCAAGTGTAAAATCTTCCTTGTGAATTTGAAGTAGAATGTGTTTACCAGCAGTTGTAAGCAACAAAATGAGAAAAAAAGCAGGACTCAAGCCTGTATTACAGTTATTTGGCAAATGTGTTTCTCTGAAACAAATTAAATAATTTATCCCTTGCATTAACTACGAAATGAACACTTTAAGGTTTACTGATTTCCTCAAGGATGCTTCTTGACAGCTGAACCACCACCCCCTATTGTTAATGACTAAATCGCTTTAAGACTTGACCTTCAGCCATCTCTGAGATAATGGAAATCCAGTCAAACCCGATCAATTCGTGAATGGGTAGAATGAGGAGAATGGATTTACCTCGGTGAAGTTCATGTTCATCAGGTCCCAAGGTGACAATTTATTATACATTTTTTTATGAAGCAGGTTTGTATTTCAGCATCGTGTCCTGGAAATAAAAAACAGACAATAGGACTGCTGCTTTAACGCCAAGGTCGCGATTGTAAGTATTATAATTATCTTAAGAAACATCAAACATGTATTAAACTTAAACTTTTTGAAGGTACTTCCACATACCTGCACTGTCTCTGCCAGTCACAGCCAGCGAGAGCTGCTTGCTTGACTTGTTTGTTGCACATCTGCTTAGCAGCTGATGCACAAGTTGACCTTAGAGAAACTCTGCTTTGTCATTTAGATGTACACACTGAGGCAGTTAAAAAAAAGAGGAGACATCTCACACACAATGGAGCCGAAACACCCCGTCCATATAACCAGCACGGGGAACAGTAATTAGTTAGTGCCCCCAGGACTGTGACAGGCTCTTTTTGACAAGAGGAAAGGGCAGGGTGACATTTTTGGTCAGCACACTACACTCACTGTGCTGCATACTTCACAAAATTACCAGAGGGGTTGGGAGTTTAATTCCCTGAGCTCGTTCTCCGAGTCTGTGTGTCTGATTGAGCCTTCAACCTTTATAGACAATACTTTGCACACAGATGACATGCTGGTTTAAAAGGACCCAGTGCAGTATGTCCTTTGGGATGCCAGCCCCTCATCTTCTTTGTTTAGACATTAACAGCCCTGAGAGAGCCAAACGCCTCCTAAGCACCATCTGTAAGTGATACATTCTCCACTCGAATGCTCAGAAGCTGATGTACTCTCACAAGGGGCCTTACACAGTGGAGTTTTATAGCGATTATGTCTCCGTGTTGCTGTCTGCGTTTTGAAAACTGGGCAGCCATATTTGTTTGTTGATGAGAGATTAGCAGCCTTTAGACTCCTCTGTAGAACAAAAAAAAAGCCACTAGAGAAAAGAGGTGAAAAGAAAAATAGCATTCACACTGAATCTGAGATGGAAGGAGACAAACGGTAAAGACCTGTTAACAGTTTGATGCTGCAGCCTCTTAATCTTATCTTAATATTTCTCAGTAAATAAACAGATTTTCATTGGTTGCCTTCAGCTGTAATTACTCCTCTGTGTAACAGTACTGTAATACCTGCACAGACTGCACCCCCATCCCCACGCTACACACACACATACTTCTCCATCTCTCACTAAACCTTGCACAGGCTGTTGTCCGAACAGTTCTGGCCAGTCCTATTACACTCGAGCTAACTGCGACGGCTGTCAGTTTAGATTTATTAGCCTAACAACTTTGATAGATGGGCCAAGATCATGACTAACTGGCTGCCCACTCGCTCCCCAATCCCATGACCTCATCACTGGTCGGCTGGCAGGGTCTTGACTTTCGTCATGCCCAACCATTTATTAGGCCGCTGTGGCCGGTGCCATCTTACCAGACCCTCTGGTACTGCACTGGTGGCTTAAAGTGGCTTTCTGTTGCCTTTCTTTCTATATGTCCACTTTTTGTGTTATTCTCTTTCTGTTAACCATGGCAGCAGTCATCTTGAGACACTTGATATTCTGAGATAAAACGCTGAGCCTTACTGTTGGGCCTGACTACAGAGACACAAAAGTGTCACTGTTGGTTTGCTGCTGTTGTCACAAACTCCAACAGCAGTTAAAGGTTTTAACTTCCCATGAGTGGTCCAAATGAGCTACACGTTTGTCTCTGCCAACCAGTCTGGATTAATGACTACAGACAACATGTGAGCCATGCGGGTCATTTCAGTTACTGCTGTGAAATACACTTGAAGAAAGAGTAAGACTGCAGGCAGCAGACATCCTGTAACAATACAATGTGAATGAACTTCAAGACATTTCACAGCTGTCACTACACCTGCAGTGCTGTGCAAAAGTCCTGAACCAACCCTCGCTTCTCTTGTAATTTTTGAACGTGGACACAAGCAGTAGTCCTCCAGGCTTTCTGAAGAAAGGCTGGCTTTCTTTGTTGTTTCTATTGTTGTTTGTTAAGCCACTTAACACTGACCTATGAATCATTCAAGCTTAGAAAAAGCACCTCACTCAAGATATGAACCAATGTTGTGCCTACACATGACAGACAGCTTAGCGAGAACCAATTTTAAATTGTATATGCTTTTTGTGACTCGCAGTCTGTCACACCAACATATAATTTATTCACATCTCTGTAGATGATAAGATAACACAGTTTGACAGACACTAAATAATAATAATAATAATAATGGATTGGATTTATACAGCGCTTTTCAAGGCACCCAAAGCGCTTTAGAATTCCACTATTCATTCACTCTCACATTCACACATTTGTCACAAAATCCAACAGCAGTTAAAGGTTTTAACTTCCCATGAGTGGTCCAAATGAGCTACACGTTTGTCTCTGCCAACCAGTCTACAGACAACATGTGAGCCATGCGGGTCATTTCAGTTACTGCTGTGAAATTAAGCTACAGTTGTAGCCACAGCTGCCCTGGGGTAGACTGACAGAAGCGAGGCTGCCATATCGTGCCATCGGCCCCTCTGGCCAACACCAGTAGGCGGTAGGGTAAAGTGTCTTGCCCACGGACACAACGACCAGGACAGATAGCCCGGGGATCGAACCGGTGACCTTCCGGTTACAGATACGCTTCCCAACCCCCAGCGCCATGGTCGCATTTATGCACCTATAACGCGATTCCCAAAGCGCTATTGGCTGAAAACTTGGTATATCTGGAAATTGTGGCAGGCTTTAATAGAAACAAGTCATGTTCTTAAAAAATAGAAGATAATCCAGCAAAGACCTGACTCAAGTTGCATCTGCTCCTTCAGCCGATCCGTCTACTGTTCACTGAAGAATGGCATGAATTTTCAGCATGATAGTGATCACAAATGCACTGCTAATGCAGTAAAAACACACATGGATAGAAAAACACACAATACAATACTATCAGACCTCAACACTACTGAAGCGATATGGGATCATGTTGACAGAGAGCACAGAACTATTCTGGAGGACTACTTTAAGAAATTACAAGAAAGCCTGCCTAAAAGAGTTCAGACTGTGCTGAAGAATGAAGGCGGTCGTACCAAACATCAACTCTCAAGCTGGTTAGAATTATAAAAACGGTGTTTTTGCCTTATGTACTTACTTATTTCCACATATGTTTGCACTGTGTCTGTTTCCTATTTTCTTGGCAAACTTAAAAAAAGGGGGGCAGCTCAAGACTTTGCCACAGTGCTGTATAATGAGGAATCACACTGACAGTTATGTCAGTCTCATATAAAATGTGAATAAATATTTAAAGTTCTTACATTAGGGTTAGTCTGAAATATGTCCGAGATATTGACACTATTGAGTAGATACATGGTTCTTACTCTCAGTGGCCTTGTCACTGTGAGGCTGTGTTTCTCCACCTATATTCTTTATTAATGCCATTTTTCACTTGATCATCTCCCTTCATCTTAACCTTACATGCTTACACTTTTATTATTTCCCCTCATTTCATGCTACCCTTCATCCCTCTCAACCTCCCTACTGCTTGCCGCAGCCTAACAATCCTAACAACTCGGTGTGTGTATCGTGCAATGTCAGGCAAAGGCATCCCCATCACATTGCAGTTTGGCAGGCTGACCTTGTCCTGCACTTCCTGGGATCCTCGCTGCAGGCTGGTTAATCCAGCTAGTGTGGCTGGCTACGGAAACATCTGCTATTTTAATTACCAAATGATGTATTTTAATCCCACTAACCAATCAAACTGCGGAAAGCAGTGATGAATTATTGGTGTGTGTTTGTGCACTGGAGTCTGTCTGAGCAGGTTCACAAATATGCGCACTATCTCTGCAGGGTCTTATATAGCAGAAATACATGCACGCCCTCCCGTGAAATATGGTAGACTGAGCCATTCAGAACCACAAAAGACAATGTTCTTTAATCTACATTTGTTGAATGGATCCCGTGATTTAAATATATACAGATGGACGCTGAAATGGTCACAAACATACAACCAAACACATGCACATATGTGTTCATGAAGGGCTTGGATGCAGAGATTTCAAGCTGGTCTCAGTGGTGTCTCCCTGTGAAATCTGGCTGTACCACTTAAGCTGAACCCACAGTGAAGTAAACACAGGGAACCCAGATGGTCACTGCTCTCACCTCTGCCAGAGGCAGGCAAAAGGAGATTTACATACTGTATCTGTCTGTGTGTGCCTGTTTGAAATTGTATTACTACATGTATGTGTCAGGCGATGGGAATGCTCAAACGTTATCCTTGCCTGAAGTTATATAGATGATCAGTTTAGTTCAAAAGTTCAGTCAATCAAAATACATCTGTTTATTTTTGCTGTTTAACATCCTAATCACGAAGAGGCCTTGATTTTGTTTTATGAAGCTATTCTTGAGTGAAAATGTTCATAATTCCCTCTAATGCAAAAAAAAAAAAAAAGCAGTCAGAGTTGTTGGTTATCAGCACTTTTCTCTGCATTAGGTCCATCCTGCCATACCATGAATTACTCTCACCAGAGCCTGTAAAATAAACAGGATGTGCTTAAGTATAACTCAGTTAATGCATTTGTTCTTATAAGCTAGACCATAATATTATAGTTTAGCATGGTAAAGCATATTTTACTGAAGGGCATGTCGATTTCTCAGTACCTTTTCTCAAATCTGATCTCTTATCTTGTTTTGCTGGAGTTTCATTTTTAAATTTGTTTATAGGAAACAAAGCTGAAAGCATAATGCGCTCAATATAAGCTTATTTCCATAAATAAAAATACAAGTGTAAATACTGCCATGGGCCCTGTGAAAAAGCAGTACTCCCCTAGCTCTGGTTAAAAAGAGATGTATATTTCTCTCCTTTTTTTCCCCACTTTGCAGCATCTTTGATAGTCTCATACTTCTTGGTTTCACCATTGCTATGCCATGGACTATACTCGAAATCAGTGCAAAGCCTGTTCTCTCAGCCCAGACGCCATTTTGGCTCTGGCAGAGGTCCGTGTTTTTCATCCAAGTGCTCTGTGACAGAGTGTAATCAAATCTTGGTCTCCTCCTACACGGGACGCCAGACATCTCCCTCTGTCAGCCGCAGGAGATTTGTAGGCTCATCATGTTTTGGTCCAGGCAAGTTTTCTGTATATCCGCCACCAGAGTCGAAGCGAATAGGATGCGGATAGAACGAGATGGTGTAGATGGTGGCAAAAACACATTAAATGCAACGCGTAGTAGTTTTCCTACCTCATTTTCTTTTTTAGTTTGCATGAATCCCCAAGTGGTTGATACCTGCCACGATGATATATTTGCTTACTTCCTTCTACAGGAGAATCTTCCAGTACTTTTCTTCTTGCTTCTATTTGCTGTAGTCAAGCTTTTTAACTACACAACCTTTTCGTATTAACCACCGAGCACAGTAATTTAAAATGTGTTACTGCTATAACGCTCCACCATCCATTCTTAAAAGGAAAAAAGCTCAGCGTGAACCGGTGGCACCATGGAAAAAGCACTCATTAAAGATGTCAGTGGCGTTGTCTGCCAGGCCAGGGGTGCTGAAAGAGTTGAGGCTGAAAATAGTGTTGATTGATGAGTTTGAAGGTGCACGCAGTGTTGACGGAGCGGCGTGTGCATTTTTGTCCGTTCTTCGGATTACGTGAACAAAAACCGAGGCGCTGCACTATTGTGGCTGCACTGCAGGTTCATATTACATACAGTGTGTGTTTGCGTACGTGTGTTTTCTTGTGTGAGTGACTAGTTCGTGCACAGCTGACTTAGTATGTGTCATAGCGGTTGAGAATACAAACTTGGCCAACACATCAAAAGCAGTGTGTCATTTTGGAACAGCTTTACTCGGGGCGCCGCTCACTCACTGAACTTCCCAGCATTTCAGCTTGTTTACAGTGGCACATGCCAAGCCTCCCCTCCATCTGAAAAGCCTTCAGCATGCCGTTAACTCCCTCCCAAAAGGAAACCTCCATTTTTTTTCCTCCCCTCCTCAGGGTACGGCCTGTCAGAAATACAAAAGAAGAAAATTGCCATTGCATTGCTGCAGGAGGTACTGTGTCTGATAC
Organism: Neolamprologus multifasciatus; assembly: GCF_963576455.1. NCBI lineage: Eukaryota > Metazoa > Chordata > Actinopteri > Cichliformes > Cichlidae > Neolamprologus > Neolamprologus multifasciatus. Next base: position 12,847,809 of record NC_140459.1, on the reverse strand, counting down.
TTTGTGTTATTTGCGCAATTCAATTGACAGGCTTCTAGTAGTTATCCTTTCTTGCCTCGTGTGTTCAGAGAGCAGTAAATGGTAGTGCAGAGGAAAAGAGTCTGAGCCTAAAATCACATCCTAAGTCCCCAAGCATTAGAGTAAGCATCCGCATGGTTCAGATAAAGGAGAAAGGTGAGCGCGAGAACGGCAAACAGTATGAAAGAAAGAAATGAAAATTACAAGAAGAGAGTTGAGTAAGAAGAGGAGATAAATCCCTTTGAACTGCTGGGTAGGTTTCTCGGATTGGCCTCCAAATAACTGCAGATAGCATCTCACAAGCCTGTGGGGTTATGTGCCCGCTGACATCGAAGCCCTCCAGACCTGCCTGGTTATCCAGGGCCTTCCAGGAAATAGCCAGGGAAGCCAGGGACCATGCTAGGGTCAACCTACCTCTGCTGGCACAGTGACTGTTAGAACAGAGAGGCAAAAGAAAATAACAGGCAGGAGAAGTCATTATCTGTGTGGAGGTCCTATGTAGAACTCTCTGGAGGGGGGGGCTTGATGTTTGGAAAAGAGCTGCATATTGCTGGTTTTAAATTTTGGGTTTTGGAATCTAAGCGCTAAGTGCTGACACAGAATTGTTATTTTCTGGGTTTGTTTCTTTAAATGAACTATTGTATTGAGAGGCTTATTTTTTCCCCGTGTGTGCAAAGCTTTGACAAATATTATATTCATATATGCTTTTCTCTTTCTCGTTCAAACACACGCATACATACAGACTCCTGTTGTGACATGCTTTCTCAGGTTTGTTAGGGAGCTAACCTCATCAGTGTCACAGCCTGGAAGGTGATGTTTACAGCGTGGGAGTGAGTGATGATGAGAAGGGAGCCCCCCGATGCCTAAAATGCCACAGAGGTCGCATAGTAACAAACATGCAAAAGTAACACGTTAGTAAAGGAACTAACCCTCTTCAGAGTGTTACACTTAAATAAAGGTCAAATAGTACACATGCAAAATTTCATGCAGTTTAAACAAGTCACTACTTTATTTAATAGATTTTTTTTTTTAATGAACCAGTGTTGTGTACAATAATAAGACAACAAGAGCTTGAAACCATTTCTTTAGTTGTATCTGTGAAAAATGCTAAAGAACAGAACACAAGGCAGCCAACATCCAATAAAGAGCTTTGAATGTCCTTCAAGAAACGGAGAAGTATTGCTGAAGGCTATTTAAAGAAGTTACAAGAAAGCTTGTCTGAGTGAGTGCCAGCTGTGTTGAGTAATAAAGGTGGTCATACCAAATACTGACTTTAACTCTTATTAGAAGAATCTGTTTTTGCCTTGTATACTTTATTTCCATGTATGATTGTGTGTTTTAATAAATCTCTGTAACTGTTCATGAGGGGTGGCTCGAGACTTTTGCACAGTACTGTACATTAACATTGTCTTATTGTACCTCCTGCAAGGGGACCAAACAAATATTATAACAACCTTAGATGACAGTATGCAAATTATTTTTTTTAATTTAATTCTACTTGTGCTAGATCTTTAATATTGAATGCAAGTGTGCACGGATAGCTGTGTTTCTTCCCTTAATCATAATCAACTTTTCTTTCTCTTATTCCACTTTTTCTTGTTCGTCCAGCCCAAAAGTTTAAGAATAGAGAATGCCATGTGTTGTACAGATTGTAAACTTGACGGAGATTTGAACCTGGTTAATTAGAGAGCAAGAATGCTGGTGCAGATGCAGTCTTGAACAAAACAAACAAGGTCTGAGTGGACAGGAACATGCAGAACAAAGTTGGAACAAAACAAAACCCGGCCACATGGCTGCATAGTTGCTTTTATCGAACGGAGGTTGTCTGTTCTGCATTTTGACTGCATTTGCTGGTACAAACAGTGCAGCAGTACCCTGGTGAACAAAGTCACATTTTTAATAGAAAATAAAACAAAATTGTCTTTCATCAACTTAGGCAATAAACATGCATTCTCTCTATATTTTGAAAGAAGAATGCATGTTTATTGCCTGCGTTGATGAAAGACAATTTTGTTTTAGTTTTGCATTCAGTTATTTGGCCCCATGTAAAATAATAGGCCTTCAGTGGAATATCGCCATTGTTTCGGCTTATTTAGAGTCTGAAATTACTTTTTTGTGAAGGTTATGGTCCCCGTTTTATAGTATTTGTGCGTCTTCTTTAATACCTGAACATATGCCTGCATAAATGAAGTTGTGCGGACCACACGCAATCATAAAACAAATGCGTACACGTGTAGACAGATCGGCATGCACGTTGCACCGTGTCAAGTAATCCCTAACAGCCTGAGTTTATCTCAAACAGTTTCCAGGTGCAGTCATCTAGCACACATTCCAACATATAACCACACACACTTTATGTTCAGACCCACACATGTATACATAGCCAAACACATGTCCATGTAAAAGAGCGCGCATGTCACTCAAAGGACAAAAAACCCCAAAACCAGACGCTTTCTTCTTCTTCTTCTTAACGAGTCATCTCACCCTGTCGCTGTGTAATCCTCACCATATCTGACAGACCGATCCTATTGTCACCAAAAATTCTGAGCCTCTTTCATGGATGCTTAATGATGTTTTATCACACTCTCGGCATTGTGTTCACATTTCCCTGCATGTTTTAAAAAAAACTCACTCCAGAATACTCATGTCAGTTAAAGGGGCGATTGATATGCTGTCTTCCCGGCTCCCACCCTCCCCCTCAGTCTCTCTTCTTCTCTTCTCCTCATCTCTCCCTCTTTTCAAGATCTTACATTTTCACTTAAGTCCCCTTCTCTCTGTTATCATTCCACCAGAGGCTCTCAAAAGCAGCTTTGATATTGAAAGCAGGCTTGGCATGAAAGGCAAGGGTTTAGGGGGAATGTAAATGCTGGGGGTCTTTTTCTTTTCTTTTTTTTTTTTAAGGAAGAGATCTTCCAGTTAACGAACACCTAACGCTATGGCACTTTTTTTTCTCTTCCATTGCATGTGGCAGCAGGGATGAAAATGGATTCGTGCATGCCGTTTTAATTTTTTGTCTATATTTTTGTTCAGTTCAGTTGATGAAATGCTGTCACGCAGGCTAAAGCAAAAACAATATGAAACTTTTATTGGCAGAAATTTAATGCATGCTGAACTATTCAAACTAAAGTAGTTTTAAAAGCCACTGGAGCTGTTAACTCATATATATATTATAAATGTGCAGCATTTTTTAAAAAAACTAGTGTGCATAAAGGCAAGTGGACAATCTTTAGGAGTTACATGTCAAGGAGGGGAAAAGGGAGTGTCTCTCATTCTTTCCAGGCAAGAATCAATCCATTTTCCATCTCTTGCCCAGCTCTGGATCCTAGGACTCTAACCAAAGCAGATGAGACCTCCCTCTCTCTTGGGACTTCCATCTTTCATTGGGATACTGAGTAGTTCTCAAGCCAGCCATTATAAGAGACATAATCTCTTTAGCTTGACTATACTTCTCTTCTTGATTGGAGGAATCAAAGAGGCATCTTAGTCATAAGCCATACAAACTCCCAATACTTCCATTTGATATGGAAGAGTAGTGGGTCAAGTCTGAGCCCACTGTGGTCCTCATGATACATCTAAGGGTGACCCCAGTCATCCATCTGGATGCCTTCCATTTCTAGGCATGATGTTCTGGACACTAACTACTATTTGTGCATATTTAAGCGTAGAAGCATCCAGAAAATTGACACATTTGCCTTAACACTTCTTTCTTCACCATGACAGAGCTATACATTATCTGTAACAGTGCAGATAACTCTACTGATAACAGTAACACCTGACCAATTTTTATTGGTCCGGCGTGAGCAAATTGTGATGGTAACTGAGGTGTTCTGCAATTTTCTCATCCTGTCAAAGCAGACAGCTGCCTCCCTGACATGGTCACCGTTTCACCATGGATCCGAGTGAATTTACAAAAAAACAGTCTAATGTACTTGTCAGCATATGGAGTCCCAGCACATCTGTGATGGTGCCCTGCTCAGTATCCTGCTGTGAGCTTCTGTTTGAGTTAAGAGACAGCATCCTATGGCTATCTCCCACTCCCACTCCCACACACTGTGTCTCCTTTTCACCCTGCCAGCACATCGCATTCTTTCTGTTCCTCCTGCGGCCTTTGGTGCTACTTAAGCTTTCTAGCATCTCTGCCAACCGCTGCTGCCCAGAACAAGGACAGTCAGCCAGTTTGTCCCAGTCTACCCTTGTGCAGTTCGGAACTTGTTTTTTTGGACTGGAAACTGTAGCATGAGAAAAAAAAACATGTCCAGGAAAAATAAACACATGCGCACACACACACACTCACAAACTGTTTTTCACTACACTCTCCCATACACAGCCTTCTTCAAATAGCTCCGCTCTTTGCTAATGAGTCCCTGGAGGGTTGTACCCTGCAATCGTTCTCTTCAGACGCCATTACAGCCAGTGTGTCTTCAATGAGATGGGTGAAACCATTACCATAACTGGGGACTGCTACCTGCCTGGATTGCTTTAAACATTAGCAAAACCTTCAATTTGCTAACAGGAATGAATAGACTCGACTTGGGAACAGCAGCCATGGAAGCAGTGGAAGTTCATATCCTCGAGTCTGGTCTTCTCTCTCTCTCTTTGTGTTTTTTTCCCCCAAATATTTGCTTTGATGTCTTAGTTGATGTAGACTTAGATAATAATAGGCTGTACTTCGAGCACGTTGTTAAGCAGTGTTTACTCTTTGCTTCTCCACTCTGTTCTATTTAATTCAACTCCATTTTTTAGCGCCAGCCTCTGCCCTTTCAAGGTCACTGCACCTGATGCAGATAGATCTATGGCTAATTAAAATCTCATCATCCCGGTGATGAAAAGATAATGTGATTAAAAAAAAAAATTAATATATATACTATATAACTCATAGCAAAACTCTGTGACACTACTAATTTGCTGGTATCCTCTGCCAACCGGCATGATGTGCAGAAGCAAATGTCAAGTTAATGCAGCCAGTCACCCATCAAGTAGGTTAAATTAAATGCTAGGCAGCCGCGTGGAAGTCCCAGTGGTAGCTGTCTCACCATCAGCCCTGGTGAGGTTTCCCTTTCTGAGATGGCTGAGAGAAGGTGCAAGGGTTCTGATACCCCACCGTCACCCGCTTGTGTCCCGCTACAGCTGGCAGGTGCTGGGCCCACGGGAGATTTGCCTGTGCTCATCCGGCACCAGAGCCCTGCAGGAGCTGTCAGTCTGAGGAGCTCTATCACTACTCTTTCTACTTCAAAAGCACCAACGTAGACCAAAAAAGTGATGCCACACACAATGCTGTGCTATTCTGGATTGTGTTTCACTACGTTGGCTCTGGGGATACGTTTCAACCCCCAATGGAGGGGTTTTTTTTTTGTTTTTTTTTTAATCATTCTGGAGGCACTTTTTGTTTTTACTAAATGATTGCTGACAAAAATATCTTTGCACATCTGTATGTGTAACGTGTGGATCAAGAAGCAATTAAGCATGGTATAATTATACTGTTATACTTGTAATTATACTGCATGATTATGATTATGCATATGTATTATGAAAACAAGATTATTGAGATAAAGACAAAATTATTATTGTGCTGTATTTCAGTTTTGCAATAACCCTTTCAGATATACCTCTGCCTAAAAGCCCAAATTCACTCAAGAGCAGGTTTAGTTCTGCCCTTTGTTTTTGGGGATTGCTCTGCTTTTGTTGAGCAAATACATTCATGTGGATTCTTTGCAAGAATTGTGATGATTTTAGCTGCAGTCTCTAATCCTATTTCAATGTGAAATTATTAATCAAACAAGGCATGTCACATACTGGACATTTCTTCAGTCCTATTTATATTTCAGTCCCTGGGCTTTTATTTCAGGACAGTAGGTTCAATAGTTTTCACTCATAGTGCTGATAGAAGGCTCAATAGAGATCAACAGCAAGCTATTTGATGCAAAAGGAAAATTGCTGCTGTTGAAAGAGTTTTATCTTTATAGCCATTCAAAGGAATTTTGTATTAAATGACAGCTTTATTGGAAGTGGTGTGAGGGCCTTTACTGCCCTTTGCACTACTAGCCAGATAGGTCATCAAGGATGTCTATCTCCAATTTGTCCAATCTGTCTACAGCCCTCTTAGGCCGGGTTGTCGGTCGATGATGGTGCTCTGTATAAGCTTTTTATTTTATTTATTTATTTATTTTTTACCATACTGAAGAGGCAATTTCCTTTGCAGCTCAAGTGGCAGTTGTCTTTTGCCTCTTTGTTCAATTAGAGGGGAGGGGGTAAGAGAACTGGAGGGCTGCAGTAATACGTCTGGTCAAAATAAAGGCTTTTTGCAAAGACATCATGTCATCCATCTCCCAGTAAATGATACATCTTTCTCTTACAGCCGTCCCAATGACCTTGTTTGTGTGGCCCTGTTAGTAGTGAGGGAGACTATGGCAGGGAGTCTGGAAATGAGTCTGGTCATTGTCTGGAGATGCGGGCAGGCACACACAGAGAGACAGAGACAAAGGCAGGGAGAGTGCACTGGTCTCATATCTGACCTGCTGTACGCATCAGGGAGGCACTGTGGCACCTTGCATCTGATTAGCCAGACACTCATTAGACCTGACCTTGGATCCCAGCATTACAAAACAGTGCTGACTTAAAGTGGGGGGGAAAAAACCCCAACACAATAAACAGGCACAGTGTTATTGCGTGTGAGGGCGGAAGCAGTTATTCCTCCCATAAACATTTTCTCCGAGAATTAAAGTTTGGGTTGGAAGGAAGATTAATATGGGGCGAGGAGAGTGTGCCAGCGAAAAGCAGGCTAGTGGAATTTAATGAGTTTTGTGTGTCGACTGGGGAGCCTGCTCGCGCCACGCTAATTACGCTCTGTAACGAACTGAGATCTGGGGAGCATCGAAGGAAGACAAAGGCTCAGAGCAGTCCGGCAGCAAGCGGCAGGCAAAACAAAAGAGCTGCATACACACATTTAAATCCCACGTGGACGGCTAGAACGAGTGTGAGACACAGAGAGACGGAGGCATGCTTATAGTATTCTACAAGCTTTCCCTGGTTGCCACCCCCATGTTAAGGGTAATGAGATGTAGCCAGTGTAGAGAGCTTGAACCTGACAAACAAGCCTCTCTATTAGGCTCGCTAGACAAGGGGTGCAAACTTCTGTGGTAGAAAATGATTTGTGCAGAGACAGTGGGATTGTCAAGATAATTGAATCAACCTCTCTTGACTTCTTGCAATTGCAGCTCTTTAACTAGATAAACAAACACCTCACCCACACACACACACACACACACACACACACAGAGAGAACAGGCACATAATATACCACACTGCCCCCTTTTGATAAGGAGGCCAACTGCAGCATTTGATCCCCAAGGGTTTGGTGTAAATGAGGAAGTCCCAGCTCTTGAAGTGGGAGTGTGTCTCATTCCTTCATTAAGCTGCCAGCGCCTGCAGGGAGTCTAGCACTCTTCCCACGCATCAGTGGCCACAGCGCACAAACAGCAAACAATCAGGCTGACTTTCAACTGTGACTTTCAACAGAATGAAACCACCCTCGCCTCCTTTCCTGCCTCTCTCCCCTGCTCTCATTCTCTTTCACTGTCTCTCCAACAGTTTCTTTCAACTTGGAAGACGAATTTGCTTCTGGCGCAGTTTAAATGAAACTTGCCCTCTTACCGACAGATTCTAACCTTTAATATTCTGGCCCTTTGTTGGCAAGTGTATATCCAACTTTCATCATGCAATATGTATCGTTATCGCCCTGTGGCCCCCTAACCCTCACTATGAAATGTTTGTGCATTGCTCTGCCCAAAGCCCAAGCTGCTTTCAGATGAGGAGATTGAATTTCAGCTTTCACTCATTACTGTGTATAAATCATGCTCCTGTAATTTGCATGCTTTGCCAAACTCACTTCATATGTATTGCCTTACTTCGCATCACGCTTCCAGTATTGCCAACATGCAACACTATTCAAACGCCATTGAGCATTTCAATTTGTTTGTGTGTTTACGGCAGAATACCGGCAGTTTTATTAAAGCCGGAGCAGCCGAATGCGTGACTGCACACCTCGTCCTCCGCCATGCATCCTTACCGTCTCGTGTTCTCTCTTCCAGCTGATTTTCCCGTGCGGAAAAGCCCCATAGCCCCGTCTGCATTCCTTTCCAATTAAGCCAGCATCATCTGATTCCAATTACTCTAATTATAGCAGCCAGGGTTGTGGGTGAGAGGGGCGAGAGAGGCAACAAGCGAGACAGAGGAGCAAAGAAAGCGAGCAGAACATGGTGAGCCTTCACACTTTAGAGAGCAGAGAGCCAGGCAGCCTTAAGGTCACTCGAACGGCAACAACAACAACAGTAACTAACAACAAAGAGTCCTTACAGCATCACAGCAACCGCTGCGAAGGTTTCACAAACACTCACTGTAGCTGGCAATAGTGAAAACACATGATAGTGACTGACCATGTAATCGCACCACACAGTCTGAACAAGGTCAGGCTAATGGAAGGACATGGGTGCTGCTAATCACTCTATGACGCGATGGGCATTCGTCCACTCAGTTTGTCTTGTAAGAGTATGTCATATAACGAATCTGTCCGCACTCTCTGAAGCCATGTTTGACACCGGGAAACTCCCATAGTAATCTGTGATGACATTACACAGAACGACACCTCTCAGGCACTACTTTTCCTCATAATGCAGTGGGCCACGATGTGGTTTTCAAAGCCAAGTGCCCAGGAGGAGATGCCAAGGCACCGGACTGCCCTGTTTTTAAAGACCTGTTTGGCAATGGTAAACACATTTCTTTCTGACTTTGACTCCCTTTGCGCCTCTGTGTGTCTCTATACCTCTGTTCTGCTCTCCTCTGTAAATACCATCCCTCCACCCATTGCCCTAAATGCCATACATCATGGAATAAACTGCAGATTTGCATTTTCTTTTATTTGACTCAAATGAAGTATTTAAAAAACCCAACTTCATATGCATATAAACAAGTGCAAACATATACTATATGCTTTTGCCTGTCATTATGCGAAGATGAAAGTTTCATTTGACAGCTGTGACATCAAACAGCGGGCCATGTTATGATGCAGATGCTGTTAAATTAAGAGCTCATTAAGGATTGCCGAGATAACAGACTGATGAGCCAAGATGGTTTGTGGAAGGGTTTCTAAAGAAGGCTGGTAGTTTCTGCTTAATCTTGACGTGTTCATTGTGTAGTCATGTGCAATGGGCCTTAGCATTGCCTTCTTACGGCTTGCGTTTGCTTTTATTTTGGTCTCGCGCGCTTGAGGCCAAGGCTCTCGATCGTGACGGCTGTGGTGATAATGGCACTGACCACAATTATGTCGTCTAGAATGGCGCTGATAAAAGATGGAATGTTTATGGAAATGCTCAGACCTGCAGGGAGACGTGTGACACTTAATTTTCTGGAGACATGAAGCTGTTGACATCAGACGCCTGATGTTTATATAAAGTCAGTCAGTAAGTCTCAACTCGTGAGGACCTCTTCCTCCTTACAGGATGCTCCTCCTTGCCGCTTCCCGTCCTCTTTCTCCAGTCTTGAGCTCTCTCCCTCCATCATGCTGTTTTGCGGACACTGATGTTCCTGTCTCTCCTGCCAAGACTCATGACATCTGTCTAGACATTTTCATACTGCTGGCTTACAAAACAAATACTCCCTCTTTGGAATAACTAGGAGCTAATCCTCTTCCATTTTTATGTGTGTCCATGTCATCTGTGTCCATGTACAGAGTCTTAAGAGTCTCTTGTTGTTGTTGTTATTGTTTTTCTGTGCCTTTACATTTGTTAATTTATTGTGTTTTCATATTAAATACTCAGCTGTATGGGTGGAGTTACCAGCTTACCAACTTTAAGTTGGCTGAAGTCACAAATTTCATGCATGACTTCAGAATTTGTCACACAGTGTTGTGTTACCACTGCACTTTAGTGTTAACACTTATTTTTTTTATTTTTGCAGAACTTATTATACCTCCTCACTACCAGCCGGTAGTTTCCCCTCATAAGAAGAGACTTTTCCAAGTTTTTCATAGAAAGGGAATGATAAAGCCATTGAACTCAGTGGGACACCCAGGGTGGGTCGTTAGTTTGCTTCCACTGTATCATTAGTGTCCATAACAAACACATTATCTCCCGCTGTACCACCCTTCTTCCGGGGCATTTAGGGTGATAATTAGACTGTAACAAGCAGCGGTCCCTTCTATATAGGTCATCCACTGCTAATGATGCTCTGACTGAAATACACACCAAGGATTGGGTTTGGAAGCTAACTATACTGTTTTTGATGGGTCAACAGAGGGAAATAAAAACAAATTTTTCCCCTTTTTTTTATTTTTTGTGCAGCAGTGTTTTTTTTAAAGCCTGGAACATGTCAGTTTTATATTATTTTATCAATTCATGAAAAATTTATGAATGAAAAGTACGTACATAATATTGAATTACACAATTATCTTATTCCTGAGCATCGTGTTAAGCCGTCCCTTTTTTCTCCTCTATATCCAATCACGAAGTTCAAACATCTGTCTGACTCCTTTTCCCTATATGTCATCAGAACCACTAGTAGAGTACTTCTGCATGACAGATGGTTGAAATTAAACAAGTAAATGGTATTTATTCACAACTTTCTTACAACTGGCCTTTAGATTGTATATGGATAAAGGATTTGGGCCAACTAATCAACACCTACAGGAGCTTTTAGGACATTCCAATCTAAATCCATAGGCATTCATATGGAACTGGTGCCGTCTTTGCATCTACAGCAGCTTCCATTTTTTGGTAAAGCTACGAGATTTTAGAGTAGTTTTCAACCCCCGCCATAGTTATTTCAAAATTGATTAATAAGGTTTGACCAAAGAGACAAAAAATGTATTTCTAGATATAATTATATACAAATTAAGACTAGTTTTCACCTCTGTTAATATGTCTCAAATAACATGTTGAAAAGTCAGAGTTTGACAAAAAAAGGGGTATTAAAACAGGAATTAATGAGCAAATCAGAGCAGCTTTCAAGACCCTTGGTTGTGGGTCTGAAATGTAAGTAAAACTCCAGATCAGTGTTTTGTAATTGAAAATCATTGCATCAGCTCCATGACTGAACCTGACTGATGTCACATAAATGTTGATTTGTTCTGAGTGGCTTTCTTCGCACAACACTTCCATTATTGCTTTTTTATTACTTTTGCTGTTGCTGTTTTCCATTGAGAAATAATTCTTTAATATATATTTCAATATTTCTGTGGCTCTCGCCTCCACTGTGTTTTCATTTCTTTGTACAGATGTGACAGAGCTAAGGCAAAGTATTTCTGCTGCAGTTAGACATATGATGCTCACATCGCCGTGTAGTTTCACATAGCAGCCTTAGTGTTCCCCAGTGAGTAGTGGCACATTAAGGAATAACAAATGAGTCCATGACCCAGGGTAGTAATTCAGGGTGTGTTTGTGGAGTAGGCAAACAGCGTATGCTATTTGCTTTGCAGTAGATTCATAAGTGAAAATTGCATTGTGCCTCCATTTGGAGAGCAGGTGATGGAGTGTGGAGGGAAACATAGAGATTGTCACTCTCCTGCTTTCTGATGATGCTATACCACTCTCCTGAAAGGCTCACACATCCTAGCTGTCATCTTAACACTGAATCTGACTTGTCAACATATTGCATGTGCCGCTTTTTTTAAACAAGAGCGAAAAAGAGCCGCGTGCACTGCTGCGCAAGTGCTTTGTGTTTGCGAGCTGAAGAGCAAGTCATCGATACGTGCCGAAGCGCATTCGTGTGACCGTACATTTCCTCACAGTCTGTAAATTTTGACCCTCGAACAGAGCTAGTCTGGCGAACACATTGCTCACACACACATGTGCAGCCTGTTGAAGTCGCTTAAGATCCACTACCACAGCTCATTTGACCCATGTACCGTGGAGTCAACATATATGACAATTTTATGATGCGGTAAACCCCATCATGGGCAGCTCTTTGAGGAACACACACCACGAGAGCAGCGTGTGTCGAGCCCCTCTGAAGTGGGGAGGAGGCTGTGGCTTGTTGGAGACGCATGGGATTATTTAAAGTGTTTAAGTGCAAAGGTCAGCGTGCAGTTTTGCTGTGATCTTAGGGACCCAGAGGTATGGCTTTCCAGCATTTATTTATTTCATTTTATGTTTTGGTTTAGTGCTCCTCCGCATGCTATAACAGCCCAGGACTGTGGTCATCCACAGAAGCAATGTCTTTGTGGAGTTATTAAAAAATGTTTCATTGCAGACAAGCCCCTGGGGTGGATCTGTGACATACATGAAAGTTGGTTATAATTACACTGTCAATGCTTCTCCTTTTTTCCAGTACATTTGGTTAATTTAATGGCAAAAGCAGATTATTTCCAGACATTTATCTGCTACATTTAGTTGTCATTGCTAACGTTTTGATTATCTTTTGTTCATTGCGTCAGCTTTTGTGAACATAGATGAGTGTGAGATCAGACTCACATCTATGTGTATTTGGTCCTTTTTCACCTGAATGCAAATTTGTATGGACATATTGACTTATTCCCCAAATTATCCCCAAATTCCTATTTTTTCACATAAGCTGTGCTGTCCTTGTTCATACTTCTTTGCAGAATTCCCTTTGTGGCACACAAACCCCTGTTTTGGAAGCACTCATCTGGATCACATTTGGCTATAGGGAGAGCTTTTCCAAGTTTGTGGCTGTCCAGCCTCACTGACCATAATAAATCTGGATTTTCACAGTCCCACGAAACAAAATAAATGGATCTTTCTATTTTGTCTTTCAAATTATTTGTTGATGTTATTATTTTTTAATTGTTCAAACATTTTAAATTCACTCAAGAATAAAAACTATTCTTTTTCACATTTGATAGGGAAAACACTTGGGCTTAAATGAATGGAATTGCTGAGTGTGAGGTGGCTAATTGACCTGTATTCACAAGTAGGAAGCCAACAGCGGTTAAATGCTTGTCCCCCTTGCCTTTTAATGAAATCACTGCACCCAAACAAAAGCAGCTTTTCTGTTTTATCCCAGCTCTCACTAAATCATCAAGAGATTGAAAGGAAACTGTGAATTAATCCAAAAGGTTAAACATTTTCAAAAGTTAAGAATGATAATAGACAAACGAGACTGAAGAGAGAATAACGTGAAAAGATGCACCGCTTGTGCGAACAGACGACCTCGCGCATGTAGAGAAAATCAAACAGTTTACAGTTTTTCTTTTACCTCACACATCTCTTACACCTTTTCCTCATTCTACTGAAAAACCAAAAACCTTCAGCACCGCTCGCTGCCTCCACATGATGTCAGCCAGGAGGAATTCAATCTCAGAAATGATATCATGAATGATGCATAAGACGGAAAAATGCATTTACCATGGCCACAACACAATGAGCTGTTGTTGCAAACACCGTAATGGAAAAATACGAAGGTTACGGTGATGAAAATATATTACGAAACCGGAAAGGCATTTGTGAATGTTGCTGAGGGAGCACGACCGAGGACATAACCGCTGCTTATAGGGAAAATCCTCAATATTTCTACAAAGAAGGGGCGAATTTGTCATGAAGTCTTGAGGGAACAGAGTAAAAATAAAAAATAAAATAAAAAGTAACTTTGCATGTATGTGTGCCTGCTCACTTGTGTGTGCATGAGTTTTGTCTCCTTTTGGCGGAGGGTAAGGCCCAACGTGCCCGTCTTCCATGTTAATAATGGATTTTTGATATGAGCTCCACATGAAATTTTAATCTCTGGAATATTAGCTCACCGAGGGAGATACAAAATCAAATCAGGGGGTCGTGATTAAGCGGGTGAAGCGCATATCGACCCATTTAAATTCACATTAACCCAGCATCAAAATGTATGAGCCATGACATTGATGGCAGACGTAATTTAGTGGTGTTATGTCTGTTTTGCAAAGTAAAGGTTTGATCTCTCGACCACACATCTGCAAAGCAGATAAAAGCCTTCAAGCTGTTGTTGAGACAGTGTCGCTGCGTTGATGAGTAAAAATAGTTATGGGCAGACACCAAAACTGTAATGTGTGGTTATGGGGCAGACGACCCTTTGTAGGCTTTGTTTTTACAAACCAATAAATGTTACTAATATTATTGCTAAGAAGAATGCAAGTGAGTGCAGTGCAGTCCTTTTGGATTGCAGTTTTTGTGTGAAATGGTTCTGATCATGCAGTCATACGATATGCACTTTGATTTTTTAACTAAAGACATATTTGTACAGGCGTCTGCGTTGCCCCAGTGCCAAACAATCATCCCCCTGCCTCTTATCAAAGGAAGTGTGTCTCATACTGTGAAGTATGAGACACACACTGAAACAGGATGAGAATCGATGTGAGCATTGACAAGGTTATGTGTACAATCCTATTTGCTAGGCATTTGTTTTCCTCTAATTGACAAAGGATCATATACAAAAAATCTTGTAAACAAGCTCCCCCTTATTGGGTAGAGCAGGAAGGGCATCCAGCAGACGCTAATGAAGGACATCCAGCAGACGGCCAGGTAACGTCCTGGATATCAGCACAGCAGTCATTTTTTAAAATGTATTTATTTTAGCAACCATGACGCAGCATCTTCATTGAAAGGTTGTCACTGAATGTCAAATTGTTTCGTGGGAAGTCATACTTCATGTACTATGAGACTTACTGGACTGGATGCTTGGAAATATCACAGAATAAAACTGGTGATTCCTTTTTTTAAAAAATAATAATAATACTAATATTAATTCTCCAGGATTTTTTAAGGGATTTTAAAGTTTTTCTGATATATTTTCACTAATTTTCAGTCCACTCATGGTACCTAACATCGAAATATGAATCATTCAAGCGTAAAAAGGCTCCTAACTCAAGGGGTCCAGCAGAGCTGTCTTTGCAAAGAACCAATTTTATATTGCAGGCACTTACTAGCAGCCTGTTGCAAAAGCAGAGCATTTGTTCCAGTTTGTTTAGTTGAATCAACGAAAATGACAAATATTTGTCCAGCTTATCCAAGGGAACACCAAGGCATTCCCAGGCCAGCAGAGAGATATAATCTCTCCAGTGTGTCCTGGCTCGGCCCGGGGCCTCCTCCCAGTGGGACATGCCCAGAACACCTCACTTAGGAGACGCCCAGGATGCATCCTTATCAAATACCCAAACCACCTCAACTGGCTCCTTTCAATGTGGAGGAGCAGCGGCTCTACTCCGAGCCCCTCCTGGATGGCTGAACTTTTCATCCTATCACCCTAAGGGAGAGGCCAGCCACCCTTCGGAGGAAGCCCATTTCGCTTGTATTCGCAATCTCGTTCTTTCCTACACTATTCACAGCTCATGACCATAGGTGAGGGTAGGAATGTAGATCGACCGATAAATTGTTTTTGTCCAAAATTATTATTAAAAAATTATTATTTTACTGTCATACACAGTTTAGGGTTAAAAAGATGCTGCTGTTTATAGTGACACTCTCCATTTTGTAAGCAGAAATAGATTTAGGGATACAAGGGTATTTAGAAAGTAGGGCATAAAGACTAACGGACTGTTGGTACAACACTACACTTTAACTTCTCAGTAATTTGGATTAATTTTGTATGTTATGGTAGCAAGTGAATTTGACCTCTAATGTTTGCACTTGTTTGCATCGGTGCAGTAAATAGCACATCGAAAGATATACCAAAAGTCCCTTTTGTGCCACAGCGCTCACTGTGCCTTATGTTGGATGAATATTTTACCAGCTACGCCAGCAGAGAGCAGATCAGGTTGAGAGAATGAGTAAAACAAAGTCCCACCACACTGTGTTAGTATTCTCAAAGGCTCAATAATGTATCACCCACTTTTGTTCCCTTACGCAGCATCTATCATCTCAGAATAATGCAGAGTAGCTGGAAAGCCATTTTCCATAAGCAGTAATGGGACAAAGATTGACAGTGTGTGTGTGTTTGTGTGCTTGTGTCTAAAAATCCCGTGTAGGCTCATGCGTACGTGTGTGTGTGTGTGTGTGTGTGTGTGCGTGTGAGAGAGACGTTGCGCTTATGAGATGCAGAGCTGTGCAATAGCATTGTGTGTAATTATGTGAGTGAATGAGTGTAGGCCTTAAAACCAAACTAAACACCTCAGTGCCTCTGGGTACCAGGACACACTTAGTTGTCATTGGCTTGGATTGCACTCGTGGGAAAAATTCTGTGGCTGAATAATGTGATGTATTAAGGTGTGCTCTGCAGCAACGTATGGTAATTTGTACGATTTTTATTTAATCAGGTAACATTGTATTCCAGCCAAATGGAACACCGCATGAGCAAGGTGAACCTCTAATCTTTTGCCCCTGAGCTTCATATTCTGCTCTTTTTTTTAAATCATTTTCATCTAGTAAAATACATCATCTTAAAAAAAAAACAACTTTGTGCCCTGCTCCAAACTTCAAATTACTTTTTGCTGTGACAATGATATTGAGAGGTTAATTAACGGGCATTTTGTTAGCCACAATCTGTTAGTGAGTGGATAATCCTGTTGCAGCTACTAAGACTGATCAATCATGTGTATCCTTATGCGAGCAAAGAAAGTAATTGATCAGACTGGTAGCTTACAGTGAGCATGACTGCAGCTTAGAAAAGCAGAAAGTCAACAGAGAAGAAGAAGGAGAAGGAAATAATCTTTTGGCATGTAAAGATAAAATAGCTTTGATCCAACTTATGCAGCACTTGGAGATACATTCTACACATGTACCAAGCATTATAATGAGAGCGCTACCATTTGATGTTGCTTTTTTTTTTAGATGCACTTACAACTTTAAATATATATTTTTTTTCACATTTCAAAATTCTGTTGTTCAGTTGCCACCACAGTCAGAAAAGGCCACCAGTTTGGTATTTAGGACCCTCTGGCTTGGGGTTAGGGTTCCTAACCACTCTGGTCATGCAGTATTGTGCAGTACTGTTGAGCCACCCCTCATTTCCTTATATTTTGCTTTTCATTCTAGCATAAAAGGGCATCTAACTCAAGGAATGAACCAGTATTGTGTCTAAACTTAACAGAAAACTTGATAAAATCACATTTTAAATTGTATCTTTAGGCATTTTATGCGTTTTTGCAACAGGCTGCTAATTGTAACAATTTGCTCCCATTTTGTTAGTTGAATCTACAAAAAATGCCAAAAATAACACAGTTTGACAGACATAAAATGATAAACTAGAAACTGAAACGGTCTCAGTGGAAAGATGACTGTCAAGAAGTCATTTTTAGAGAAAAGAAACAAGAAGAAAAGGCTGAAGTATGCCAAGTTACACAAAAACTGAACCAAAAACAACAAATCTTATGGAGTGATGAATTTAAACATTTTTCTTTAATGGAGGTCATGAAAAAGGTGAAATAGTAAGGTTATATAGCTGTCTGTAAAACACGGTGGAGGCTCTCTCATGATTTGGGACTGCTTTTCAGCCTCTCGTGTTCGGGACCTAGTCAAAACTGATGCAATTACAGAATTAAGAAATCTGGATAAGCATCTGATCAGCATGACAATGATCCCAAATACAATACAATAAAAGCATACCTGGATTTTAAAAAAAAACACACAGCAGAATAACATCAGTCATGGCCCAGACCTCAACATTTCTGAAGCAGTGTGGGATATTCTTTACAGAGAACAGAACAAAAGGCAACAGCATCCAAAGAAGAGATTTGAATGTCCTTCAAAAAGCCTGGATAAATATTCCTGAAGATTACAAGAAAGCTTCCCTATAAAAGTTGAGGCTATGTTAAAGAAAAATCCAATGGTTTTAGTACAGGAAATGTGAAAGAAATGTGTGGTGGCTTAGGACCTTTGGGCAGTGTTGTCTGTTTGCCTGCATTTGAAGTGAATCCAATGGGCTTAATGGAGTGAGGGATAACGAATTTAAAATGCAGAAGTGACCTTACTTGTAGCAATTCCAAAGAAAGTTTACGCAGAGATAGAGGAATGAGTATCCGGGAGAAAAAGATTGAGTCAGTAATTTTTTTAGTTTTTACCACCTGTCACATGATTTGCGGTGCCATATTCCTGCTCCTTCTGCTGTAGACAAAGCTTTAATGGGATACTCCCACTCACACTGAAATGCGTCCAAAACACTAAAAAGAGTTGATGTATCTCTAGATTACAAACAACATCATCTTATGTGCGATGAAATGCAGATGATGGTGTTACTAATGAGTTACTGATGTTCTACTAATTATTACATCTGCTCACTTATTCTTGGATATAGTTGCATACAGCAGTTTGAATTAACTCCTCTCTGATTCTCATTTCCCTGCACTCGAGTTTTAGAAATAAGCTAATAATTCATGTTTTAAACCAATCATATGTGCTGTCTTCTTAATCTTTATTTTTTTGTTTTCCTTAATATTTTCTTTCACTGCTGATAACAAGTATGTTTGGATGTATTTCAAAACAACAACAAAAAAACGAACACATTGAGACCTATAATCAAAAAAAAAGAAAGAAAGCAAGGACTCGGTGCGTGCGTGGGTGTAGCCGTCATTATATGCAGTGTTAAGCGAGGAGATTGGTGTTGTTTTGTTTTGTTTTCGCTGCTTTCTTAATCACAATCAAGCCTACAGGTGCGCACGCCAAAGTGATTACAGCAGTGCTGCCCACTAAGCCGATTCAGTTATGAATTAGCAGAAAGATGTTATCTATAAGAGAAATAATGAAGTAGTTTTAATACAGCTGCTAAAGAACTGGCAACTATATGCCTACATAGCATGATTGCAGACTTTAGCTTAAACCTCTGTTAGTGCCCATTTACTGCAGAACTATTAAAGCCATGTTTAAGTGACAGGTGTTTCGGGCTGTTTGTTCACACATTATGTGGTAATTGGATTGTATAGGCTGCCCTGAGTGATGGCACAAATTCTTTGCCTCGTAGCCCTTCACAGCCCTTTGTTTCTAACAGAAGGTTTGAATCAGAAATATGGATTTCATCAGTCCTTCAATGAGCAGCCGAAGGACCTCACGCATTACCAGCTTGTGCTCTTGTTATCTCTTTTTTTTGGGGCATTGTAACATGCTGTTCTGTGATTAAGCCTGTCTACGTTGGAAGCATTTATGCATATTTTGAAATGTAAGGTGTGTTTGCATATGTCCGCTTGTTTGTAAAGATGCGTATCAGATCGAGCGAAACACTTCCTGCCTGCAAAGTTTCGCCATCTGTCTGTGAAATCGGACTTTGATGAATACATGGAGCCGTTGTAGAGGCCAAACTTTGAATCTGACGGGGTTTTTTGCGGCGCTGAAAAAATAAGTAGCTGCTATTTGTTTGACTGGCAAAAATAAACAAGTAAATTCTAATTCTCACATCAGAGGCCGACCATGAAACCTTTTGTACACTTGCAGCCTGGCTGTGCTAACAGCTACGTGCTCTTTAAATGACTGCAGAAGCAGTGAAAGACTGCAGTAGGGATATATAGTCTTGGATGTGGACCGGGTTTGAAGTCCGGTGTCACAGAAGGTCTTCATAATAGACAGAATCACTACAGAGTATTGAGGAAGCGTTTGACAATAGCCTGTACAAAATGAAGTAAAATGATCCAAACCATCCACTTGAGAGTAGAAACAGGCAATGTTGGGAAGCACTCATCAAAGTGCAGCAAGCTGCCCATCTGACTTTGCCTGCTGTTGTCTGACCAGCTGACTAGCCAGCTGACAGAATGATAGGTCCTTTGTAGTGTAGCTACTGTTTTGTCTCTGAATTCTCCAGCTCTTCACAAATTAAACTCAAATCTTTTGAAGTGAGTTGATGTGCTCATAGGCTTCTTCTCTCTCTAACTCCCCATTCTGCTCCTTCCTTCTTCTTGGTTGGCCGGCTTGTCTTTTGAATGCATTCTGCAGACTCAGGCTCCCACAGCAAGATCTGAGTACAGAGCCTCAACCTATATACAAGAGAACAGGAACACTCCCTCTGGCATCTGCAAACTTGTCAGCCACACATCCTCACAACAGCAGAAACACAACAACTATTGCTTCCTTGCAGTTTTCTCCAACCAGTCAACACATAAACCATTGTCTGTGGCTTTAATTGTGCTCCTTCAGGCTGCTGGTTAGTCACACAACAAGCCAGTGTGGCATACCTGAGGGAAGTGTATTGTGTGTTTGTTGTAGCAAGGATTGACAACTTTATACACACGTATACCCAAGCACATATACGCTTGTAGAGTGTGTATCTGAGCTCAGAGGAGCATCCAAAAAGCCCTATAGTACCAATTATACATAGAGCTCTTTACTCTTGAGCAAGAAAAATGGATAGAGGACGACAGGAGAGACGCCACGGAAGCAAGGACGGACAACGCTTGGTGTACAAAGTTAGGAAACTCTCATTACTGAAAGAAAAAAGGAAGAAGGTTAGTAAAGTGATTTAGAGGAAAAAGGAATGAAAAGATGTGGGTGCAAGGTAAATCAGGGAGAGAAAGGATTGTTGGAAAGAGACTGAAGGTGACTCCGAGTCTCAACCTGGATTTGGATGGGGTGCCCCGAGTCAAGTCACATATCTATCTTTCTAACGTTTAACAGTTAAATGGATACAGCCCTGAGAGCCCTATAGGCAGAACGAGAGACTTCTAACGCCCGACGTTTCTTCTCCCTCCAGCGTTGTCAAAAGGCAACAAGGGCTTCCTTTAATGTGCCATATCTGCCTGTCATGTCAGCTGCCTCCATCTCTCTTTCTCATCGGCTTTCCGTACCCTTTCATTCCTTAACCTTTTGCACGTGATCTGCAACTCCTATTTTCTGTTTAACCCAGCTCCTCGCTTTCTTTTCTCTTCCTGTCTAATACTCTCCCTTCCACGTAGAATGGTAATGTTCTCAGAAATTACAGTGAGGTAAACAGAGCAGGGTGTCGAAATGAAATAACTGCTACAGGGCTGTCAGCTCTAGCGAGGGGCCCATCCGTCAGCAGGAAATGACATGTCGCACCCCCCACCGCATTTACCCCCCCCCCCCCCCCCCCCCCCCCCCCGTCCCGCCATTCTCCCTTTCTGTCACACGCACAGTTGGATTCCTCCTGTCCTCCTGGTGGCAAGGTGAAGGAATTATGCTCATCAAAGCCCCAGTGCAGCCTGGAGCCTTTCCATTAACCTTCCACAATGCTGGTCAATGGCGAGAGAGACATTCAACCATCGACGCGCAGAAGAAGGAGGCTCGCTTACACGACTTGAAACACACACAGAGCCGAAACGCATACACGAGTGTACAGTAATATAGTCTGCATTAAATGGAACAAACACACATAATTACTCCTAGATGGCCTACACACAGGTGCACGCAAGCGCACACACACCTCAATTACCGTTTCATTCATAGCGTGACAGCGGAGCATGTGCAAAGGCTGACATTAAAGGAAATTAAATCTCCTTGTGGAATGGGCCAGCCCATCTCACCTCCCGTCAAAATACTCCAGTTTCCACTCCTCTCCATAACCTTCTCATCTGGGTATTTAGGGCTTTGTGATGCGGAACGTCATCAAAGAGAAAACTTAGCGATGCGGCCGTGCGTAGACGAGGCCTCCCCCGCGATAATCCCCCACCCCCCTTGCAAACGGAGCCCTCTACTTTTAGCCCACGCACACAAATTACCGCATCACATTCTGTCCTCACTCTTTCACTGCGTGCGCTGTCTCGTGCTTATAGGAGAAAGTGCTTTCATTCGAGTGTGCGCGCACAAACTGTCTTATCATTGGCTTAGCTCAATGAGGGAGTCAGTCAGTTAACTCTTTGATCCGGACCTCCTTTCTGCATCGGAATACGAAGCCTATTTGACATAATCCTGAAAAACATCAGCTCACGTAACCAATGAAATTCAAAGGAAGGCGCAGCTGCAAGGGTGCACACACTGAAGGGACTTAGCAAGAGAGTGACACATGTACAGTAGATTTTTACAGACAGATTTAATTAAGCTCCATTCACTGCCAAATCCCGTGTTATACAAACTCTTGCGAGCTTTTTCTCTCACATGCTCCAAAGCACCCAAATGTGACACACTTGTAGAGTAAGGAGGTGGAGTTTAGTTAGGTAATTGAGTTTCCTGGGTAAAGGAGAAAAAAGCTGTGGTCTCGGGCGCTGGCTTTCTCCCAGAGGTTTTCATCAGATCAAACATGTCCTGTCAGATAAGACAGCTAATTAATCAGGGGAGGGACCAGTCCTGTCCACTGACGGATAGAAAGATGGAGGCAAGAGACTGGTGGAGACACTTCCTTTCCTCTTCCTTAACCTCTACCTCCATCATCAGCAGAAAGCAAAACAGGACAAAGTGAGAGAGTGTTGCCTGTAGAGTCTGTGAAGACTCTCAAAGACAGTGTTTACGCAGCCTGCAACTGAAGTAACTCCACAACCCCCAGCTGAGAAGATGACAGACTTCTGTGCTGAAGTTGCTGTTTACAGTACTGCATGTGCGTATGAAATATGTAACTGAGAATTCACTTTTTTTTTTTTACTTTTTTGAGGCCAAGTCAGCTGTTTTTCCCAAATAAAACCATATTAACTGACTGGGACCTGGCGTCCACATATGCGGACATCACATTTTGGGTTATTTAGACCAAAATACTCAATTTTGCTCTACAAGGGCCTGATATCCACTTACAAGGACATTATACTGCTACTGTTCTATCAATATTTTAAACAAATATCCTCAGATGTGGCTCTTATTTTTCTTAAAAACAAAAATAAGGTAAAAACAAATCTGGTAATTCTTTGTTTTTACATTCATCGGGCCGCAATCAGCCCAAATATCAAAGAGAAATTTAAAATGCATGCCATGGAAGAGTTCAGGTCTTAGGAGGTTAAACTAAATTTTAAAGGAAATTCCAAAAGGTTGATCTGGACGTAGCGTTTTCAGTGGGAGAAACATTTTGTCACTCATCCATGTGACTTCTACAGTCTCAGCTGACTGCAGGTTTCCCCAACCTTATAAACAGCACATTTGCACAATAACTGAAACCAGTTATTGTGCAAATGTGAGGTAAGTTCCTTGATCATTAATATACAAATTGTCATGACCATTGATCAATAACCACTGATTAAAGCCCATTGATGAATGACCATTGATGAATGACCATTGATTATTGATCAAAGACCACTGACCAATGGCTATGAGTATCATTCACAGACAGTAGGGCAATGGTTGCAATCACAGCATTGTAGGATGGCGAAAGATGTACCCATAGGCCCCCTCCTCAATTCAGAGATGGTCTTTCCCTTTTCACATAGTTAATCTCAAAACGTCATTTGCCCTCAGTTTTTCTTCTTCTTCTTCTTCTTCTTGTCTTGTTGCCAATTTGTAACATTTATGAGCCTGGACTTGGCAGATCCACGCCTTAAAAAAATGTATTTATTGATTTCATTTCATACATTTTTATGCGCACGTGTCTTGGAAAATTGCTGTTGTTATTCAGAACAGATTCAGCCACCTTCCTCATTATTAGATTGTAGACCATGACACAGATTATTACTGCCTTTTTACATGATGGTGCTTAAAGCTCCTCCACTGCTCACATTATTGATCTAACCTGACAAGGGAGGCTGCTCTTACAAATCAGAAGGAAATTAATTTATAATTTATTGTATCACACATGCACATTTAAAATGAATCGTACATAATAGATGAATATTTTACTTTTTGTTGTTTATAAGACTTTAAAATGAACTGATATTGTTTTAACATTTCACACTCTGGTAAACACTAGAAGTTTTACCTTTTACTGATGCAACAATAACCATGTAAGTGTCATTAAAATGTTTCAGTGCACATTCTCTTATTAACTTAGACCATGCCTCTGTGTAGTGGAATTAACTCATGATGATCCCGGCGCCTTTTGAATGAAAGGTTGAAAGACGCGAGTGTGAAACAGATCAGACCTGGCTGTTTGCCTGATTAGAGTGGACTGTTGCTACCTGCATGTTGGAAAGATGGATTGAATGTTATTCGGTTCATTTGAAAGAGTATATGCTAATTTGCCTGTAGCATATATGATTAGAACTAAGGGCAGCACAATGTAGCTTAATGCTTAATTAAGAGAGACTGACTGACTGGTGGAAGAGAAATATAGATGGAGGCATAGTTTGGTGGCTTGCCTGGCACAGGCAGTGACTGATTGGCTGGTGGGGCTGTTTCCAGCTGTTCTACTGTAGATCTCAACGGGCTTTCTGTTACCTCGGGCTCACCCCAGCACCAGCTGTGCTTTCGTACCTAGCTTGCAGTAGCCCCTGGGCACTACACTGAAAACACTGTTGTATAATACACAGCTTTTCTTTTGCTGTTTCTCTTGATGTTTTACCTGACCACTAAAAAGAAACAC
The DNA here is from genome assembly GCF_963576455.1 of Neolamprologus multifasciatus. Classification (NCBI taxonomy): domain Eukaryota; kingdom Metazoa; phylum Chordata; class Actinopteri; order Cichliformes; family Cichlidae; genus Neolamprologus; species Neolamprologus multifasciatus. The sequence goes on along the minus strand of NC_140459.1, from coordinate 12,823,509 downwards.
CCAGAAGATGCCATTCAAGCTGTTCTGAATATATCCACCATGCTACTTGTTAAATTGTCATAATACATTGAATGCACTAATACTTGCACATGCTTAGAACCAGTAGGTTTGCTACATTTTTTATATTTCTTTATTGCATTTAAGTGGAATATGTGAGTGTCAGCAGGGCCAGATGTCATGCGAGCTTAGCCTGGATTTGGCTGCACAGTTAGCAGTATTGCAACACGTTGCGTGATTCCTCACGACCCAAAGCTGATGTATTATTTCATATTTTCTGCAATTGATAGTGATGCATTATTTCTCATAGCATCTTCTCTTTTCCTTTCTTCTCTTTGCCGTCTGTCCAACCTCTCCCTCCTCTTCACTCCTCGAAATCTCTGGCACTGCAGCAACAAGAGCAGGACCCCACCAACCTGTACATCTCCAACCTGCCAGTGTCTATGGATGAGCAGGAGCTGGAGAATATGCTGAAGCCTCTGGGTCACGTCATCTCCACAAGGATACTGAGGGATGCCAACGGGGTCAGCAGAGGAGTCGGCTTTGCCAGGTAAACAATGTTAATGAAGCTAGTGTTAAATATCCCTCCTTTCAGTCACTACAAATGGTATGCCAAGCTCTAAAAGCCAGATCATTTCTGTAATACAACTCTGTAGCATCTCTCTTTATGCTGCACACCTCGACTTTGTAATAGGCTTTATTTTAAAAATGCTAAGTCTGAAGAGTAAGTCGAGATAAGCCTGCTGGCACACAGTAATCAGGGTTATTTTTTAAAACTTTACAAAGCTCCCTCCCGAGCCACAGAAGACACTATACAACTGTTGTCACAGGTTGAGGAGTGTTCCTTGTGGTGAGTAAATCTAACTAGGACTTTTACCCACTGCTCACATTAAGATCTGCCCTAGTTCAGCTGTGCCCTGAGATGACTCGTGTCTTGTTTTTGGTACTAAATTAATAAAATACACTGTACGTGTACTGGCAAGCACACGCTTGTGCATTGTCTGAAATATGAACTGGTACTTATGTAGCGCTTTTCTACTGAATTTGAGCACTATCCACTACAGGCCTCATTCACCCACATATTTGTACAAGTGCTTTTTTCTGTGCCTAAGCACATCATGTTCACACGCTCACACTCACATGATGGATGCATCAGGTGCAACTCAGGCTTTAGTATCTGGCCCGAGCATAGTTCGACATACAGGTTGGGCTCAAACCACTGACTTTCTGATTAGTAGACGAGCTGCTACTAATATGCTTTTCATTTTAGACAGTGCAAATATGAAAATATGATTTGATTCTTCCTCTAAGCCTGTTTGTCCATCCATCTGCATATGAGTTAATGAATGCTTTCAGCTGTGCATTCTCAAAAATTAACAGATACCACCAATGATTATATATAGTAATAGTATATATAGTAGAGTAACGGATGCTATTTTCCCCCAAAACAAAGTCTGAATGACTGAACAGTTTGTTTCTTTTTCTACTTAGAAAAGTTTCCACTTCAGCTTGTTAATCCCCCAAAGTCATAAACCGTTCTGTCCTTGTCCTCGACAGCAGCCACCAGGCTCTCATTCCTCTCCACACATTCCTTCCCTGTTTACCCAGAGGAGGCCAATGACGGCCACAGAACCACCATCTTGCAGGGATTTTTCTTAATCACCTGCTCTGGCTGAACTCCTCTCCTATTCCCTGCTCTATTACCAGGGGTTACAGCAGACACACAAACAAACACACAAAAACACACACACACACACTTGCGCACCAATATGAGCATCTGCAGAGTTAGACCTTTACGCAGGCGTACACACTTGTGAATATGCACGCGTGCATGCTCGTGTGCACGCACGCAAACACGCGCTGAAAAGCAAGCTCTCACACGGAGACACAGGTAGGCAGCCTCCTGCAGACCAACAAGCAGAGCACAGCAACAACCTGCCACAGGCCACCTGTTCAAGAAGCTCTCGGTGGGAGGAGGAAGACGCATGACGGAAAGGGAGGGTGAGACATGAGTGTGAAGCAATGATCAGATAAAAACTAGCTAATTTTAGAAGTTAATATACAGAGGAAGAGAAGGTGAATGAATAGAGAAGGAATTGAGGAAACTTTTTAGAAGACTGAGAAATACTAAGATGAATTAAAATTTTCCATGAGCGTTGGCGTGTGATGAGTAAAGAGAGTACAGGTCAGGAAAAGGGTAAAAAAAAAAGATCCAACCAAAGCAAAAATAAACAAACAAAAACCAACACAATTGAATGTTTTTTATGAATTGGAGAACTCCCATTAGCTGTGTCGACAGACATACAGACAGCTGCTGAGGGCTGGGCTGTGTGGGGCATTAGAGAGAGTAAACTGAGCTAAGTGTTTGTGGGCCGATCCATTACTGTTATCAGAGCCCATTACTCCAGCCCCAGCACTAATCATTGCAGACAGCAGCACCTGATGCCATTAACCAGCAGCGCACACAGAAAATCCAGCCCGCTTCACTGTCTACCTGGCTGACTCTCTGACTGACTTGTTACCCCAAAAGCTTGACTGACCAGCAGACAGTGAGTCTGACTGGTTTGCTTCCCTGCGAGTGTCTAACAGCCTGTCCGCCATATGCACTTCATGTCTACTTACATCCTTGCCGTTTACCTTCCTGCTGTGCAGCTGGAGCGAAAGAAGGAAAGATGTTATTGTGTGTAGGAAGGCTAAAAAGTGCAATGAAATACAAAGAGAAGCTTTGCTTCGACATTCAGTCAGAGAATCGCTAAATAAACAGCGAAGAAGGGGGATGCATCCAGCTGCTATTGTAAGCCTGTCTCTTTTAAAATGGACAACAAAAGCATCCCAACAAACAACCTCAAAACGGCTTGTGCTTTGATAATGGAGTCCACACCACAAAAGTCATTATTTCATAAGCACTACAAGGTTGTTAAGCTTGAGCGATAAAGAGGTTTGCTGTGCTTCAGGCAGATCCTCTCCGTGTCACTAGCCTGCCTCCTAAAGTGAGAGCATTATGAGGCAGTAATTTCCGGGTTCGTAGGACTGTGCTGAGATTCAGTGTTTGGTGTGGATTAGGAGCATATTGCCAGCATATGTTGTAAACATAAACACTCGATGTATGCAGTTCCCGGTATATTCACTTCAGCTTTCTGATGTGGCACCTATATCAAAAAATCTATAGCATATAAACAGAGATAAATAAACAATGAATCAGAACAATGATTTCTTATAAAATTAATTAATTAATTAACCAGCTGGCTGCTCTTGTACTTCAAGTTTAGTAGTAGTTTTTTTGTTTTGTTTTGCTTCTTTTGAGTGAAAATGTGCTGCGTATAATTTAATGTCTTTTTGAATATTATTTTATAAATTAAAGTCATTTTTAGAAACTCGTTATGTTTTGCAGTGGTTGCTGAGGTGCATTGGTTGGTTCATATCGGCCTTTCACTAACACACGTGGAACAGAAGGAAAAGAGTGAGGACTGGGGAAAGGGAGGATACAGGGTCAGTGAGAGATTGATGATGCCAGGAAGTGTGAAAGATTATATATTCTAAAAAGAGGAGTAGGGAGGAGAAAAGGGGAGAACTATTTTGATGTGGATAGGGCATAATGTTGAAAGAAAAGGATGGACACAGTGGGAAGGAAAGGAGGGCACAGAAAGTGAGAGAGATGGGCCAGGAGAGAGGAAGGATAACGGTGAAAGATGGAGGAAATAACCAAGGTTGAAAGACGGGGAAGAATGAGAGAGACGTCAAAAAGAAAAGGTGTAGACGGGCTGGGAGTAAGATGGATGAGATGGAGAGCGCGATAAAGAAGCTATGGTAAAAAAGAAAAGAAAGAAAGATGAAGGTAGCGATAGCAGAAGGATGGGAGACAGAGGACAGGGAAGGGGGAGGCTGACAGGATGATATGAGTATTTTAGGAGGTGAGGGAGAATAAAGCATGAAAATCTGGAAGGCAATGAATTCTGCACATTCCAAGCGCATATTACCATAAAGACATGGCATTCAGTCAAGCCTGGATTTAAAAACTCTCTCATTTTAATATGTCTTCTTTGCGTCTATAAGGGAATCTGCAATATATGCACAACACGGATCGTGCAAATTCATGCAAAAGGATATTTGCTTTTTAATATGTTACTGTCTTAACACAATTGAAATTTTCAGACAAATCCATTGCACATTGAAAAAGAAAATCCTAGTATTTTACTCATGTAGGCTGTAATATGGAAGGTGTTTAAAAATTCTTGTAGCACACACAGTTAAGCTGCAACTTAAAGGAATATTTTGATATTATTTGCTCTTACATCAACTTGTAAAAGAAACTGACAATTAAGTTACATCTTTGGATTTATGGTCTTTCTGTACTGACTGAAACCCTGTATCCCTTATACCTTTTCAATGTCAGATAGGGTGTGTGTGTGTGTGTGTGTGCGTTGTAGATCATTTGCTGTAACTTTCCGAAAGCAGCCAGCCAACATTCACGCCCACCTCATGCCACAGCTGCCCACCTCATGCCATGAGCGGCCAGCTGTGTGGAGGTGAAAGAGGAGACAGCCATTGTAATTGTCTTTCAAACTTTTGTTGTTGCTGTGTGTCCACCTGTGGAGCTTTTGATTTGTAACACTGAACGCAACAGCGAGGTGTGTGGCCCTTCTCTACAAAAGCCGTTCTCCTGGTTTGGCCACACACTTTTGATTCCCAGTGTGGTCAGCAGCAAGTCTGAAGAAGGTCTCCCAGCCCTTAGCTTAGCTTTACAGAAACGAGTTGCTCTCAAGCACACGATCATTTCTTTAATATGCCAAAGTGAGAGTACAAATTGTTCTCATTTACTGGTGTTCAACTAGTAAAATTTATTAGCCTAGGGCAATAATTCCCTGTAGTTGTCACTGTGAGGCAACTAGTCTAGAATTCATGAATGCAGTGCTCTCAGCCCATAATAAGTCACATTTACTAGGAAACACCCACCAAGGATTCTGATTAGTTTTTTGAATGCAAAATTGCATAGAAAATATGTATGTGCATGTGTGTATACTGGTTACATCTCCTATTATATTTCAAATCTTCGGAGCTTAAGTTGCTCAAATTTCCTTTAGGGTATCTGTTTATTGTTGCAGAGCAGTGTGTGTGTGCGTGTGTGTGTGTGTGTGAGAATGACAACAACAACAACACTCATATGCATTTGAAATGTACGTTTTTGATGTTATGTGTGTATGACATTAGTGTGTGTAGGCTTGAGATGTGAAGATCAGAGCCCCCCTGCTGGCCAGCTGCTTGGCCTGTATATACTCTTTGATCCTTTGGTTGGAAAAGTGGAGACGAGTCAATCAACTTCCTGTGTTCTCTTTCATCTTCACACTGGAATTGCCTTTTATAAGCATGTAATTTCTACCTTCCCGTACCACCCCATCTTTCACGCCTTTCACCTACTCTACAAAACTTTCTATGCTTTGTCTTTTCTGTTATGCGCAGAAAAGGACTGCATAAACACCTCTTTGCCTGAAAGCCCTGAATATCATTATGAACCTCTGACTCATGTAACCAGTGACTTGATACAGCAGATCAGCTCTCGATAGTCTCACTGCACTATTAGTATGAAAAGACTGATGCTACACAGCCAGCAGGACACAGTTTAGGGGGTGCTGCTTTATGGTTGTAAATGTGTCATCAGTGACACTATTTACCCTGCCATCTTCTGTGTGGCAGGGGTTACAGTCAAAATGGAAATGATGTTGAGTTGTCAAAAAAAAAAGAAGAAGATGTAAACAACAACACTGCTCTCTGTTGGCCGAGGTGACGCTCGCCTCGATGTATTATGGTTTACCAGCAAAGCGTTTCTCATTTTTTTGTCAATTAGTGGCTCAATTTTCATTCTGTTTTGTGTCATAAAGAAAAGTTCATTTTGCCAAAATGCAAACTGCTACGTCTCCCACATTCTGTAAGACTTTTAGGGCAGATGATAAATGGAAGGTTTTTAATGGCTCCAGAGTTTTATGCTTTTAAACTTCTGCTACAAACAGATAGTTAAATTGAACCGTTCATGCCGCATGTCGTTGCAGGATGGAGTCTACAGAGAAATGTGAAGTAGTGATACAGCACTTCAATGGAAAATACCTGAAAACCCCACCAGGCATTCCAGGTGAGTCTCACCTCTTTTGCTTCACATTACTCTCACATCACCCCTTCCCTTTCTTTTTTTTTGGGTGGGGGAGGCACCGTTTTGCAATAAGGAACTGCCTTTCTAATTCACTTATGGTAATTCCTCATCTCAGATCTGCCGGACAGCTTGATAGATTGCGTACACTGCTGTTTCTGACATCTGAAGCTAACTGTCGTGGTTCTGGCTCAATAGCTGATGGTTCTATAGGTCTCTTCCTCGCTCGCTCTCTAACGTCTTCACTCTGTGTCACCGTCTCTCTCCCTGGTGGTGCTCAGGCTGCAGGCTGGAACTTCTCGGGCAGGAGAAAACCCTCTTAATATTCACACTCATGCCTCTCTGCTGTTCTTCGCAATCTACTTAAGAGCTTGCACTCTCCCCTCGTTCCTCTTCTGCTCCTGCTCTCTCTGTTGCGGTGTCCTCTCGCCTTCCTATCGCTCCCTTTTCTGCAGTCACCCTAGACAGTGGCCAAGGAGAAAGCAGACAGGGAAACATGGGTGAAAGAAAGAATAGCACAAAATGGAGACAGATGTAGAGACGAGATTGTACCTCGCTGTGCATCGGTGCTGAAAGAGGCATCACAGTTCCACAAGTAAGCAGGCAAGGCATTGGAAAAAGAAGCAAGTCTCCAGGGGAGTGAGAGTATCAAGAGGTGGCAGTGGAAGAAAAGTGAGTTGGAAGGGAGTAAAGATATGGGTAAAAAAGTGTCAGAGGGAAAGGCCAGGATGAAGAAAAAATGCTGCTTAAGCACTTTTGGGGCCAGGTGCTGCAGCAGAGTCTCCCGTGTATCCCAGCAGGACATGAGGGCCAGACGGGGTGATACCCGAGGAGATCTCCTTCACCACTGTGGCAGCTATATTAACACTCACACCTCCAACCAGCAGCATAGAAACAGACCCATAAATCGCTCTCCTCTATCCAGTAATATCTCAGAAAGACTGGATTTAGAATCTCCGTATGTGCTCAGTCACTGCATAGCCAGCAGCCATTAAAGGCAAGGTGAGTGGTTATATTGAAGTTGAGCCGTAATAGGAAACCTTTAAAGCTGTAATATCAGGCTGACCTTCCCCTTTAAGGGTCTATCTCCCTGCCGCTCAGGCTTTATTATTGTTAATGGATTGTTCAGGCTTGTGCCAAGCATGGAGATTTACCGCCCTGATCGAGGAAATCCTTCTGTGGAATTAAGAATGGTTACGTTTACAAGGTCTGCTCTGGTTCAGTGCTGCTATGGTCCCTGCTAAAAGGTCTATGAAAGCTTCTCTTTCCTTGCTTTACACCTAAACTTTTACTGTTCTTCGAGTTGTTGCCATTTGTGATATGTGGTGATACGGTACTTCCAAAGGTTGCTTTTGGTTTATTAGCTTGGGCTTTAGTTTTGTAGTTTTTGTCACAAGCCTTATATATTCATCTGAATTCACCGGGAATTTGGGAATCTGATGAAATGGTTCCACGCAACCTGAAGGGAACAAGCCGACAAGCAGTCAGAGAAGCTATGCATCCAGATTATAGCAGCCAAAACTTGAGTAAGCAAGTCAGAATTGTTAGTCAAGTTCCTCTTTGGATGTGGCAATTGTGTAAAAGGGGATCAGGTCAAATACTTGAACCTTGTCGGACTTCTTTAAAAAAAATTATAACATCCTTCCAAATACCAGAGTAAGTAACACTTATATGGTAGATGCACAAAACCTATAAGGTAGCAGCTGAATTTTCAAGTTTGATGTGCTGGTATGCTGCAGATCAGCATAGATGTTCTGATGATGAATACTGATAGAGTAATGCTCCCTGTGATATTTTATACTTTTTCCATAGTTTTCAGTTCACATGAGGGTGGGGTGAAGATGAAGCTGTTCTTTTTTCCTCTATGATATAGTCCATGTTGACTTGCTGTCTCCTAAATGGAGATTTCTGGACATTTTGCTGTTATCAAACTCAGATGTTCCTTTGCTGAGGGCCCTAGGGCTGTTTCTGTTTCTCACAGAGGGAGAGCGAACAGCCCTTTAGTAAAAGTGTATTCTTGTGTGTTGGGTTGCCTGAAAGTGCACGTGTTATGCGTTTGCACTGCATTTGTATTGGCCTCAAATTTATGCGTGTTCACATTCATGCACGTGTATTTAAATTTCTGCATTTCCAAATGGGTGCACATACATACCGTGTGCTGACAGTCTCTGTGTGTGTGGGTGCCTGCATGCATCCGTGCGTGTGTGTGTGCGGTTGTGTGTGTGTGTCATTTTGGTGGTATTTCCCCAGAGCCCTTTGCTATGCAGGGCAGCTTCTTCATCCATCCTACTTTGACAGCTCAGCAGCACCCCCCGGGGGGCTCCCACCACACGCAGCACAGGCGGAGTGTGTGTGTGTGTGTGTCTGTGTGTGCGTGCATGAGTATGCTTATGTGACAGCTATGACTGTTACACTGTGTGAGCCTTGACACACGCACAAACCACATAAGCACAAATATGGCCATGCACCGCTGACTTTGACCTCAGTGGAATGTCAGCATCCATATAATGCTAATGAGAAACTTCTTTTGCTTCTTTCTCTTACCACCGTTTAGTGTTTAAAACATGCTCTCAAGCATACACAACACACATGCATATATACACGCACACATTTCTCAATCATCAGGCTTACTCCCCCAATCCTCTCCAGCCGATATCTGACAAGCCTCTGCATTTCCGGCTTAGCCACTCAATCACACTGTGTCAAGAGATGTGGCCGTGTGTGTGTGTGTGTAAGAGGGTGAGTGTATGCGTGCATATGTGCAATTGGGGATTGTACTAGCTGCCTACCTCCACCCAGGTGTGTCCAGTGCCAATACAAAAAGGATATTGAGTTGTAACCTTGCTGTCCCATACCAGGAAGTAAATATCTCGATGTCAGGTGCCAGGTCATCTGGTAAATTCAACTGACCATGGGAAAACAAACCAAAAGGAAGTCACCATGTTGGCAGGAAGTTAACCGTGAGTTGCTGATAACAGACCAACACAGAGAAGAGGAATTGTGGAGATGCTAACAGATGGCAGCTAATAGCGCCATAGACTGAGTCCATACACTTCCTGCTTAAATTTTAATGTAATAACATCTGACTTCCTTGTGATTACATGAGATATTAAGTTGATCTACAGTGTGAAAATATGATAGCAGATGGCAACTAATGATACTTAACAGCTTCCCTTTTCTTCCCATTAGGTTTTCTAATGAAATTCTATGTAATTTTCTATGAGATCCAACTACATGCGCTACATAGATACACAAATGAACTCATCTTTTGATCCGTGGTAATGCCATCCTCTCTGAATGCTCATTTTGATCAGAGATGATGTAGAAGTGCGTTAAACAAGAGCTAGTGCTTTATTTCTGTCTGCAGTAAATGTCAATTGCGAGAAGACATGTCGCATTCTGAGAACTTAAAGCGAATATTCGTGTGTGTGTTCCAGCAAGTTCTACAGAAATGCGTACCACAGTACTCGCATATGGATGCATCTAATCAGCAGTCCAGGTCAGGTTTGTTTGGTGAGGCCTGGTTGATATGAGAGGTGCATAGCAGTCGTCCAACAAACCAGTCACCGAGGCCTGCTCTAGCCGCTCTGCTCTGCCCACGTCTGATTGTGATTCAGAGAGAGGGACATGATCGATAGCCCTGATGGAGCACCACAGCTGTTTAGCTATTCTGTGCAATGCGGCAGCCGCTCTCTCTGTCGCTGTGGTCGGCGGTGAGCGTGCATACAGTATACGTGCACACAAATATAACCTCATACACAACGCATGCACACAGATGAAGAACATGTCCTTTACGCCCAAAATATACATACCGTGTGTCGTTTCAAATATTGACGCACGCACGTTCTCGGATGCTTCCAGCTGATGCTGCACATATGAATGAACATGTGATTTCTGGCTGCGCGCAGAAATCGATGGATTGAATCACGCGAGCACGATCTCCTCCTTTTCTGAGAAATGGTCAACTTTTAAGTTGGAGGCGAGAATAAAGAGTTATCCTTGTTTTTAGTGGATGTGGATTTACTCAATAAACAAAATAAATGGAATTTATGAAATGTGACTACAGCTATAAACTATACTGAAGTGAGCCCAACAGGGACGCATTATGATTTACACTGCAACCCTGAGCACTGGGAAAGTCAAAGGAAGCGCAGATAAAAAGTGATTTAATCCGCTGGCTCCACTGAGCCTTGCTGATTAAAGCCCTTCGTCCCACAATGCATTAAACAGCTTAGAGATGACACCCTATGGTAAATGTAATTCAGACCAGAGATACATTAGCCATTGTTTGTTTTTTGGCAGGTGAGTAATAACATGTACATACCTTACTGTGTGGCGGCAATGGCAGAAAGAAAATTGATAACCTGCTCCACTGAATTGTGTCTCTTTATGTTTTTTAACTTAATTTTAGAGTCAGCAATCAAACCATAGCTAAATAAGCAATGAGGTTACGTGCAAGTAGTGTTGAGCATCAGAAAAGGGCAGCGCCAGACTTTGATGAATCTAACATTCGCTTGGACGTCTAACTGTGCAAACAGAGATTCATTCCAGACTGAATGTGCAGTAACACTGCAGCTTCTTCCTTTTCACTTCCGCTGGTACCGCTCGCTCCGTTGTCTTTCTGCCAATATGGCAGCAGAGCTGCGAGTCGGCTCCAATATTGTCCAATGGATGCTGGATAAATAATGAAAACCACATCAGGAAGCAGCCACAGTGGCCTTGGGAGATGGAACGAAGCGGAAACATGCAATATGTACAAGCTTTTTTCTTTTCTTTTCTTTTTTCTTTTCCTGTCTTTTTTTTTAACAGAACGCTGGCATTTTTCTCTCCCTCTCTGTTTTTGCAATTTCCACTAGTCTCTGTCTTTCTCTGTCCAAACTCTCACTTTGCCTCACTTACTCTGTCAGTCACAGTGCTCTGTTATACATAAGAGGTTAATTTAGGCCTACAGTAAAAGCCATATTCTTCAAGGACACTTGTGGTGAGTGCCAGTGCTTTCCCCACCCTCGAAAATGGTTATTGTTGTGTCTTTCAGAATACTGATCAGATAACCAGTTTGATAATTTGTCTGTTCTGCCAGAGATCTAAATAACACCCAGGGTTTTATAAAAAAAAACACTACATCTGTCAGGATAACACCAGACAAAATATACAGGGTGCACTCTTTGCCAACCACCTGTTAAATAAAATATAGTAAAGACAGGCCAAAAAAGTGCTGCCCCACCAACACTTTCCATCATTATGTGCGGATCACAAGGCCTGTGCAGCTGAGGTTGGGGGGAATTGTTGCTGGGGGTGGGTGAGGGTGCGGGTGGGGGGCAGTTGCAGGAAAGAAAATTCCTCCCTGTTGGCATCCTCACCAAGGCAACAGTGCCAAGATAGCAGAGACAGCCCACGGTATTAAAACATCCCTCACTGAATTAAGGCAAGTCCCAAATCACTTGGTAAGTCACAAAAAGCCCTTCTGAAACTGTCAGTCATACTTGAATAATCTATGTTAATTTCTGCCATCCCTCCCACATTCCCCTGGCTAATAACTGGCCTGTCGGCGGGCCTCATCTCTCTCTCTCCCCTATGGCGTGTAGATTTAACGTGCAGCCAAGTAGGTTGGCGCCTTGGCTGTCAGGACGTCTCAGACATGGCTGCCTTTCCAAGTACGTGAGAGCACGCGTTTCCCATGATGCATCTGCGAGTCATGTGTAGTTTGTGTTCTGTGAATTTTTTATTTTTTTTTTTGCAGCTGTTGTTGTCCTCTCCTCGTTTTTTCGTCAGAAACGAAAAGGTCAAATCCATTATGTATTGATGATTAATTTACCGCTTCTGCCGTCACTCAGTGCGAGCCAGCCATAGTTCTGTCTCTGTATGTGATCCTCAATGGCAATCAGACAGCTTTTCAATATACTCCGCCACAGATAATAAGTGGCCACAAAACCTCAGCGCTTTCCTCGGGATATTGCATCATAATGAAATCTGTCCTCTTAGCATGAACCTTCCACCCCCACCTCTGACTTCACCCTCCTCCCATTAGAGGCGGGACACACAGGAAGTTATTATTGGCATGCCCAGTAAATCAGACAGCTTCCTGAAAAAAGGATCAATTTCCCCCGATGCACTTTCTCATTATAACCTTATCTCGCCTACAGACAATAATCTGGATTTGTCACGCTTTGTTTGTTTTGCCACTGAACTGTATCATTCATGAGCAAAGCCAACGGTTAGCAGGCAGGAGGAGGAGAGCGGAGCTGCTCCGAGTGGATCTGTCACTGAAATATAAAGTATTCAGCTGCTGCTGTTCCCTTCCACTGAAAATGATATAAGCCCTTTGATTGGCTTCAAAGTTTGTTTAGGCAGAGAGGAGGTAGCTCCGACTCCTGGAGGGGTTCAGGCGAGAACGATTGACTTTGCTCTCCACTCAACCGCATCTAATGTGGATGGAGACAAAATGAAGGAGAGTTACTACGAGGAGAACCCCCCCACACACCCACCCACCCAACAATGGAGAGTAATAGAGAGAAATATAGCAGGAGCACAATGGAAAGGAATAGATTAGGAGCTTTGGAAATGCGACAGGAATAAGCGAAGAAGATAAAAGAGAACAGATGGGGAAGGGCAGAGGGGGAAGAAAGTGATGGGTGGTGCATGGAGCAGAAGAGAAAGGAATGAGGGTTGGATCAACCTGTGCTTTTGGAAGGTTAAATTTGAGTAAAGTTTAGGCTGCTGCATCTCCAGCAGACGAGATGAAAGGATGACATTGACTGTACGACCGCTTCCTGAGCTTGACCGCCGCGACCCTGGCCCAGCTGTCCGCGATGTTGATCCCCTTCTATTTTCCTCCCTCTCACCCCGCTCACACCTCTCCTTGCACTTTTTGTTGCCCTTGCTTTTATACTCTCTCTCATGGCTCCCTCCCTCTCTTATCTGCCCTGCCGCCACTGTCTTTCATCCCTCGCTCTCCCTCTGCACGTACACCCATCCTTTCAGCCTGCTATTCTTCGTACACTCCTGCTCAGACGTCCCTAATGCTCATCTAAGTTACCTGATACAGCTGAGTGGACACAATATTAATGCAGGAAAACTAAGCACCTGAGGCTTCTTTTATTTATAAAGAGCGTTTTTCCTCTATTCTCTGGTTGACATGTGTTCAGTCTGTCCATTGATGTGCTCGCCTCTCTGTTATGCCGTGGATTCACCGTGTGGGCAGCTGCCAGTTGTGTCAGAAGTTTGGAGGTTCTGTAGGTTAAACATCAAAGTGGAGTAACAACAAGGTTGAAAGCTATTGTGAACATGGCTGAGAATACCGTCTCTAGCATGTAACCTCATTACAAAATAAGCCGGTGAAGGCCGTGCTGGCGATGTTGTGCTTAAAATGGAAACATCTCGGCCTTTCTTTAACCAAAAGTCTTTAAGCCTATCAGATTTGCTAATGAGAAAGTCCACGCATACGAGCAGACAGAGATGTTGGTAATGACAATTGTAGCTGCTAACCATTAAAGCAAGGCGGCAAAACTTTTATTGTTAATGGCGCATTTCGTCCCCGGTGGGAGCGCAACGTGCTGCACGAAGCACGAGCTATCACAGGAGAGGCCGTCATAAAATTATAAAGTTAATATAAAACCGCAATAAAAGCAACCTGAAACCTGATTAACGTAACGGTGTGTGTTTAAACAATTAAAGTGAGTATGAACAGCAACTAAATAATAAAAAAAAAGTGTCAAAAACATAAACCCACAGGATGGAGTGAAATAATCACACACTAAATTTGAAACAATAAACGAGGAAGAAATAAAATAGATGCATTCATCCGTAATTTTTCTTCTGTTTGTCCAAATCATGGTCACACGAGGCACCGGAGCTTATCCCAGCTGTCACAGGGCAGGGTTAGATGTCACAAGTCACAAGTTTGTCACAGTCCCAGTAGTTTGCACTGTGACCTCACAGTAAGAAGCTTCTAGCCCCGGATCGCTAAGACCTTTCTCTGTGCTCTTCTCCCTGTGCAGGTTTTCATGGTTCAAAGACGTAGATTTTAAATTACCAGGCTATTCTAAATTGTGAATCTAAGTGTGAATGACTTTCTTTCTCTCTACGTGTTATCCCTACAATATGGTGATGACCTGTCCAGTGTGTAACTTGCTTTTTGCTCCATGACTGGAAGGATTGATAGTCGGATATTTCAAGCCAACAGCAGACCATTAAAAAAGATCATCAGCATGACTATGCCAGAGAAAAGTTGTGCATTATATTAAACCAAGGGGCAGTTTTAGTGGAGAAATGTTGCTTTTAGCAACATCAGGGAGCTCAGCTCTTAAGATCTATCATGATAGTAATCAATTTATAGCAAGGTAAACTGTAGAAATACAACATTTGTGTGAAAAACGTAAGGCCTATGTGATTGGCCAGATTGCATTGCGTTGCTGCAGGATTTGAGCCGGGTTCCCTCTACACGACTGATAGGTTATCAGACTGGCTGCATTCAAGTCAGAGAGCTGCTCTTTTAAGTGGTTTGGGCTTAATCTTAAGTCATCCCCCTCTGTGGGTTTCCAATTTCAAGTACGGATGAAGTGCAGCAAACTCAATGCAAATACATTGCTTTGTAGGTTGCTAAAATTACTAAAGGCTTTAACCAAGAACAGCGGTCATGTCAATGTATTATTAAACAAAGTTCTTTGATTTTTTTCTATAACTTAGGAATGTGCAATGGAGCACAGTTGGGAGACTGAGTAGTGGTTGAGTTTCTTACCCAGGAAACTATTTCATATTTGTTTATTCTCTAAATATTATACTGGCAAGCTCCGAAATCAGACTGTTACTGCCGTAAGAAAAAGCCTCTATCTTTTTTTCTGCTCCCTAATCCAAACTGAGATCTCCACCACTTTAGGAAGATGATGCTGTGATGTGCACATTATATTCAAGGATCCCTAGATTCTTGGTTTTAGCCATCAGTCAACTTAATCTAATGCAGGACCTGAGGCAACGTATTTCTTTTGCAAAGAATAATATTCAGCCTCTCAGCAGATACAGTGGGTCACTGAGCTCATAGCCTTCCGGCCAGCTTGCCCGTCCTCCAGAATGAAGATTAAGTTTGCTGAGGAGGATAATCATGCTCTAAGGTCTCTGTGGTATGCAAGCAATTCAGCAGGCTTGCTTTCTTTGGTTCTGTTCTCATCTACTCTCCATCTCCTGCACCTGTCTTTATGAAAGATCAGACTATCACAGTGAAGTATCACAACACAAAGCCGATGGTTTACAACTTTCCTTTTTTCCTTTAAGGGACATCTGAAAATGGATACAGATAGTGACGTACACCTGGGTCATCTGGGTGCCCAGAATTGACTGA
Organism: Neolamprologus multifasciatus; assembly: GCF_963576455.1. Classification (NCBI taxonomy): domain Eukaryota; kingdom Metazoa; phylum Chordata; class Actinopteri; order Cichliformes; family Cichlidae; genus Neolamprologus; species Neolamprologus multifasciatus. The sequence continues at coordinate 12,808,039 of NC_140459.1, read as the reverse complement.
TTTTTATCCTGTGTGTGCTTGCGTAAGGGAAGCAGGAAAAAAAAAAAAAAAAGAAGCAGCAGGCATCAGTTACACCACGTCAGTGTCACCGTCCCAGGACACAGAGGGCAGTGAGATAAATCTAGCTGCTGCCCCCAAAATAGAGCACGGGCCTCCATTAGAACAGGACGCAGACTGTGTGGGAACAGGCAGAGGTCACTGTGGTCAGCAGAGTTATTTCTGTTGTGCCACCGGACCTCTAGGAGTGGACGCCCATTCATTCATCCGATTGCCTGCCAGCAGGTTAGGGGACACACGCAGAGACACACAAGCGTTTAAAAAATGCACCCTACATGCTCTACCAGTGGACCATCAGCAGGAGTGCGACATGTTGTATTTGGTGAAATTTACTGTGAAGGTGTCTGAGTTACCACTTCTGTGGGGGTTTTTTGTCACCCGGGGATATTTATGTCTTTTCCTTCCTATATGAGTGTATTTATACGTGAGCTGCCTGTTGGTGTTTGAGCCGAAGGACGATGGAAACACACCTGGTTCCCGGTGACCTCATGTCTCAGACACAGTGTCTCTCTGTCTGTCTCTGCTTCCCTTGCTGGAAGCGCAACACATCTTGGCCATGCTATTGGATCACACTAGCAGTTTAATTCTGCTGCTTTTCAGCCCGTATAGGTGATTTACGTTAGCTCGCAGACATGACTGCTCACTTTTTGCCACGGCAAAAACATCGACACAGACAACGCACAAAAGGAAAGTGGATGAAAATGCCAGCAGAATGATTTCTTACAGTTTCTTTTTCCTTCCTTTGTTCTTTCCTCTGCCTTCCTCTCATACGTCCACACACGCACACTCACAAATACACACACATCAATAGTCCATTAGGAGTGTGTTGCTTTCATTACCTCCAGCTTGGCCCTGAGACAGCCTTCAGAGTGGAGTACAGCAGAGCGGAGCTGGCCAGGATTGCAGTATATATAGAGAGAGGAGTCTGGTAATTGCCAGCTCTCTGTTCTCTCTATCCTGTGCGTCAGGTGGAAAGTATGAATCTGTGGTATCTGGGGACCACCCTGCTGCGCTGCGCCACATCTCGCTACAACTGTCTGTGCCCCCACCGGGCACAAGTAATAGAGGGAAAACAGTGAGCTTAAAGGCCTCAGAGAGTCCAACAACTGCCACTCTAACAATACACACTGCCATGGGAATAAAAATCCTGCAGCCCACAGTAACAGTGGAAATGATATACCCTGCCTACAAATCTCACTTTTTATGTCGTGCTTGTTGCATAGCAGTAAGTACTGTAAGTGGTGTTTTTTTTTTTTTTTGCTTCTTTCTTGAAGAGGAATGTTTTGTTTTTTTTGTTTCACCTGCCAGGAGGCACGAGAAAGAGTCTGGTAGCAAAACGTTTAAGAGGGGCGAAAACATTCAGAGTTTGCTGTAAAAGTTCAAGAAAAAGTTACCTCCCACATAAATGTGTAGCGCTATAATATTGAATAAATATAACAAAACTGTTATTGGAAAATTATTTGCCAGCCGCCATAAGCCTGTCTTTCTTTCATTACTTTTGGTAATGATTTGGTTTTTTTTGCTTGCAACACTGCGGCGAATGAAATACACTGACCTGGACTTTAAGCTATGACTGGTCATATTGTTAGCTGCCTTAAATCTATTTGAGGAGACATTCGATAAAGCTAGGCAAGGTCGCTGATCTGCTCTCTCTTGCCATTTTCTGTCTAAAATAACATTTTATTCACAGGCTCCTCCGTGTGTATGAAATCAGTGGGCTGGTGTGTCATAAATCTCCTATATTATCTTTTTGATCTGAGTTATTTTGTAATTTCGTATTTGGAAATTCCTGTATTAAGAGGGAGCAGTAATTGTTCCTTCATCTCCCAAGGAATTTAAATGAAACAGGCCCTTGATGGCTGATATTCATCTTTGGAGACAATCTTGCTTCTATTATCTGGAAGTAGTGCTGAATCCTGGCTAGCAACAGTTCTTACGCGAGTCAGGTGCAGCTAGTCGGTACTAGATGTATTTACACCACTGTAAATGGTTTAGATTAGGTTTCTGGCTTAATTGTGCATTCGGGAGATGGTACACATGGCATCTACTGCTACTGTCAGTTTCTCAGGACCTGTTCTGTTTTCACATTGGAGCAAATGGACATTGAATCTGTACGAGGGAGCTAGTAGGCTTAGGGCAGTTTAATGTTCGATCCCACTGAGTAGGGCATTTGTGTTCGCGCATACAGCTTTGCTGGAAAATGTTGGAAAAGTTTAAGAGGGCTGCAGCGCGCGTGCGAAAGTGGCTACAGTCTCAACTGTGCAACTGCACAGTTTAGATTGGTTCATAGACCCCCCTATATGTGGTCTCTAGCTGTAGCCATTACTCTGGGGGTAGAGACGCCACATGAGGAAATTTCCATTATCCATTAGGTAATATTCCGATTGGCTGGAGGTGAATGCAGCCAATTGGAGTAGGTGGTCATGAATAATGCAAGTTTTACATAAATTGCCTCTGAAACTGCCTGTTGGAGGAAAGATGGGGACCTTGGCTGCAAGGAAAGATGGATTTAGAGAAATCTAAACAATTTTTGGTTATAAAATGTCACAGGTATGTTTAAAATGGACAAATATGGTTGTATAAAAATAAATCAAACAAAGCCATTCCATTATGTGCTACTCAGGTCATTTGTCAAAGAAAATGTATTACTCCACAAAAGGCATCATTGCTTTCAGGCAAAATAAACAAAGAAAACCTATTATCCTTATGTCATTGTTAATCATACCTACAGTATAGAGTGTATAAAAGTATTTTCCAATATCGGTCTTTTACCAGCTCTTAATATTTGTTGAGATGTTGCTGCAGCAGTCTTCTAGATGGTAGTGATGTGGCTATGATAATGCTGCCACATTCGCCGGGCCCCATCATGATCCTCTTACACATAGACGCGCATTTTTTATCAATTACCTCGAGCTAGTCATATCTCTCTCTTAGCCCTAGATGTAATCTTGCTACAGATGCATCCAGATCAATTTTTCAGGATGTCTTATTTGTGGAGCGCACAGCGGGCTTTGCGTAGCGGGCGGGTGGGGGTGTGCAGTCAGGGTGTATCCAATTTCAGGCAGCAAAGCAAATGGCCTTGGAGATCAAGGATTATACAGCAGATTTCTAAGTCGAGCTAATATTGATTTGCTGTGCCCCTAGTGAACTCCAGGTTGTACCTTCTCCATGTAAGCTTTTAAATGTTGCTGCCTTAATGGCCCTCCTCGTCAGTATGGTCCCTGATCTATAAGGCTGCAACAACTGACCCCTATAAATATGGCCTTTTGTTTTTCTAGATAGCACTGTGTACTCAGTGGACTAGTAAGACAGTGGAAGGTGTATATGGTTTGTTTTGTTAAGGGTAAAGTATCGAATGTAACTGATCTGTGGTTTGGGTTTTTGTTTTCTGTTTTTTATACAACTATATAGACAGATGAACTACTGTAGCTTAAATTGTGGAAAAAGGTTAACCTTGGGGTCCTGCCATCTATTGGGATGTAACTTTGACACGTACCACCTACCAAAGCATCCATGGAGACCACACCTTACAGAATCTGTTGCTGGGGTAATTGCATTGATAAACTCTTTTTCAAGAGTTTTATATTATTCAATAAACTGGTCAAAATCTACAGTTCTGCCGATTAATCACCCGTTCCGTAAAGAATCTGATGCTAACATCTCGGTGCCAGATACCACGGCATGGCTTCAGGGGTCTAGTGGAACCTCAGTGGGTCAGGGCTGCTTTGGCAGCAAAAGGGGGAACCAACACAATATTTAAAGCAGTTTGTTGTTTTTAATAGTAAGGCAGACAAAGAGCTGGGTGCATACATCAGAAATACACCGCGCATCTAGTTAGTAAGTGACAGTTTGAGTCACTTACTATAACCATGCGACTCTCTCTTATTGTACCTGCACTTGAGAATAATAGTCAGATATTTGCTCCTTTGCTGCTCTTCTCGCAGTCTTCATCTGAGTAAATGTGCTTTATTGGATTCTCCTCACAATACAGCATGTACTGATGAATGTCCTACCACCTAAATGCATAATTCTTCCATAGAAACTTTAAATTTGAAATTCAGATGCTTTACAGTGCTGTGCAGCAAAGGCATTAATCACAGAGTTTTCATCAGTTCGAATGGAATTTGATGTGCTGTCCCATACTGAGCAGTATTCTTGGCACCCCTCTGCGACTTCACGGTCTCCATCTCTTTCACCAGTCTGACGCACAGAATTAAAAGTTTGTCGTCCTGCCATTTAGCCATCTGTTCTCCAACTTCTGCCTTCCTCTGCTTTTTTCCCCCTTTTCTCCGCTGCACTGTTTGACACTTCTTCTCTCTCTCTCTCTCTCTTTTTTGTCCCACACATGCATTATAAAGCGCTGAATACTGTACAGCCACATACTGAATGTTTGATAATTGCTTTTGAAAAAGAAAAGAACATTTATTTCAAAGTCTAATTATTCAACAATGTCCCCGCCTCTCCTCCTGAAAAGGAAAAGGAAAGACAGGCAAGAGGGTTGAGCTGGGTGTTGGGATCTGGTTAACTTGTCCAATAGACCCATTATGAGGTAAAATCAACACTGGGGAGTGTTAGATGTGTGCTAGCGAGGGGAAATCGTGTCCAAATCCCTTTCGTTCGTTCAGCCATTATAAACAAGAAAGGATTAGCCGGCAGCTCCCTGCTGGGACAGTGAATGGATGAGAATAGGAAAGGAGAGGGAGGCTGCTCCTCTCCAGCATTATCCATATAATAGGCCAGGGAATTCAATAAGTACTGGCCTCATCAGACCTCATCAGCTCCCCCAATTAGGCTGCACATCATGGCGACTGGCGGGCTAGTTGCTGTTGGTGACAGATGAGAGCCAGTGTGGAGATGTGCTTGCCTCTGCTGCAGTGCTGTGCTGCCGCACATTCTTGGCATCATTGAGGTGAATGCATCGCTCTGCGCGTGTGTGTGTATGTGCCTGAGACAGGTGGGTAGTTTTGGAAGTGAGAATCGTAAGCACTGATGAGTGTCATTAGTTTTACATCAGTATTTGTTTTGCATCTTACCGCTAATTTACAGTCTGCACTAACTGCCAGCACTTCCTGTGCTGTACTTCTGTTGTTGATGCTGCATTGATGAGCCAGCCTCAACTTGAAGTAAGCGCCGCTGTTTGTGAACCCTGGTGATATCGACGTTGTGTGTCAATATCTCTACCCTCCCACATTACCTCCCTGTGTTTCCCCAAGGGTCAGGACATGTGGAGGGGAAAAAAACACAGCTCTCCCACATCGATTGGGGCCCATTAACGCAGGCTGAGAAAAACAAAGCCTTTCATCACGTCTGAGATGTTTAGGCAAGGACTTACTCAGACTTGCTCTACACAGGTCAACCCTTCTTTCTCGTTCCGATATTGCTGTCTCAAAGAGGACAGAGCATAGCTATTATGGGAGTTCATGTGTTTTTATTTTCTTCAAAAGAGATATGTGTCATCAAGCTCCTGTCATTTCTTTGTGTTTGTGTTTTCTTTTCTTTTATATAAAGACTGAGGAGAAAACAGTGAAGCATGGACAAGGAAAAAAGCAGGGTCAGATTTTGGTTTACGTTTGATCCATTTCTTTCTTAACAATCTGCCTCTAAATGCTGGTATTTGGTTTCTTTAAAGAAAAATATCCATATTAATGCCAAAACCAAATAAGCATATTCAAAGCAAACACCGTGTAACGCAATAGAAATAAGAAGGTGTGCTGTTTCGTCTGTTTAATTCACTTCGGTAGAACGACCTTCAAATACAAAATCAAAATCTTATCAGTAAATGCAATATTTTTTTGCAGCTTCCTCAGAAAACGGTTGATGTATTCGTTGAACCCAAAGACGATGCCACTTTGCAACTTTTTTGGAAAGACTGAGGAAAATTAGTGTGAACGCTACTTGAGAACAAAGAGAATACCTAAGAAATGAATGAATTATGAGTCTTGGGAATGTCTGATGCACTGTTTGAAGTTGAGACATACATGGGTCTTTGAGACAAAGATTATGCATGTCTGACTTTGGACCTTACTGTGGCTTTTGAATTTCATGAAAACTGGCTTTGTGGTGCCGCATATGGGCCGCTTTTGTTTATGAGAATTATTAATTATACAGTGAATACTTTTCTTCCACTGTTATATTATTAAGACCAAAAAAGCAGTGAATGTAAAAAAAAGAAGAGGAAGAAGAAAAAACGGATAGAAAAGAAATGCACAGTTTAAAAATTTTTTCTTGGTGTGCAGGGTGTAACAGAGGTTAAATAATACAAAATCTACCAGAAACTAGATTTAATAGTTTCATGGCCATGGCAACGACTCTTTGTGATCTAGAGTTAAAGCAGCCGGTTCCATTCATAGAAAGCTGATGAAGTCATGAAGCCAGCTCTCCATACTGTAACTGTTTTTGTTGTTTCCTTTTTATTGAAAACAAATCTGTTTGCACTTAATTTACAGTTGGTGTAGTATAAGAAATATGTACAGTGTATAACAACATAAGTGTGTCAAAGGCTTAAATAAATGTAACATTATGTCTCACATGAGTGTGACCCATTCATCTCAGTAATCAGGAGCAAATATGACTACTGTAGCTACTGTAAAATATAAAATATGCTCCTTTAACTTCCAGTCTCACCTGAATGTGAAAGGTCAAATCTAACACAAGTTAGCTAATGAAATGAAAGACGAGAAAGAAATAAAGATTTCTTTACTTTTAATTCATTCTTTTCAGTAGTGATGCTTAAGTCATTTGGGTTAGTTTGAAGATTCTAAAAGCAGTGATAATTTCTTAAATATGGCTGAAAACGAGCCAGAATAGAGAGAGGATGTCAGTGCTGGTGACAGATTTCTGCGAGGGTGGGGTGGAAGAAAACAGTGCAGATCTTCCTGCGCCGTCTTTGGGTTTGTGTGTGTTCTGTATGTTTCTGAGTGAGCATAAAAGAGTGTATACTATACGCGTGTGGGTGTGTGTGCATGGCTGCTCTTTTGAAAGTGAAAGAGCAAAGAGAGCTGCACCTGCAGCTTCTATCAAACAGTGGAAAGCTCCTTTCAGCACAGCTTTAATTACAGTCTCTGCAGCTCTGCTCAGCTCAGACAAGCCGGTCTCCACGCAACCAACCAAATGCTCTCACACATAGCCGCCTTCCTCTGCTCGAGACCGGCCTGATCCCTAATCAGCCGCGGTGCCACTCTTCATCGATCCCCAATCAGTTACAGTAAAGGGGACTCTATGGAATCCCCCATGCACACTTCCCCTCCACCCTTTCCCCCCTTATTAGTCGGTGCCCTTCTTTCATCGATCATAAATCAATGTCACTGGTAGCATTGATCGTCAATCACCCCCAGTGACATTATTGATCTGGCTACCCGCAGCCCTGGGCCCACATTGCAGCCCGGCTCTGGCATATTGATCCTCCCTCAGATACAGTATTGAGGCTTTTTATTGATAATTCATTTATTGTGCTGTAATTTCATTTTCTTTCCTGTCCATACCGTTGTTACTGGAAGCCCCTACGGTGGAAACCTAGTTAACAGACACACTGCCTTTTGTGTGCTACTCTAACTGATGTGGCTCTTTCATTTGCAGCGTATTTTCTGCTTATGTTCAAATGTTGTTAGCAATTCTCAAGCACGCTAACCTAAAGGTTATATAAGCTAATAATAAAGAGAACCAGAAGTTTCGGTCTGTGCACCACCAGGGAAATTCTCAGAGAGAGGCAAGATGTTATTTAAAAAAAAACACCCAGCATCCACTATTTCTTCAGAGCTTTATACTAGCCAATAATAGAGGACTGTTTGTAATGCACTCCTAGTGTGAATTTGAGTAACTTTGTTGAATGTCAAGCAGAGAAGTGCTGAAAAATAACCCGCTCAGCAAAACCTCGCCTTGATAAATAAACCTACATTTTGCTGTATATGATAAGGAAAGGTGTGTAAAGCTGAGTAAGATGCTAATATGCATTCAGGCTTAATGTTAATGCTAGATATAAGTGATGAAGCCTTCACAAGAGACTCAAACCTCCCCTCACAGAACAATAGAATATATGATACATTTTAAGGCGTACTGTCAGAGCTTAAAGTTGATTTATTCTGATTCTGATCCAGTGTCATATATACTGAGAAATATTTGCTGTAGGTCTGGTAGATGGGCAGTTCAGTTGAATTACAAAGCGCTGTATGATTCATCTCTATAGATGGGAGTTTTCACGGGTCACTGGAGGCGTTGGCAGTGTTATAATACTCTGCTAACAGGGACAGAGCTAGTTTCGCTGTCTGCCCACACAGGCAGTGACACAGAGCGTAGAAGCACAAGTCAACCCCCACAGGCAAAGTCCGGCAACAACTTCTCTTGTGTCCTTCTGCCACAGCCAAAAAAGGGCAGTTTCACAGGCCAGAACTTGTTTCACACCACAAGGTCAAGCCAGTGAAGGCTTATTTATTAATTCCCTAAAATGTTCATTTTTAGGCTGGGTTAATATTTTAATGCTATTGTTTATCTTTTTCTGAAAGTTTTAATAAAGAATTATTATCCCGATATAACCATATAACCTTTAAAGGGAACGTTTACCCTAAAATCAATTGTACATATTTGACCTGAGGCTTGTAGTGTTGTCAATCCATCTAAAATATTTTAAACTGTGAAGCCCAGTGTTAAGGTTATCACAGATGTCTTCTTCTTCTCTTGAATATAATACATTTAAATAGTAATTGTCACATGGTGCCAGAAGTACCAAATAATACATTTTAAAAATTTTGTTGAAATGTCTTTCAAAAAATCATGCTTTACCAACGTGCTAACCTTATTTACCAGAAATCCAGAAATCTTTGTTGTGAACAGTTTATTCTAGAAAATTCCAAAACTACGCCCAGCAACAGTGTGACTGAAGAGTTAACCAGCCAAGAGAATGGTTGGCAACCAGCGATTGTGAGGGAAAAATGTGTATTCCCGAACCAGCTGGAAAGTAGTTGCTGGTGACACAGAGAGGTTCCTAAACCACAACTTTCTGATTGCTTTGGTCACTTGCAGATTGCCACAGTCACCCGTAGTTTGCATAGAAGATGCCAACTTGTCTGCAGAAACTCCCCATTTACTCTCTAAGCTGTAGCAAAACTTGGAAAATTATGATGCTAACTAGAAATGGAGAGCATTCACCTTTAAAGTAAAAGGTGTGCCTTTGAAATCAACACATTTCAAATGGTGCAACTTTTACTTTGCAGACGAACGGTCTCGTATGTTGCACATTTTCAACACTCCTTCGCAAGTAGTTTGAAAGTATTTGCAGACAACCAAACCAACCAAAGTAAATCAATGAGGTTTTCCATGTAACATTGTGCACTTCATTGTGACTGATTTTAGGGCACATGGTTTCCAGGTGGTTGCTGACCAGTCTCTAGACCTGTGCAAACATGCCTTTAGCATTCAGTTTTATAGCGATTGCCAGCAACCACTCACATCTAGTCAGGCAATACACATTTCTCCCTCACAGTCATTGGTTGCCAAATGCTTGCTAGCCAGTCACTAGGCCCATGGGACTGTAGCCTACCTGCAATGTAAACATTAATGACATTCTTCATCGGCTGAGCTGTAATGTTAGTTTTGATTGGCAGATGCAAAAACTAAAAGAAGAATTCATTGAAAGTTCTATGAAACTTCTCACACCGGCTTACTAGTGCTTTGAGTTTCATACATTATAGCCAAAAAAAGGTAGACATCACAGCAGCCGATGTCTCCAAAGCTGGGTATCTCATACAAAGTCAGTTTAGATGGCAATACAGGCCAGTGGAAAACTTTATCTTTAAAAACCCAGACCCAGAAGATTCTCATGCATATTATAAATTATTTGAAAAATAAATCTAGTCTGTTCTTCCAAAGCTTGCTTCTTCAGTTCAGTGGGGAACAAGTGATGTAGCTTTTTGAAGAGTACAACACATCATCAATATCCTTAACACCAAAGTCTATTTTTCCCACTTATAGATTTATCTATCTGAAGTACTGGCTTAAGTTGCCTGGTGTGTATTTTCTTGGATCTTATTTCAGATCCACTCTACAAATAGTCATTTTAATCTCAGACCCTGCTCTTACGTTTTTTGTGGCCACTTTTACTGTAATTGCCACCCTGGCCAGCTGTATAAAGTTGGTAGTGATATTGAGACCTAGTGCAGAAACAAAGATGTTGGCAGCGTAGAGCAGCTTGTGTGGCTTTAACATTAGAAACATCTGCCACCGCCACTTAAACATTGCAGCTGACTGCAGGACCCAGAAGCACTCAACTATGCCATTTGGACCGAATGCAGTGGGGACTGTCTGCCTGTATAAATGTTATTTCAATATACGGATGCAGGATTGTGAGCCATTCATTAGAGCTGGCAAACACACATAAGCATAACTTCGACTCACTCACTCACAAACTTCTGTCTGCACTTGTTGTTTCTAGTAATTTATTTACTCACCATGGCAACCTTAGTGTTGGGAATAGCAAGTGGAATTAGCTGATTAAGCTAAAATGAAGTTCTCGTTACACCGGTACATCAGAGCTCGTCTCCCAGGAGTCAGCGAGCAGCTGGAAACCCCTCCTCCTGTTTGGCGCTGCACTGCACTTGTGGCTCTCCAATTTAATGCAAAAGCAGATTAATCCAGAGTCAGTACTTGAAGTGCAATTATATTCAACCCATATTTTCAGCTGCTAAAATAATTACAACTCAGTGTTTAAGCAGAGTATTGTTCACCTTTCTGTTAGATCATTTCGCATTGATTTCTGCATATTCCTTGGCAATTGCATTTTGTATTCCCATTACCACGAGATGGTTTCAGTCGATTTGAGTTGTCTGCGCTGTTAGAGACTGACTCAGTGCCAGACCTACATGGAGGTCGTCTCATCCATCAGCTTTGTTTATTTGTCTAAATTTGGTCTGGATTCGGTGCTCTGCAGTGGATGGATGGATGGATGAATAGACAGAAGAAAGAAAGAGAAAAAGAAAGGGAGTGAGAGATGCAGACAGGAGATAACTACGACAGAGAGAAATGCGATTGAGGGAGATGGACAAAGAGAGTGAGAGATGGATTAGCATGTCAGAGACTCCCTACGTAACATTACTCTTGTTAAGTGTGCAATAGCTCATCGATCAGGCTTCTACCGCCCGCATGCAGGGCTCTTCCTTCCATTTCCCTTCCCGTAATCCATAATATCATCTCAGACCAGAACTGCATGGCGTGCTGCAGAAGCCCTCTATGGAAGTCTAAGCAAGCACTGATCAATAGCCATTGAGCATTTGTAGCAGATGCAGGATGAGAAGCAAGCTGTTGTTGACATCCTTCTCCCTATGCTCATCCCACTCAAAGAGATGAGCTATACAGTATGGATCGGAAGAGTGAAAACTGGACTGTGCCTGTCACTTCTAAACTCGGTGAATCTCTCCCCTCTGTCTCTTTCTGTCACCATCTCCTCTTGTCTCGTTGTCTGTCTATGACACTGTATCTGTCCTTCCATCTATCTCCCTTTCCTCTTTGTGTCGCTCTCTGCCATGCCTTCCTCTCAGCGCCGGCTCCATTTATTGGGCCGTGTCATTGAGCCATGTGTGCCGTCCCTGTCAGCAAAACGCCTGGCAGACTGTCTTCATTTCCATGCTGAAGGATGCAAGGCCAGCATGGCAGTTGTGAGAGCTATCGACTGGGATCTGTCAAAGCCCTCCCTGTAGGAAAGCTGTTCCCGCCTGCCTTCTAGGTTGGCAGCCATTCTGAGGCTGTCTGCTTGACTCTGACAATGGCGACGTATATGCCGCACTGCTATAGTTTTGTTCTGTGACCCTGCTTGTCCTATCCACCTGTCATGTTTTTCTAGCATCCTTTTATCTCTCTCCAGAATGGCGTCCCTTTCTAACGCCTTCTGTTTCCCTCTGTGCCTTTCTATGTCTCTTATTCTCTCTCACTCCCACTCTTATTCTTTCTCTTCCCCATAAGACACAGCCTCCTCAGTCTGGGCAGACAGGTCAAGCTGGCTGAAGGGAATCAGACAGTTGTTGATCCAATTAGAGATCCCCTCGAGCAGCATCAGAGTAGAGCAGAATTCCAATAAAATCCTGTCCTCTTTCTGCCTTTTCCATGTTCTCCCCTAACATGTCCTTGCAGTAAAACACAGTGAGCCTTCCTGAGACTTTTCTGAGACCCGTAGGAACCTTTAGTTAAAGTTGTCATTGAGAAGTCGAGAGCTTGCTTTCACTGAATCTTTTCAGGCTGACATATTTTGGTACAAGTGGCTGAACAGTTCCCTCTGTTTGCCCTCTTTATTGCTTTGGACACTCTGGGAGCAAAGCAAGGCCGGCGCAGTTTGACTCCAAACCCTTCTTAGAGGCCTCTTTTGTAACTGTCTTGATGGTGAAAAGCTGGCTGTTTCACTGAGCAAAACCTTTCACACAGCCCCTCTGCAACTATGGAGCATTCCTGCATTGATTTCACCATTCAGGCCAAACAGATGTACAGTCCAATTCAGAGCACCAAATGAATGTACAACAGGCCGAAATTGACGTGTTATAATACATGTACTGATTTGCATTCATAGATCAAGATGTTTTTCAGCTGGCTTTACAAGCCATCCGGAGCGCACGAGCGCTCTTTGTCTCTAGATAGAGAAAAAAGCCACTGTGCTCGTCTGCAGCCAAAGAGCTGATTTCGACCAGATGCAGTCCCATAGGAAACAACTGTAACAGCAATAATTGCTTATGAACATAGCGCTAATAAGTGAAAATTTCAACAAGCTTTCATTTAGATTTCTATTGTCGCTGTTATTTACACAAGTGCATTTCCATGCCTCTGCTGGTTCGTTTTGTTGGTCGGTAATGCGTCTATTGATGAGCAGAATGCCATGACTATCTTTTCAGAGCCAAATGCACATTGAGGAGCATGATTGAGCAAAGGCTATGATCGAATGAGGCTGCAGCACAGGCATCTTATTCTCACTAAACTGCTCCCCTTTCATGTGCGTGCATGAGTGTGGTCGGTGTTGGTGTGCATATTTCAAAGCCCATAATACATGTGCGCATGTCCGCAGCCACCCCTCATTAACGTGTTTACCAGTTCCTACAGCAACCCACATAAAAAACAATTAGGGGTTCCCACGGAGCTCCTTGTTAGCGGCAGTTGTTGACCTCTGACCAAAACTACTTCGTCTTTTTCCCATGATGTCGAATCATTAAAAGGGCAGTAAATTAGTTCATAGCAAGAAGCCCCCGAAAACACATATTCTGGAGCCAAAGTGAATTAGGCATTACTCGAAGCCTTTACCTTAAAGACGCAGGATCAGCAAGCTGGAACGTAGTCGGTGGCCCAGTTTGTTCTGGGCCGTGCCAGGGATGACGCCGTGTGGCGAGAGGTCTAGAAAGGTTTATAGCCTGGCACTGGCTTCCATTCTGCGTATGTGTCTTTGGCTATTTCTGTGTGTTTTCAAAGGTTATAGCAAAGAGATTTTAAGGGCAGGAGGAGGGTGTGCGTTTCAGGGCTACAGAAGGGTGAGTGTGTTCACAGGGAGGGCGGGGTGGTGCGAGGCTGTTGATCTTGGGCTTGAGTCTTAAACAAATGGGCTAGTTCGCTGTGGGAACTGGGGATGTAGTCACTGGGGGAACGTCAGCGTGCTCTATGTCAGATTCTCCAAATTTCTCCAATAGCTAATTATCTCCCACAGCGCCAAAGGAGAGGTTTGGAGGAGCTTTTGTTGTTTTTCTCCTGTAGTGTCTCATGCGCTCTCCCTTCCCTGCTACTTTTTCTTTGGCTGACTGAAAAGTTTGGTGCTGTAGTGGACCCTAAAAGCACAGAAACACAGTAAATTTCTTTTGCTGTTTTTCCAGAGTTTGTTTGCATGCATTTAGCCCCATAGTACCCCTTTAGCCACATAAATGCAGGCACACGTCCGTAAGCTCCACAGCCTTCATCTCATTTGCATCTCAGACATCTCCTGTAACTAACAAAAACACATTTTCAGCAGCAACATTCCTGGCATGAGAGAAAATTAAATGCAAAAGCAAATAATCTGATTAGCTCATTAACGCCTCGGCCTTTCCTTTTCTTTTTTTTTTATCAATTTATCGCCTGACAAAGTCGCTTGTCATGAGCTCACTAAACTTCAGGTTGTTTCATGGCTGTCACTGCCTTGTCAGTCTAGACAGAAGCTTTTTCTCTCCTGTCTTGTGATGCTGCATTATTATCAGGACCCAAAGCACCTCTAACATCTGGGAGTAGAGATTAAAGCATCAACAATTCTCTCGGTGTCATCTCTGACATGGCGTGATGAAAGGTCCCTTTGCTCAGCCTCCTGCAGACAGCCCCCATCATTGGCCAGTGTCGTCACAAAGCCTCCGTGTCACAAGCTGCCAGGCCTGTAATGTGAATGCGTTGACAGGAGAGCCGTCAGCTCTCTCCTAAGCCACCAGGTGCAGAGCAGCATCGGTTCAGTGTTTAGACAAACTTGTTGGCTCTGTGTGTACTGTACTTTTGCTGAACTGTACAACTGCCCCAGGGTTTGATCCTGGTTTAGGTTCACACTCTAATTCTCTTGGTCAGTCATTTCCCTTATCTCTTTCACCATCTTCTCCTTTTGTTGTTTCATGTTCTTTACGCTTTCTGTACTCCTGTGTTTCTGCTTGTTTATACAACTGTCTCCCTTCCCCTGTTTCATCTCCCCAGTCTGTGTCTTAAGAGATTCCGATCTCTCTGACGCTGACTGAAAAGGGGACGGACACTGTGAAGACCCCCAGATCCCCAGCCAAGAGAGCCGCTCATTTCTCATGCTTTTCCCCCCCCTACTCTTTCTTCTTCTCTCCAGATTGACTGTCTTCAGATTTGCTTTTCCTCTCTGCACTATCTCATCAGGAAAGTCATCTGCCTGAGCCAATTTTTCCCTCTTTAGGTGCTCACCTGCAGCACGAGTGTGGGAAACTGCCCTTTCACAAGTTATCTTTACACAGGCTTAGGTTATCGCAACACTTTCATTGACCTTTCATTGGTAATTATGCATACAAAAGGCTTTTGATGCAGATACAGCTTAGACGAGGTCGCTCTTCAGTAGGGCTCTTTTCTTTTTTGTTTTTTAATGTGTATAAAAACAGCTGCTTCATTTTCAAGCCATCCTTTATTTCTGCTGATGCCAGCTCTGAAGTTAGAGCATCTGTCAATCCTCTGTAACGGTTTCATCTCGGGGACCCTTAACCTGCCCCTAGTGTTTGCACCAAGAACAGCACAGTAACGTCTATATCAGCTGTTTCTCAAACCATGCACCCCAGTGAGGTGCTCACGCTGATGGCTGCTGAGTGGAAAAAGACATAAAAATTTCAAATAAAAGAGGAGATGGCTGTTACAGTAAAACACGGAGGGATTATGCGTCAGGAACAGGAACGCCTTCTAGAAATAAGCTTTGGCTGACAGAGCGGTCCTGTGTTACCATCTCAGAGGTATTTACAAGAGCGATTACGGTGATTATTATTTCAACAATACCTTGCGATGCTCTTTCATAGGCTGCCAGCCTTTGCAAGGATAGGGAGGGCCTGCCAACATCACCGGACTGGGAATTTGTGTAGGAGCTCCATAGGAAGGCAGAGCGGAGGGAGGGGGGGAGAGAGAGAAAGAGATGCAGTGGTAGAAGCAGAGACAAAGGACACAATTCAAAAGGGCTTCTTTCTTTTTGGAAAGGTCGCACAGTGCACTTCTGCTAACATGATTTTGTCCTTTTCCCTCTCTCTGCAGCTCCCACGGAGCCTTTGCTGTGCAAATTTGCCGACGGAGGGCAGAAGAAACGCCAAAGCCAGAGCAAGTACCCTCAGAATGGAAGGCCGTGGCACAGAGAAGGCGAGGTAAGATGTTACGCCAGTGTTTATTGTTCTCACTCGCAACTGGAAAAAAAAAATCTTCCACAGGGTTTTGATGTAGCACAATTCATGAAATAGTAAATCCCATAAAGATTTCTTCAGCAAATGCCTCTCTTTACATACACCTCCTTTAGGTTTGTTGGTGATTTAAACTATATTTATATATATAGATAGATTTTATCTCACTTGGAAGCTAAATTCACAGATAAAATGGCAATAAAATTGAGTAAATGTGCTAAAAACTATATAAGCTGCTACTCGGATGAGTTGACAAAATAACACCGCTCACTTACACTCCACTAACTACTGTAGCACCACATCTTTAGATGACCATCTGAGGTAATGGTATTTCTAAGAAATGGCTCCACCCTGCTCACAAGGGATCAGAAGAAGTTGGCTACAACATCTGGCAGTATGTAAAGTATTACCGCCTGCCATTTGTATTCACTATCATGTATGGAGATGTTTTCAAAAAAAGAAAAGAAAAATAGCCCACATATCGATCAAACTGTCTCCAGATGTATATGTGCTGTCATGTAAGTTGCATCTCAAGCCTCACTGAGCGCATATATTTCCACCATACAGCAGAATGCTGGGAAACCTGAAACTGGAAACGGTATGGTAACATGTAGAGACGAGGTTAAAATCTTTTCTTAGACTACCAACAGGATATACTGGAAAGGACGAACAGAGGAGACAAGTACGCGACTGCTTTAGACGGGACTATATAGAAGAGAGAGAATGCACACACACATGCAGCTGCGCATGCTCAGTCTGACAATTGTGCTGAAACTGCAAGTTACAGGAGACAAGGAAAGATGGAATGTTTGTCCTTCAAGAAAAACTCTCCATACATCTTAGTGTGTGCTGCAGACGCAGTTTGTGAGTATGTGTGAAGAAGTAGGTGGAGGATACAGTTTCATCTCTCATCCAAGTGATCTCTTCAGCTCAGATTCATGATTGTCAGAAGATTGTCTCCTCCTCTTTTTAGCGATGGTTGCTCCCTTTCCACATTCAAATGGCCTCATTTACTCCCCGCTCAAACCAGGAGCCATACCTGCCCAGGATGTGTGCACGTCCTCATCATTGAAGGAATAGCCACTGGCCTGTAGGTGGATGAGGTAGCTCTTCTGTGTTTTGCCATGACTACATCTTTCACTGTGTTACAAAGCTTGAATTGCAGCCATTCCCCAACTCTCTGAACAATTATCATGGCCATCGACCAATGGTCATGACAACAATCATGAAACTGAGCTCATAGCTCACTCTTAGTCAATGGTGCCACTTTTGGTGGTTATGCAACTGAACTATTTATAAGGTTGAGGAAAGCTGCAGTCAGCTGAGAATGAAGAAGTCGGTTGGACGAGTGAGGACACATTCCTCCCACTGAAAACACTTCGTCCAGATGAACAGAATCAACTTTCCGGGATTTCCTTCACTGAATTATTGAGCATGCATCAAGACGTAGGTGGAGTATTCCCTACACAGGCTCTGTGTGTGTGTGTGTGTGTGTGTGTGTGTGTGTTTGTGTCTGTCCATCACATGTTCAGCAGACCTTACACCTATAAACCAATGAAGCGTGTTTCACCTAAATCACATTGCTACATCCCCTCAGGCCCACACATTGACAGGTTGGCAGGGTCAGCTCGGTTGACTTAAGGTAAAGTGAGATGACTGTGTATGTGGGAGTGATCAGATGCTTCCTTTTAAAGGAGACAGGCAGCCTAAATAGACACAAACATTTATTCATTTTGCCATAATGCATTCTTTGCATTGCATACAGTGCACACACTTGACCTTCGACGTGATATATTAGCCTGTAAAATATGTTTACTAATTCGCTTCACCAGGTCCGTGGATTTCTCTGTGATTATTATTGTGCTTTAATTGCTACACTTTTAAAATTACAGCACTAAAAATGAACATTTTGGACAAATATGTTTGCTAATTAGTGTAGTGCAGGTTTTTAGCAGATTGGGTTTTTAGCAGATTGGGTTTTCAGCGTATCTCAGGGCTTTTTAAACAAGAAGAGACTTGAGGGGAAAAGGAAAAACTAGAGACTCAGAGTTTCTTAAGAATTCTGAGTTCAGCCAGAGGCTGAGCTAAAAGCTCATAAGAAGAATATTTACTTAGTTTTCTGTCCTCCAGATTCAATTCAAAAAAGATGCTGTAAGTGTCTCAGCATGAAACTTTCACTATTCTCGTCCCGTACCTTCCTTTGCATCATAACCCTCTCCTCCCCTCCGCAATCCACAAAAAGTGAGGTATAAATGTGGGTTTAGGGAGACTTGAGTTTCGGTTTACTTTAGTTTTTATTGTTTTAAAGCTGCTCGTCAAATTTATGTGTTTGAACATAATTTCACTCCAACAGATTTCCCAGAACCCTGTACCAAGAAAATAAGTTCTGCAGATTTACACCCACTGCATGCATCCAGTATTAAAGCCTCTTGAGAAAAAATAATTGGTTTTTGTATTGATTCATCTCCAGTTTTTTGTGAACTGCATTTTTCCGTGTACATTCTGTGGCATTTAAAGACACCTTTGTGCTTTACTTCATTTTCTGTCAAACTTTAAGTTTGGAAATCTTAGAAATGCCACCCTGTTTTATCAGTTCTGAAAAAGACTTGAGAAATGAGAGTAAATTAAAAAAGATATCTTCTTGTATTGTCTTAAAGCATGATTGCGTAATTAGTTTTTCTATTTTAAGCTCAGACCAGCTAAAAAAGTATTTGAGAATGAGGTGGTTTAATATGAAAACGACTGTTTGTTATGTAAAGACGACATCATATAGAGGTTAAACAACAGCAACATGATGCAGACTGCTGACCTAACATTCGCTTTGATACATTATGCTGATGTTGAGAGCTAATAATAGACCTTTGTGCTTATATCTGGTAAGAACAGGCACCTATATAATCTTGACTTTGCTATACAGTGTTGCTTACAAATTTGGGAGACAGACTTATCATCATTCATGGCAGATCTTAGGTCGAGGAAAGGTATGTATGGGCATTATACGGTGCTCGTTACTTTTCTTAAAAATAATGCTGTTTGTTACTTGATTATTTCCGAGAGAAAGTCATTAGTTATACTACTTGTAACGTTACTTTCTTATTACTTCACAGCGTTACCCAAAATGTACTGTCACATAGTTACAAGTTAGTTAAATCTTAGGCTACAGTTCCACATGCAGATGAAAATCCCTGTATAATTGAGGGCACACATGTGATCTTCCTTTTAGTGTTCACATATGAACGTAAAGCAAAGTTGAAAACCAACCTAAAGGGACTTCAAAGCAATTGCCACATTGATTCTTCTTTAGAAACATATACAGGTAGAAATGGAGGCTACAGTGCTACATGCTTGACTGCCTTTGTTACCAGTTGAAGTTCAGGCTCTGGCTGCTGGACTGGAGTCTGCAAACACTCAGCTTTAACATCACTCTGGGCTCTTTGCTAGTTTTTTGTTAGCACGCTGTCTGTGCAGATGTTTGCAAAGAGCCCGTGTTGTGTTAGCTGTATAATGCAGTTGTTTCTGCACTCTACCACCGTGCTCTTGTCTTTTCCTGTAGTATTTCCAGTCCTCAAAAGTTGTACATCCCTCCACCGTTTTCTTCCTCCCTGCACCCAAACCGAAATCAACTGAAGGAAAACAAACAGTTTTGATAGAAGAAATTTGTAATGAACCTTTGTTTAGTACAGTAATTCTGGTAAATGACTGCATTACTGAAGAACTGTAATGCGATTACAGTAATGCATTACTTTGGAAAGCATTACAGCCAACATTGATCACAATGCAACTCAGATCACCTGCAGATAAAGTCTGGTTGATCTAAAACTGTGATACTGCAGTGCATTCTGCGTACATTTACACTTAGAATAAAGTGGATGGCCCTTAGAAGCATGTGTGTGCCTCTGTGTGGTCATTGATCAGCTGTGGGCAGGGGAGATGGGAGATGGCCATCACATGTTAGTCTGTTTATCAGAACTGAGGCCATTCCTCACTCCGCTCCCTGTGGCAGACAGATGAAGCGAAGCAACAGCCTACGCCATCCATTACTGTCTCTTCCGACATGTCTCTCTACCTTCTCCTTCTACAGTATAGATCTCACTCTACCGACATCTTTAGCTTTCAATCACTCTTCCCCCTTTTCCTCCACCCATATTTAAACACTCCCTCCTCACAGCTTCTTTCTCTTCCATTTTGTCTACTGTCTCCTCTTCCCGTGTTTGAAGTCTTCCCAGATCCCACAGCAACATATGGAGAGAGAAAGAGCAAGTGACTCACTGAGACTAAGAGAGAGGGAACACATTGCATGATCAGTCAGGAGTTACAAGGGGTTGAGTGCTGCAGGGTGGCTGGTGGTGAGGATTGAGAAATATATGACAGATTTTCTTGTAAACTACCCAAAGTGGGAGTCTAGAAAGTGCTGTCTCTCGCTGTCTCATGCTGACAAACATATTAGTCACTGCATTTTTTTCTTCCACCACACATTCATGCGCCTAGCGCCATGGGTGCTCATTCTTCTCTCTCTGTCTCTCTCTCTTCACATCCTAACTCTTTTACACCAACACACACTCCTACACACACACACAAAAACTTTCAAAGTCACACTTCTCAAGCACCTACTCTAGGGGAATGAGTGTGGATGAAAAAAAAAACATCCGGCTTTCCAGTCTGTGTGAAAGCCTGACAGATGTCCCTGTGTGTGTTTGTGTGTGTAGCCACAAGGCAGAAGAAGCAAATGTGTGTATAGCAGGCAAAAAAATTAAGGGAGGGAGCGGGTCAGCGTGTGTGTGCGTGTGTGAGGACACAGAGACGATGACTCGACTTGGTTTTCCTGTGGTTTTTGGAAGGGGTTGGCGGGTCATCCTTGGGGCACGGAGTGGGGATGTGGAGCTGTTTTCATGAACACCAAAAAACGTTGGGAGAATCGAGACGAAGCTGCCCTTACTCCTATGCAGTACACGGCAAGAGATTTATCAGATGAGCTGGGTCCTAATTACTAGAAATATTCAGCTCAGTTTAGGCGAAGGAGCTGCCTGAGGTTGCATGCAGAAGGAAGTTCACATGGTCTCAAACTTTATCTGCACTCCTCCATATCCATGCTCTTGGACAGATTTTGTACTAGAAAGCTGGCAGGGTAAAGACTGGCTAATGTATGCCAAACATTTTCATTCTTTTATGCAGGGTAATGTCTAGAAAGCCTCAGGGTTGTGGTGCATGTTTGAAAACGGCTTTCAAAATATGATTTAAGCACAAGAAAATAAACACAACTAGTTGATGCTATTGAGCTGTCTTTTATTAGACTAAAATTTAACTTAGATCATGTTTTTTTAGCTGCTCCACCTTTTTCTTGTTGTTGAGAGTTGAAAAGTTGTGAACTTTTTCAGCTTCTGAAGGGCGCCCAGATGTCAGAATAAGTATGAAAACCACTTCTGTAACAGGAAAGAACAGGTGACGTCTTTGAAACCGCTAGTGTAGGCTGTCCTCACATTTTTAACTCTGTTAAACACAATTTTGCATACATGCATTTTCATACATAATATGCTAAAAAAAAGCTGCTTTATTGCCATGATAAAATGCATTCACATTTTCACTGAGACTACATTAGTATAATTCATTTTGTAAACCCTAGAGCACAGTTGAAATGATATTAATGCAAAATAATTCTTCACAACTCGCTAAACTTGATAACTTGAATTAATGATTGACTACAAAAAGAAACAACTGAGTCATACTCTATGGCTTTTTCATGAGTTTGGAGCCATCTGTCACTGTGCTACATTTTGGGATTTTACTGTGGGTACAGTAGGGCATATTTATCGTTTTACATTTACATAGAGGGGAGAACATATTCTAGTGGAAAATACACAGTACAGTAAGTCTTATTTACTACATAAGCATGAAAAATTCACATAAACGGCCACTTGGTCTTCAAAAGTCAGGTCTGTTCATGGGAGCTTCTATCAGAGCCAAGCTTTGTTCACGGGGTCTGTACAACATTAAAGTCAAGTTTTTTTCTGCAGTCTTGGATCAAGCTAAGACGGATACACAGTCTGTCTGTGTCTTTTCCTTTCC
Source organism: Neolamprologus multifasciatus (assembly GCF_963576455.1). Classification (NCBI taxonomy): domain Eukaryota; kingdom Metazoa; phylum Chordata; class Actinopteri; order Cichliformes; family Cichlidae; genus Neolamprologus; species Neolamprologus multifasciatus. The sequence continues at coordinate 12,786,062 of NC_140459.1, read as the reverse complement.
TCTCATTTTGACGGAGCCAAAAGCTAACTGCATCAGTAATCAGTCACTGGCTATGCAGGGTCCTCCGGTCAGGAGCTTCTCTGCTGTGGAATTCATCAACACGCGGAACCAAGGGCAGCACTTAGGGGAGTTATCAGCCTCACCGAGACAGCTGGCCATGTCTGCCGCTGCTATTAGCGAGCATGGGAACACACAGTCGTGCACGCAAACATGCTGACAGGCGTGCAATGCAACTCTCTTGATCTTGGATTTTATGTAAAGGGAGAGTATAAATACATGCACAGACCTTTGCATGTATGGATTTACAGAAAGAGATGTTCACAGATGCAAAAACCAAATTTAAAGTAGAAAATAATTACAAAGCACATGGACTGAGTGGCTGCATTCGGCCTTTACAGCTTGGTATAAAATGTCTCTGAAAGCCTTTTACAACCAGTTGTGCAAATACACAAAATTAGACACAAAGGTCCATCCATGCCTGGATCCCTACACATCCCTAGTTTAAGCAAGGACATTGTCATTTGGTGGAGAGTCTGTGTTTTTGCTCACTCTCGAGGGCTCGTCCAGGCTCACTGATCCCCTTGGACCTCTGAGCCACTATTCCCTTAACTGTATAGCTCAGTGTAGGTAGCCCTCTGGGGGAACAAGGGCAAAAGACTTACAGGAAGATGGGAGGGGTAGATTAAGAGATGAGGGGAGTGAGGAACGGAGAGAGAGAAAGGAGAACACAAGATGTTGAAGAAGAAAAGGAGTGGGAGGGAGGGCAAAGTGAGGGAAAGGAAGGGCAAAAAATGAGTGTGTGTGGGTAAATGTGTAGCGTGTGCATGTGTGTATGCTGATGAAATCTGCCATCCTCAGCAGCCTCCCGTTAAAAGAAATCGGATTAGCTCTCCTCGGGGAGAGAACCTTCAGGAATGCAGATGAAGGATTGCGGCACACAGGTTTCTCTCCTGGACTCTAAAAAAGGGCCTCACACAATCACACGCACGCACACACTCATGGATAGGTTTGCTGTCACACACTTACCTAGACACATGTACACACACCATCACAACAAGGAACTCAGTTTTCCACTCATTCCCTTTTCTCTCCAAAGGCCATTTCTTTATTTCCTCTCATTCATAAAAACACGATGATACGTGGTTGAAATAGAAAAGCGCGTCTTCGATACTAATTCACTTTGTCCTATTGACTAAGCTTTCCCTCACATTGGCTTTGTCACTTGTCAGTTTTTCCACTTTGAAATGAGATGATTTAGATTTGATTTCATTTGTTTTGGACAAAAACAATCAGGATCTTAATCAAGTTATTCTTCAAGTACAATAAATGTACAGCAAATTTTCTTGGTCACAATAGTGCAGGAATATATCAACAGCATTGCCTTTGATGTACAGGTGACATACAAGGAGCCCGTACGGTTTCCCCGTACACTGTACGTACACTGTGATTTAGAGGTAGCAGAAGTGCTTAAATGTACAGAAAATTAGTCTGTGACCTTCTTGAATACTTAGCTGGACAAAGACATGATTTATATAGTTTTGCCTCTGTGCATCACCACAGTGAACGTGAAATCAAACAATTATAACGCAATTGAAGGGCAAACATTCAACTTTACATCAAGGAATTTCACAAAAATTTTGCATGGACTGTTTAGGAATTACAGCATGACACATGTATGCTTTAGATTCTGTGGTTTCTCTCCTTGTCTGTATTTTTCCATATTGGTTTCATCTGTCCAAAGAATTTTTCCACAACTGTGCAGCCTCTTTTAGATGTTTTTTTGGCAAAACCTAATCTGGCCTTCCTGTTCTTGAGCGTAATCAGTGGCTTGTTGTAAACTCTCTGCATTTACATTTGTGTTGATTGTAGACCTTGACAAAAAATACACCTATCACCTTGAGTGTTCTTGACTTGGTTAGATGTTTGATGTTGTTTTTCCTCAGCCATGGAAGTGCCTCTGTCATCATACACTTTGTTGTGTGGTCTTTCAGACCTTTTGCTCTGGCCAAGTACGTTCCTTCTTTTTAAGAATGTACCAGACTGTTGATTGGCCACTCCTAATGTTTCTGCTGTATCTCTGATAGATTCATTGTAGTTTTTGATTATGAGGATGGCCTTGCTCAACTTCAAATATTCTGTCTGCTTCATTTGTTATTGAATAATAACAGAGTAAGGCCTCATGTGGCCTTGAAAACTGCGTTTATGCAACAACTTTGTAAAACCCTTTGAATTAAAGTTCAAAGTCTGCACTTAAGTCCTATACAATTAAATAATTGTGGTGGTCTAAAAAGGGAAAACTACAAAAATTATATTTTTGTCCAACAAATTATGGCTCTAACTGTATTTCACAGAAGTACGTTCGATCAGCAAAGCCATCGGTGTCCGACTTACGACAACATATACACATATAAATAAGAGACACTTTAAAACGGTTACATGCAGCTTGAAATCCTGTCACTAAATTCATGGAAGAACATCTTTTGTAAAAAGAAGGAGAAGACATTGATCAAACTGTTTTCCAGCCACAATCTTCTCTTTGGCTTTGTTTAGGTCATTATTGAAAAGTAGGCTTAAAACAAAAGTGTTGACCACTTCTTTCTGTGTGTTTTGCTGCTTCGCTGCAAATCGCCATTCCTCATTTTTGTCTGTCAGTAAATATCAGAAACTGGCTTCTCACTTAGAGTGAGAGTGATTGCTTTTGTTGCCTTCTCCTTTTTACTACAGCAGATGACACTACATTGTCACACTGAAAAAAATGATATAAAAGGTGGTAATGTAGGACAAGTTGTCACATTTTCTTTTGCTTCAGCATTTTAATATTACTTCATACTGTATGTATCTTGATAGGCCGTATAATTTGTTGTTGTTCTTTCTCTTTCAGACTGGCATGGCGTTAACATATGATCCTGCTGCAATGCAGAATGGGTAAGACTTGATCTATCCTTGGCACCAGCTAATACACTCGCCTCCTGGCTCATAGAACCCCAGTCGATACTACTGTCATACACAAAGATTAATGTAGTGTCTGCACTTTGTTACTGTTTGATTAAGGAAATCTATATGGAGTTCAGATATCGGTTTTCACTGGTGAGGTCGGGTGAGAAATGGCGAAGGGGCACTGAGTGAGAGTGAGTGTGTGTGTGTGTGTGTGTGTGTATATGTGTGTCTTTGGGTACTCAGATATGTGTGTTTTTGTGTCTTCATGTCATGGTGCTGTGGAAATAAATGACCCGGCGTCATGTTTTATTTTTCCCCACGGTGCTGAGACAGGAAGGAGAATGCTGAGGCTCCCCTTTATCTCCCTCTGTCCTCAGTCATTCACAGGAAGCGCCTCACTCCCACTTCCTAAACCACTTATCCTCCAGTGAGTCAGTCTCAACCAAAACACAACACTGGATGAATAGCATCACTCATTACATACGCCCTGCAATGTAAACGCCTACTTCAGTATAAATCCCTCAACTTATGATCCCAAAGATACAAAACTGCGAGAGAAAGAGAAAAATGTGTCGCTCTCAGCACCTTGAACCAGATTTTTGCGGGCGATAAAAACATTATACATAAATAATCATCCTCTAGAAAAGAAGAAAAATAACGTAAAACGAGTCAAATGTTAAATAAAGAAAACTTACAAAAAACGTAATGCATAGTTTAAAAAAATGCTACTTTACATTTCTTACAGGTACATAAAGAGTTCAAATTCAAATCGGTGAATTTAGTACTGTATATAATTATAATGCAAATTACCCATAATTAATGCATATATATGTTATTGAGGGACTTAATTTACGTCCTCCTCAGTGTTAATATTTGCATAAAATGTAACTGTATACTTTCAGAAACCAAAAGCAAAAAGACATTTAGAAAAACTGAAACACTGCACACGATCCCAGCGTTGGGTGAAAACTAATGTAGCTCCTTCCTTTGTCATAAACTGACCTTTTATATTTAATCAAGCTGCCAAAGTTTCCAAACTACTAAGCAAACTACACAACATCACTTTTGTGTTATTCACATTCATTGAAATCATTTTACATTTTGCACAATCTGACATAGATAATAAAACAATGAAAACTCTGTTTTTGAGCTGCTGGTGTTTGACTCACATTTTCACAACACCAGACCGTTAAAGTCAAACTGTAATGTCGTCGGCGTTGATGCTGTATGTAGCGATTTCAAGGCTCGTTACAGAATTAGTGTTGGCCTGTCCTTGGCCAGTATTATGATTTTCACTAATTGTTGCTGAGACTGTTGGACATCCTGCTTAACCTCCCAGGGGATCTCGGTGAGATTCAGCACCTTTAGATGTTCAGCATTAAAATAAAGTCTTTCAATTACACAAAGAAGGTCTCCAAGTACACAGAAAAAGATTTCCTTGACTATATCCCAGTGTTGAGTGCACTCAGCCAGACTTGGTCCACGCATCGGTAATCCGTTGCAGATATGGCCGTCCATCAGCTGTCCAGCATATTATTATTGCTCTATTAAGTAAATTCCAGTATGAGAACTAAGCCAAATATTCAGAAGTTGAAACTAAAGTTTAAGCAAGCAGACCAAAAGAAACCAAACCACGAGAAGAGTGACACATCAAGCTTGCCTCACTGAGAAATAGAAAAGCAACACAGACGGCTGTTTAATAGCAGTTTTAAGAGGGAAACAAGGCCAAGTTGTGAATGAGCATACACCATATATCTTACCATGGAGAATGGACAAGTTCATTTTACTGATGGATTCATTTTTATGTAAGGCAGTAGGAGAATATTCCTTGCATCAGACATAAAGTCAACAATGCAGTGGACGTAATCGAGTCAGAGGATGTTTGTCTGCTCCAGAGTTGGACACCTATATTAAACGAACCACACCCCGTCCACTTAGAAGCTGCAGTCCTTTCTGTAGACATATGCACACCCTCTGGTTTCCAGCTGTGTGGAGAAGGGTAATGACTCCCAGCACACCTCGAAACTTTGAAGAAATTACTTTTTAGGCCAATCAAGCAGTACTGACTGTCATGGACTTCCCTCTATAGCCACCTGACCTCAGCCCTCCTGAGCATTAAGTCTAAGCGCAACTGAATTTAGGTTCCTGTTTTGCGCAGCCTTGAGGAGTCCCTGCTGCTCACTTACAAGTGTCATTAATGCAAGATTTGAGGCATACCAAATATTCTGTATTACTCAATAGTCTTGTACATTTTTCAGATGTTTCTATTAAAGTCGTTTAATAGCCTCGTAACATGGAACCACCCAATGCAAATAAACTAGGTATTCTCTCTACTGTTAGTTACTCAAATTTATTCCTCTGTTCCTTTTTCCTTTCGGCTCAGGTTCTACTCCTCGCCTTACAGCATCGCCACCAACCGCATGATCGCACAGACCTCCATCACGCCCTTCATCGCTGCTTCCCCCGTTTCCACATATCAGGTGGGCCATAATGCACTGGAATATGGGTAGATTCTGTGTGTATGTATATGAGAGTATACTTTGTGTATTTTGTGCACTTTGGGTTGGAAAAGAGGGGGTGGGCTTCAAAACAGCATGAGGCTCTCGCTTCTTCCCTCATTGTTTCTTCGATGCTCCAGCTGTGCTTGATGACATCTGTTTCGTAGGCAGCAAACACGCCAGGGATCAGAACAGAAGCGGCAAAGAAAAAGGGGGATTTTAAAAAGGCTGACAAGGTAGAAAAAAAGAAACGCACCCATCAAGAATGAAAGTATCTAGGAAAAAGAAACAGTTTCCTCTCTCCTGTAGTCCAAACCTCTTTTGTTCCCTCTCTCGATCTCTTTTTATTTTATTTTCCTAGCTTCAGCACCAGGCCTTCCACTTCCAGAGCGAACGTTTGCATTCCTCACTGCTGCGATCAGTGGAGTAATGCAACAGAACAGAGCGGGATCGTAAAAATTGGCCCTGTGATATGTCAGGAGCGCTAACTATTTTCCGTCACTGCGCATTTCATGCAACACCCTTTGCCGAATCTAAACATCAAGAGACGCTGCCACTGTGCCCTCTCGATCAGACACTATCGTTTAACATCGCCTCTGTTTGGTATGCAGAGACAGAAAGACGAGGATAGAGAGCAGGAGAAAGGAGATGAAGGATAGATAAGAAAATAGAAGAGACAGATGGAGAGAGAGAGAGAGAAAGAGTAGGTTTAGGTGATGGCGATGGCACGGCTGGGTGGGCAGAGGAGGGGTGTTGCTGAAGGTTGCGGCGCCCGTCTTTGAGGCACGCTTGATTAAAACTCTGGTCCAGTACCTGTGGTGGAGGGGCAGAGGAGAGAGAAGGAGGGAGAAAAGTGGGCCAGGGCGCGCCTCTAATCCGCTCTCGGAAGGCTTCCCAAATTGATTTATCAAAAACAATGGCCAGGCTTTTGAGGAATATTAATCCTCACAGTTTCAATATCGGGCAGCTCTGCCGCCGCTTCCTGTAATATTGCCCTTCAGCCAGTCACGGCAGGAAGGTGAGTCCTTCATCTTCTGCTCAAGTACAAAGAGGCACGGGGAAAAAAGAAGGGGAAGACAAGCCAGGCAGATATATATGCAAGACAAAAGGAAATCACTTCCTTTTATGATGAAAAGTATTGCCTTTGTAATGAAAATCTCACGGTGCGCAGAAATGACTGTATGTGTCATTCCTCCTTTTATGTTTGTGTCGCGTTGATATTTTGGAGCTTTTGATAGAATTGATTGATCAGATCTGCAAATGACCCATACCAACAGCGGTATTCTGGCGTTCTTTATGCTTGGCTCTTCAATAACGATTGGATTCATTTGCTGGAAAAAACAACTTTGATGATCCGCATGACAGGAGACGGTCCAGGCCATATCGCTACCAAGATTTAAACGAGTACCGCCAGCCAGCCGTGAGCCTGGTTTACATCACTGCTTATACAGACTGGCTCACTGGCTGACTAAATATGTGGCTGGCTGATAGGACATGGGGCTGGCAAGCTTACTAACTAGCTAACTGGCTGGCTGTTTGGGTTTACGTGTGACTGGTTGGAACGAGGGCCAGCTGGCTGACCACGCAGCTCGACAACTGACTTACCGGCTTTTTGGCCTGTTGGCTGACAGGCTCTTTTAAATTATAATATAAGCTGTGAAGTTCAGCCAGAGGTAGGGAGCTTCTTAGGTTGTGCACATTTTACCCTTCACTCACAGTGAAACTAATGTTCATGTAGAATTACTCTACCTGCTGTAATTCTGAGCAACTCTGTAAAAGCTGTAATTTGGTGCTTTGGGGAAAAGCCAGCTCAGGTCGAGTCAGTTAACTCTAATCTTCAAAAGCAGTCATTTGGATCTCTTTATATTTTGTGTTACACTTAGCAACTTAGCACGTTTTCCCTCACGTTCTTTCCTGCCTGATAACAGATCAGTTTCTGGCTTTCTGGTTTATTTTTATCTGGGAGATGTCTGGGAGTGAAGTCCTGCTGAAATTGTTAATGCTGTAACTCATCAGCCCTTTTGCTGTTTTTTAACATCCCACAGATAAACGCATTTGTCATGTTTCTGCTGTTAACTTGGACTAAACTACAGTCTTTTCACGAACCTAAGATGGTAGTGTTTGGTCCCAAAAGTAAAAAAATGAGTGAACACAACTGTCTCACAGCTGGCAAACTGGGATTTATCTCTCAGCATCCAAACAAAGCCAGAGGACACATTATCAGTGCATTACAACATTTTCAGCTCTCAGGAAACACATTACAACATTGCTCTACATTGCACTTTTTGAGACGTGCTTTTATCCCATCTTCCTTCTCTCACTCCAACCAGTCGCAGCAGATTGCCCCGCCCCTCTCTGCGCCTGGTTCTGCCGGAGGTTTCTTCCTGTTAAAAGGGAGTTTTTCCTTCCCACTGTCGCCAAAGTGCTTGCTCATAGGGGGTCATATGATATGTATTACTGCAGGGTCTACCTACAATATAAAGTGCCTTGAGGCAACTGTTATTGTGATTTGGCGCTGTATAAATAAAACTGAATTGAATTGAGATTAATCTAATAATATAAGAATTAGTGCACCGGCCTGAATCTGTTCAACACCTGAGGAGGCTGTAAAGATCTCATGTAAGAGCTTTGAACAAAATTGAAAAGGAAGCTGAGATTATGAAGTAAATATGTTGGAGGTCTCTTTGTCTGTTTCTTTTCAGTGGGTTGGACTAGCTTCCCATTGTGTTCACTGTGTTCTTATCGGTTCAGGTTTGGACTTTTTCATCTTTGGTTGCTTCAGATAAATTGTGAGTGAGCCTCCCTCACATTAGTGTGTAAGACTGCCATTTTTTATTTACCCAGCAAAGATTTCACCATGATTCTCTCACGATTTTTTCCTTAAGCCCAGTGTAAAGCCATCCTTTCTTGTTGCAATAATCACATGACGGTCATGCAATATCTTAGTTAGAAAATGCCGAAGACAAGTGATTAAATATAAGCTTTCTCTGTGTCTATCTGCTGTCCCATTCAGCTGGGGAGAACAAATATTGCCGTGTATAAACAAGCAGACTTGGCACCGCGTTATAGAATATCAGGCTTGTTTAGGTAAGGATCCAAATCACGCATTTGGGTTGGCTCAGAGGATTGATTGCTCTTACAGCAGATTATTCCATGTTTGTCTTTGTTTAATCTAATCATTTTACCAGGATCAGTGGCCAGTCTGTGTGTTTGTCTGCTACAAGCTGTCTAATTCCTCTCTCCAGCATAAAAGCTCTGTTTGTTCATCGTCCATTCCTCCGGTTTCTTTATAGTTTCCACTGTCACTGTTTCTCCATCTCTTTAACTTTTGAATCTACATTTGTAAATATGCATATCTGTCAATGTTTTTTTTCCTCTGGTTGTAGCGTTGAAGTTCTTTGTTCTGTTTTATGCTGAGATTAAAACAAAAATGCTTTTTGTATTTTGTGAGTCTTCTCTAGAGGTCTGTCCCCGACCTTTCACCCCTGCTCCAACAGCACTGGGCGGAGCTTTAATATTGTTATAATACAGAAAAAGACTCATTTTACGAGTTCAACGCACAACATACTGCCGGCAATAATGAGAAGGCAGGAGGGAGATGTGCTGCCTCCAGACTTTCAGATTCTTCTAGTAATTCTTTGGCACAAATTAATCTGTGTAAAGTTCAGCCATTTTGGTGCATTAAAACCAGCACAATCATTTTAAGACTTACAGACTGAAGAGTATTTGAACATATTGGGACTATTTGAATAGCATTTATTGTATTATGTGGGATACGTTTCAGCTCTTACTAAGACAAAGGAAAATTTTATATTGCCACCATCATTTTACATTTTCTGTATTTCTCCTCAGGTCCAGAGTACGTGGATGCCTCATCAACAATATGTTATGCAACCTACAGTAAGTACTCCACCGTGTACCTGAAGTACTGCAGCTGCCCTTGAGTCAGGGCCCCCGCTGGGGATCCACCCTTTAGTTGAAAATCTGTGATGCGCATCCAGTCTAATCTGCTGTTAATCAAAACTTTTTAAAGATTCGTATTTTTTAATTTATCCTGAAAATAGTCATGGAGACATTTTTATATTTAGCACAATGTGACTGACCAGAAAAAGATTCTGTTTGGAAAAACGTTTAAGCCACATTATTCTTCCGTTGCAGACTAAATGTTAAAGCAACTCAATTTCTAACATGCACTTGGCCACTATTACTTCTGGCCAAATGATTACACCATTTCGGTCCTGGAGTTACTATTCGAAGCACTTTACCCAATTTTGATAACCACATTTTTCCATCTCTCCTAAGTATACAAACACATTTTGTTTTATTTTTGGGAGGCTTTGTGGAGTTTATATGTTTTTAGTAGTGCCAGGAAGCAATTCAGAGTCATTTACCAGACCACAGCACAAGACAGACTGCTGCTTGAGGTTACCATCCCAGACAGCAGACAAGGGGGAAAAAAGCTAATATTAATTAGACTTAGTTCACGAGCAACACGGTCTTTAACGGTGAGGTAATCACATTGCCTTCAGTCACATTCAGTTCTGTTTTGCAGAATTTCTTCTCATTTTTAAAGTGGCATTTAACAATAGTTCTTCGAGCTTCATGAGGGTCTTCCAAAGTTTTTCTTTGGACATCGGCTGCTTTTTCACTCATTTTCAATCCAGTCCTTGTACCTGACCATTTTCAGATAAATGTTTTCTTTGTTAAGTTACTTGGCATTAACCTGGGAATCATTCAATCTTAAAAAGGAACCTAACTCAAGAAATGAACTGGTGGCACGTCTACACATAACAAAAACCTTAGCAGAGAACCACTTTTTAAACAGTACCTTCAGGGACTTTGTTACTAGCAGCCATAATTTGTTCCCATTTCTTCAAATTCATGAAAAATGGCAACAATAAAAGTTTGACAGGCATAGAACGAGCGATTAGCCAAAAACCTGGCACAACTGAAAGTCATGCTCTTAACAAACAGGAAAGAATTGTGAGGTGCATCTGGCCCTTCAGTTGATCCAGTCGATCTACTGTTTACTAAAATCTTATCAAGTAGACAGATGGCTGTCAACAAGCCATTCTTAAGGAAGACAAACAGAGAGGAAAGCCTGAGGTTTGCTAAATTACACAAAAACTAGACTAAAAATGGCACCAAGTCTTGTGGAGTAATGAATCCAAATTTCAAATCATCATATATATAGACTAATATATATAGTCTCTTACAGCCATCATGGTTCGGGGTTATATTTCAGCCAGTGGTGTTAACAATCTTATCAAAATTGATGGAATTATAAACAGAGAAGAGCACCATTAGATTTTGATCTACCATGCAATACCATCTGGAAAGTGTCTGATTGGCAAGAGCTTCATTTTCATGACAATGATCCCAAACACAGTGACAATACAGCAAAAGCATACCTGAATAGAAAAACACACAATGGATTGCTATCAGTCATGGATTGGCCTCCCCTGAGCCCAGAGCTCAACATTTTTGAAGCAGTGTGGGATCGTCTTTACAGTGAACAGAACAAAAGGCAGCCAACATCCAAAGAAGAGTTTTGAATGCCCTTCAAAAAGCCTGAAGAACTATTCCTGAAGAAATGACAAGAAAACTTGAGCAAGAGCGTTCAGGCTGTCATGAAGAATAAAGGTGGTCATACCAAATATTGATTTTCAAGCTCGTTAGAGTTTTACAATCTGTATTTGCAGAGTTATATACTGTATTTTCTTGTATTTTTACACATTTCAATAAATTGCTGCACATATTTTCAAGCAGGAGAGGTGGCTCAAGGCTTTTTCACATTTCCTGAAATACCCCCGCTTGCGCATCCAGTTTTATTTTCCTATCGCTGAAGCCTCACCCGCAATCTTGCTTGAAAATACTTTTTCTTCTCTGTTGTTATAACAACAAAGCACATTAGTGGTTTACCAAATTGTTTTAAGGTTGAGTTTTTAATTGATCCAAGCTCTATAAGTGTTCTCATTTTGTTTCTTAGAGATTTTAAATCATTCTGCCAGAGATTTCTAGTGTTTGCTTGAGGCTTGTTGTGGCCCCTGAAGCATATTCAATCTACTTCATTGCTCTCAGTTTGTTCACAGAAAAAGACTGGTTACCAGTCAAGGGCAAATATAACTGATTCTTTACCACTATTTTTAAAAAAAAGCTTCACTTTTTGAAAATCTCAATACTTCTTTAATACAGTGGGCACTTAGTTCTATTAGCCTGGAAAAGGGAGTGCAGTGAAGATTTTATGTTCTACATAAAGCACATTTTTAGGACTCTGCGTCACAGTATGGTTCATAATATGCATGTAAATTCTGCACTGTGGTTCTAATTTTATTGATACAATAAGTTATTTTGTCTTTGAAAAAGAAATTACCAGCCTCAGGGTAACTTGTGTTAGTTTTTGCTGAAGTTACCTCTAATGAATCTCACAGCCGCATAATTTAAGTCATGCTTTGATATCGAGGTTCACTATTCTGTACTAATGAGCAAATGAATATGCATATGGGTGAATAGGTAGCACCTTACAGTTTGGATCTATAACCCGGGGTTATAGAGTTCTATGCTGCAACAAATATTTTATACACTGGGTAGATACCAGCCCAAAAGTGTTATAATAATAGGGAGAAAACTAGTAAGAACACACAGTTCCGGCGTAATTAGTCATTATTTTTTTGTGTAGACTGTTAGATTAATTAAATTTGTTTTCCCCAGATACCGGGGTCGTATGCCTCCACCAGTTTAAATCCTTCTCACTTCCTCTTACTTCCTAAATTCGTGTTTTGGGAGAACCTTATGATATCCCAATGAAGGTGACCTTGCAATGACCTTTCAGTGTTAAATAAAATTGCATTAGTTTATGTTATCCTCTTATATGATTAGAATTCTAGAGTTACAACTGAATACTGTAGCTGTTTTGTGAGTTCCTAATAACCTTAGCTTTGAACTTTGATAGCCAAAATATTATCGATTCATTGTTACCGGCACAGAGGCACAAATCAGTACACACTACCTGATATTTTCATATCATGATATTTTTAGCTTTTGCTGTTGATGGTTCAGCATGAAAAACCAAGTTTGGCTAATGAAGTCCGTACGAATGTGGATAACATTGTAAGCGTCAGTCAGGAAGACAACTGCTTTAGAGTCCCTGCCACTGAGCAAACTGGGAAACATTGGCACTCACTCACTAGAGGAGTGCTCAACCAGCCGCATGGCTCCCCGCTGTGGCCATTTACCACTCAGTCCTACCCATCTCACTTCCACTCCCGCTGTGGGACAGTGAACATGTAATCTGGTCGCAGCAGGCCACCAGCCCAGCAGACACACACACACCCACACCCAGCTGCAGCTGCCCTGTGAGGTGCCCAGTTTGCCTTTCAGCCACACAACTTCCTGCCTTTTTTTTTTTTTGCACATATCTTCACTCAACCAGCCACCTCCTTCCCTCCCATACTTTGCAGTACTCTCAGGCAGGTATGCTCCTTCCTTATGGCACTCGTTTCAGACTGGATTAAAGCTAGCTCGCTAACAAGCTGCTGTTTTTGGTGCTGCTGCTGAGTCTGCCTGTTGTGAAAATGAAGCTGTCTTAGGTGGTAGACAGTATTACAAGGTGAATGACAAACGTGACAGAGACCTCTAATAGTATAACTGCTCAGCATGTGCAGTGCAGCCCGTTTGTGTTTTAGTGTGTACATGCATTCTTTCTACACAAATACATTTGTATATCTGCTTGTGCGTGTGCATCCACAGGACAAGAATGCACGTTTGCTTGAATGTGCATACTGTTTTCTTCATTTTCTGGCGTCTTCTCAGGCTCTCGGCCATGTGGTGTTGTGGTTTGTCTGTCATCACATGGAGAGAGTATATACTGCCTCATCATCTATGCTTGGGTAACTGTGCGTGTTTGCCGATACATGTTTGTATGTACTGTATGTGTTATGAATTGCCATACGTGTGGTCCATACGGGTTATTCTTTACCAGCCCATGCGATGCCTGATGGTCATCCATCTTTCAGCCTTATGTCATGGGGCCTCTTGAAGCCTTTGGGACTAGCCACTAACCAGCAGCCATTGTACTGTCTACATCTCATCATGCCTCCATGCCGGCAGTAGCCATGTGGTGATATAAGTCCCCATGGTCCCGTCCCCATTGTGTTCCATTGGCTCTTTCTGTCACCAAATGGCTGGTAGGTGCTAACCCCAGCTGTCACTGCTGACAGTGAATCATAGATACCAGTCTGTCTCCCTTTATGACCCGTGCTCGTATCAACTACCAGCTACAAACACAGCAGACTGCCCTTTATACACACATGCATACACACACATTCTGCCATCAGTTCAGTGAATCACATCAAATTAGCTAAGCATCCTAGTTCAAATGCTTGGGGGGCTTCTCAGGGCATTAAAAACCAATTGATTGTGCTGCAGTTTGGCGACTCCTTCCTCATGTTGCGTGTTAAACCAATGGAGCGTTGTGCAATGGCGCTCTTGATATCTGGGCAATATGGAGGCAGCAGAGCGTGGAAGGGGAAGAGCTGGACAGTCATACAGAATAGAATATAATAGTCTATATGCATGTTAAATAAACTTGTTAATTAATCAGACTTGTTAAGTTTGATTTAACAAAATAAGTATTTAAGAATAGATCTAGAGATTATTATTTAGATAATTACATTACAGATACAGATTAGGGTAAAATGTGTTTTTGAGTCTACTATTAAACGAAGTACAACAAATGGCACCTAAAATCTAAATAATGTTGAAGAAGAGCATTAAGGAAAGGAACTTTGGATAAATTGTATTAGTTATGCCACGACGGGACGTTGGTTGCTGCAAATTCATTCATTCATTCATTCATTCATTTATTCATTTCAGGCACAACAAAATACATATATTGAACATAAAGTGCACAAAACAAAAAACAAAAATTACCTGAAAAGGAGTGGGACGAAGAAAACTTATTAAATCCCACCCCTATACTCACTCATCAACAAAAAACAATAAGCTTCCCACAGCTACGCCCATCGTTACAACCAAACAAACCATCAACAGCCCCGGGCACATGCAAGCATCTCAACGGCAGCTCGCAACAACAATTAGAACCATCATAACTAAATACAGAATATATAATAATTATAAATTGCGTTACCACAGGTAACAGGCAATAATAATTACATAGTGACAAACACACATACATATACATACATACATATACTGTATATCTACACACACATATACATACATACGCACACACTTTTTTTTTTTTTTTTTTTGGAATCCATACCAGCAATGGTAAGAGAACAGACATTACAGAGCACACTAAAACCATCATTGAGTATACTGTGACCAGACCAACTGTTTGTAGAGGAATTTAAATCTATGAATATTTTTGCATTGTTTCAGTTGTAAACTCAGACTGTTCCAGATTTTCACACCACATACAGACACACAAAAACCTTTACGGGTTGTTCGAGTTCTGGGTAATTTGAATTCCCCGATGAATTACAATGAGTATTGTAATTCATTATTAATTTTAGTTTTAAATAATATTGTTTTTTTAGCTGTTATAAATTGTGCAAAAACAGTGAAGAAGTCTTCGTAAAAAAGCATAATGCTCATATTTGTACATTATAATCTGCATCATAATAAGCTTGGCTGAAGGACTACTACACTATGATCTTGCATCGTCCCTCAGTTTCTTTGTCAGATCTCACCAAGTCTCACCCAGTACCTGATGGTCAGTGAAAATCTTTATGTCAGGGTTTTACGGTGGGTGATGACATGGGCTGCATCCATCTTTAATTTACAGTCTGTGAGCTGAACTATTCTGCAAATGCCAGATCTCTCTGTGTTTTACATTGTTCCTACAAAATATAACAAGACGTTTTCTTTGGGAGTGCCTGACAGGCTGTTGTTGTTTTTTGATTTTTAAAGTGCTCATATGAATTGTTTATGCTTATATGAAGTTGTCTGTACTTTCTACTTGAGCCTTTAAAAAACAGCATGCCTCCTATGATAACGGTCATGCTAAACTTACTCTGAAATGATATGCTGGCTTTGGTGTTGCTGAGTTGAGTATCTCTCAGCAGGACAAATTTCTCTTCTTCGCAAAATTGTGCAAAGTGCTGGTGGAGCTGTATATTGTTAAAACCCCTTGTTAGTTAGCTACTGCCGATACTAATGATACCGCATTGATTTGTTAACCTAATTTGATGTTTTTCTTCATTTCAGCCCTCCGCTGGCTTTGTAAACCTGAAGTCCATTAACTGCGTTAAGCAGCAATTTGTTGGAAATAATAGATGTTGTGTTGAATGGAAGTAAATCAAACTGCTGACACTGAAAGCAACTTGACCGCTACTTGCCTTATTGCACAGTAAACAGAGAGCACTGCAGCATGTACTTCTAAGGCAAAAGGTGTTTGTTTGTATCTGAGTAGATTAAGTTTGACAAGTCTATCCATACGAAACTGGTCTTCATCCCACAGAGGAGCCGGCGCTTTGTTAGCAGTTAGAAAGGGTGACTGAGCAGAGAACAGTTTTCAAAATTTGCTTATCTTCAATTAATGCGCAAGATGTTCTCTGCGGGAAACCTGATAGAAAGTGACAGCGTTTCTTTTTTTTTCCTTAAGTGGACATCTAAATGAGTCTGCAGTCTGTTCTTACGTGGGTTGTTCTTCTTTCCTTTTCCTTTAGTTTATCATTTGTCTTCCTTCTTTCCTTTCTCATCGTCTGTGAGATGTTCTCACAGGTCATGTCAAAACACGACCACTTGCCTGGTCAATGCTACAGAAATCAGCAGACCTTGAAAAAGTACGAACAATTAAAGAACTAGAGGCCCCAAAACGACAAATGCATACGTGCAGCTAACGCGTGCGAATGCCTACACGCACAAAACACATTCCTTCCCGTGGTAAATCTTACTTACATACAGATCATCAATCACATGCACGTGCTCTTAAATTCAGTTCGCACTGCCAAAGATTGCCGGACTAAGTGCTGTGCCAGCCATGCGCAGCATTGCTGTCTTTCCCCATGAGTTATCCCCCCCCCCCCTTTGTTTTTTCCTTTGACCCCCCCCCCCTTTTTTTTCTCGCTCTGAACTGTATGTGCTTCAAGTGTGCATTTGCCTGAGTGCACCAGCCCTTACATACTGGAGGTGAATTATTGAATTCCTCTGCCGTTGCACTCCGGCCAGTTCTCCCTACTTTGAATAGACGTTCACTGGGTCTCTGAGAACGTGAATCGTAACTATCAGCCCTCATCGAATAGGGTTGAATCAGTGCGCTGTGTTATACCCATCTCCCCGCTTGACATTAAAAATGCTCCTCGGATTCAGAGAGGGAACATTATGTTGGTCTCATGGATTTGACTGGCGAGGCAGAATTTGAGACGGGGCTACACTCGTCCTTGAGTTTCTCTTTTATTTTTTTCCATCCCCGCTCCCTCTGCACTCCTTCCTGTACACCTAGCTCTCATTTCTCCCTCATTTTTGTCTCACTCTGTCCTGTTTCTCTCTCTTCTCTTCTGCCCTTTCAGACTACAACTGCACCTACTGTGTCCGTGCCAGGAAAAAAAAAATTGTCTTGTCAGGGTTAAGGTTTCATATATATGTAAGAACAATACTGTTGCAGAGACACTGGATGACTGACAAGGAGATTGAGTGGCTGCATTTTCACTGTAAGCTTTTTGGATATTACTTCAACAAATTTTGCGATAGTAGCAAAAAAATATGTTTGGAGACAAAGCTGACATGCTTTGGTGGGCAGGCTTTATTAGCTGGCTGTGTTTTTAATTGGATTTCTAATCTTTTTTTCCCCCCTTTTTTGGTTTTTATAAATAGAGTAAACATTCTAGAGAGATCCTTGTGTGTGAAATGATCTATTTGTCTACAAAAGGCAGTCAGAGAACGGCTGATAAACGAGCACAGTCCGACCGTGGAGAGGAATGGACCTCCCATGAAGACATGACAAATACTGTTACATGCTTCATCTAGCACCCTTATCGCCTCATACACACATTAAGAAACACAACACACAAACGCACGCTACAAATCCATCCAAATAGCATGTCCTATTCGATATGGAGAAGTTGGTGCTTTATTTTTCATAATAACTTTATTACTAGAATCATTTTATAGTCACAAGCCATCATATTACTGGGGGAAATTATTAGTTTTGCTTTCCTTCACTGACACATATATATAAGATTACAAAGCAGCAGCATTACCATAATCCATCTCAGCCACGGCAATTTGGTTATACATGCTCCCAGATTTTGACCTGCAACTTTAACCTGTGCACCTCATCTGCCACCTATTGTAAATTGAATATGTAGTATTCTAGCTGATAGACAAGCTGATGCGTAAATAGACGAGGGAAAGCAGATTCATCATCGCTCTTATTGCCTTTTCATTGCATAGGACAAATTTATACAAAGTAGATAATCCTCATTGCCACATAACCAGAGGTGAGGAATCTTTCATCTGCATCATGCTCCACATGTTAATCTGTTAACATACATTTTTTGCAACCCCTCGGCTGCTTCAGTTTCTTAGTACCAGTTTTCTGTCTTCCCTGCAGGGCTTTCCTGTGTTTGCAATTAAGATTTCCAAAAACCATTACAAAATCAGATTTCAAGTATCCCTGTGATCACAAAGACCGAGTTAAGCCGCTACACACATCACTGTCAGCTTGGGAGGCTCGTTCATTGCTATCTTTTGGTCTGCGCTACTAGTTGCTGCCCCACTTGGGTAAAGTAAGCAGTTCACTGTCCTAGATCAGTCTATAGCACATTTGGTCCTTTAGACAGACTCTGTTGGTAATAGTTGAGAAACCCTGGTAGTCTGTTAGCCCTAAGGAGGGATTCCCACTGAAGATTAGTTTGAAGCACCTGAAATGGTGGCTCCCTTTTCTGTGCTTACCCGAATACAAAGGTGCCCGAGGACATCTGGAAAACATGGTCACAGTTGAAGTAGGTGACATACAGCACAACCGCAGAACAGGGTAAATAGGAGCACACGGACACCTTTAGAAGACACGTTCATATTACTTCACACGTTTTTGTTTTGTGTTGTTTTTTCTGTAGTTTTTGTAGAGAGACAGTCATTACCAATAGTTTAGCCTTCAAGTGGGTGAGCCTGGTGCAGTTGGGTGCCGTTACCACTCAGCCATCTGCAGATGTGCTGTGTGTGTGTGTGAGCATGATTGCATTAGGGAGGGTATTTGTCATGTTGCTGGTTTGTCATGCTGCTTGTTTACACTGTGACATTATGGGGACTTGTCTTCCTCATGGGGACAAAAAGCTCATCCCTATATAGCCTTGTTAGGGGACCAAGATGAAGCTCTTTGGAGTCATGAAGCTGGATAGTCACAGTACATACTTTGCAGACTTAAGACCCTGAAGCATGGAGTGTGCATGTCTCATTTCCACTGACACAAAACACGCTAACTAGTACAAACGAGCATCAGTGTCCAAACCACAGTGCCTCACATGGAGAAAGCAACTGTCAAATACAGCGAGGAATGCACTGAGTCAAATGCAGGTCGTCTTTCATAGGCCCGAGACAAATGAAGCTTTGTTTTAGCCAAAGACTCAGAAATACAGCCTCGGCCCATTGGCGTTCTTGAGGCTTTTAATGTGCCAGTCTTCTGTCTTCTCATTCCCAGACTTTAATCAACATCTTCCCCCAACACAAAGCATATAGGCATGGTCTCTTCTTACCAGGCTGGCAGTAAAACACTACACAGTGATCTTCTTGCAAATAGTGAAACATGGGGACCTGCAAGGTGAGGAAAAGAATGTGAACCTCTCATGTGGCCTCAAGCTGTTTTCCGAGTGAAGGTATTGCCCCAAGGTAGTTACATGTATCAACACCGGCTTGAAGCAGCAGGGTAGATATGCAATAATGTGGGAAATTATAACCTGAAGCAGTGAGAGATTAGCAAAAATAGCTAGATGTGGGGGTGCTGTGATCAGGTTTTTTTCGGCTGATACTGATCAGTTTTCATGTCAGCAGAATCAGACACTGTAATGCTTATCTTTACAGGAAGTCCGTGACATTTTTCTCATTTTATTTTCTTTTTTCGCTCTAAAATATTACACTATGTTCATTTTGAAGGCAGTTGTCCTTCTGTGCCTGCCTAAGACAGAAATCCCAGTCCCAGAAAGCACACTTTTAGTGTTTACAAAACTGGATGAAATTCTGGGCGTCCCCCAGAAGGACATGTTTAGTAAAAAGGAGATACTGCTTTCAGTCTGATACCAGCAGCCTGAGCATACTGCTTAGCTGACTGCATCTTGAGTGTATGGAGGTCTGGACCTGAATGTAAATTATCTTAATAGCCTGCTGCATGTGGTGGAGATCCTTCAGCAGTAATGGACCAGGCAGTAAAAACAGTCACTATTTGTGTGACATTTATGTAGTTGCCTCACCTTTTTTACAATTGGCGTTGCTGATCAGCAGATGTAAAGTCAAGGTAATGAATATCAGCTGATACCAACCAGTGTTTCATAAGCAAGTGCTTGTAATGCGATAGTCATTAAAAGAAAACACTGCTGGTCGTAAGAAGTTTTACAAGATTTCTTATTTACTGTACATTGTGTCAAGCCGTTGAGCGTATATCAATGTATTTTACAGGCAACGAGTGGTTATCATCTCATCTCCGGTCTAAAGCAGAATCAATACCACCTTAAGCAGGACTGGCTTTTCCACACGCACGCACATAGACGCATGCACAAACAGGAATACATGTGCATACATTGCGGAGCTCTGTAAACATCGTCTCATACATTTGTAACAGATACGTCTGCAGCAGGCATTATCTTATTCTCTCTTACACGCAGAGGACAAATCAAAAACATATATTGTCTCTTTGTGTCAATCTCTTTCTCATTTTCTTTCCTCTCTAGCCCATCAATGGACAGACGCACAACCAGACAGACGCTTTTGCACACAGACACACACGCACACACTTTAAACCCTCTCTCTCACAGACACTCAGTCTCACAAACACAGAAAATCGAAATCACAAATCGGCTTAACTCTCCCTGACACATCTGTGAATTAAGCCTTTCCGTTGCTCTCCCTTTCCCATTATAAAGGCATTGTCAGAGGCTGAATCGGTAACAGGTAGCCCACAGCCCCTGCTGCTTCCTTCTCACTTCTCCTCTCTCTTTTTTTTTCTTCCGCCTTACTCATCTGTCTTCTTTTTCATTCTCGGTCTTTGACTTCTCTCTCTCTCTCTCTCGTTCCAAAATTCCACTTTTTCTCTCCAAGTCTCTGGCTTCACTTCCCTCATCTATCTCTCTTCGCTTCCGTCTTACCCGTGACCTCCATCTTTGCTTAATCATCTCTCTCCTGTCCTCACAGTGTCTTTCTGTCTCTCTTTCCTCATTTCCCCTTTCCCTTTATTTATTCATCTGTCACAGCCAGTGGCAGAATAGTACTGGGTATTTTCATTTGGCGCTCCTTTATAAGTCCTCACATTTCACAGGGAAAGCCTGTGTGCTTTTGACTGCATTAATATTGCTGCTATAATTTGTCAGTTCAGCTTATATACAAAATATAGGGTCAATTTTTAGGACACTAAGTATGATTATACAGTAAAGTACTCAGCAGCATGTAAAGTGGTTACATTAGTCAGTAGCACCTGTAACATGAAAATACTGCCTGCATACATGTTGATACATCAGTAAGAATCTGATAATATATAAGTGTTACACTACGAGATACTTGTACTTTTGTAAAAATCATTTGTTGATTAGCAGTTTTAAGTGTGGTCAAAAATATATAGAGCTGATATTCTCGTCTTTTTTTTTATTTAAACATACCTTCATCAAAAAACTTCACAATCAAGTTCACAATAAAAAACAAAACCTATCAGAAACCATTTTTTCCACTGAGATTAGTATTAAGTTTGAACTTTAAGGTGTATTCTTTTTCTTCTTCTAATAGCAGTGCTATATTTCCACAAGCTTCCAAAGGGTCTGTTGGGTCTGACTGACGTTTCATCAACAGAGCGAGTATGCCAAGCTCAGTGTAGATGTCTACATGCCCTCAAATTTGGTGTCAACACATTACTTGTCCAAAAAGAAATACTTTATTACTAGGGCACCAACTATGTATGTGTCCTTGAAGTGCACTCCCAGCAGCTTAGAATGTGGGTGTAATAGGTACAACTACTTGCCCGTGGTGTGCAAAGACTCCCGTCTGCATATCCACGAGGGAATTTAATCTTAGTTTAAGTTCGGGCGGATATATCAACCTTACTGTCATGTGAAAAGGAAAGCACATCCTTATTGCTTCCAGTAAGTGGGAAAATAGCAGAGGTTGATGATCAAATGCACTTGATTAATTGATCATCATCGAGTGTAAACACCTCTATAAAAGCAGTTTGTTGTTTGCTGATCGGGAACATTCAGGCGTGTGTTAACATAATGTTGCAATATCCCCAGAAGTGGACATCTCAGCGAATTCGACACGCAATGCTCAGAGAAACTGCAGAATGCCAAGAGCTACTTCTCAGAGATACAAGCCTCCATTAGCATGTTAAATCTTAAAGTTTATGAGAGTACAATTAGGAAAAACACTAAACAAGTTTGGCCTATTTGGAAGGGTTTCCAGGAGAAAGCCTTTTCTCTCTAAAACAAACATGGCAGCACAGCTTAGGTTTGCAAAGTTGTATTTGAAAAAAAACCCACACAACTTCTGGATCAGTGTTCTTTGGACAGATTACACCAATGTGGAGACATTTGGGCCTTAATCTGCAGCATCATGTTGAGCAAAAACCAAACAGCCTGCCAGCACAAACACCTCGTTCCAAAAGACAAGCACAGTGGTAGAGGGTTGATGATTCGGGCTTGTTTATCAGCCAGAGGACCTGCGCCACCTTATTGTCACTGAGTCGACCACGTGACTCTAGAATACTGTGGACAAATGTGAGGCCACCTGTTGGACAGCTTTGCTCTAACTGGGTCATGAAATAGGACAATGACCCCAAACAAAGCAGCAAAACTGCAACAGAATGTCTGAAAAATAAAAAAAATCAAGGTGTCACAATGGTCCAGTCAGAGCCCAGACCTCAACCTGATCAAAATGCTGCGGCGAGTGAACTGTGTATAAACAAAAGCCCGAAAACCTCAATGAACTGAAGCAATGATGCAAAGAAGAACGGCTAAAATTCCTCCCCAACAATGTGAGTGACTGATAAAGTCATACAGAAAACAATTACTTCAACTTATTGCTGCTAAAGGCGGTTAAACAAGCTATTAAATCCTGGGGTGTACTTAGTTGAAAGCAACTAAGTACACCCCAGGACTCACCATGTAGTCCTGTGAAAACCTTATTTTTCACAAGATTGTGTTTGATTACGTTCTTCACTCCTCACAGGGCCTTTATTTGTTATCAAACATTACATTTATTTAGTGACTGGTAATTACTGTCATTGTTGAGTCACCTGCCTTAATATTTGTATCCAAAAAAACCATTTTCAAGGTTTCAGAACTTGATACATCCATGTGTTTCGTGGATCTTTCCTATAAGGCGTTCTCCTTTATGTCTCTAATTGACCTCACGGCTATTCATTTAGGCTTACAGTTTTCAACAACACTAGTCCAGGACATGAAGAGGTCACAACTAATCCTACTTTTTGTGTCCACTCGTTATCCAGTTTCTTTCTTGTTTTTGTACCTCCACAAAGTTTCATGTGAAGCTTCTATATTGAGCTAGAGGTAGCAGAGATGGAAGAGGAGAGGGAGGAAGGAAGAGCAGTTTAGCTGCCTGTGTTGGGAATGCAGGGAGTAGACAAGCAGAGCAATTCTGACAGGCTGTGTCTGCACAGTTTGTTCTCCAAAAGGCCCACACAGAGTCGCCAGTGGGGTACACACATGCGCACACACTCCCAAGCATACACTACTTAAATTGCACGCTCACACACACTCACACACACACACTTTGAAGTTAGACAGTACTGTCCTCCTTCACACTCGTTACACACAGTGTGTTGCAGGCTTACCCACAAACACACATAGGCACCGTTACAGTGTTACGAGCGCACAACAAGAGAAGAGAGCCGAGCAGAGGAAAAAGGGCTGTTTTTGAACGCATTCCTTCGAAGGCTTCAGTGCTGAGGAAATGGAGCTATCATGACAAGGGATGAAAGAGCAACAATGGTTTCATCACTTTCCCTCATGTTTCACTGCACCGTGAAAAAGAAGCTTCTAGTGTTCTCATCCGCCCGTTAGGGAAAAACATGCTGTGCATTATACTGTGAGGACAGGCTCAAGAGCGAGCAAGTGAGAGCGAGGGACGGAGAGAAAGCATTTTCACTCGGCAACCAAAAAAAAATCATACTGCTGATACATCGGCAGCAGATAGTGATGGCTTTGATAGACTAAAGACAGTGGTGTGTATTGGTCCCTGTGTTCTGTTGCTGATTATTGACACCGTCCGTCTTTTTGTGCCCAACAACCCTCCTGTCGTCCTCTGTTTCTATTCATTTCATGCTTTTGATGATTCAATCGCTAACCCAAGATTTCTTCTTTCTGTCCTCATGCTGACATTCTTTTATGTTGTACTTCATCTCACTTTGTTTCGCCTAGTCTAAAGCACTATATAATTTATATTTAGATAGTATGAGGACTAGCAACTACTTGTGGAAGTTCATTAAGGCTTATGTAAGCCCGCATAGTTAATCAGAGAGCGACATGCACTAAACCAAAATGCTCCATCATTTCTTCTGTTCCTTAATTCTTCTCACCTTGTCCTTTTTTGTTTTTTTTGTTTGTTTGTTTTTACCTGCTTCCCTCAGGGTGCAGTGATCACGCCAGCCATGGACCACACTATGTCCATGCAGCCTGCCAATATGATGGGCCCTCTCACTCAGCAGATGAACCATCTGTCCCTGGGCACTACAGGAAGTGTGAGTAGGATTCGCTGTTTCACAGCGAACCACACACAGATAACCCCACACAAGCACACATAGTTACCGTGATCATCGTGACAGAATCTGGCTACAAGGACATTTTGAAGTGCTCCAACATGTTAGCTGTACTAGCGACAACTTGTTGCTTGGAGTGTTTCAGTTAGTTTTGCATTACATTTTTGAAAAGGTTCCTGGATGATGAAGTTTAGTTGAATTTAGTTTAGCTTTGCACTAGGTACAGCCATGCAGCAGCTATTCTTCAATAACAAAACCCTTGTGACTACACTATGGCGACTTACACAGAGATGTATGTAAAACATAAAAAACAGTGCACACAAGTCCTTAAAGTACAACCAGCAACCATCTAAATTCTAACGGCCTGATTTACAATTTGTACTCTGTATTACATAAGCTGTGCTACCAGGCACCATAACAACAATACATAATAACATTTCAACATTCATTTTAATAATTTCGAGCTGTGATCTGTAGCTCTGGCAAAAGGACTTCCAAGTCTCTGAGTCTGGTTTGATTTTCAGGTCTTTTCAGACAGAATAAATAAGAGATCATGGTTTGGGTTAAAACTTGTTTTCATCTTAGTGTTAGAAAGCTCCATTCATAGCTTGCCAGAGTGTCGTCCTCAGTGCATATTTTACATGTTTACTGGAAGTCACTTAACTCTAAGAAATACCTACACTCGACAGTAACAGCAAGCACAAGCAAATTTTCCTCTGCTTATCCGAAGTCTGGTCACGGTGGGTAAGCAGTGTAATCCAGGTGTCTTTCCTTCCCCAGCAATACATTCCGGTTTCTAGTGGAGTATCCCGGGGTGTCTGCAGGTTAGATGACATGTAGTCTGCTCCAAAATGAAATCAAATCAATTCATAGAAGGGTGCACTTTAAATACAGTGGGGCAAAAAAGTATTTAGTCAGCCACCGATTGTGCAAGTTCCCCCACTTAAAATGATGACAGAGGTCAGTAATTTGCACCAGAGGTACACTTCAACTGTGAGAGACAGAATGTGAAAAAAAAAATCCATGAATTCACATGGTAGGATTTGTAAAGAATTTATTCGTAAATCAGGGTGGAAAATAAGTATTTGGTCAATAACAAAAATACAACTCAATACTTTGTAACATAACCTTTGTTGGCAATAACAGAGGTCAAACGTTTACTATAGGTCTTTACCAGGTTTGCACACACAGTAGCTGGTATTTTGGCCCATTCCTCCATGCAGATCTTCTCAAGAGCAGTGATGTTTTGGGGCTGTCGCCGAGCAACATGGACTTTCAACTCCCGCCACAGATTTTCTATGGGGTTGAGGTCTGGAGACTGGCTAGGCCACTCCAGGACTTTCAAATGCTTCTTACGGAGCCACTCCTTTGTTGCTCGGGCGGTGTGTTTTGGATCATTGTCATGTTGGAAGACCCAGCCTCGTTTCATCTTCAAAGTTCTCACTGATGGAAGGAGGTTTTGGCTCAAAATCTCACGATACTTGGCCCCATTCATTCTGTCCTTAACACGGATCAGTCGTCCTGTCCCCTTGGCAGAAAAACAGCCCCATAGCATGATGTTTCCACCCCCATGCTTCACAGTAGGTATGGTGTTCTTGGGATGCAACTCAGTATTCTTCTTCCTCCAAACACGACGAGTTGAGTTTATACCAAAAAGTTCTACTTTGGTTTCATCTGACCACATGACATTCTCCCAATCCTCTGCTGTATCATCCATGTGCTCTCTGGCAAACTTCAGACGGGCCTGGACATGCACTGGCTTCAGCAGCGGAACACGTCTGGCACCGCGGGATTTGATTCCCTGCCGTTGTAGTGTGTTACTGATGGTGACCTTTGTTACTTTGGTCCCAGCTCTCTGCAGGTCATTCACCAGGTCCCCCCGTGTGGTTCTGGGATCTTTGCTCACCGTTCTCATGATCATTTTGACCCCACGGGATGAGATCTTGTGTGGAGCCCCAGATCGAGGGAGATTATCAGTGGTCTTGTATGTCTTCCATTTTCTGATGATTGCTCCCACAGTTGATTTTTTCACACCAAGCTGCTTGCCTATTGTAGATTCACTCTTCCCAGTCTGGTGCAGGTCTACAATTCTTTTCCTGGTGTCCTTCGAAAGCTCTTTGGTCTTGGCCATGGCGGAGTTTGGAGTCTGACTGGTTGAGGCTGTGGACAGGTGTCTTTTATACAGATGATGAGGTCAAACAGGTGCCATTCATACAGGTAACGAGTGGGGGACAGAAAAGCTTCTTACAGAAGACGTTACAGGTCTGTGAGAGCCAGGGATTTTCCTTGTTTGAGGTGACCAAATACTTATTTTCCACCCTGATTTACGAATAAATTCTTTACAAATCCTACCATGTAAATTCATGGGGGTTTTTTTCACATTCTGTCTCTCACAGTTGAAGTGTACCTCTGGTGCAAATTACTGACCTCTGTCATCATTTTAAGTGGGGGAACTTGCACAATCGGTGGCTGACTAAATACTTTTTTGCCCCACTGTATATGTGGTCTGTTATTTGTTTCCTCTATTCCAGTATACAGTTGGAAAATATCTAGAAAAAATCTGCGTCTAGTCTTGAGAGATGAAAAAGAAATGTTCAAGTTATTGTCAGGTGTGCTATAGGTCGGTATGACCGAGTTGGAGGCTTTTCATCTCAGAGAACATTGTTCGTTTAGTTTAGAAACACTGAGTAAGAGATGGGTTTTACATTTCCTTTCAAAGAAGCCAAACCTTCTTAGGCTGTCGCCACATGTGCTCAGCCACGGAGCTGCCATATCATTTGTTTTACACAGCATGCGTTCACAGCCACATATTGAGAGAGCGTATTTCCTTCCTGATCTTCCACATTAAACAGACTTCCTGTGAAGCTTAACAGTGTGACAGGCCTCTCGCTTCTCCACCTTTTTCACTTTCACCCCCTAATTTCTGTTTCTTTCTCACACTTTTCTGTCTCCCCTCTCTCTCTAAATCGCACAGAAAATCTATCGCTCCATCAGTTTTCCACACACTCACTTACAGTTGCTGGCCCCTAAACCGTGAACTCCCCGCCTGTTTCAGGATCAAGTCGACTTAGAGGTGTCACACGGTTCTGAAGCCTGACTTCCTGCCCTAACCCTGCTGCCCGCGGGCAGGCGGGCAAGCAGACAGCTTTGCTCCAGAACTACGTTTGATCTCTGTGTGTGTGTTTGGGTGTGTATGATTGAAACAGTGCTGCATTGTACAGTTATCCATGTGTTTCCAGGTGAGCTGTCAGCGACTGTGACGCCATGTTGGCTCTGTCAGGAATGCCCCCTCCCTAATCTGCCCCAGCTGTGCTAACAGCCAGGATTAGAGACAGGCTAATCTATGATGATGGCTTCTGATGTTTGATGGGTTGTATTATAGGAGAAAGTGGGTTAAAGCTCTCTGTCTGCTTTTTTCATTTCTGGTTTACCCTTTCTACCTCTCCCCTTTATGCGTACTTAGCTTTCCTGAGGCGATGTGCTGTGTAGCCTAACCTCTCTACGGCTGAACTAACGCGCACGCCATGCCACACTTGATCAACTTGGGGAATTGAGACGCGTTTCCTACGCCAGATGCAAAATCCCTTTCATGATTGGGAAAGCCTGTTAAAAAGAAGGGGTTAGGAACCAGGATCTGTAACTATTCATGTATTTAACTGGACTTGACACCACATACTCTTCAAGCACATTCCTCAAGTGTACACACAGAAGTGGTGAGGTTATTTTGAATGCCCCTACTGGTCACGTGACTTAGCCTTCACCGCAGAAGAGCACCTGCAGTAAGCACCGTCTCCAGAGTCAACAACTTATCATGCTTCTGGCTGCTGAAGTAGAGCCACACCTCAGAATACTCTTGGCTGTTCCAGGCCTCGCTGCGGCTGTTTGTGTATGGCTGTGGCTTCCTTTTTCTCTCCAAGAAAAGAACCAAATGTTCTCAGTCCGCCCAAGCTGTCACACTGGTGTGGTGACCGTAGCTTTCCGAGAATGCCGTGTTATTTTGCAGCGCAGATCAGCTTGCAGGGTGAGGCTTTAAAAAGGAGCGGCAAGGAAAAACCTCGCCTCATAACAAATTAGCATGGATCGTTCCCTCCTAATGGTCACTGCTTTGGAATTTAGCTGCTTCACCAGAAAATGTTCTGTTTTGAACTCATCCAGTTTAGCTTGGTGTCTGTCTGACTTGAACGACTTGATTACAGAATGCTAAAGAACCTCAGGCGCACTGTTTATGGATGGCACACATAAACATGCCATCCATGCTTCACGCTGATTTATTTTACCTTGTTTGGTGCATATTGCTCTGTTGCTGATTTATTTACCGTCTTCGAGGTCTCACCACTTAACAGGAGTCTATCTGTCATGCCTCGTGTCCCTGTTAGTCGCTGTGCACGTGCATGTGCACATGTGCGTGCGTCCTTTTGATATTTGTGTCTGTGTGTGTGTGATTGCATGCCTGTCAGCATCTGCGTTTGTGTGAACGACATATTGTTTGACATGACAGGAGGTGACCTTCCCTCAGTGTTCTCCATCCTCTTTCTGTCATGGCACGAAGAACTCTGTTGTCATGGTGACAGCGGTGATTGACAGCATCTGTGTCACAGGAAGACAGATTTGTATGAAGTGTTTTCCTTTATTATCTGGACAGTTTCCCTCGTGTTTTTGTTTTTTCTACATACATCTGTGCGTGTGCATGCTCGTAAGCTTTCCCTGCTTGGGTAAAGTTGACGAGCATGCACTTTCTTCTTCCTCTTCGACTTCGGACTGTAACACATGTTGACACCCTGCTGATTCCCACTCCACCGAGCTCTTTGGTCTTTGCAAGACTGGGATGATTATTTTTAATGCAACACTCTTGAACTATCTTTATTTTGTCTTAGTCCAGGTTTACATTCTCTTGAAATTTTTGGAGCTTGTTGTTTGATGTTGGTCTGATCCTAAATCTAAAGGCTGGATCGGGAATCAGTGACCTCCCCTCATTTCTTTTATATTTTGCTATGAAAATAGGAAATAGGTGCTGCGATTTGATGAAACATGGAAATATATAAAGTAATACGTCATATGAGGCAAAACCAGGGCTTGTGCAATTTTAAGAAGTCAGTATTTGGTATGATCACCTTTATTCTTCAACACAGTCTGAACTCTCTTAGGCAAGCCTTCTTTTAATTCCTTTAAATAGTCTTCGGGAATAGTTTTCCAGCCTTCTTGATCATTCATTCATGATCATGATGAAAAATGAAGCCACTGCCAATCAGACTCTTTCAAATTGGCACTGCATGGTGGATCAATATCTAATGGTACTTTCCTATGTTTATAATTCCATCAATTTTGACAAGATTCACCTGTTGCACTTCTCTCCTGACCTCCACCATATTGGTAGCGATTTGAACCAAATATTTCCTGTACTCACTGATTTTCAGTCCAGTTCAGTTCATAGCTTGGCCTTTTCTCCCTGTTTTCCAGACAAGTGAGAGGCCAGATGCATCTCTCTGTGTCCTGGCCTTCAGATACTGTTCATCTGCTATAGATAGTTTGTAGGCCTACCATTTCTTTTGTCCTCCCTGTCTAGTTTCCTCACGTTTTTAAGGAAACACTACACAGAATGCCAAATGGGGTGGCTATTGACGCCAAATGTTGCGTCAATAGCTCTTTGTGAATCACCTTTTTGGTGCAAAAATACAACTTTATGCTGTCAAACTATGTTAATTGGACATTTTTCAAAGATTCAACTAAATAAATTGGAGCAAACTGGTTCTCTTGCAAAGTTGTCTATGTGCAGACACAACACTGGTTCACGAGTTGAGTTAGCTGCCTTTTTATGCTTGAATGATTAAAAGGTTAGTGCCAAGTGGCTTAAGAAATAAAGAAAATGCTTCTCTGAAAAAAAGACTGGATTGAAAATGAGAGAAAAAGCAGCCAATGTTCAAAGAAAAACTTTGAAAGACCTTCAGAAAGCCTGTTTCTCAAAACCACTTTA
This sequence comes from Neolamprologus multifasciatus, assembly GCF_963576455.1. Lineage (NCBI taxonomy): Eukaryota > Metazoa > Chordata > Actinopteri > Cichliformes > Cichlidae > Neolamprologus > Neolamprologus multifasciatus. The sequence goes on along the minus strand of NC_140459.1, from coordinate 12,755,722 downwards.
AATAACAAGAAAGTCTGGCTCACAGGAAGCAAGCAGGTTGAGTGGTCCTCAATGTCAATAAGCTGCAAGAATCTGCAGTCGGACAGACTCCAGCTCCACATTTTGAACTGCAGCTGGCGACGGTAGTCTTCATACCTGCTGTGAGCTGAAGGGCCACTCCAACCGGAACCCACGGCAACAGCTTCTTCTTTCATACTCGCGCGCATATATGTACGAGTATATGCCCCCGTGTCCTTACAAAGCAGTGTAATTCTGTGGGAAACACTGATAGCACCAGTGGTCAAAAAGTTTAAACAATATCCTGGTGAGGGAGAGTGAGCCGTAAATAAAAGTATCAAAGCTTTCTACCATAAAAGTGACTGATTTTACTGGTATTAATCTCTGCAGGCAGTCTTAACAAACCCTTGGGATGAGGATATGAAGAGCTTGTCACAGTGAAGTGGGACAGCACTGTAATTCACAACAATTGATGTGCATTTCCAATAGAACTTCACGGCGATTTTTAGATCAGTAATCATCAGAGCCCTTCCCCCACGCCGCATGGCCATTAATAACATACACTGAGTAGCTGGATGTTCTAGCCTTGACCCGCTATTATCCCTCACCTTGCAGAAGATACAACTGAAAAAGAGAGCGTCAACGCAGAGAGGATGGATAGATGCGGAGCTTGAGTGGCAGGCCAACAGGCAGAAGATTTATGTGAACATTTGGAAATGCTAATGTGCTGTGCCACATTCCACCAAAGCTGAGAAATCCTCGTACCCACCAAACTTAAAGTGTCTTTACACATCATTGTGGTGCAGAGGCCCAAACCACCGCTGAACCAGCGCGGCTGTGTCTATGCTATGGATTTTCATCCTGGTGTTGCTGCATTGCGGTCTGAATTTATACCGTAGTTATAGGTGTATGTCATGGAGAGTGATGGTAGAGAAGAGACTTAAGGAGTCTACTCACACCACTCTCGTTAAGGAGCTATTCAGGCCTCCTGTTCATCAAACATACGCACACGCCATCTGCTTCTGGCGCTGCTGTGTGTGTGTGCATGTGTATTGACGTATATGTGTGACTTGGAGAGTGAAACACCATTTATGGCCAATTAGGGATGCTTTATATTACCCAAACCTGTCCCCTGACTATGGACAGCAAAGTATTAAAAGTGTTGAAATTGGACAAAAATCATCTTTATCACTATAGCAACTCGATTATCTGTAGCCGCGCTTGACATCCCCCTGACTTGCCGCAGCAGCGACTGGAGAAATATGCCTTGCTCAACCTGCCACATTAAATAGGTTAACTAATGGTTATGGTAAAAGAAAAAAATCTTATCTTATTAAATTTTCTTGTTAAATCTAATTTAAATTCCTTTTGCAGTCCTGCAGAGAAATATAACCTTTCAAATGGACATTCTCCCTATGACAGGGAGATTTTGATATTGCTAATTATCTCCTACTTTCCTTCATTTGCTTTCATGCAGCCCTCACAGGTGAGTTGGCTGAATAAGTTAATAGGGTGGAGAGGCGAAGACCTAAAGTCCCGAGGAAAATTGGTATGCATGGTTTTGATCCACGGGGAGAAGGTCACTTCAACAATCTGATAGGCCTTTTTAGACGCTAGCAGGTTGAAAGAGAGCGAGCAAGAAAGAGAGAGAGTGACAGGAAGGTGAGAGGAAAGAAGGGACGACACGGAGAGGTAATGTGGTAATGTGTCAGGAAGTCTGGATATGCCACCTCACCCCATCCTGAGTGTGACAGCTCTGAAGGTGTGATAACCTTAAATTCCCCTGCCCAGACCCACACAGCCACGCTCGCCTACGAACGCCACACTAACATCCATCCCAGGGCATCCTCCTGGCCGCGCGTAGCAACGGTGGGGGAGTTAATCACCCATGTCCATGGCCTTTAGCTGCTCTCATTAGCGGTGAGCGGTGGAGCCGTACCCGATCCATTAGCAACGCTGCCGGTAATGACACTTCACCAGCACCGCCGGGCCCACGGCCAAGAAAGGCTTCGCAGCCCGGCGCAGCCCCTCCATTACCGACTCGTACTGCATTCTGCCGCCACGCTTTTTAGCACTTGCAGGTGGGACTAAGAGGCAAAGGGAAAAATAAAATAGAAAGAAAGCGATTGTACTTCCCTTTTCGCTTGGTCCGGAAAAGCAGCAGGAAGATGAGGCCAGGGGGAGAGGCAGCCTGGTGGCTTTTATCTGGGATCACATCCATTGGCGCTGTACTGCAGCATTATCGTTCCAAGACTCTTTGTCTTTGTCTGTCTTTCTCAAACACAGAGACACACACACATGTATGTATCCCACACACAGCTGTACACAGGAGAACTTGCACATTCACAGTTGGACAGACAAATAGTGATAAGTCATCTTTTATGCACAGGCATGTGCTAATTAAAAACAAGCACGCACACTAGTAAATCAGGCTCACACTGATGTGTGTGTGTGTGTGTGTGTGTTCACCATTACCACCACCACACAAAGCATTCACAGCAAGTTACAGAAAAGGCTTTGCACAAAGTGCCGTGTCTTCATTCATATTGCATGTGAAAGCCCCCCTGGCTGTCATGTAACGAAACCTGTGTCACGCCTGTAAAATGGCCATCTTGGAGCAAGCTAGCACCCTGTTAAAAGCCAGGGCATGCATGACTAAAAGAATATAGGCCACAGGCAGCAGACCACCTGCTTTTTCTTTCCTCTCCCTCTCTCTCCTCATCCCTTTTGGTGTCGTGTTTTTTATCTTCTCAGCTGTGGCCCAGTGCATTTGCTTGCCTCTGAAGTCTTGGTGGGACAGCAGGGCATCTCTTCTTTCTCCTCCTTCTCCTTCTCCTTATGTAGTCTTCTGATCTGCTCTGCTCTGCTCAATATATACACATATTCTTTTAGCGCCCCCCAAAGGATGCTGAGGGCACAGCAATCTGCCACCCTAATAGTTATGGGAGTAATTACACTGAATGAGTCTTCCAGGGAATTATGATAGACATAGGGCTTTTTTATGTGAAAAGCATGTATTGATTAATATTATAATGGAATTTGTGGTTCCGATGTGTGTTGTAAGAATTACCACATGACAGGATTTTGATGCGTGTGTGTCTTTTGTTTCTGTTTCAGTACATGACTGCTGCAGCCGCCGCGGCGCCTATGCAAGGGACCTACATTCCCCAGTACACTCCTGTGCCTCCAAACGCTGTCCCTGTCGAAGTAAGACCCACATGCATGCGCACGCTACTCGTCAAGTATTAAAAATCTGTCGACGTTTACGCATAGGAGGACATCATTAGTACTAACAGCCTACTCACTTCCACCCACAAGCACTCCCTTCGCCATTTCTAAGCCTGCTCGCCACGTCAGTAGACTTAAACAGTCATTAAATTGACAAATTACATTTGAAGCATGGTGCAAATTGCTTTTATTCTCTCTAAACAAATGGCTTTGTACCAGCAGCACATAACAAGAATCAAAAACTGCAAGCAAAGCAAGATGAGTCAGAAGTTTTATAGTATTTGGGAAAGACATTTGAAGTGCAGTGTAGACTTTCTCACTTCCTCGGCGGCTGTCTGAGCTCCTGGCAGGTTCGGGCAGTCCAGGCTGAGAAATGATGAACGTGGAGAGCGGGTGGGTAGGCAGGCAGGCAGGCAGGCCAGCAAGGAGAGCGGGCCAGCTGTCTGGCGGCTGACAGTGCGGTCGTACTCAGATGGACTATCAGTCGTGTATCAGATGACAGGAGCTGAAGTGAGACACAGTGCCGGTGGTGCTGTCTCTCTCTCTCTCCACCCCACCTCTTCCCCTACAGCCGGTTTAAGCTGGTAGGTAGCTGGAACATGCACACATCCGTCAGCCACGGAGCTCTGGCTAGCCCACCGGCAACGGACAATGACAGTTTTCACTGACAGAGCCATTAGTCGCTTCCTCGCCCACCCCCGTCAGAAAGTTGCAGTCTTCGTCATGAAGGAGCGAGGCGGAGGAAAGAGATGTAGTTGTAGCGTAGCCCACGGCACCTCTTGCCTATTTCATCCTCACAATTGTCCTCTCAGTGCCAGCGTCAGCAGCGGGGTGTATATCACTGTATCAGCCAGTGTCTGGAGGGCTGATGTATGGACAGGACGCAGTATCCTTGAGAGCTTGTTAAAGGTGATTGAGATGACTCAGTGATGGTGGCTATCTGTATTGCTCGACACGTAGAAAGGCTAAGAGGCTGTTGTGATGAATTCATCGTATGTAGCCATCCTTAAAAAAGTTTCTACCTTAGACTTAAAATTCTGCAAAAAATATAAAGTATGTTTCATTAATGGCATGATCTCATGCACAGACTGTGCATCTTTTTTATTGTTTAGCCTCCTCGGTATTGCTCTTCTTAGAATAAAAATGCTCCTTTTATTTTTTGTTGTAGTGCACGAAACAAACGTCGGCCGCACTTCTACAGCGTGTGTAATTCTTCTCAACGTATATTGGCTTCTTCGGATGGATGAACTCTTTACTTTAAATGAAGTTATGTGTTTAGAGTGGATGGAGCTGCCATAGGGTCTGTCAGTTTGAGAAGTGAATAAACAAAAAAGTGCTCTTTGGTATACTTTTATGTCAAGTCAAATCAAATTCTCTGTATTACGTCTGCGGGAAAGATATTCTCTATCCTTAGACTCTTGATTTCTGTGATGAAACTGCACCAAAAAAATCCTTTTACAGAAAACAAATAAGACAAACCTCATAAGCAGCAGAAAAGCAACAGAAGAATTGTCCCTTTTCCAAGACAGACAGGCATGCGACACCACAAATGTAAACACAGAGTAGACAGAAGGAGAAGTTTACTAGATACAGCCGCATACTTGTCTTCTTCCAAGCTTACATGTTTCCACCTGTGTCTATGTGTGTGTGTCTGTGTCCAGGGAGTTGTGACAGACGCTTCACCCCAGACAGTGGCTCCTTCATCACAGGACGTGGCTGGCCAGCAGCAACAGATCCAGGTGGACAGTGCTACTGACCATGTTCCTGCTTACTCATACCAGTCCAAGTACGTCCAGCAGGAGACAGTTTCTGCTAACCTTTTGTATGCATCAAAATCTCTCTTCATTAATTTTTTTCTTAATATATAATCTTATTTTTAAAATTCAAGCTTTTGAAATGGCATCATATATTTATATATATATTTATATATATATAAATATATATATATATACACACACACACCAGCCACTTCATTAGTTCCAAACAATAAGGATCCCCCACACCATTACACCACCAGCAGCCTGAGCCACTGATACAGACATGATGGATCCCTTATTTCTTGTTGTTGTACCAGGAAAGATTTTTCCAATCTTCCCTTGTCTGATTTTGGCCAGCCTGTGCAAACAGTCGCCTCAGTTTCCTGTTGTTAGTTAACAAGTGTAACACCTGGTGAGGTCTTCTGGCGCTGTAGCAGGTTCGACATGTTGCGCATTCAGAGATGCTCCTCTTGCATACCTTGGTTTTAACAATCAGTTATTTGAGTTGCTGTTGCCTTCCTATCAGCTCCGAGCAGTCTGGCTGTTCAACTCTGGCCTCTGGCATCAACAAGGCGCTTTCACCCAGAGAACTGCTGCTCACTGGATATTTTCTCTACTTCTATCATTCTCGTAAGCCCTTTAGGCAATTCAGTGGCTAAATGCAATGAACTGCTGCCATGCGATTGGCTGATTTTTCCATTAACAAGCAGATGAACAGGTGTACCTAACAAAGTGGCCAGTGAGTGTGTATTGATCCAGCACATAAACCCAAATGCTCAAAGTAATTAAAGCTGATTAAATACTTTAAATGACATTTTCACCCATTTTGAGTTAATGAAACTGATTATTTTAATTAACCATCATGCAGATTAGGTAATCACCATTTATATCGTCTACTTATTTATCTCGTGCATGTCTGTGGAGGATATGCTTGGCCTTTAATATTGTAGCATCCGGACATGTTTGGGAAGGAGAGGAAAATGATGAAGATTAGCTAAAATAATGATCTGTCTTATTCAGCTGATGTATATTTGTTTACATTTCTGCTATTACGATTATATTTACCTTAATGCTGTAGCACAAAGCTGTGTTAGTGACTATCAGCTGGGAATGTGCAGAGTGATGCCCTGCTAATTTTGAACTAAAATATAAAGTGTCTCGCTCATGCTGAGCAAGTTTTTTGTCCAAGATAAAGCAATGAATAATAATGTTAGTTAAATAACACCGACTGCCTTATGTCAATTCAGTCTGCCTAATGGAGTAATGGATACTACAGTACTGACACTATTTGTCTTGACTTAATAAGTGTATATCATAATCAAATAGAACACATAACATAAAAACTAAAATGTTTTATTCCTCACACCATTTAAATATTAACTTTATTGACTTAAAACAATATTAAGCAACTGATTGCTCCAGGTTTTGTTTTTTTTTTGTTTTTTTTTTAAGTTCAGGCAGATTGGGGGGGATTTGCAGTGAACCATTTGACGTGTTGAGCAGGGCGTTACTACTTTTTATCATCCAAGCAATCAGTGATTTTGATTTATCAGGTATTGTCTTTTCTAGATAGGCTGGAAGTAAACAATCATTTTGGGTTTTATAATCCGGTACACTTTCTCAGGTTTTATTTATTTTTTTACAATTTGTTTTTAAATGGCACAAGTAGATAGTCTCCCTAGATTGTTTGTGATAACAAAAGCAGTGAAGCAGAGGCTTAATAGAGACCTTAAAAAGAAATCAAAAAAGCAAAGTACTATGAAATGTAGTAGCATTACATAATGATTCAGATTATTCCTGGCTGCCGTTGTCATTTGCTCGTCACTTTTTTGCTTTCTGACCCGATCATAACTCTTTAACGCGTATCATTTTGCTCCAGCGTTCTGACTGAGCTGTCAGCCGTCGGCTCTATTGCTTCGCTGCGTTTGTAAAATTGTGCTTTGATTGCAGACGCACCCCCACAGACGCACTCACGCTCTCTCTTTCTCTCTGTATTTCTGTTTTCTCCTCTTTCATCAGATAGCAATGGCCTGAGCGAATGTTCCTGTGACAGCGTTGCCTTGAGACAGAAGGTGGCTGCACTGTGAATGTGAGGAGAAAGAGAGAAGAAAAGAGATTGCTTCCAGATTGCCCAGGCACCAAAAAAAAAAAAAGAGACACTTTTTTCATTTCCTACCTGGCCTACGAGAAAAAAAAAATCAAGAAGGAGGCAAAGATTGCAGAGGAAGGGGATGGGGAAAATTGCTGGGCACAGTGCAAAGAAGTGAATTTGTTTAGTCTGGGAACCTGCCTGAAGGGGCTGGGCTGAAGCTTGAAAAGTTTCTCAAAGAAAATTCTCAACGAATTGAAACAAAACAAAGAAAAACTACAAAAAAAGAATAAAATTGAAAATTCGAAAGAAAAAAAAAAGGTTGAATGCGCAGGTAGGTGATGAAGTTTATTTTGTAATTAGAAAAGGGGAGTCAAGTTTGAGATACACACAGAGATTGTCTTCCTCAGATATTAAGCTACAGTTTCTTTTCTGTCTTTTTATGTTCTAGTGTTAAATCTTAGTTTTCTAGATATATTCGAAAAACAAGGTGGTTTTTTTTCTCCTTTCTTTCTTGAATCTTCATGGCCTTAATTTGAAGGGCGCCAGAAACTTTTTACAGAGATTAAGTCTGACGTCATGTTGGGAGGAAAAGAAAAAAAAAAAAAAAAGCTAACAAAAACAGTCTCTTGGACCACTTGGAGGGTGCAAGACAGTAGATGAATTGTTCTAAAGAGGAAAAAAAAGAATCTATCACATAAGCTGTACAGATTTAATAGAGAAGAGCTTTTTTTTCTTTTCTTCATTAGAAGAAAACTTTGATAATTATTATGTCAGAGGTAACTAAGTGTCAGAAGTAAACAAATGTCTGTCGTGGGGGTGGGAGACTCTGGGTGGGCGGGTGGTCGGGTGGGTGGGGGCGAAGCTTTGAAGAGATTTTTCACAGTGAGGAAAAAAAAGAAAAAGTAAACATAAGAAAACATGCTGCAGTCCTGCAGGATGCAGTCTGCTGCAAATGCTGAACTTGTTTTTTATCGTCATTATTATTTTACATGGCAACGTTGCTGTCGATGACATTAGTGCTTTTTATCTGCCACATTTTACCTTTTTTATGAGCTTTAAAGATGTTTTTAGCCCGCTTTGCTTGTCACACTGCAAAAAAAAAACTCACAAAAAAGGAGGAAAAAAATAAATAAAATGAGCAGGAGGAAAACAAAAAACTACAGAGAAAATTCTGGCAGTAAAACAAAAAAAAATCAACAACGTTAGATTCAGTAGGAGCTTATGGTTTAAACCAATCAGTGCAAAAGCAATAGAAAGAAATTGTTGACAATTTCTGTAGTCTTTCCTAGTTGTGGATCAAATGCAGCCCATGGATGGCCATTTTTATACCAAAGATGAAGAGACACTCTGAACCAGAGTTTAGTTTTTGTTTTATTGTTTCCTTTTGTTTTGTTTTCCTTTTCATTTTTCTGTTTGATTTTGTTGTTGTTGATGTTGTTGTTGTTGATGATGTTAATGTTGATGTTGATGTTGTTGTTGCTGTTGTTGTCGGGTTTTTTTCTGCTTTTTTTTTTCCATTATTTTTTCTTTTTTTGGTTTTGTTTTTTACCTTAATGGCCGGACCAGTCCTTGCTATCCTTCTTAACCGGGTTTAAGAACACTTTTCACAGTTGTCCGAGCTGTCGCGCACGCTCACACGCACGCATATCGATAACGCTCATACGCCGTCTCAGACACACACATCAGACAGTGTTGAATTGCGTGGCAGTTTTATCAAAAGTCCTCTTTCCGTCTTTTAATTTCTCTTGTGTGTGTCTCATCTCTTCATCTTCTGTAATGCTTTCACACACTGTGTGTGCATCCCACCTCTGTCTCTCTCTCTCTCTCTCAAATCCTGCAGGGAAAACTAGGAATCAGACTGGGGAATGTTGCTGTGTCTGCTAAGTGGTCGTTGACGCGACGCATCGCTTCCAGCTAATTTCATTCTGTTTATCTGTTTAATTCAACCATAACTATCTCAGCCATTTCTCAGTGTACTAAGCTTCAGCAGGAAGCCGCCCCCACCCCACCCACCCCACCCCCCGCTGCTGTTTGACCTCATGTTTAATCAGTATGTCATAGGTGGATCGCTTTTCAATATATTTATGTGCTCAAAACATCTGAGTCACCTTTGCTGCATATTGTGCATAAATTGCTCCCCAAAAGGAACAAAACTGAAGTCTTTTGGTAATGATTGCATAAACTTTACGGCACTTAATGGCACTCTCTTTGTGTTTACAGCAGCCTAACTGAGTAGTTTGACATTTTGGGAAAATTATCGCAATTTTTTTCTTTAGAAGTTTAGAATCTTGCTGGATTAGTCAGCACCCGGCAGTTTAGCTTAGTCTTGAACAGTACGTGGAGCAGAAAACCTTGCAGCACCACTTGTTGTATCTCATTTGTTTTATACAAAAATAACACCTTTAGTCTTGCAACGTCCCCGCCTCTCATCCTGTGACAGCTGGGATTGGCCCCTCCCCACCGCGGCCCTGAATTGGACATGCAGAAGAACACTGATGGAGAAATATTCCTCTGAGCCACATTTAACTTTGTGGACATGTAGTAACCATTCACTTTGCTTTTGTATTATTTGTGTAGTAAGCCCGCTGTCACTACCGCCTGCCATCACTGTGACGCTAACAAAGCATGGAGGTAAGGAGTTTAAAAGCAAGAAGAGGACTGCTTGTCTTGAACATCCCTCCTGATCATTTGTAGAAGGTCAGCACACCTGTGGGAAGTAACTAGGCTTCCCACCAGCCATAACAGGATGTCGATGGCAGCTTCTTCCTCAACCTCGCCACTGAGTGTCAGTTACACCCCTAGTTGTCCCAATTTGTTGCACAAACAACCCCGTCTCGTCTGATCCGGTCTTTCCATCCCTGAGCCGCATGAGTTTTTTTTCAGTGACTTCATCTCTGTGGATTGTCCCCAGAGAAATTGCCTGTGGGTCATTTCTGCCCGTATTACAGAAAGCCTGTGTGTGTCAGGAACGCTGTGTGCGTCTGTGTTCTGCTCACCCGTGGCCTCCCCTGCTCGGCCCCGGCTGTGGTGCCGCAGCACTAAAAAGAACCGCGGCTTCGCTAGCAACATTAATGTGCCATGGTCAAGCCACCCTCCTTTGCTCTCATTTTCCCCTCGCTGTCATCCTCTCCCTCTTCCACCAACACCGCCACCCCTGTCTCTCACGCTATCTCTCTCTCACTCTCTCTCTGAGGTTTCTTCTCTTTATTGGATGGTGCAGAAGCAGAACCACAAACCAATTTCAGTCACTCTCGCAATGAGGCTTGACGGGCCCAATTTGTCTCCCTCCGGGGCAATAGGATCCACTCCAGTGTCCCTCAAAAGACCCCTTTCTTGCGGAGAGAGAGGGAGCTCTTTGTTTGGTGACAATTGCAATTGAGCACTCGCAGTTCATGTGACTCATTCAAATCCTGTGCTCCTGGCAGTGTGCACGTTGCAAAGTGAACTGTGGTATGTCATCATTCGCGATGATTTCTCGTTTTCCTTTTTTTCCGTAAGCAACAATCAAACTGTACATTGAGTGCCTTTTAAACAAAGCTTCCAAATAATTCCAAATCATCTGTGTAATTGTTAATAAAGCAAAGCACATGGAAGAGCTTGTTAAAGAAGCTGTGCTGAGGAAACGCTACTCTATGGTGCTAAAGATGAAGCTGTCTTGGGCTTCTGCCTTTCATTGCGATCTGTGATTTTCTGTGGTGAGCCGGCCACTGTTGATCACTTGGCCGCCAGCTCGATCTTAACCGGCCTCCTGTCCACTCGATGACACAAAAAAAATAGTTCCCGAAGTGAACTACACTGTAAAAGCCATATTTTTATTTTCCCTCAGTCGCACCGTGAGCACCCTCTGAAGATTCCTGTCTTCCATCCACCGACGGACATCAGAAGCCAGACGTGTCACTCGAGCTGTCCCTCATTGACTGTTATCCAGTCACATCAACACATCGGGCCTTTCCTTTCATCTGATCTACCACTCAGCATCTGCTTTCGCTCGCCTTCAGGCTACGATCTGCTCTTATCTCCCGTGGAACAGGTCCCTTCCACCTCCAACTGCTAACAAGTCACTGTTGGGCTTTAGGGTTCCCTCATCGTGCCAACGCTGCTCATCTGTTCACAGCTGTTCGTTTTTAAGTGTCCTGACAAAACAACAGAGCTGCTACACTTTACCAGTTTTAAGCTAGTGTGTGTTTTTGTGTGTCTGGTGTATATGTGAAGAGTTGTTTGTGTTAGTGTTTCAACCTTTAGCAAGGTTATGAGTACAGCATAGCTAAAACCGAGTTCTCTAGACTTTTACAGCTGCTGTTTTATAGAGTACAGGAGACATTTTGAAGCTTAATAGGACTCATAATGCAGGAGTTGCACATCAGAGAGCAGAGCGTCCTACAAATGGCCTGAGATTCAATAGTAATGGCATTATGGGAAATGGGATTACAAATAGCCAAGAGATTATGGGGGGAAAAATGCACAACAAAAGGATATCAGTTCTATTTTGCTAATGGAAATTCAAGAAAGAAAAAGATGTTAAGGCAGGTGTTTGCTACTAGTGCACAGTACCAATATTTCACATAGATCTGAAAGATTACCCAACAAACAGAAATGGCTTTTTCTTAATAGCACAATGGCATAATGTACCTTTTCAGAATACGAATACCTTCTCCGAAGTGTACAGAGGGCATGCCTGCAATTTTAAGGAGGCAGGAGCAGAAACTGCTCCCATTCAGCCCGTGTGTCAGCACAAACCAGAAGCCAGCCATACCCAGAAAGAAAGTGGGTGCGTAAAAAGAAAAAGAGGGGGTGATCGTTAGCTCCTGTTGCCAGGCAGAAAGTGGCCCTAGCCTCAAGTTTCTTTGTCGCGATGCAGCGGTGTGTTCCCTGTACAAGACTGTAGGAGGTGACCGATGCGACCCCCCATGCTAATTAGGAGCACATTCTCACCCCTTCTTTGTCCATCACACCAACACCTCCCTCCCTTTTTGTACACAGCCACTAATCATTTAAAGTTTTCTGTGTGATGTGCGGTACCTCGCTGACACACTTGACTTTCCTCTTCTTCAAGTTCATAGTAGCCACCGTATGTCCTTTTCAGCTTTTAGACGGAAATCTGTTCATCGCTGTTACGGCTGCTTTAAAGTGCCGACGTCCATTTGGAACAAGACACAATAATCTCAAAAGGATCCATCTGGAGTAGTTGATCTGATTAGGATGCCTCCTGGGAATTGGGATGCCACTGGGTGGAGACCCTGGTGCAGGCCCAGGATGCACTGGAGGGGAATATTTGCATCGGTTAGCTTGGGAATGCATGCTCCACCAGAAGAGCCGAGGGACGTGGCTTCAGAGAGGGAGGTCTGGGCATCTCTGCTTAGACTGCTGCCACCTGTGACCTGGACCCAGATAAATGGCGCAAAATGGGTGTTACTTTTGAGATATTTAATAAATTTAATCATGAGAAAGTGCATGGAAGGAAAGAGGGATCTCTTATGACCAGAAAAGGAGGCATTGTCCATTGTTGAGAGAAGTTTTGACAATGTCATTTTCCCTTCTCTGCTACTTCGGTGCACGAGCATGTGAGAGTCCTGCTGGAATCAAAATTTGCAAGCAACAATAACTTGCAAATCCTACCATCTGGGTTCTCACAAATCGCTTTAGTGAAACAGGCCCCTGGACTGTAGTCCAATGTGATGCCTGCTCACTGAGGAGGGACAGCAGTTTGTAGGGGTAATATCCATGCTGGCTTGTTTTTCAGATTATGGGCCCTACTGGTGCTCTTTACACCTCTTTTTTCCCTACTCAGCTGTCAGGAGGATAACCAGTTGCTGCAAGTGTGCCCCAAAAGTTGTCGTAAAGTTTCTGCATTCATGATGTGAACAACTTAAATTTGTGTTTAGACATTTCTCTGTCTCATATCTAAATCTCACACATTTGAAACCCTTAAAGAAACCCGAATCCGATGCTCAGCATTTTCTTCCAACTTCTGTTTGATGCAGGAAGATGAAAAAATACTGTACGTTCAGAGCAAAGTGTGAGGGGAAAAAAGAGAGGGTGTGTGATTTCTGTTCACACACTCTCTACAAGATGACTCTGATCCTCTGTGAGCTTGAGATACCTAATGAAGTGCAGATCTTGAGATGTTACCTACATCCCGGTTTTCTCTGGTGTAAGTCTTTCATGGCGAGGTGCTTATTTCACTGCCTTTACGGAAGACTTTTTCTTTTTAAACCCAATCCGTCCCTTTCTCACCATTACTCACAATCACTGCCGCCTTCCTTAAATCTGCCCCAGAAAATCATTTATGTAGTGTGGCTTCCGCACTGTCAAAGGAATAAACTCATTAGATGTATTACACGTCACGCTCAGTTTTCACGAGGCTCTTGTGGATTCATTCGTTGTGAACGGAGTCGTAGCCATTGCTCATTGATTGTCGTGTGTTAGGAAAACAGTAGTTCAGAGTTACTCTCACAGACCGAGTGTAAAGGAGAGCTGTGGCTCAATAAGTCATCACAGACCAGCACAATCACACACTTGCGCACACACACACACTCTCTCCGAACATATAATGCAGTGGGAAAATTGCTCCAGCTAACCCCCTCCCTCCTCGCAAGAGTGAGGCCCTGTGCTTTTTAATTGATGCTTCGGTCCACCTTTGATGAGGGCTGATCGATTGGCCACACAACCCCAGGAGCTCAGCCACTCAGCCAGCCAGCACAGCCCTCGCAGAGTTCAAACGTCTCCCTGAGAAATCCAGAATCTAATGATCACTAGGAAATGGCCAACCGAATATGTTAAGATAGACGGCACAGAGAGTGCATTAGGCACGGGACTCATTTACCAGATAAAAAGAGGAACTATTTATTAGGACAGCAGAGCGGTTTTTAATTTCTTTTGGGGGTTTATTTTGTGTTGTTTTCTCTAGTTTTCTCTCTTTTTTTTTGGTTTGTTTTGGGTTTTTTCTTCCACTTTTCTTCATTTCAGCGCCGAGGAGGACACAGTCACGCCTCGCACACGCTGCTCAGTGTGTGTGAACTTGGAGAAATTATCTGTACATCTGTGGATGTTAGGATTTGGATTTTATGAGTTGTTTTTTTCTCTCTGATGAAGCTTTCAATAAAAAAATGTGGAAAAAAATCATCAAAGAGTGCAGTTATCTTTCACTCTGCTTCACAAATGATTGTGTTTCATCACAGCTAGCTTTTTCTCTCTCCTCAAGCCATCATTACTGAAACATTTATTATGCAGCGAGTATCCTCCGAGGAACACACACACACATACACAGGATACACCATCTCCCCCACAGCCTATTATCTATATGACTAAATTGCAGTGGGAAGTAAGAGGAAGCCCCGTCATTATGAACCAGGCTGTTGGCACCTGCTGCGTGTTGACCTTGGGCCCTCGCATCCTCTCATAATTACAGCCTTCGCAAATGGAGCTAATACCTCTCGATGTGATCCCCATACCCCACCCCACCATCGCAGCTCCCATACGCTTGATTGGACGTAAAGTGGTCATAATCAAAGATGGAGGATTCTGCTGGAAGAGGAAGTGGATCGATGGCAATCAATCTTCCTCTTCACTCTCATTTAGGCCCAATCAATTGCTGTCCTTGTCGACTCCTAGGACGCCTGTACTGTCAATACCGCCGCTGCACAGTAGCTGCTGCCTGAGACGTCTTTACAAGATCAAGGCAACAAGACCGGCACTCTAAGACAAAGGATGTCTTAATAGAGAACAATTGACTTGCTAGGATTGAGTGTGTGTGTGTGTGTGTGTGTGTGTGTGTGCACCTTAATGCACATGATTTAACTCCCAGGAGATGCAGCATCCTCCCATCCTTCTTTCCTTTCTTCCTACCACCTTTCCTCTGAATATCCAGAAGTATCTCAGCGCTCAACAGAGATAACTGTTTATGTGTATTTACAGCAATTTAAAACATTTAACTTCTCTGAGCGAGCCCTCCAAGGTGCCATGGTTTTTCTCTGCCACACGGCTGTAAAATCTGGGCAAATGCAGTGGGATCCTTTATCGAGTGAAATGCCACAGATTGAATCTCACTCCCCTGGAACCAGGCAGCCTCCTTATCTGGACTTATAGAGATGTAGCATCTGAGCACCACAAGGGTGCAGCATACCAACACAGATGTTATCTTGTGTGTATATTTCACAGAGGAGGGAGAACGCAGCTCTTTAAACACACATACACACCAACAACATTGGATACAGATCAAGGACATCTCCACTGGGGGGTACTCAACACAACCAGCCTTGTCATCAAACATCTGCTGAATATATACAGTGATTAGTAAGGAAGAGCCTGGACGCGGGTTCAATTTATATGCCCTACTTGCTCCACAAATTGTTTGATGCACATTTATATAGGATAAACACAATCCTTTCAGGGCTCCTGGGTGCAACATTTGTAATCGATAGTGGGAATTGATGGTAAATCTAGGCAGGAGCATCACTGTGACAGCGGTGAATCTATCCAGAGCAGGTGTATGAATGAGAGAGTGAATGTGTTTTGGTTTTTTTAACAGTACAGCAAACATCTATATTATAGCAAGGTGTCATTTCAGTGTGAAGGATTGCTTTATACAGGCACAATCAGATGGAAATGTTGAAAAACCGGTGTAATGTTAATTAAGACGGGCAGCGAAACAAAGCAAGGCTTTAATAAGCTCTGTTTTGCTGCATGTCTTCATCAGGGCGCTTTGATTGCTAGCCCAGCAGTTTCCAAATTGTCCTGATGTAATAAACATGACTCACGCAGCACAAAACAAGCACCAGTAATTAGATGTAACCATTATTTTGGCTGTAAAGGATATCAATCAGCCTCCAACAAATGATCTGCACAGACCTCTCGGGGTAGTAAAGCTTCAGGTTCCGGCTAGTTGAACGCAGTGGATTTTATTTCCGATCGATCTGGAGAATTCAGCAAAATTGCCTTGATTGGGACCTTTAATGATCCCGAGCTTCCAGGTGCACTGCAAGCATTTCGTAGGAATCTGTGATCATCAGCACCGACAAACACACCTGGTGCTTCCTTATTATTATTATAGACTCCACTAAGAGAGACATAATTAACCGAAAGGAGTATCTGCACTGCTGGGCCAAAATCTAAATAATACCCAAGAGGGAGATTGTGTGCTGTGAGGGAGAATTTTTGTTTAATCCTGAAAATATGTGAAAGTAACACTGGGCCAGGAAGCCTCATTACACCAAACTAAATATGGATATCTCATTAGGTGAAGAATACAAGATTCAGATTTTTACACCTCCAAGCTCTATTAGATTCAGGGCGCATTAGTGGATAGTAATAGTTTTAGACGAGCTGAAAGTGATACAGCTTAATTATTTTACCACAACTTAGCCAGCGACTATGATCATAACGTGTCTGTATTTACTAGTTTAACTGTTGAGATCTGGGGCTGCATTGACAGGTTAAAGGTAAAATCATAAATGTTTTGCCTGACCTCCAGCTCTGACAGCAGGCTGCTGCACTTTCAGACTGATTTCCTGTGCCATTCAGGGCTCTGTGCAGTCCTGTGAACGACTGAGTACAGACACACACTCTCACTGCTTCCATAGAAGGTAAGTAGGAAAGTAGCAGCTGATCAAATCCACTTGATTAACTGATCATCAGTAAATGTGTCTTCCTCTATAAAAGCAGAAGTTTCGGCAGTTTGCTGATCGGGACCATTCAGCATGTGTTACAATACAATAATAATACAATACCACAGTCTTCTGGGGAGTGGAAGTCCCAGAAAATTCCCCCCAAAGTCAGACCATGCACCGCTCAGAGAAACGTCAAAAACCTCAAAAGGTACATCTCAGACTCTACAGGCTTAAGTTACCATGGTAAATGTTAACGTTTATGAAAGCAAAATTAGACAACCATGACTTGCTGTTTGGTCATAATCCACATAATGCAGAATAACAACACAAAAAGCACGGTGGTGGAGGGGTCATGACTTGGGCTTGTTTTACAGCCACAGGATCAGGACATCTTTGAGTCAGTGAGCCAACCATGAACTCCTCTGTATGTAAATATTTTTGATTTCCTGCCATTGGCAGGGAAATAAAAACAAAGAGCTGCCTGTAAGGTGTTAAAAGGAAAGCTATTAATGGAGACTCAACCTAAACGAGTAAAAAAACAGAAAGCAGCAATAAGACTGCGAAAAAAGGAAATGCTGCATCGTGTTGTCAATCAGAGTTGTGCTATTTCTAACATTAATATATTTTTTAGGGCTGCGAATTGCTCATTTAAATTATCTGACTAAACTACTGGCCGGACTCCAACCTGAAAGATGGACCAGTTTCACTTTTCTTACTACACTGATGTTCACAGCTACAAGAACAAGGCTGTTTGGATCTGTGGTTTCACGCTGTGTTATCAAGAGCAACAGAATCACTCGATTAAAGAGGTCCAAAATACATGACCCCAAACTTGAATTCGATTTTTTTATCTCATTGTTCCCTAACCAAGTTATATATCTGTCCAGCCTTATCCACAACATTACTGATTTAGTTTCCCATGCAGCATCTGTAACAGCTTTGGGCAGAACAGCCAAATGACATATTTGTTATGTTATTTAATTTGTTGGTAATCAGCGAGTGGTGATTCCCACCTGACTCTGTGTTTCCTCTCAGCTTGGAGACACATTTTTCAGCTTATTGTTATTTTGGCTCAACTGTTTCGGTTCCCGCTCAGTGCTCTCATCACCACACAGCTGTTTTCTGCAACAACTCAATAAACACACTGCACTCTACCCACCCAGCATTAAATCACAGACAGTTAGCGACTGGCTGCTGAACATAGCCATTTCATTTTATGCTTAAATTTATGAGACTTTTGTCTATTAACTAACCAACTGAATGCTAATGTTGCTCATGTATGCTGAAGGCCCAAAAAAGGCAATCACCTGCTCATGTCTTGGTGGTATCAACTTTATTAGGTCATTAAGTAGCTTCTTCTGCCCCAAGCTGCAAAAACGAGTGACAAATGCAGGTTTAAAGCTGTTCGGCCACTTAAAGAGCTTCATCACATCCCGCTCTAAACAAGGTGTAAACATCTTTGCCAGATGTGCTCCTCAAACCAACAGAACAAATGAAAAACATGGATACCTTTCCCCTCATTCACAATAGAATCCCATGTGGCAACACACTCATTCTGACAGCAGCTCCATTTCAATATTCCCATGATGGATTACTATCATTGTGTTGCAGGATTTGAGAGCGCAGTCAAAGCCTATTGAAGTTTTCAATTGACATTAGTTAAACAATTGTGTCCCAGGAGATCCTGGGGGCTGCGCAGAAAGCATTGTTCCCCAGGTGGCGCAGCTGTGGGTCTATGTCAAGGGCCCGGTTCTGCTCCCAATAAACTGAGGACAATAGGTGTTAAGTGAGGATACGTTGAGAGACCCCACTCTGTGAACGCCCCTCTTTCTGTCATTAACCCGTATGCAACCAATCCCGTTTGATTTCATCTGTAATTTGAAAGGTCACATGTGAAGGCTTCAGATGTATTTGAGTCCTTTCAATTTTTGAACTGTGGAAAAATTGGCAGTTAATGTGGTGGAGCAGGAAAAAATAGTGATAATATTACAATAATAACTGAGTAGCTAATTAAGTTTCAAGTCAAATGAGGGGGGAACACAGTCCAATAATCAATCTGAAATGACAGCCAAATCAAACGTATTAAATTGGTTTTAATCCAGAATCATCATCTGACTTAACTCGAGATCAAAAGTCAGCATGAAGGAAAACATGTGTTTCCTCAAGCAGGGGGGGAAAGGAAGGACATAAAATTCTCATGATTGAAGTTGATGCTGTGTTTTCACTGAGCTGGCTGACCGGTTTATTTACTATCTGATTAGTTTTTAACAAGCTGAAGAATTGTGAAGGGGCGTGTTAGAGCTTTTAAAGTTTAGCGTAAGGGTCAAGTGATTTGACTTTCACAGATATCTAAAATTGACTGCGGTCTCACATAAAGCTCAGCGCTTTAAAGGCTGATATTTACTAACTGAACACGCTTAGCTGATCAGAGGCTTTGATCTGTATGCGCCGCTGTTCTCTAAGAGTCACGGTGCAGATCCTCTTCTTTTCTTTCTAAACATTGTTTTGCTTTACCTCAGAGAGTAGCGCTGACTTAAAGCTATGCAACTACAGCTGGTGTGGACTTTGCTGAGAGTACTGCAAATGCTGGACAAACTACCGATGAAGAATTGTTTTGCTGCACAAGATCTAATCCTGTAGTATTTGATCAGCTCTAGCAAATGTGTTACCAATACAGTGCGCTCAGCCAGCACAGTTGTGTTGCTGCACTGATAGGAACCTTGCAAGTTGCTAGCCACAATTACAGCTACAGTCATAATCACCACAGCCTTTAGCAGCAGGTGAGAGAGCAGAGTGACTGGAACTTTTTTAAAGCTTTAATAATACAGACACGTGCATGAACCCTCAGTTCCAAAAAAAGTCCTCTAGATGAATATAATGCAATGATTTGCAACTCTCATAAGCCCATATTTTACTCGCAATAGAGCATAGAAAACATGTCAAATGTTTAAACTGAGAAAATAACCAGCTGCAGAGACCAGCTGTTGGACTTTTGGGAGAGGAATGTTGTCCTGTTCTTGTCTGATAGGATTCTAGGTGCTCCACAGTTCTGGGTTTTCTTTGTTGTAAATGTCTGGACTTCAGGCAGGGCACGTCAGCACTCTTGGACCCCAAAGCTCTGCTGTTGTAATAAATGCAGTATGCAGGTTAGCATTGTTGTGAAAAGCCTTCCCTAAAAAAGATGTCATCTGGATCGGAGCGTGTTACTCTAAAACCTCCATATACCTAATGGTGCCTTTCAAAATTATGCAAGTTGCCAGCTGCATAGGCACTAATGCACCCCCATTATTGATGGTATGGAGGTTTTCCACTTTGCCTCAGTCTATTGTGACTGAATTTTGGCTCAGCATTTCTGGATCGTGTTCACATACGACATCTTCTTTGTTCATCTGCATTCGTGGATGGCACAGTAAAACTGTGTTCACAGAGAGTCTTAGGAGTGTTTTGAGCCCACACAGACACTTTCGTGACAGAATCACACCTGTTTTTAATGCAGTGCTGCCCGAGGGCCTGAAGATAAGACTACTAATTTTTGGCCTTGTCCCTTATTGCACACAGAGATTTCTTCAACCTTTCTGAATTATTTCATAATATTATGTACTGTAGGTGAGGAGATCTTCAAGGACTACACAATTTCAACATTATTTTGAAATTTGCAGTTGTTTTCTGTCTGTTTGTCTGTTTATTTGTTTGTTTGTTCTAGGTTTTTTGGGGGAGCAGATTGGTGAACCTCTGCCTATCTTTACTTTTGAGAAACTAAACTTTAAAGACATTTTCCTGCCATCAACTTAAAAACGAGCAAATATTTCTTATGAAATAGTAAAATGTTTTAATTTAAGCATTTGATATTTTTTCTATGCTCTATTTTGAATAAAATGTGGCATCATTTGATTTGTAAATAATTGTATTCTGTTTTTATTTACATTTATTTACATTTTATTTAAATGTTACCAACTTTTGTAGAATTGGAGGTTGTAAGTAATGCAAAATTATATTACAAACGCAACATTTCTTCCAATTCAAGAATGGGGCCGGGCGCTCATGTATGTACCGGCTCACTCCTGGTGGCTGATTGGCGGGGCCTGGCGCCTGTGGCCCGGCTGGGCCCCTTCCGGGGGGTGGGGTGCCCTCAGGCCTCTGGCCTCTGGGCCTGAAGCTCGGTCCTCTCTGGCACAGCTGGCTGCCGGCGGAGCCCGCGGGCACGCCACTGCAACCCCCTCTGGCCTCTGCTCCGTAGCTGCTGGCTGACCTCTCGTTTGGGGCTCTACTCAGCTCTTCCCAGGAGGGTGGCACGGTTCCCCCCCTTTTGGTGGTCCTCCTCGGGTCCTTGTACTCTGGGGCCTCTGGATGTCTGGGGCCTGGATCTCCTCCATACCTGCTTCATACCCTGGGGGACAGGGCTATGGCTCCCCACACTCCCTAGCAGATCGTTACATGGAGAAACCTTTGGAAGTGTGCCGATCCACACAGGTGTACACACGAGTGTTCACAGACGCAGACTACACCTTTCTTGGCTGCTGCCTCAAAGCACATTGTGCGCTGTCTATCTTGCGTGCTGCACAATATCATTTAATATTTAGTATCCACTGTTATCTACTGCTAGCTAGTTTATTGTGATGGTGCTGTTTTTATTATGTTGCTCTTTTTTTGTTTGCTTTCTCTTCTGTTTTTTTTTTCTCCATACAGGTGATCCAGGTGTTTTGTTTGTTTTTCTTTCTTTCTTCCCCCCTTTCTCACCGTCTCTTCTCCCCTCTGGTTTTCTTTCTCTCCATCTCTTTCTTTCATTCTTTGTCCCTGTCCTATCCCCCAGTCATGTCTGTCCCGTTTGTAGCAACCGAAAATAAAATAAATACATAATTATAATAAAGGTCAAACAAATGGACCAATATGACAAGGCCATGATGATCCACTTGGTAAAATAAATCCGCTTGGCATCTTTCTTGGCCTTAAGACAACAATTCTGATGGCTAAAGATCCAAACGGGACACAAATATATATATATATATATATATATATATATATTACAAACGCAACATTTCTTCCAATTCAATGGAGAGTATCCCAAAAGAGATGCAATATTCTGTCTAGTGAAGGAACTGGAGAGGAGGGTAAAATGAGCAGAAAAACCACCAAAAAAGAGAAAAATCAATATTCACCTCCCCTCTTCTCACCTGCAGCATCAGCCCTCGAGGACTGCAGGATGAGGTCTTAATAGCTCACTATCATTCCCAGGCCCGGGGAAGTGATCTACAGCATGAGCGTGCAGGTGAATAAACACTCCTCCAGGCAACAAGACGAAGACCACACATGCTCCAGGGGCCAGCAGCAGGTTTGTGGAACTGTAACCGGAATTCAGTGTAAGTCAGTGTGAGGCCGTAAAACATATCTTCAGCACCAGGGAAAGTTCAACGCACCTCTGCCCCTCCAGATGTGTTAGGAATATATATATATATGATAGGAAGAAAAATGAGTTTTGCTTTAGTGATGCACTGCAAACCACCCTTTCCTACACTTTGATCACTGAACATGTAGCTTAAAGGCCCAGGTAACACTATCGAGCAGATCCTAAAATTTTAGGAATATTTGAGTTAATTGGAAAATTAAGTGCCTGTCAATAGATGGGTTTAGCTTAGGCTTGGACAGTATTTGGAGACAAGGGAAGTCATAGATCTCCCTATTCTAAATGAAAATCAACAACACTCTCAATTGGTCACATATTATTATCTAAACAAACTTAAAAGTTCTGGTAAAACCCATGAACTCACGAACTTTTATCTTGGTGATTTTTAAACTTTCTAACTACAATTGTTGTTGTCTAAAATATCTGCACTATTCCTTTCTGTCTGTTAAGCTTTGATTACAGTCCTGCGTGATGTGGTAATTGATTTACTTTTATCTTATCGTTCATCTTACATTTTCTATTATACGGCGAAGTTGCAAATGTCGCTGTCGGTCCTCCTGCTTTCCACAGTGCTCAGCGTTCGTTTCCATCTGTCATCTGGATAACCCTTTGCCCTCATCAGGCAGCGTGTTATGAGAGCTCAGTGAAAGAATGGTGCATATACCAAATGTCATGCCCTCTTCAGCAAGAATAACAATGGGAGGTGGACTTGGTTAAGGGCAACATGCAGGGGGAAATACCACACTCACTATAAATACGTTAGGAGTGCTGTGTCGGAGTCTTTGTAAGGTTGGTGTTGATTGACTGGGGCGGTTCTGGATTTAACACTCTGCAAAGTACTGTGGACTATAAGCAGAGCAAAGAAATGAGCACTGATTGTTCTGGGTCAGCGGTCCATGCCCTGCACATGCACACCTACACACCTTACACAGCTTGAGTTGATATACGGGACTGAACATTTCTTTTTTTTTTACTTACTCAGACCCACTTACCAGCCTCACTGCTGCGTTTCTGGAGACCAGCAGAATATTTTCTAATGTGTGCAGTTCTGGTACATTACACATGTTATGGCTGCGGCAGACTAACCCACTCATGAACAACAAAGAAACTCAACATGAGCCGAAGTAAGAGGTGGGGGGGGGGGGGGGGGGGGGGGGGGCTAAAAATTTCTTAAGTGCTCCCACATGTGCTGTACATGTCTACATGTGCCAACTTCTGTTCAAGCATGTCTGTATTTTTTAGCCAAACCACAAGAATTTATGACCCCATTTGTTGTATCAGTTTTTATCTGCGTAAGTGTGCGCAGGAGGGCATGTGCGAGCCACAGATAAGGCCTCGGGACAAAGCAGAGCAAAACGGCCAAAAGCAGAGATTAAATGTCTAAAAATCTTCCCTTTGGGACTGTCTGGTCTTATTTCCTATGAAAAATTCAACTTTTTCAAGTAAAACGTGTGACTCAACACTCTCAGCCCGAGAGTCTCGTCGCAGCTGAGGTGCAGTGTTACGGGGTCACAAGCTGAAATTGATGATGTGTAACATGAAAGGTGTCTGCAGAACATTTTGTCTTCTTTAAGCTCTGTTTGATTTAACTTCTTTATGTTATTTTATTTTTATTTATTTATTTATTTGTTTGTTTGTTTGTTTGTTTGTTTGTTTGTTTGTTTGTTTGTTTGTTTGTTTGTTTGTTTGTTTGTTTGTTGGGGGGTACATTAATTGACAATTATTGATTAATGGAGCCTTTCATCATAGATCATTAATGACTTATTTTCAGTAATGGTGAGATCTGTCTTTCATTGGCACACACTGTTACATGTTAAACAGCTAACTAATTACTAGAAAAGCCCTTTTTTTATTCTATTTATCTAAGCAGAAGTGGTTACCATTGATTTGGTTATAGAAGCAGACGAAAACATTTCTTCTGAAACTCCTGTGGCTGTTCCAGACAGGAAATTCTCAAAAGCTGAAGTAAGATTGTTATGTAACTCAAATATTTGGTTGTGAAGAAGAAATGGACAAACCTGACCAAAAACTAAAAACACAACCGAGTTTGAAAAACAATGAGAATTTTCAGTTTTAGACTAACAGAAAACTGTTTAAGTGGTGATAATTGAACCTGATAATCATGGCTAAAACTGTGAAGCAAGATAGAAAATGTTTTTGTTTTTTAGCTTTCTGATTACAGAAGGAGCTCTGTAGACGTCTCCAAGTACCTTTGGCTCGTGCCTTTGTCTGCACTGTTGTAATATTTAGGAATTTAGTGAACCCACATGAATTTATCACTTCATTTTACATTATTATTTGTTTGCGTGTTTGTGCAAAGATTAGCCCAGCGACCAGTTGGCGCTGATTATATGTCTAAGAATTTTTCCTGGAAACCATCTGGTCGTTTTCCTCTGAACAATTAGACTTTTTCCAGTATAAACACACTCACCAGGAAAGCCCTGGAGCACCAGTATGACAGTGTCGCAGCATCGAGGCTGAAATAAATACAGTGTTTTATATGAAGGTCAGAAAATCTTATTTTCTGTTATTTGTATGGTGTTTTAGTGTTTTCAAGCTGCATTTACATTTTTGGGTTTACCTTTGACATCTTAGGTACACTTGTTCACCTGCTTGTTAATGCAAATATCTAATCAGCCACTCATGTGACGAAAACACATTTAGGCACAAAGACATGATCGAGCTGAAGTTTAAACTGAGCATCAGGACGAGAAATGAAGGTGATTTAAGAGACTTTGAACGTGACATGGTGGTTGATTCTGAGTTTTTCAGAAATGTTTCTGATCTACTGGGATTTTTCCACAGAACAATCTGTGGGGTTGTGGGTCTCTGTGGTTTTGTGGGTGGAAATACCTTGTTGATGCCAGAGGTCAGAGGGGAACGGCCAGACTGTTTCAAGCTGATAGGAAGGTAGAAGTAACTCAAATAAACAATTAAGCATAACCAGGTTAGCCGAGAAGTTCACCTCTGAAAACACAACACATGAACTCCTGATGGACAAAGGCTACAGCAGCAGGAGACCACACTCCATCCACTCATGAAGCTGCAGTTCACACAGACTCACCAAAACTGAACAATAGAAGAAATTCTCGTCTCGTCTGATTCTCGATTGTAGGATCAGAATTTGGTGAAAGCAACATGCATCCATTCTGCCTTCTATCATTGGTTCTGGCTGCTATTGTGGGGGATATATCACGGCCCCACTTTGCACCCCTTAGCATCAACTAAGCTTTGCTTAAACACCACAGCCTATGTGAGCCTACCTGGATAACACGCCACACAGTTCAAATCATCTCAAACTGGTTTCTTGAACATGGCAGTGAGTTCACGGAGACCAGTTTGAGGTAATAAGTCGAGACGACTATAAACTCAGTCATTCAGGTTTATAACTCCAGTTTGAATTGCTTTTCTGCAGTTACGAGCTTTTCGATTGATAGCGGGGGCGCCACTTGTTTGTTTTTGTAATGCTGTGTGTGATAACGATGGCAAAAAAATACAAAACATGATTGAAAAATTGAGTTTGTTGGCACTCTTGAAAACACATGCTATCGACTGGTAGTCGTTTCTTTTTCATTTGTTGCATAATTATACTTTCTCAGTCCACAGTGCTTTCAGTTTCCCAAAAAAATCATCTGTACCCATTAAATGCTTATGTTTTTGATGTCCTGGCATGGAAAAGCCCACATGAGTGCATGCTGTAACCCATGTAAAAGGTGGTCAGTTCTGGCTGCCACATGATTACCACAGGAACTGAGCATAAAACATCTGCTATCCTCTAAAAATCAGCTTTATCCCGGAGCTTATATAAGAATAGTGTGTTATGCTGTTGTTTTATTTCATGTGCTTGGACATTGGCCCAGCTATGTTGCCATGAGCGCGTTGGTTTGCTTCTAATAACACTGTTATGACTGTCATATATTCCAATATTTAAGCAAGTCTTCTGACAAGCAGTACACTCTCTGGTTTAGCTTGTAAATGGCTAATGATGAGCGCTAAGGGCCGAACATCATACGCAGACAATCATTGAGGAACAACAGAGCTATGCAGAAGTGCTTCATCCACCCTCTGCCACAGTGCTCTGCTTTATGTGCTCTGGTTTTAATGCTTCTCTTTACTGCTTTTCCTCCTGCCTTTCTGCCCAAATGTCTGTGTATTCCTCTTTAACTCAAGATAGCATAGCAAAGGTCTACTAAAATGTAGCCTGGTTGCCATGGCGCCAGCTGGACAACAAGTGTACACAGCGGTGAAGATTAAGACGTGCAGGATGGAGCTGGCAGCGTGCAGACTGTGGCTAATGATGCTGTGTCCGAATGCCAGGACATTCCTCAGTGCTTTTCCATGAAATGTACAAAAAAGATTTCATGAGAATCTGAACAGAAACTGAAAAGAAGACAGAGATAGCAGAGGTATGGAAAGTGGCGATGCACTGGATGGATACAGCTGGCAGCTGCTGCAGTCAGAACATCTGGAATTCGGAGCCTCATTAGATGAAAGGCTGGATGTGTAGTCACTGTAAATATATAGTCTGTATAACATAGTCTATGTGGAGTCTTCATTTATCACTGCCGATGGGAGGTTATGAGAAAGACCAGAAAAGTCTCAAATTAACTTTCCAAGTGTTTATGTAGTAAAACCTGTAAAGAAGTCTGCTCACTGGCACCGCTGAACAAAGAGTACCAGTTAGATGAAAAGACTTTAGCATAATTATATTTTAAATATGAAGCTAAAGCCAGAATGGGTTTGCTTAGTTTAAAATAAAGACTGAATGCAGTGGAAAAATATAGCCTGTCTTTTGCCAAAGGTAAAATATATCATGCCTTTCTTTATTTACAAAGCCCTGCTAGGCAAACTTCCTCACTGATTTGCAGTGCTTTTTTTTCTGCTAACATTTCTGTCTGTAAAACTGAGCGTGAAGACATAAAAGCTTGTGCTACCATGTGACTTACAAAACGGTTTGACTCAACAGTATCCCTCCGGTTTCAAATGGAGAAGGGGAAGTGGTTTAGCTTCAATAACTGTAAACAAAGAACAACTGTAAAACAAAGTCACTGACATCTATCTGTCTGGAAAGGGTTAGAAACCATTTATAAAGCTCCGGGACTCCATGGTGAGAGCCTAATCAGTATTCACTCAGGCTATCTTTGTCTAATATTCAAATCTGTTTGGCGTTCTCAAATGTTTAACTGTAAGACATAAGCAAAAAAACAAATAACTACCAAATCACGAAGGGTCTCAAGCTAAGCCTCTTCCACTTCTCCATTTGAAACCAGTGGGACACTGTTCAGTTATGGGCTACCTACTTGTAAGGCGCATGCTAATACACGCTTTCATGTCTTCACACTCAGCTATACAGACAAGAATATCAGATGTAGTTGAAAGAGAGGCTTGCATCCTAACACATCTTTGACAAGTCTGAAAGGCTTCCCTGAAACAGGATTTTCCCAGAGTTACAGAAATTGTGAGATAGAGCTCCGTTACGCTGAACATAACGTCATATTAGATCATAATATAACACAAACACTATTGTTTTTCTTCTTTCTGTTTGGTACAAACTCTGGACTGTTTACTATGAGTGGCAGAGTTTTGGATCGACTTTACTCACCTGCTTTTGGCCTGAGAGAAACCTTGCACCTGTCCTTTTTCTGACTAGATTTATATTGAAGCAAGATTTGAGCAGGCTGCTTGTAGGATTTCTCCTTCCAGATCCGGCCTAAAATTCACTGTCAGTCCGTTTTTTTTAATGTTCTTTCCTTTGGTCATTTTCTTTAATAATATTTTAATACACTAAGACAGAGTGAATCTGATTTCTAATCTCCTCAGGATTACAGGATGGCTTATCGATGCTGATTCTCAAAGTGTGGGCTGCGGCCCCCTGGTGTGCCATGATTGTACTGCAGGTGGGCCACAAAATGTGATTTTCATTTTTTTTTTAAAATGCTACCAGGTTTGGATAGATCAACTCTAGATGGAAATAAATGCTGTAACACTGCATAAGCTTATTGAAATGATCTTCGAGTTTCAGACAATCCAACAAAATATTACAGCGTGTGACTTTTTGGGTTTTTTTTGGAAAGGCAAACACACATATGAAACCACAGAACAGCCAATATTTGAGCAGTGAAACGATTTAAAATAACACAAATATGGCTGACGTGGTTGATTTAATATCAATATTCTCATCTTTGTCCTGATGTTTTAACCCATCCGAGCAAAAACGGTCTCTTCCTTAGTCTTATAACAGCTTACAGTCATTCCAGATATAATAAGATGGGTCAGAACTAGGAAATTGCATTTATAGTCATGCAAACTGTTATCTCGAAATATTTTGCATACTTTATTGCAACATTTTCCTTTTTGAGCACACCGCTAACTGTCTCTGACACAATAGGTCCGCTATAAATGAAACAATCCATGAGGGTGAGCTGTAATTTTGTGGCTGACTTCATTGAACCACACTCTTTCCTCTAGACAGCAGCAACCAGCGGGAGCTTTTTCTGCTCCTACAATACAACAATCCTGCAATGCACAGCCACTGCTGTCATTGTTCTTGTAGTCGGGCCAGCGGTCAGATAATGCAGACAGGGTCAAATGGAAAACCTCCACACGATAAAGCCAGATGGACCAACACACACACACACACATGCACATACACTCCCTTTTTTTTCTCTGTCACGATTATCAGATCGGATACATTTAACCTTTTCATCTCACGTGCTTCCGCGCTCAGGTTAAAATTTCAGTGCACCTGCCAGCTCCACTTAAAACAAAGCGCTTAGGCAGCAACTTAAAGTATAAGTTGAGCCATGACGGCAATGCATTTTAATGAGGCTGGACCACAGAGGATGTCCTGGAAATAAACGCAGTGTGGGCCATTTCCTCTGCAGTTTTTTTAGGACAGGACCAGTGTGCATGAAAATGGGCAGCTGTGGGGAAAATGAGCTTTTATGTAGAACACATTATGCCAGAATATATATTCCTGAATGGATCGCTGTGGACTGCTCTTCCTACTCCCACTCAAAATTTAATCTTAACGCACTGAAAGCACATTTAAGGAAATCTTCCTTTGCTAATCTATTATGCCCTAGGCCTGGTCCACTCCACTGCTCGAGAGAGAGAGAGGCGTATAAATGTTGCAGATTCAGTGTAATATATTGGTTTTTCTGAATGCCCTTGGATTTCTTAATCTTGTATTTAAAAAAAAAAAAAAAAAAGAGCCATGAACACACTTTCTTGTCCAACATGCAAAATTTCAACATTCTTCTGAAACATTTAAAGCATTCAGAGTTTTGATCTTTACAGCCAGAGACAGAGAACAGCTTGAAAGAGCAGCCTTAACAAAGAAAAGACTGGCTGTGTTATCCATGTCAGCAGAGGCCAACACATCCCTGACAGTGTTGGTATTGTGCATGCAGCAGCTGATTATGCTGTAAGACCCTTTTTTTTTTAACAATGTGGCAAACACACTCTTTCTTCCCCTCTGTGATGTAGAACTAAACAGGAGAGACGGGAACATTTAGCAGTGGAAGATAAGACTCGGGTAAGTCGTTTCTGCTTCTGAAATAAACTCTGCCGGCTGTATTTCCTCTAAAAAATAAGCATCATCTTTGTTAGTTAATATAAACGTGACACCAAAGAGCCAGTGCTGAATGTATTTTTCATCTAAATGCCTTCATCTTCATCGCATGGCCAGTAACTCGCTGTGAGAGTATAATTTGTCTGAGAACACCATATTTAAAACTAGACTTTCTGATGAAATTCCACCCAGAATGATTAATAAATAAAAACCCCGGTGTCTCGCTGTTGCACCACAGCAGAACTGGAAGCTGAAGTCTGATTTCCCGAAATGTCTAAATCGTGCCGGTGTCGGGAGAGTCAGTGGCGGAGAGGGGTGCTCTGTAAGGAAATTCCTCACAGCGAGATACCTGGCAGTCACTCTGTTTGGATAAGCTCACTGGGATCTGGCAATGAAAAAGCAAGAAAAAGAAGTGCCTCGGTCCAAAAGCCAAAATGAACTTCATTAGATGTGATGGGGAAAATGAGTGAATGTGAAATCTTGTCCAAATGGAAAAAGTCAATTTAATTTGAAAGAAGTTCATTGAACTGTATTCAACCTTGACATGTGAAAATCAACACACTTTGTATCCACCGGAGAGTATTTTGTGATACTTCACCATCAGCTTCTTCTGAGCATCATTAGCTGCACTATACGCGACTGCAGCACAGTGGCTGCACTGAATAAAGCCTACAATGGCTCTTTTAAGGGAGGGTTGTAATTTTCTTGTCATGTGCGTGCTGTGTTGATGCGCGGGCTACGAGGGAACACACAGAGATTCAATCTCGCTCTGTGTCATGCAAAGTTTGCTTAGAAAAGTAGAAATTGTGAGCAGGTTCTCTATCATCAAAGTCGTCCACGAGAGCCTGAGAATCGACTCCAATTTCCACGGAGTGGCTGAGAATAAACGTATGTTCGCAGTCATGGTAAATTTACAAACCGGCGAGGGAAAATGACTGCCTAGGCCGCGGTAAAGCTTATGGAATGAGGCGTTAAATTAAATCCATTTGGTCTGTTGACGTCACAGCGTCGCTTTTCAAGTGCATCTTAAAATATTTGACATATTTCTCAGCGGGCCAGGAAGTCGAACGTGTTGGCTGACTGCGTAGTGGATGTTAAACACATTTAGAGCACATTCACACTCTCTGGGGTGAGAGCATTACAAGTGTTTATCTACTGCAATAACGCTGGAACACAACTGAAGTCTGTAACGCATCATGTTCACCCCTCGCTTTAATAAACAACATTAGCAGCACTAAAGTGCAGTTTGAGGCAGAAACAATAACATTTTAAGATGGAATTAGTCTGAAATAATATGCTGGTATAGACACAGATAACATCTCTTGCTTTCTCACTCTTACGTACACATAAATACATAATATACAGTTTCTCTATTGTCTTACAATGTTTACCACGTGGCCACGGTTCAGCTCCTCGTGCTTATCAGTGTCGGGTCATGTTGGTATTTCCTGCCTGCAACAAGAGCAGAAGGTGGCACAGGATGAGTGCTGTTTCCTGTGTTGGCACACCCAGCATGTACCCACCAGCAACCACATCCACCCCATACTCAGAGGAAGCATTGTAGTGGTTACACTGTATTGTATGATGGATGTTTTCAGGTGGCATTCTCTGTAGCTGTTTGCCTGAGATCAAAGAAAGCTGCTAGAATACGATTAGCAGAGAGAAGTTTGCAGAAAGTTCCTGTCTTCACCTGACAAGACGCATCATAGTGACAGGGAAAAAAAGGTGCAGAGGGGTTTGAGGATTTAGGTGGTTTTGGATCTGCCTCGGCTCAGCAGAGGTCCGGACTTTTATGGATTATGAATTTCCCTTTTTCTTTAAAACCTGAATATACTTTAAAATTCCTCTTTATCATACAATGAGTGAAATGGTGCTCAAACAACATTTGTGATATGAGATCACAGGATTAAAATTTGTAGTGAAACCTATAAAAACTGGCAATTATCACAAGATTAGAACACAGTGGCTTCCAATTACATTTACAGGCCCCCACATAACTAGCAGATTAAAGAGTTATTTGATAAATACATTATTTGACTTTTAATAAAAGGATAAATGTCAGCAAACCAATTATTATTCTAACTTTGCCTTTAATGCCAAAGTGATCTTTTTGTAGTAGTATTTTAGGAGTCCGCGTGACTCCAAAGGGATCCCTCTGGGTATGGGAGGCCTCTGTGTGTGACATTAATATACTGTCTGTGGCCATTTGTTACTGCGGAAACCTCATTTGGCTGCAGCGTTGTTTCATCTGGGTCTTTCGGCTAAGCCTTTCCCATGGGAAGCACACAGAGGAATCTTCGGTCTCATCAAGGAATTCTGCAGATGTTTGTAAAAGTGCACACAGCCACTGAGACCATGGAGGACTTGCCCTTCAAACACTCTGATGTTTAATGTTTATTAGAAGTGACTTTACTCAGGAAACCACAATCACTGGGCGCGCTCAGTGGATGCATTTTGAAAGGCGGACGATTCCACGTCTGTGTGAATGCAGTTTTCTCGATCCATGTGTACATCCCGTGTAACCAGATAAGCACTCGGACCTTAAATCCTCCAGGAAGAGAGAAAGATTAGGGGGACAAATTTTCTTAACAATTTTTTGAACACCACTTCAATTTCACAACAGTCTAATTCTACTCTGTGCACATCTACTATACTAAGAACCTTTGTATTAAC
Organism: Neolamprologus multifasciatus; assembly: GCF_963576455.1. Lineage (NCBI taxonomy): Eukaryota > Metazoa > Chordata > Actinopteri > Cichliformes > Cichlidae > Neolamprologus > Neolamprologus multifasciatus. The sequence goes on along the minus strand of NC_140459.1, from coordinate 12,723,396 downwards.
ATTGTAGGTGGATGTGGGATGTTTAAGGTTTACAGTGCCACATTATGGAAATTAGCTGAAATACTATGTGTTTCCGCTGCAGTTAAAAGGTAAATGTAGCATTTATTCCAAATATTATACCTCTCAAATATTTGTCTTCCTACCCTGATCCCAACCGGTCGTGGCAGATAGCTGCCACTCCCCAAGTCTGGGTCCACCACAGGCATCTTCCTGTTAGAAGGGATTTTTACCTTCCGACTGTTGCCAAACTGCTTGCCCATATGATTTGGCTGTTTTCTCTGTTTTCTTTGTGTTATTGTAGGGTCTTTACCATACAATGTAAAGCACCTTTAGCCAACTGTTGCTGTAATTTGGTGCTTTAAAGACAAAATTGAATTGAAATGAAAGCACTTTGCCTTAGGTTGATCAATAAATTACCATAAAGTTCTTTTTATTTACGGTGCATTGGACCACTGACATTTCAAGAATGCAGTGAATCTAGGTCCACATGTAGGCTACTCCCAGACAACCCGAGAATAGGTGCAACCTCTTTTCACGGTAGTTTGAGTTTGATTTACTCATATTAACGTTGCCTCGAAGTAAACCATTAGGTCCAAATAGCTTTTTCAGTCGTCATTAATTTTATTACGTGCTCTTCCTACTGCCATAAGTCAAAATGAGCCAGCTGACCTCCGTAAACTCTGAGTGTTAGCAATAACAAAGGATGGGTTCTAATCTAATCATTCTTTATGTTGGTGAAGGTTTTGCTTTTTTCTACTATACAAATAAAAAAGCTGGTTCATAATAAAATGACACCAATGAGGGCAAGAAAGTAAAGCGAGATAATAAAAATCCAATAAACCACTAAAATGATATAAAGTAAAGAACAGGAAAGTGACACGATCACTGCATTTCGATGGGATGCCTCCTTCACAGTAATCATTTTTGCAGCTTTAAAGTGCATGTTTTAATCCCAATGAAAAACTAACGGCATCTAATTATGCATTCTAGTGTCACTAATACAGAAACACGTAAGCCTAATCTTAAAGGTAGAATCTAAAAGGTTGATAAACCCAAACAAAATAAATCTTTCATCACTGCAGAGATCGGATACAAAGCATACGTTTCCTTTTTAGTATGCATGAAATTCTCCGATAAACAGCACGCAATACCTCTCAGCATGAACCACCTTGAGTATGCATGTGTGTAACCGTATCTCCAGCCACATTAGGGACCCATATTGAAACATTTTATTGAGCGCAGGGCAAATGAATCTTTCCCCTCTTTGCTTAAATGGTCCGCTCCCTGTAATCTTGGTTTGAAGAATGGCATGACCATCATCTTCATCATCTTCTCTCTGCTCTGTTGCACCACAGATGTAGTTACAGGCCAATGACAGGACAGACTTGAAGCTGGTTTAAGCCTAGGCTGTGCAATCCTCCTTTAAGCAGTTACATACTTCAATGCAAGCCATTTGTGGCGAGGGCCGCTGAAACGGTTGATGTGGGCCATTATGCTCTAAGGGAAGAAATGGTTTCCAAACAATATCAGCTGACATGTTGGTGGGTTTTTGTCTTTCCTAGTTTTTTCTCCCCTTTCTGCTGTTTCATTCTCTCTTTTCTCTGCTTTCTTGTCTTGTTACTTTAGAATAAGGGTCTGTTTTCACATTTACATTGCGATTCAATTAATAGCACTACCACAACGTTGTGTTACGTAAGTGTATGCAATACTCAGTGCGGTTAGCCTGGATTTACACAGGCACACGCATGCTGGGTACAGATAAAAGCTGTTGTTATTGTTTCATCTCACGACTTTTGCTTCACCATTGCACACAATCTAAACAGAGCAACAGGATGTTCCTTGTGACACAGAAAAGGGGAGTCACATGCTGCAGCGTTTGTTCACATGTTTGCTTCTCTTTCTAAAACAAGTCTTGGCATAGTTTGAGACACATATCAATTTTATGCCTGGGAACAATAGGCCTAAAAGTGATGTGATACCAAAGGTTGTAACCTTTGGAGCCTTCAAGATAAACTTTCCCTTCCTTCACAGCGTCTGACTAATGCTGAAGGACAAAGCCTGTTCACAGCGGTTGGAGAAGACAGAGAGAGCCTGTTGTTGTCAGAATAGGCCATTTCGACTTCCTTAGGTTCGCCAGTGGTACCAAGAAAACTGTGCCAAGCCATTGTGTGGGAACATGTGTTACTGTTTGTGGCCATGTAACTGTGTCACTAAAGCTGTTAGGTGTGACTCTGTGACCCTCGTGCAGGACATGTCTGCCTCACAGTTCCTGAGCACTGAGTAACATTTGTGGCAAAGTGCATGAACTTATGAAGTAAAACGTTATTGTGTGCTTTACCTTACCTACCTATCTTCACCATATGGGGCAGGTTTGTTGCACATCTGTGTAGTTTGTGTGTATATTAAAGTTAATAGCCAACACCTTTTAAAAGGTGCAACTTTTACTTTAAAAATATTTCGCATGGCACTTTTTAAACTTTCACTACCGCTCGGCGAACATGTCAGCAACATCTTCCATCCAAACTACAAGGCAACTGTGGAAACCTGCTAGCAGCATACCGCTATGCAACCAATTTTACCTACTTGCTGACCGCCACTTGCCGACTGGTCAGGGAATAATTCCCGTGGTGATTGTGTTGAGGTTGCCAAACTGTTTCCATCCCTAAGATTTACTATTAAATACTTACTGAAACCTTCCTTGTCAGCAAGATTAAGCATAAACTACCAGGTGGAGGCTAAAATGTTGATTCTGTTCAACTGGACATAGTGTTTTCAGTGGCAGAAAAAATGTTTCATCACTCATCCAAGTGACTTCTACTGTCTCAGCTAACTGCGGGTTCACCAGGTGGTGTAATACCAGGTAGAGGTTCATGAAGGGGAGGTACAGCAGTGCAGGGAAGTCTCTTGGTTGGAATCTGATGGTCTGGAGCCCTTCTTTTTTTCTCAGGTTGCATCATTTTCCATGGTCCATTGGCTGTAGGTGCGTTTGTGGGTGTGAACTGTCTGTCTTGTGCGTCTATCTTTGTTAGCTCTGTGATGGACCGGCGACCAGTCAGTTGTGTACCCCTTGTGTGCCAGACTACAGCCTATCTGGTAGTTAGGAAGATGTATTAACAGAATTACAAGTAACACCCCCCCCCCCCTTCCTAGATTTAGGTCATTAGTTATGGGGGAGTGCTGCTCACTCTCAGTGCTTCTTTAGCTCAGAGTATGCAGTCATTTTAATCCTTAAAAAAACCTGAAACCCTAAAAAAAACAACACTGTACTGTAACTGGTGCAGTTTGACTGTAATACTGTAAGAGAGGATCTGAGCTCTCTGGGGCAAAAGTAGCATCTGAAGGATTGAAGAGGCACATCCTGAGGCGCCGATACCTGACAGGCTGACATCTACAAGCTAATGAAACATTTCAGATTCCAGTTGCGTAGGCAGGCATCTTAATCGTGTGCAATGCAAGTGAAGAAGATACTGATTCAAAATGACTCAATTGTTTTAGTTTTTTGCCACTATTCTCACCAGCAATTTGCAAGTTGCATTAAATTTCTTTCTGTTGTGCAAATACACATTGCTGCTCTCATGAGACTGCAGTTTTTCCTTTGGCATAAGCAGAACTTGAGCATTTTATCCTGTAACAAAGTCCTGATTGAAAGTAGGTTGTATATACAGACAGCATGAGGTCGGTGGCTTGCAGCTTGCTTGCTTTTATAACTGCTGTGCCAACAACACCCCAAGAAGTATGACTAAACCTCCTCTGCTGAGGCAGTAGGGAATCTGTTCAGATACAAGTCCATACACCCTAAAGGCTAGAAAGCATTTTTATGAATCACCAACCTTAAAGGTGACCTGGAGATCAAGATTTCTTGATGATATGTCTGTAAAAACTGGACAAAATACAAGTTCTATTAAGGAGGTTTGCTCTTTGTGAGAACATTTCTTCATCCTGACTCCTACAGCAACAAAAATCCTGGTTAATAAAACACTTGTGAGTGAATTTTCTCGCCCATTTTGCTTCGGCAGCAGATTTTAAAAACATATTTACATTAACCTAAAACTTAAGACTATAAGACATTAGTAGTATATTTGTTTGTTTTTTGTTTGTTTAGTAATTGTCATGTATATCATTGTCATGTTCAAGAAAAAGGTTTGAGATTATTTGATCTTTGTGACACAGAGCGTTACCCAGCCTTCAGCAGATAGGTATACTGTGGTTTTAAAGGGATGGACATGGTCAGAAACTATACTCAGGTAGGCTTTGGGGTTAAATGATACTAAGTCAGCACTAAGTGGTCTAAATTGTGTCAAAAAATATCCCTACACCGCTGCTGCACCACCACCAGCAGCAGTGTGAATCACTGATACCAGGCAGGATGGATTCATGTTGTTTACAACAAATTGTGACCCTATCTCCTGAAAATTGCAACAGAAATTGAGACTCATCAGAGCAGGAAAATGTTTTCCATTTTTCTGTTGCCCAGTTTTGATGTGCCTGTGTGAATTGTAGCCTCCGTTTCCTGTTCTTAGCTGACAGGAATGGCACCCAGTGTGGTCTCCTACTGCTATAGCCCATCTACTCCAAAGTCCCATGTGTCATGTGTTCAGAAATGTTCTTCTGCATACCTTGGTTGTAACCAGTAGTTAGTTTAGTTATTGTTGCCTTCTTATCAGCTTAATGAAGTCTGGCCTTCTTATCTGACCTCTGGCAACAACAAGGCATTTTCACTGGGAGAACTGCAGCTCAGTGAGTATCGGTCCAAAAAAGAAGAAACTGTGTGTAAACCATAGAGATGGTTATGTGGGAAAATCCCAGTAGAGCAGCAGCTTCTGAAATACTCCCACCAGGTCATCTGGTGCTAAAAACCATGCCACTTTCAGAGTCACTTAAACCGCTTTTGATACCCATTCAGATACTCAGTTTTGAACCTTAGTGTTTCATTTGGCGCAGGTGAATTGAGTTGCTGCCATGTGATTGGCTGATTAGAGATTTCCATTAACAAACAGCTGAAAGAATATTGTTAAAAAATCATTTATTTTTTAAACAAGAAGTTAAATAGGTGTACCTATTAAAGTGGCTCACTGACCCGATCAGCAATTCAGCATCTTCCTCACTTTGAGTACTTGCCTTCTCCTCAGCTTAGCACTTAATGATGAATCAATATCCCCGTGTGTCATCTCCTTTTGTGTAATACCTCCGGTGGGCAATGAGCATACATTTTATGCAGAAAATCCTGTGTGGGAAAGACACCACACTTGTTTTTATCATTATTTTAACTACAGAGACACAGATGTGCAAAGAGACTGACATCCCTGAAAAGCCTTTTATAATGCATGCAGTGCGTGTTTGCCACCGGTGTTATCCCAAGGCATGAATCCAGAGATTTGTTATCAGGCTGGTCTGTTGATCTTTTCACTTGACCAGAGAAGTTTACAAGAACAGCGAGCATCTGTATGTTTACCTGGTGCTTGTTTATCTGTGTTTGCACAATGAACCAGGAAAAAAATCATTCAAAGGTAGACGTGCATGGAGAAACTTGTGCAAGGTTTAGGGAGGGGGGGCTAAAAGTGTAAATAAGCCTTTCTTGGCACGCTTGAGTGTGTTGTGCTTCCTGTAGCGCAAAGGCAGATAAAATCACACAGTTTGGTACAGAGTATATTTATAAAGTTCTGAAGGCGTTTTGTTCGGGTGCTGTGGTCACTCAGCAGGATGTTGTGATCTACTTAGGTTTTGTATGATCTGTGGGGAGCTGTCTCACAACGCTGTGGGGTCTCCACCTTGTGGCTTGGACCCCATCATGCAGTGCTGGGTGGCTGAATGCCATGCAGGCTTGAATAAAAACGTGCACAGACTTGTGTAAACCTAAACTCCCACACCCACTGACTAAGAGCAAATAGGAAAAATAAATAAATAAATGCACCATACTATTTAAGAGTACATTAAAACCTCCTGTATTAGAATTTGTATGCCTAAAATGTACAGTCAACTATCACTGAAGACCATCTCAAAACATGATGATCATATTCTGAGGCATCTTCTGATGTTTTTTTTCTCTTTTTAAACTCAACACTGCACCTACACTGAAGCCGGCTTGCCAGAAGTAATATAAGAGGTGCTAATAAAGTTCACTGAGCTGGTGGTTATAGAAAGTACAGCTCGGAAAAAAGGAAAAAAAGAAAAAGAGTTATAAGCCAAAGGGTTACAGGGTCAGAACTGAAACCTGACATCACATCTCAAGTATGCAGAGGAAAAGCAAAAGCATATCTGCAAAACCCTGGCAATAGACCAGTAATTTATCGGTGTTATAGTGGACTTAACCTCTGTGTGTCTTCAATAAAAACCAACACTGTGAAATATAAAGATACTCTCACAGCTTCTCATGTCATCCTTGACAAACCGTGGGCCTGGAACCTCTCCAGCAAAATCATGCAGCAGCAGAGGAACGCAATTTAAACTTGGGGACATTTAAGTGAATTTAATGTGCTGAGTTTTTATTGTGTAAAACGCAGTAACACTCTAATAAATCCAAAACACAGAACTCAGCAGCTACCTTTCAAAGCTGACACCTCTAAATAAGATCTGCAACGAGTGACTGTTTTGAAGTAAAAGGGTGTTTGCATTGACTTAAAAGCCTATAGGCGGTTAAGCTATTTTTTGAGCGTGTCATTTCTAGTCTTGCTCTGCTGGTTTTCAGCCTCTTAATGACATGCTTCAGAGTCGTATGAGCCTGACCAAGAAGAAAAAAAAAAGAATACGAGACGAAGAGAAAAAAAACTGTCCAACCCCTTCTGAAGATTTCCTGTTTCATGAAATGCGCACATACTGTGAGTCATATAGGGTAAGTCCTGCCTTGTGTTTACCCAATCTGCTTCTTCTCCTTCGTCTTCCCGGAGCCGTGAAGGCGTTTAAAAGGGAGCAACAGGCGGGCCGAAGAAAGTCCGCGGAGACTGGATATTAACCCGCTGTCAAGGCTTCGGCAAATTAATGAGAAAGAGGGCAGCGCACAGTCTAAATGGAGCTACTTCGGTTTTCCGCTTTTTGGTGTGGAATGATACTCTTTGGTAGTAGTCTGCTCGAGGAGGCGGGTGAGTTGAACTTTAAACTCTCAGAAAAGTAGTCAAAGCTTCGGAACTTATTTCAGCGGACTCTGTGAAGAAGAAGCGGAGTGATACAAAGTGATAATTGATTTCCCTTATTTATTTATTGGGCAAAAATATGACACTGTAATTGCTTTTTTCCCTTAACAGGTGTTTCTTTAGCTTTTAGCTAAAACTACGGAAAAAGAAAACACCTAGGTGCGAAGCCTTGTTTATTCAGGACACTTTACTTGCTAATGTGGTGTCAAATGTAAATTAGCTTCACTTGACTCCGCGAGTCTCTCTGTCGCAACTTTCATCAGTGTGAATGCGATAGCTTTGGGAAGACATCACCTGCTGTAAGTCACCAGCCTCCTTTGGTTATCTGCATCTTTGATGTGTAGCCACAGTGCTAACAGGTCTAACGGCCCCCCTTAAGGAAGACCGTGTTTTACCTTAATCTGTCTCAGACTCAGTCCCAGCGGCACCAAGTGGCTTTGGCTGCTCCTAATCCTTCCCCCCACCTCTCTGCAATTATATGTAGCCCTGGGTGACAATTACTACCATTCATCCCTTCCTTTGCCCGCCTCCTCCTGGGTTAAAATGACATGCTCTTTCAGAGGAGTTGCTCTAATGATATAATTACTCAGGCTCAGCCACCTTCCTACAGCACTCAGGCATGGACTATCCCTTCAGTGCTGATTTACTTCAAAACACCTCACCAGCCCGCTGGGCAGACTTTTAAAATTGCTCTGTGGCGTAGTTTAGTCTGGAGTTCAGGTGTGATATTTTTATGTTTGTTTTGTTTTTGTATTTGTGAAGGCGTCTCTCAGTGCAGACAAGCCCTGAAAGCAAAAACAAAACAAAAAAAGCCAACGATTTCCTGATAAGGTCTTGTGAAAGTGCCTCATCTGCTGCTGATTGTCAGGCGCAGCCATCCGGTGGTAGTGATCTAATTTTGCTGCACTTCCAGGGTGCATGTTGTACAGCGTGTCTGTTGCTGACCCCACCCTGCAGCCTGGGTGTTGGGGGAACAGACATAGTAGGATCCTTGTGCCAGGTTAAGAGCACACACACACTGACAGAGAGCACCTTTCTCGTAAGCTTGTGTGAAGCCCAAAGCATACTTTTTTTTTTTTTTTTTTTTTTTTGCTGACCATGTCAAGAAGCACGCTTTCACTTACACTTCCCCTTCTAAAACTTATTTACTATTTGGTCATGTGATAAACCCTCAGCGGTGCCATTTTTGAGACATCGACCAACTTCAGGTACATCAGTGTACCAGAAGCGGTGTTTTCCCTCTTGGTTTGTTCGTGAGTTGAATTCTCTGATGAAAACAGCAGGTTCAACTTCCTGTACACTTGAAGTCAGCATACAGATGAACTGTGGTTAGGTGGTTTCACTGAACCAGCAAAGTCACGTGTTTCCAGTCTGCGTAACACATGCAATGCATGCATCTCAATCCTGCCAGACATCGTGATTGTTTCCTCTTTTTAATCATTCTCCTTATTAATCCTAGTAAATCTGAAATGTCCCCTTTCCGAACTGTTTCCACATCTTAAAGCCACAACGTCCTCTTTTCGCTCATAATTTTGTGTAGTAGCCAGAACTCCCTTAAAAACTAGAGAAGAGATTCTTCACCTTTCTGTCTCTGATTTATTTATTTATTTATTTTTGGTGGGGTTTTTGTCATCACGTCCCTCAATGCAAGGATAAATTACAGAACTGCATCCTAGGAATGTTTGTGGAAATAAAATTCTTTCTCGCTCCTGTTCTTCACAGACTGATGCATAACCTCGTTTTTTTTCCCTTTCTTTTTCCATCAACAAATCATCAGTGGTGTTGGCACAACACCTTACTTGATGGGGAGCCGACTCATCGGGCTGACAAATTAGAGACCCCTCAGCAAGAAAATTCATCCGTGTTTCCTCTGTTTGTTCTTCTTGCCTGTCTGGCAGTTGTCTCCTTAGATGATTATCAAACCCACAGGCACTCCTCACACAATCCTGTGTGTCTCACTGATACGGGTCTGAACAAGTCTAAAGGAGGTGAATGCCACTGCTCTGCTTTGTTAAGCTCTGCTTTGTTAAGCTCTCACAGGGGGAGGAAAACGTGTCCACCCCTGTAGTATAAAATTGTTTGGATATTCCTGTGGTTATGTGGAATATCAGCTTCTGCACACTGACAAATTCCAAAATACCTCCGTCCTTTGATTAAATTTCAGGTTTTTCAGGTTTTTAAGGCTGTTGAAATGAAATTCACAACTTAGTCTTACCTCTTTCACTTCCTCTTTTTTTTCCAGAGGCCTCTATAATGAAGATACCATTGCTGTGCAAGTTTTGTGATGTACAGCCAACTAACTGCTCGGGTAAAGGGAACTGTAAGGTGGAGTGTGATATTACAGCTATTTGCCCCCAAAAAGAAGACGTGTGTGTCAGTATTTGGTAAGTGTCCACTGAACTTCCTGCCTTGTGATTCTAATGCAATGATTCAGGATGTAAATGAACAATTAAACTATAGCAAAGAGACTTGAGAGCTTTTCTTTGTTTCGTTCTTTACTTTCTGACGTTTATTATGCCTTTTATATTTATACGCCTCTTCATGCAAACACAAAGCGAAGTTAGGAAATAAGGGGAACAATGGCTACTTATTTATTCATCAAATCAGCCGTCGTTTCCTTCCTGAAGCTCTAAAATTTCCTTCATTGTGTGACCTTTTGCTTTTTTCACTTTCTCCGTCAGCATTTTGCCCAAAAAGCCGGCCCGATTATGACAGGTCGTGATCGCCTAACCACCCGTCAGCATCAAATCTGACTCTGATTGTGAGAAGCAGTAGGAAGCAGATTTGTATTAGTGTTAAAAGCTTAAAGCAGTGCTGCTGTTTCTCATTATACTCGCAGTGTAGTGGGCTTGTTATGAGCTGAGGTTAGCAGAAAGCTAATGGCACGTGGACAGCAGCACCTCTTTAAACTGTCTCTCATAACCGCCCAGGCAGCACTGCTCAGCAGGAATTCCAAATGTAAATATGCTGATTTGTACAGAGCCAAGTTTTAATTTTTTTCTTCTGTTGTTTGTATGTAAGTCTCCATCCTTAGAACTTTGAATTCAATGTTTTAGTCATTTGTGTGTGTATATTACATAAAAATATTGCCATTTACAGCTACAAGTTTATCATTGCATTTTGTACCTAATTATTAAGGCTGTGCAAAAGTCTTGACCCACCTCTCATTTCTGTATATGTTGCTTCCAAGGAGCCAAACTTTGTTATACTCAAGTGTTTCTGAGTAGTTCTCCAGGCTTACAGAGCTTTTCTTTGGACATAATGCTTTTCATTGATCTTCAGTTCAGCCCTTGTCCCTGAACATTTTCAGAGGATTTTATTTTGTGCTTGGGTTTTTGTTTAAGTCATTTAACACTTATCTATAAATCAATCAAGCACAAAAAAGGCGCCTAAAAGAAAGGGATGAACCGGTGTTGTGCCTATACATAAGAACTTTTAATTTTACATGAGTGCAAGGTTAAAAATGCAAGGAAATATGAGTTTAAATAATAAAGCAATAGACAGTGCACAAGACGGGTGAAGAAGAGAGTGCAGGTTGGATAGAGTAGGTGGAGACATGTATTAGGGATGATTTGTGACACAAGGGTAGCAGCAAGAGTGAAAAGAATGGTTTATATATGAGACCTGGCATATGTATGGTTTATAGATGGTGGCACTGACTAAAAGACAGGAGGCCAAGCTGATGACGTTAAGACTTTCCATGGGTGTGACCACGACGGATAAAATTAGAATTGAGTACATTAGAGGACAGCTCGGGTCAAATGGTTTCAAAGGCAAGTTTTAGATGGTTTGGATGTGTGCAGAGAACAGAAAGAGAACATATTGGGGAAAAAGGTCTTCAATCTGGACCTGCCAGGCAGGAGGAAAACAGGAAGACTGTAGATAAGATTTATGTAGTAAAGGAGGACATGCAGAGGGTTGGTGTAGCAGAAGAAGATAGGTTGAGATGGAGTCTGATGATCCACTGTGGCAACCCCGAAAGGGAGCAGAGAGCAAGAAGAAAGTACTTTGTAGTACTAGCAGTCGACAAACATACAATTTGTTTTCTTTCCTTTAACCAAATGCTGAAAAACACCAAATATAACACAGTTTGACAGGAATAAAATAATATTTTTTGCATCAACAAGTGATTTCTAAAAAGAGATGTCAGCTGAAAGCTTGACCAATCGCAGCATGTTGACCAGTGTGTCTGTAAAAATAAAACAATTGAGGAAACTGAGCACATGGTGGACAAAATTAGAAGTGACAGGCCAAAAGCTAGATTTAGATGAACAGTATCTGAAAGTCACGTTCTTAAGAGATAGGAAAAGATCCTGTAATGAGCTGCTGTGCAACTGGAAAGATGTGGCCATCATCAGAGGCAAAGAAATGGTCTCAGTGGAAGGACCGCTGCAAAGAAGCCTTTCGTGTCTTCTGGAGAGATAAATCCAAATTTGACATTTTTGTTTGAAATTGTTGTCCATATGTAAGGAGAAGGTCAGGAGAGGGGTACAACAGTGAGTGTCTACAGCCATCTGTAAAACACAGTGGAGGTGCCGTCATGGTGTGGGGCTGTGTTTCAGCTAGTGAGTAGAAGATCTTGTCTAATTTGATGCAGTAAAAACATACCGACAGAAAAACGCACAATGGTACACTATCAGTCATGGATTGGCCTCCACAGACAGAACAAGAAGCTGCCTAAGAGTGTTCAGGCTGTGTCATTGGGGTCATGCAAAATCATTGAATGAATCATAGAATTGTAAAATCCCTGTTTTTGCTTTATATATATATATTTGGATATTTCCATGCATGTTAGCACACATTTCAATGAATCGCTGAAGCCGTTTACCATTTTCCTAGCAAAATACGAAGAAATCAGGGGTGACTTGAGACTTTTGCACAATAGTGTAGGCCTGCCATCATCTCTTTGTTACAAATCTTTGAAAAGCAGGTAGTGAATACCCGAACTCAAACTTGACTAGTAAAAAGTGTTTATCCGTCTTCTCTTTCTCAGGAGGAAGAAAGATGGCAACGTCACCTTTGATACAGTGTGCCACAACCCAGCTGAAAAACTGTACGGCTTAGTCTTAAAGGACTACAACAACAGCGAGTGTGAAATGAAAGAGCTGAGTGGCATGGGCTCGAAGTTCTTCATCTGTTCATGCTCTGAGGAGGAATGCAATGAGCGCGTCTTTTTTGACCCAAGTAAGTTAAATTGGCAATTTTTCAAAATGTACGAAATAAATGTGGTAGAAGACAGTTCACTATTAATATTTAACTTGTTTTTGCTATATTTGAATCTTTTATTGTTAAATGCTAAACTATGCGCAACAAATAGCTGCAAATTTGTCAGTCTAGCAACACTGGTACATGCGGTAGATTTTTAGAGCCTTTTGAGCTGAGTGCTCTGAATGGAAATTGGTTTGATAAGAGTGAAATTAAGCCAAACTGGTCAAATTGCAAGCTGTAAAACCCAAACAATTAACTAAAGCAGGCTAAACCCTCTTCAGGGCTGGAGCTGGAAACTGGGACATTATATGTCTAAGTAATTGGTGTCATAACTACATTTCGGTGGGTGTCTGAACTTTGACTCCAAATAAACACGGAGGCTCTCTGATGCCCCTTTTATTCGTTAGAAGTGAGCAAAAATGCTCTGGGCTTAATTCTGCACCACAGTTAATTTACTCCAACTAGGTGATAATGTGCACTGAGTCATGTTTTTCACCAAGAAAGCAAAAATCAAAGGATCGATGGCAAGAAAGGTGAGGGTCAAATAAGCAAACCGAGGGAAGACAGCTGTTTAAAAAAAAAAAAACATTTTAAAAAGAAAGGAGAGTAGAGCACAACTAACCAGTTGAGAAAAGTTTAGCTCTCAGCAGCTGTTAAGTGCCAATATAGCTACCAAAAAGACCTAGCACAGCTTAACACCATGAAACCCACGGCCTTGAATTACAGAAAGAGCCAGAGTGATTGAGCAGCAGCAGGTTCATTTCCAAATGATACGACACAAGGAAAAAAAAACTTATTTTGCTAGTTATAATGAAACAGTGTCAGGCAGCACATCAACAAACAGTGTAAACATTATTATGTCATGCATGGTGTTTGCTCCTTAGAGTAGTGGTTTACACATTAGTTTTGCAAGCCAAATGTCTCTGTTTAAATTCCAGCCAATAAAACATCCCTTGTGGGATTGCATTAGGAATCCACTGCAAACACTCTGCCAAATTAAACAGCGACCCACTGTGACAAGGGAGCAGCCGAGAGTAACCATATGACATCTCTGTTTGTGTTTGATAACATCAAAGGAACAAGACAAGAAAATCACTATGTCTCATATTATTGTAATATAGTGTTATTATAGTGTAATTATAGTGTTGCTTTTGTAAACACAAATAAGCTTCCAGTTATTTTGGTGTGCCCTGATGACCTGGTTTGACGCCTGATGCGCCTTTAGCACCGCACAGGCTGAAAACGGTGTTAGGCTGTGAGCAGGTTTAGAGGCTCATATCAATCCTGCACGCATCATTCTTCTAGAGGTCTGTGTGGCAGATAGTGAGGAAGAAGATGTGATAGAGGAAGTGAAGAGAGCAGAGGGGGAGGATGAAGAGAGATTTCTTATAATTACACAGGATGTTAAGAAAACTTTTTTTTGGGGGGGTGGAAAAAAACCATGTTCGTAGTGAAGTCTTGTTCACTAAATACAACGGTCTTTATTATGCAGCATAGTAGTCTCAGCATTTTCTTAATGTAAGTGTTAGAAGACTCGTCTACAATAACTTGAACATTTAGAATTAAGTGTTCAAGCACAGCACGTTAAGAAGTGTGTGTCCATTTTAACATGTGCAGCGTTATGGACGTCAGTGGTACTCTAAGGACCCCTACAGGTTCTTGTAAAGTTGTTGGCTCAATTATCTATTTAAAAAAAACACACACACACACAATCAAAAGATGGATGAGAGATATGAGAAAGGAAGGGTTCCCGCAGAGAGTGCTTTTGAGTGGGGCTCAGAGTTCTGTGTTACACCCCTGCCTGGAAATAGTTTTCTGAGTTCATCACTGGGAGAGTCATACCTTACATATTGCACACCGGTTATTTGATCTGATTTTTAAGTTTTACTCCCTCTATCTTTCATTTCTTTTTAAAGTGGAGGAAGATTCATTTAAAATCTTAGAAGTGGAAGTATTTATTCTTTCATTTGTGAGGATAACATGATAACGTCAGAATTTTTTTTTATCAGTTTGTCGTGCACGAGTGCCAACATGTGTGCACTGGGATGCTCTCCAGATGCATAATTGCAAACAGCTTTAGGAGATCATGTAGACACTGGCTTCTAGACTCCAGTTACAACATTGGCCCTGGAATAAGATGTATTTTGACTACGGTGTCCCGGCAGTAATAACACCAAGGTACATTTCCGAGACCTGGCTCTGCACCGAGGGCCAAATTGAAAGCATCTGCGCGGAGCAAAGCACGTCATGGAAACATATTTTCTCACTGTTGGGAATGTCTGTGCGCTCTCTGGAAGTTCTCAGTGACTAAAGTGGGTAAGTTCTGTAGTAAAGGCACTGCAGATGAGCTTGAACAACAGGGCAATAATGCCAATTTGAACCAGTTAAACCTGTTGAACAAAGCACGATTTAACGATTCAGCTTTTGCTTGCAGTTTTCCCTCTCTTCATACTGTTATACAGCTGCCTTGAGAAGCAAGCTAATGGTATTTCCCACCCTATTATCAGAAACACATTAACAAAACCTACTGGGAACGGCAATGTTACAAAATGAGACCTAGCTTGAGTGAAAACAAGGTACGTCAGTTGTTATATTGAATGTGAGCGGGTGGTTTGTCAGAGTAACACCCATGTGAATGCCAGAATTGAACAAGACGTAATAAGATGATCAGTGTTATTCACTTCACCTGTCAGTGGGTTTAATGCTGTGTAAACAAATATACAAGTACAACTTAAAAGCTTTATTTAAGATGGTAGGTACCACTGTTTTCAATGGTTTCCAGTCGTTATGTTATGCTAAGCTAAGCATATCTGAAGCATCATATTTAACAGGCAGGTATGTGAGTAGTATGGATCTACTTCCCACCAGCAAGAGTATTTCTTAAAGCCTTTTCCCTCCAAAGATTCTACCCTTGTGTATGCAGTATTTCACACTTTGAACTTAAAGATAATTCTCAATTACACGGTTTTTCACGACATCTCCAGACCTTAAATGTAGCATTACTTCTGCACTTTCAATAATACACACAACAAGTAAGGATTTTGTCTAAAGCCCGGAGGAGTTTGGAGGCACAGTGACAGGTTTGTTGTGAGAAATAGCTTCTCACTCCACAAAAATCAAAACAAACAGTCTGTCTGAGGCCCTGTAGAGGATTTCAGACATGTGGTTTCCTGTTCAGAAAAAAAAAAATTAGAGAGAAGTCGAGGGCTCAACTCGGCTGTCGGTTAGATGCCTGACTCTGCTCCGCGCATTTACACTTGCTCCTAAAATTGTTTGCCATGTATTTCTTGAAAAATAATGCACACGTGATACTCTTGCCTACACATGTTATGCAACTCAAATGTAAGCTAGACAGCTAAATAAAGTGTGGCATTTGCTTTGGCAACACAACTTATAAATGACTAAATTTAGAGCGCTTCATACTGGGGACCATTTGAGGTTTTCTTGTTTAGTGTTTTATGTCTGGTGATCTACTTTTTATAGATCTTCTTCTATTGCTGCAGCTTTAAAAACGGGACTATAAACACAGCACAAGCATAAACTCTCACTGTTTGCCAAAACCAAAGCAGCTACCAGACACACCACCTCCCAAATTATAAGAATCAGACATGAGATCGTGCTTGACTGGGTCAGGGTTTGGAGCAGTTTACATTTGTGGCTGAGAATCTAACTTAGGCTCTGATCCTGATAAACATTCCTCAAAGAAGCGTCGGGTTTCTCTTGTCTTCTGAGCATTACTTTACTTGTAGCTAAGTGCTGATACAATCTGCCACAAAGTAATTTAGTGTTTTATGTCTTCATATTGTGGGTGTTGTAGTTTAAAAAAAAAAAGAAGAAAGAAACACAGTTACTACTCTCACAGATTTAAAGTGACTTTTAGACTGGTTGTATGTTCTGCATCTTAACCTCACACTATCTTCTTTAACACGTGCTGATTCTTTGACCTTTAGGGCCCACGGAACCACAGGTGATGGCTGTTATCTTAGTAAGCCTGGTGCCTCTCCTGGTTATGGCTACCGTGGTCATCACTTTCTTCTACTTTTACCGTGTGTGCCGCCAGCGCAATGGCCACTGCAGGCACAAGAAAGATTCTCTGCTGGAAATCGACCCACTCGTCATTATAGAAGAAGACAGCAGCTCCACACACGCCAACAGCCTCAATCACAACACTGAGCTGCTGCCCATCGAGCTGGACGTGCAGGTTGGAAAAGGGCGCTTTGCAGAAGTTTACAAAGCCAAGCTGAAGCAGGGCTCCTCTGTTAGCGTGGAGCAGGGCTTTGAGACTGTAGCAATTAAAATTTTCTCACACGAGGAGTATCTATCCTGGAAGAACGAGAAGGACATTTTCTCAGATGCAGATTTGAGGCATGAGAATGTGCTTCACTTCCTGACAGCAGAGGACAGGAAGGAGCCGAGACAGTACTGGCTGATCACAGCTTATCATCCACGAGGGAATCTCCAGGAGTACCTGACTCATAATATTATCAGCTTGCATGACCTGTGGCTGCTCGGAGGTTCGCTAGCCCGTGGAGTGGCACACCTTCACAGCGACCGCACCCCCTGCGGTCGCTCCAAGGTGCCTATCGCGCACAGGGACATTAAGAGCTCCAACATACTGGTGAAAAATGACTTGACCTGCTGCCTGTGTGATTTTGGCCTTGCGCTTCGGCTGGACAACTCTCTGTCTGTGGATGAGCTGGCCAACAGTGGGCAGGTAAGGCTTACCAAAGACTAAATTTTGGGCGATCGATTGTTTTCACTTGGCTGTCAATCATTTCAGACATCATCAACTTTGCCAGTGCCCCAAACACAAACCACTCTAAGCCCTGTCGTATAATTCTTCTGGGATATTTGTCAGACTTTGAAAAGAGCCAAGCTATATATCAAACCTTTCATTTTCTTACCCTCAGAACTTCAGGACATTGTGTGTATATATGGCACTCACTCCATCTTGTCCCCAGAAGGATAATACTGATAGAAATACTGCTGTAAGTGCTCTTGGGTTGTTGTTGTTTTATCATAGTCACAAGACAAACAGGCTTGATTGATTCTTAATGGACTCATTACAAAGACGTAATAGGCCAGAGACAATTTACACTCTGTTATGAAAATGGCTTGTTATGAAAAGGACTCACCCTTTGCCACACAGCACACCTAATGCATTGTGATGCCCCTAATGCATTAGGAGAAAGCTCCAGTGGACACATTTTCAAGGATGGCAATTATGTGAAGACAAGCAAGGTTTTGATGAGCTCAGTGGTGCCCTTTTTTTTTCTAATTATTTTCTACATCAACTTTTTTCTCATGTAGATAAATGTGATTTAATCTCTTAGAGCACACAGGCCAAAATCACTACCTGTCGCTCGATTAATGCAGCTACTGTTTAACGAGCCGTTTTCAACAAAACGATTGCTGTTTTAGCAGATAAGAAAAGTGGTTCGCCACCTTCCCTTAGATGTACCTCTATATTTAAATCGTGCATAACAATATTGTGCATTCCCCTCCCATTTGCAACTATGGTCAAAGACTCAAAGACAATAATTAATCTGTGTCGCTCTCTATTTGTATTTCCACAGGTGGGCACTGCCAGGTACATGGCCCCCGAGGTGTTGGAGTCTAGAATCAACCTAGAAAACATTGAGTCTTTCAAACAAGCCGATGTTTATTCCATGGCTCTCGTACTGTGGGAGATTATCTCAAGGTGTAGTGCAGTCGGAGGTAAGATCATGAAGTCCTTCTATGCTCTTTGTTAATCAGTTAACACGCTGTGCTGTAGAACGATCGCTTCAGTTAAAATTCCCCAAAAAATGCCAATGTTGTTTGTTGTTTGTTGCTGAGGGGGGAAACGAAAAGAAAAAAGGAGTGTGTAGGGAGACAGAACACAGCACAAAAGAAGCGATAGCAACATGCCACAATGATCCATAAACACGTGGGGAGTGGAGAGGACGTGCAGTGTGCATAATGTGAAGCCCCCCCAGCAGCCTGAGCCTATGGCACCTTAACTAAGGGACGGTTCAAGGTCATTTGATATAGCTCCAACTAGAAGCTGGCTCCACAGGAAAGGGGCCTGAAAGCTGAAGGCTCTCCCTCCCATTCTACTTTTAAACTTCCTAGGAACCCACGTAGGCCGGCAGTCTGAGAGTAAAGTCCTTCATTAGGATAATATGATGGTATGAGATCTTTAAGATGTAACAGGGACTGATTATTGAAGACCTTGTATGTGAGGAGGAGGATTTTAAATTTAATTCTGGATTAAACAGAGAGCCAATGAAGACAAGCTAATATGAAAGAAATATGGCCTACTCTCGCTGCATCCATCTGGATCAACTGAAGGCTTTTCAGGGAGCTTTTAGATCAGCCTGATAATGATGAATTACCATAGTCCAGCCTAGAAGTTAAAAATGCATGAACTGTTTTTTTCACCATCACTCTGAGACAGTTTTAGTGATATTGCACAGATGAAAGAAAGCAACAGTACATATTTGTTTAATGTGCATGCTGAAGGACATATCCTGGTCAAAAAGGACTCTTCCAGTAATCCAGTAGCACATGATGGCTCCTAACATGAGTTATGAAAAGCCTCCACTGGCTTTATCCAAATATTTTGAATAGATTAAACAACCTTACATAAACTGATGATTTAGGCATAAAATTAATTATTGATGATATAGAACATCAGTGAATGATTATGTAAATAGAGTTTAGCTTTAATGTGTGTTTGGGGAGGAATACTTAAGATGTCGGTGAGAAAAAAGCCTTGGTTTCTTGCCAGAGTCGGTTTAACCTTATCACACAGGAAATGCAGAAGAAAGAGTCTATGCTATGCATCTAGTTCCTGAAACAAAGGCTACTTAAGAATAGTTCAACATTTAGAGAAAAAAATAAGTTTTTCACTCTTGTTCATGTACTAAATGCAAGCGTGCTATTTGACACTTTACATCTCACTTGTTATTTTCTGTCACGTTTTCTCAGTACTTGTTTTAAACCCAATATTCTGTCTTCCTGACTATCAACGTAGTGTACTGTACACACATTTAACACTCCCTCTAACCTTTGCGGAGATAACCATCAATTTCCTTGGTAAATTAGCTCGGGTCACTGCAAGTATAGGAAACCAATAGAAGCACTGATTGATGAAATTCCCTTTAGAGGCTGTGTAAATATCCTCAGAAATACTGTAAAAGCTTGTTTGACCTCTGAGCAATACAAGCACCAAGTGACCAACTCCACTGTGAGTTCACTTATTAGCTGTGTGACAGGACTTATGTGTGAGCATTCGTTGACCCATTAGTCATGGTGGGAAGAAAATCTAAAAGTGTCAAAGCCACAATCCATCTTGTAGAAGCCTCAAGGATCAGCCTTCACTTTGCTAATGTACCGTTACTCGTGTTTGTCACTCTGCAGCAAAACAAGGTCGAGGTATGTGCAAATAATAGAAGTGGTTGATTATCTGAAGCCTGTACAGTGCAGTATTTCATGTCGACAGAAGGTTATTTGTTTTTGCTTCCTTTTGTGTCTCTGTGGTCCCGTTTGTTTCTGAGACTGCTCCTGTCTCCATTTTGTCACAGCAGTGATTGAATGCTGGGTTTGGGCATGAACACTTCTGCTTCTGAGTTTTCCTGTTTTGCCCCCACTAACCTCCCTCCCCTCCCTCCCCAGGGGGCTTCCTTGAAGTGTATCGCGCAGTTATTCTGCCCATGAGTCCTCTGAAGCAAAAACATGAGCAAGTGACCCACAATTCCTCTTGCTTTTCCTTCCAAACTGCAACAACGTGGGTGCCCTGTGGGTACACATTTGAAAAGAAAACAGAGTATTTCCTGCTTTGCAAAGAGCATAGTCCCAAGATGCAGTTTGTTGTTGTTGTTGTTGTTGTTTTTTAGAGAGATTTTAACTTTAAGTGTGGTTTATATTAGGACATTTAGTGGTTAATGTCTCTTGAGATCAGGACAGGCAGCATATAGAGATGAGTGAAGATGCACTAAACAGATCCAGGTTTACTCTGGCTTCATTTGGTTTCCTCTTGAGGGATTTCAGGAAATCTGCGCGAACAACATCTTCATTTGTTTATCCTGCGTTTCCCTCCATCCGTTACATGCATGTCAGATTAAGTCCTTCATTCCCTTACTTTGCATTAGTTTAGGTTTAGCTACCCTAAACACTGTATACAGAATTAAACGTTATGCGAAAACACATTTTTGTCCTGCCCAGATACACTCGACCATTCCCTGTTTCTAAATCTGGCACTTTCAATTCAGTTACGCTACATTTTTCCTCCCGTCTCTCTCAGTCTCTTTCTTCTGAGACACAGGTAGGTGAGGCAGCAGTTAATTAGTCTCCCACTGCAGTGCAACACACCATAGGCAGCCGTGACGCTTTACTCATGCAGGCACAGACAAGACAGGACAGGCCAGTGTAAATTTACTAGGGAAAGGAAGCGCAAGGTTCCCGTCCCACCTCTAGACTAAAGATAGAAGCCACTGGGTTAGTTCACATTTTCCCGTGTTTCACATATCTCTGTCCCCATTTTTCAGAAATGCCACTTCTCTTGGCATTTCTTGGAGAAGTGTAAAAGGGTGAAGTCTGTAGTTCATCGGGGCTGAAACTAAAGGAGACGTTTTCCTGTTCAGAGATTAAATAACTGTACAAACAAAGCTAAGCTCTCACCTTGATAGACGATGAGAAAGGTGGAAAGAATAAGCTGCACAAATGAGATGGTGTAATTTGGTTTTCCCTTACTGGCAGCTAAAAATCTCCTTGCAGATAGTGTGCTGGCTGAGATCTGGTATTGATTCTGGAGCAGAGCAGCATGAGAGCAAAGCTGATGTGTTTACAAAGTACACTTAAGAGTTGCTTGCTTTCCTGCTGCTGTTTTTTTTACTATGAAGTTGCCACATTTTCCCTGGAGGTCGGTGAGTCACTTATGACTCCCTGAGATCTTACCTTCCTGAGACAAAATATGAGCAGATGTGAACCCACACTCATAAATTCAGAGTGACACATCCCAGGGCATCAGTATAATGACTAGGGTGATGCCCTGCTTTTTTCTCTTGTCTCTGATGCCACCTGCCTGTATGAATGTAAGGAAGATGTCTGATCACTGCAGGCAGGCACATGGCTGCTCTGTCACGGCTCCTGAGGCCGTGGTCTGATCTGAGATCTGCCAGACGAGAGGAAAAAAACTGTCTGTCGACAGCCAGCCAGCCAGGCACAAACCATCCTTTTACCCTCTT
Source organism: Neolamprologus multifasciatus (assembly GCF_963576455.1). Lineage (NCBI taxonomy): Eukaryota > Metazoa > Chordata > Actinopteri > Cichliformes > Cichlidae > Neolamprologus > Neolamprologus multifasciatus. The sequence continues at coordinate 12,701,831 of NC_140459.1, read as the reverse complement.
TATCTTCCAAGACTGAGGGAAGGGTTAGAGCAAGGGGGGAAACTGAGAGATCAGCACACCTCCAAGTCAAGGAAAAGTCAGATTCCAGGCTCAGATCTTTTTATCTGAGTGTCTGTTCCTTAAAATCCCTCTGCTGTATAATTTAGCTGGTCCAGATTTAGGTCTTGGAAAGATTGTGAGGGCGTTCCTCGAGCGGGTGGGGCAAAGTAGGAGGATAATAGCGGAGTGGTGTCGAATGTGGAGCTGCAGACGAAAAAAATACCTCCATTCCCTGAGGGGAGAGGTTGAGCTTGACTGGAGAGGAGGAAAGGTTAGGGCAGCTGCTCTCCAGATGTCAGACCATCAAACCCTTCAGAACTGGAGGGCCTAATGCGTGTGGTGGGGGGCTGCCACAACGCACATTTAGGAACAAATTTTAGACTTGATTGAGGATGAAATAGGGTCAAAATACGTGCAGCCAATTTACATTCCCTGAAGCTGCATTCAAAGCGGGCAAAAATATTTTTTTGGTTTTACTTAATGGGGTTAGTCGATGGTTAGGGAATGTATCAGCTGCAGTTAATGGTAGGGTAAGCTTCCAGGGCAAGTTGATGCCGTATGCCCTAAAATTAAGCTCTGCTAATGAGTAATGTTCATGCATACATCTGTAATGCTTGAGTTTAACAACAGAAAACAAGTGTTGGAGCCACCGCAAACTAATGAAAACCAGCAGCGGCTGGGAGTAGATTAGTCAAGCTGTTGTTCCAGACTCAGACAGACTTGGGGAAGCTGACACAGTTGTTGCGATCACATTACTAATTTATTTCCAAATACATGGTGAAACTGTTTGGATCGCTTTTGCTGTATTATTTATGTGTTTAGGTGACAGGATTTCTCTTCTTATTTTCAGTGTTTATATTTTATTTAAGCTATAATTAGACAACGAATTGTTCACTTGGAAGGGCAGCAGAGAAAGACTATCAAACAAAATGTGAAATGCTTGTGCTGACTGATTTCTAAGCAGACTTGTGTGAGGTTAGTATTTCAGTATGCCAACTAAGACTGGTGAGTTTGGGATGTGCGTAGGGGAGCAGGTGGTCAATCTACGAGAACAAAAGTGCAGTGTGACGGATGTAAATTACAAAGCTTCAAAACGATTCCATTCATCAAGAGTTTTTCCTTGTTTGCAGTAGGAAAGAAAAATGACTACATTTTTCTTGGCTGCATATGCACAGACACTTTCTGCTGCCATGGCGGACAAGTGGGCTGGAAAATAGACATTAAGGAGGAAATATGTGCTAGCATTGCAAAATCCACATCACTACATGTCAGCTGTCGGACATATAGTGTAAGTTCCTCATTGTTACTGTGCTGAAGTTGTTAAATGGCTTTGGAGGAAATCTTGTCAGTGTGCAGTGTGTGACTTTTGCAAACCCCAGCAGTCCTCACTCGCACTGTATTGTGCTTTCAGAAGCCTCTTCTGCCACTGCAGTTTAATTTAAAGTTTACCTTTAATAAACATCTTTGCCTTTAGAGCCAGATTGGGCAAATCTGTTTGTCCTGGAATACACACTTTGTTTATGAAGTAGTACAAGTCCTATACTTGAGAAGCATTGTTTGGAGATGAGCACACCAGCATGTTTGCTGACACTTTCCAAAGTGGGTTTGCTGTCTAGAACACAGTTATACATTCCCTGGACCTGTCACAACAAAACAAACAACATCTGTCTCCTTTTCTCTTAAAAATGGTTGACTGGGTTTGTGTTTAAGCTTGAATAACAAACCAGAAGTACTTTGCTTGCAGTAATGTTGAGTTCCAGACTGTAAAGAACTTTTCTTTTTTTTTTTTGCAGTAGTCTGTGTCCCAGAATCCTCCAATTCCTGTCTGTAGGTTGCATAACTCCCTGCGATCTTTTCTTTTTAACGTGTTTAAAAAGAAATAAAACGTCATCATGATCATCAAACAGTACAAACAACATGCTTATGTGAGGATTATGTGTTCCAGTAGTTTATTTTAAAAAGCTACAAACGGTTTTTATATATTTCTTACCTTTTTTTTTTTCATAATAATTCACATACAAAATATTGTTTTACTCTCAGCAACAATATGTTGGCCTTATGACTGAAGAGGCAACCTCAGAACCCGCCGACAGCTGACACAGCTTTGTTCTGCACTGTTACGTAAACTCTGAGATTTACATGAGAAGATGCAGGACAAATCTGCATTGTGCTTTTTTTTTTTTTTTTTTTTTTTTTTTTTTTTTTTAATAAATTCAGTACATTTGAAATCTGTGTGTTTCCAGTGACAGATTTAATAGCCAGCAGTTATTTACAGGGATTGTATTCTATTTTATTGTTAGAAAATATGTATGTGTGTATAAATATCTATATTTTTATACCACAAAATGCCTCTGCTACAATCAGTGGCGGTCCTAGCCCGTTTGGTGCACCGGGCGAACACTCCCTCTGCACTCCAGTATGAACACAAATCCCCCAACTCGAGGATCACCACAACATAACCTAATAGACTTACACCTTAGTTCACGGATTCACTTTATTTCTGAGATTTCACACAACCCAGGATTCAAATCATGAATACATAATGGGCTTGGATTTACAACATTATGAATTAAATGTGCTCTATTTGGAAGCAGCCAGCCCCCCTCCCCTTTCGACGGGCTGTGTGTGAGACATTAAATCATCAAACTGTAAATTATAAATTTTAAATTGTTATTGATCCCTTTACCCCGAATCCTAAAGTGTATATTTATTTTCTTACTCTTCTTATATTTATTGTTTGTTTACTTTCACTGCTGTAACTGGAGCCTCGTCGTCTCGTCTCTCTATATACTGGACTGTATGTAGCGGAGATGACAATAAAGTTTACTTTGACTTCAGCAGCAAGCAGGCGCACTGAGGGCTCTCGCGCTCACTTTTCGTGTATAGAATTTCGAAAAAACATCGGTGCAAATTATAAGTCTGTATCATAATGTCGGGTGTTTTTGTGTTTTGTTGTTTTGTTTTTATTTTGTTTTATTTTGCGATTGGATATTAGATGCCACTCTAGCCAGCCAGAGAATCCCCCGCCGCCCCGCCCTCTCCTCCCTTAGCCGCAAGCAGCAGGCGCACCTCGCAAACGGAGGGCGCCCTTACTCCCAGCAAATGGGCGATAGAAAACCGATCGGTGCCTATGTCGTTCCCAGTATGCGCTGGCTGATGTCGGGGCAGCATGAGTACGAGCAATTTTATTATTATTTTTTTTTATTTATTTATTTTTTTGCCGATATCCGTGATGCCGCCCCCCACCACAATGCCGCCCCAGGCAACCGCCCGTGTCGCCCGTATCTAAAACCGCTACTGGCTACAATGAAGTATGAATTAAAGTGGTTCTGCTAGATTCTTACTGGCCTGTAAAAGCCATTGTTCTGTATTTCAGCTGCATGACCTTAAACAGCAGCTGCAGTATCACTGACAGAAATATAGCCACAGTATATTTGGGTCCATAAGGAAACCATGACGCGCATTTGTCATTTTGCCTCTGCATGCCACCCCCACAGTGATTTTACATTAAACTGTGCAGACCTTTAGCTTTAATGCAAGGGGTCTAACAAAAATATTGCATTGACTGGAGCCGTTGTAGTCAATGACTGACTGATGTCTAGAGAACACGGATATCACCAAATGCTCTGTTTCCTCCCTTGAGATGCTCTGCTACATCTTTACTGCAGCCGCTTCCAGTTACTGCTTGTTTGTGGGTCTTTCTGCATTAGGTCTGGTCTTCAGTAACTGAAAAGCATGCTCCATTGGGTTGAGATCAGGTGACTGACTTGACCCTTGAGGAATATCCTGTTTCTTTCCTTGAGAAATTCTTGGGTTACTGTCGCAGTGTGCTTTGGATCATTATCCATCTAAACTCAAATTGCTCTCTGCTTAGTTTTGCAACATTTTTCTGAGTCTGAGCAGAGAGTGCAGCCCTATACACTTCATTCTGCTGCTTCTATCAGCAGTCACATCATGAATAAACACTCGTCAGACAGTTTCATGGGCAGCCATACGTGCCCATTCTATTGCTGCTGGTCATCAGTTTTTTGTTCCTGTTCAAAATTACTCTTTTGAAACTTCCTGAGTATTTACAAGAATTTACCACTGTTGTTTAATAGTACATTGTAACTTTCACACAGCCAGGATGCATTGTAAAATGTGTTCGTTGTTTTAAACGACGACTCAGTCTTTGTAGGTGAGAAAAGTAGAAACTGTTTTAATTCTGACAACTATTTGCCACGTATGCCAGGGATCACAGTCAGAGACTCCACAGTGGCTTTGTTATATAGTTTATTAATATGCATCTCCTTTTCACTTTATTCTCTCAGTCTGATTTTGTATCCATTATAAAATCTGTTAATTTTGTTAGTCCATCTTTTAATGACTGATAAGAGCTAGGTTTTAACTTCAGTGTAATTCAGTGTTGCGGCTGAGGAATCCAAACTTCAAACAAAGAGGAATTGGAATTTATACGATATTTTTTCGGAAACTGTTGACTCATAGCTCTCAGGCTTTTTCCTGCAAACCTGCTTTGAAATTTTGCCCTAAGTAAACACAACTGGTAAGTGGCCTTTGACAAGCACTCTGGAATTGTTGTGTAAGAGAGCTGCACAAAGCCAGAGCAGTGTTGGTGAGGTTTCTTTAAACTCATCGACAGTAAGGTTAAAAATGTGACGATAGTGTTTCTCTTCAGAAAATCTCGCCCGTGGCCCCTCTATCAACAGCTTAGGGTTCTTCAGTTGTTTGTGCCACTTCAGTGCTATTTAAAGTTTGCATCCTGCAGTTTCAATTTAGAGCGCACAGTGAATCCTTTGAGAGGTGTTATTGATGTGTGTGCTGTGGGGCACCTCCATCTGATCTTTCTCTCTATTCCACAGAACTTCATCTGTCAGATGTGATCTGTTTCAAAGTTGTTTTGCCCGTGTAAAAGCCTAAACCTACCAGTTTGAGCTGTGCACCGGCTAATTCTCTGAACCCACCTGTTTCTTTGTGTTCACATGCAGACGTGAAAGCATACGAGCCACCGTTTGGAAACCTGAGAGAACACCCGTGTGTAGAGAGCATGAAGGACAGCGTCCTCAGGGACAGAGGAAGACCTGAGATCCCCAACAGCTGGACCAACCACTCGGTAAGAAATGAAATTTATAAATGCCTCGTTTGTAACCACAAAATCTGTGTTTTAACATCTTAATCTTTTGTCAGCTGATATTAAAAACGTGTTCATTTTCATTATCAGGTATACTGTCATGGATGCACCTGTTGTTATAGTGGAGGATGCTCATATTAAGCAAAGCAAACATAAAAAATAAGAAAATAACATTGATTATTTGGGATTAATCACTACGGGCCAAACACAGACTTTAAATACTTTCAGGGTTTTTTTGTTGTTTTTTTTTGTATAAATAACATTGAGTCATGCAAGGCTACTTTATAGAAATGAGAATGGAACACCTACTTTAAACAGTCTTCAGTATTCCAGATCCTTCACACTGCTGTGAGAACAGTGCAGGTAATGGTGTGATGTATTCACTGTGTCCATTCTCTGCTCACCCTCACCTAATTCCAATAGTGAGAACATGACTGACGCAGGCTGTCCCTTGCAATATCCACACTGTGTTTAAACTAGGGTTTGCAAAGTTTACATGGTTTAAAGTCTGTATATGCAAACTATGGCCTACTCACGAATGTGGCCCCTTTCACATTTTAATATAGTGTCTTTTCCTACAAAGAAAAACTAAAGCAGCCATGTTAATGAATAAATCATAGTAGGGGACCAATAAATTCTCTAAGATATATTAAAAAAAAAACATAAATAAACTTTATTTTCTACATTGGCAGCCAAGTTTTTAAATCAGAAGTGTTTATAGTTGTTCCAAACAAAGGGAAACTGTCATAAAGAACGAGACAGTGTTGTTTAGATTCGGAGATAACTGCACACATTTTCAGTGTGTCTCCTGGAGGACATTCATGCTGCTGTACTCAGCAGTTCGCTATGTAGAAAACAAAAGTAGAATGCAAGAGGGTTTAAAACCGTCTCCCTTCTGCACAGCTTATTTATTTATGCTTTACTATGTATGTCACAATGAAAAGATTCATCCATTCAAGCTGCCACAGCACATTGTCACACACTGTCTCTCGCTTTGTTTTGCTCTTCTTTAAATAGGATTGTTGTGATACCTACAACATTAAAATGAGCTCTGTGTCTAGCTACTGGTGGCACCTAGTGTTTCCATATTTTAAAGTGAAGCCGTACACAAGATGAAGCAGCTGCAGCATTTATGTTCAAAGAATTGCATATTATTCTCCTTGCAAAATCGTCCTTCAGAAAGAATAACTCTCAATGCTAGTTTCTCCAATAGAAATGCATCAAAAGTCCTATATAAAAGTACTGATACAGAGGTGCATATGGATAAACACACAGTTGAAAATGCATAAATGCACATTCATAGCTTCAGTTTGAGTTAAGTTGCATTGCCCCAAAGTCTATTATACTAACTGTGAGCCTGTTCTCCTCATGCAGGGCATCCAGATGTTGTGTGCCTCCATTGAGGACTGCTGGGACCACGACCCGGAGGCCCGTCTCACCGCCCATTGTGTTGCTGAGCGCTTCAATGGCATGGAGTACCTGGACAAGCTGTCAGATTGCTCTGACTCAGAGGAGAAAATCCCTGAAGAAATCTTTGTAGTGGATGAAAAGTAAACGCTTAACAGAAACGCTGCCCCCTGCAGGGTGACTGAGACATTTTTTATCGAGCTGCTGAGGGGAAAAGGAATATGAGTGGAGGCATTTGAAATGTAGATGAAAGTGAACTGTTTCCAGAGGTGGGCTTACATATTCTGGATTAAGTCATAAACAAAAAGGGCGCTCACATTATAAAGCTTCTTTTTTTTTCTTTTTTTTTTTTTTTTTTTTACCAAATACTATTTGCACTTTATAAACATCTATGCACACCAAACTATATATATGTTGTGTCTTATTTGTTTTTAAAATTTCAGGTATAGGAAATAAACAGACTGCAAATGTATTTTAAATGGGGCAAGACTGACCAAATATTAAGACACTAAGATCTCCTGCAGCTGCCTTGTTTTTTGAAATGGCCAGGTGGTCTTGGATCAAAGTCCAATGAGCTGAATGAAGCAACATTCAGGGTGCTAATAGAACCTCTGGCAAGAAGTGGAAATTATTCACTGCAAAGAAGTAGAGGGAAAAACATCCAAAGAACTAATCTGCAGGGATAGCTGATTTCATATCTCAAGGACTATGAAATGTAAAATAAAGACAGCAAAATCATTCTGAAAGGAGAAAGGAAACTGAGATATATAGAGGTAGGTGTGTGTTTGAGAGAGAGAGGGAGGGCATTTTACTCAGAGGACTCTAAACTGAAAAAGGAAGTCTGTTTAATAAGACAAAGAGAATAAAAGGAATGCAGAGATGTATTAAGGACTCCAAACTGGAACATCCAGTCACTGTCTATATGTTATAAAAGCTGAATTTGTTTTGTTTTGTTTTTTATACTGAGAAGGGAATTCTGATCTGCTCAGAAATTATCTGTATCAAAGGAATTTTTGTATAGAAATCATTATTAAAAACATTACTATGCTCTCTGTTTGAATTTGCTGTGCTTTTTAATGCTCTCAGCTGCTGTCATACTTTGTTTAACTTTGGGTTTTTATGTAAGATACTTCATTTTACAATCAAAAACTATTAATGCTACTTTTCTAGCCTTAAATGAAGGAAGCCCAAATACATACACACACACACCTGTATATAAACACAAATATCTTATCACACAAATGACACCAAATGAATGCATTTAGGCATGTAGAGATGATCAAGATGACCTGGCTGAAGTTTAAACGAAGCATCAGAAATAGGAAGAAAGAGCATTAAAGTGACTCTAAATGTGGCGTGGTTGTTGGTTTTAGAGGGGCTGATCTGCTGGGATTTTCTCACACAACCATCTCTGGGGTTTACAGGAAAAATCTGAAAAACAAAATATCTAGTGAGCAGCAGTTCTCTGAGTGAAAATGCCTTGTTTATGCCACAGGTCAGAGGAGAATGGACACACTGATTTGAGCTGATAGGAAGGCATGTTGTGGATGTTATTTTACTTTGGCCCCATTATACTGTTAGGTAGACTGCTGCATTTAGGTTACCCTTTATCACCACAGTTTACCCATGTTCTCATGGCTGCTGCAAGCACGATAATGCTCCATGTCACAAAGTTCAAATCATCTCAAACTGATTTCTTAAACATCAGTTCAGCGACTTCAATGTCATGTTTGGGCTCCAATATCACTAGATCTCAATCCAACTGAGCAACTTTGGAATGTGGTGGAACAAGAGATTCTCATCATGAATGTGCAGATAAATAGATAAATGTGCGATGCTATCACACAGATATAGACCAAAATCTCTGTGTCATGTTTCCAGCACCTTGTTGGATGTGTGGAACAGAGATTTAAGAGAGTTCTGAAGACAAAAAGGGGATCTATCCTGTATGATATGCCTAATAAAGTAGCCAGTGAATAAGTACTGCTAATCTTGATCCTACTAAAACTGATGTCCATCACCCAGCATGCTCAGTTGAAATAAAAAAAGAAGTATTCATATGTTGGATTGTTAACATCGAGACATGTTTAGCATTTGCAGTTATTTCAGGATAGTTATATAACTTTATTGTTACAATTAGGTCCTGTGTTTGTCAGCTTCTCCTCTTTTTTTCATCTTTTCCCCTCTAAGAAATGAGAGAAATGGTTCTCAGTGCCATACATTAGAAGTACTTTTTTACTGTGGAACGATATAATCTAATTTATTGCCGGAGCACTTAGCTTCAGAAGGATGACAAGCTCTCAAAAATCATGATCCCTTTTGCCCATCAAGTAATCTCAGGCTTTAAACAGTTTATGTCCTGATGATATCAGATCCAGCAGTAGACAGGATCCACAGCGTGCTGGTGTTGACAAGCGCTCATTCATTTAAGAACAGAAAATGTTTCATCTTAAATTCATGATTACACTGAGTGGCAGTTCTCTGCTGACTGACAGATAATGCTTGATACTTTTACACTGGTGGTGTCTGCACTGGTTAAGTCAAAAGATAAGGGAATCAGGGGGCCCGCACTGTGTTTGGCATGGCGTGTCTGCAGTGTTTGACGAGCCTTTTATCCTCAGCTCGAAGCTGACTCAGACTGGAACACGTGTCTCTCTGTGGATCTCTGCCTACCTGCCTCTGCCACTATTTGCCTGTTTCTCTGTCCAGCTGTCTGCAGGTGGCTGCTTTTAATTCTTCAGATGAATCCCAGAATGCATTTTGGAAAAACTGATTAATTAAACTAAACTATAAATTAGTGTCACACTGAGATAATAATCTACTGAAGGGGGGGATCAAGTGGTATGCATGTGTATGTTATTTAGCTCTCTTCTAACAAGCTGCGTAAGAGCTGGTGATTCTTATATGTATTATGTCAAAATTGGCCTCACTGAAAACACATTAATCAACACTGAAGCACTGTTACTGAAAGAGCATGAACTTAAACAAATGCACTGGGGAACAGTAAGTGATTTTTCTGCTATGCTAGGCTAGTTTTTATCTCACAGGGAGGTTTCCAGCACCCTTGCGACAGTTTACATGCTCTATTTACATAAACTATGCCACAGGCACTCTGAGTGTGGGCTGGCACACAGACATATTGGACACTGCCGAAGAGGGGGGTGATGATAAATGATTTATAATTCTGCATTATAAATGGATTACCACAGGGGTGTCAAAACTAACCTTTCTCTTCATTTTTCACAATCAAATCATGTGACGCCAATTTTCCTGCAGCAGTGAAGCCCAGTTCTCAAGAGGGAGATACATATTTAAAGAAAGTGAAAGCTTCTAAATGTCTTCCTCTTTTTTTAAAACTGTGACTGAAAGAATAATGTCTTCATTCCCAAAGCCAATTCAAATGAGCTTTTACTATCTTACTGCAGGAGCCATAGAGCACAGATCCTCTGGGAAAGCTCTATACCAGGTGTGTCAAACATAAGGCCCAGGGCCCAAAATTGGACATTTCCTACTGAACAGCTATGATAAATGTAAAGGAGGACTTTTAACTATATTTTCATTTGTTTTACAGCTTTTCCTGCTACTAAGGACCTCCCCATTGCCTTTCAAACTACACCAAAGTAACTAACCAATAGATCAACAACTAAATAACAGAAATCATCCCGAATTTTCTCTGAATTAAAAAAAAAAATCTTTCTGTTATATTATTACAGGGCAATCCAGGCAAATATTTACTTCCTACAATTAAAGGCAAACAGTCATGGAAACAGATTTCTTTCATTTAGTAGAGTAGCATTTCTGATTCATACAGAAAGACTGAGTCATGCTGTGGAAATTGCACTTCTTTTATTTTTATTAAGATATCTCAGGGATTAAATGTGCAGTTAAACTTTTTTACACTGACAGAAAGGGGAGTTTCATCGGTCTCTGCCATTCCAGTTGAAAGTGGGCTGTATGAGGTCCACCATGTAAAATGAGTTTGGCATCCCTGGTCTATACTCTGAGGTGCGTTTTGGCTAACAGTGTGGGACAAGGGTGAAGCAATTACTTATGAATCATGTGGCGCACGTAGAATCAGAAATAATCCTGTTATGTTTAATCCTCTTATGGTAGTTTGCATTGCTGTAACTTGCAAATGAATTTAGCAGCAATATACTAAATTGGACAATCTATCTTTTTTTTCAAACTTTAATTTGTGTGTTCAACTTTCATAATTATTATCGCCTCCTGCTATCACCAGGTCTGTGATATTACTGTAGCGTTTGTTTTCTTTAAGGCATCGTGGGAGCTTGAGCACACTTATTTACTTCACCAGCAGCAACACAACAGAATAATATTAACCTAAATACGCCGGATATCTGCATTTTGTCTTTTCACCAGGAGAGGGAGTGGTGGTTCTACTGCAAACGCCGTACAAAGGCCTCGCTTGTGCCTTCAGCAGTCAACTGGATTGGAGTGGCTGAGCTGCAGGATCCAGTGAGCTTACATTTGTGCTTTGAGGGCAAAACATGGGAGCACTGCACTGGGAAAATGAGGGGGTGCTGAGCTCAAGATGTGACAGGTCTTTCCATTACCAAGACTCATACTCAGTGGAACCAACAAGTCACCAAACACTAGAGTCATTTTACTTCCCGGTGGGAGATAATTGCATTTAAACAGTTTGCTTTTGGCAAACATTGCTTAAATTTTCTCCCTGCCTGTTTCACGCCCCCTGTTCCGTCTCTCTCTCTCTCTATTTTTTCCATCACTGCCTGTCAAGAAGTATCAGAAAATAGAAGCTTGAAGCAGCACTCTGCAGCCCTCTATTAATGTCACTTAAACTCCATACCTGTGCCACCATATGGATCCTTGTCACCTGCTCAGTCATCATACTTCCTAATCTGATTAACCCTTTGAGTGGGTGGCAACAGCAGACAAGGGTGGCTATCCACGTAGAGCTCATCACCCTTACATACACACACACAAAGCTCACGGAACCCTTAGGTGGTCTTAATCATCCAGAAGGAGATGCTCTCCTGCCAAAGTCACTTATCATTCCCACATGCCGGTTGCCATGGCGACACCTCATACATCAATCAAAGCTGCTGGGGAGTGCGTTGGTTGCTGAGTGCTATAAACAATATTTTAAGCCCTAGTAAGGCGATGACAAGGAAGACAAATTACTCCTCCATCAGATATCGCTTTCTCCGTCGGCTTTGTGTGGGTCCGGTTATCGTCACAGGTCATGTTCTCCACCGACCCAGCCTTTTACAGCCCCTGATTTGTTTTTGGAGTTTTTTTTCTTCTTCAGCATATTATAAAGCTATTCTGTGTAGCATGCAGCTTTGCGATTGCCAAAAGAAGGAGGCACATTCTTCAAACAACTTTCACACAGTCAGAGTTGTATGCAGCGCTTGTCCAGCGGATGATGTGCCTGGTAAGATAAGAGCAGCTGGCAGCTCAAGCCCAGAGATTTACAGATGAGACCACTGCTGTATTAGAGGCCATTACCCCTCCTGTCCTCTTAGATATTTTTATCCCGTGGCAGTGTACTTGATAGTTCTGATCTTACTTCAATTTCCTTATGCCTGAATGAACTATTGTGTCATTATGTGCTCAGCTGTAAGCCTCTCAGAGTACTCGATAACAAAAAAGAAAAAAGAAAGGGAACGAAAGAAAGCCAGTGGAGGGCAAACATGTTTGAAATGAAGGTGCAATAGTTCCTCTCCAACAAAAGCTTAAATGATTTGGTCATTTGAGTCTACAAGGACAGCACCAGTCAACTTAATTCCCCACATCAATCATCTCCTATTTACACGCATGACGTGATGATGATCTGGGACTAATTTGGCTCAGTTTATCTGTGCACCATATTCATTTATCTGTTTATAAACAATTTACTGGTTGTGCTCCCTTTTTAGTTTATGTCCCATGGCAGGCAAGAATGCAATGACAGCGATCGCTCATTGTTAAATAGCCCCCAGGAAAGCTGTGCCCAGGGGTCAACCAAAGTTGACATGAGATATAAAAAAGGAAGAAAAGGAAGCAAATTGCACTTTTGCCCTCATTTTCTTTTATCAGCAGTGGATTGTAGGAGAGCAGGGAACAGACTTTTGATTGTGTATGGAGTTTAAAAAAGAGAGACAAAAGATGTTAATTAGGAAGGTTTAGAGGTGCTGGGAGACACAAGTTTGAACTTTAAGAAACGCTGAGCTCCAGACATTATACTGACCTGAATTACTCTGGCTTCATGCGACACACGAGCAACAACAGAGGAGCAGTAATGATCTGGCACAGAGCTGGCTGTCTTCTGTCCTCTCTCTTTTCCATCCTGCAGCCTCTCCTCTACTCCCACCTTGTCCCACCTCTCCCATCTTCACTGGAAAGCCAAGCTAAGTTTAACTTTATTTGAAAGGTGTGAATTGCGTGCTGTCAGATGACCGATCGAGGGCAACGGAGGAGACGGATCGATTGGACATAAGCGCAGCGGAGAGAAGCATACCCCTGACCAAGGGGCCACTTGGTATTGAGCAGCCTGTGTAAAGTGCTATTTGGACAGAAAATAGACCAGAGCTAGCTTTTAATGTAAAAGATTTTCTCATTATACAAAGCAAAAAGAGCACAAGCGACATTTTACTGTTTATAACGTTTGGTGTTTGGTGGTACAGTGACTTGAGAGTCCTGGCATGAGAAGGAGTAATTCAGGCAGACGCTTTCTTGGAATTGAAGCAAAACAACAACAAAAAAATCATAATCTATTGCTTTTGATGAGCATAGATACCTTTTCTGTCTAACTCACATGTGAACGCAGCAGAAACATGCCAGCGAGGTGGCTTGTGTATCTGCCCATCTTATTTTGAATGCCACCATTGTAATTTTTTCCACGGGAGGGTTGTCGGGGATGTCACTGAAGCAGTAGCACATAAATATGTTGTGTTCTGAATTGAGACAGCTCATGTCGGCCGCTCAGGAAAGTGAAAGAAGGGTCATTTGTCAAGCAGAGGCAGCTGTGGAAATTGGGAGACGTACTTCAATTTTCAGCACGTGAGTCATATATTTCTCTCTCTCTCTCTCTCCTGCTGGGATAATGTCAGGCCAGGATCCAGCCGTTTCTTACGCATTACATTTCTCATATCTGAGCGCCATGTCTTCTCAATAGACAGCATGCGGAGGCTTCACAAACCACACCAAAGTCAGGGAAATGTTGATAAGGCGCGTGTTATTCTGAAGAGGAAGCAGTGCAAGCCAACTTCTCAGACTCTGACATTCTGCCTGCAGACAGCTGATATCTCTGTTGAGCTCAGGTAAGTATTTCAGTTGTCCCTATTTCTCAATATCTGCTTCTCTCTCCCTCTCGTACTCTTTCTCCATCTTTCTCTCTCTTTTCGTGCTCCATCAATTGAAACTTTCTTATATAGATTTTTATGCAGCATGCCAATAAAATTTGAAGCATCACTGCAGGCACTTTCAGCCGTGTCGACAAGTCAGAATCAATCTTGATGAATGTGGTGAACTGTGAATGTTTTCAGACAATTTTCTCTGCTGATATGCTTTTCAGAGTTATTCTTAGTTAAAAAAAAATTGAGTGAATGTTCTTCTTTTACTCATTTTTGTGTGGAGCCTGCTTTACGCATACCCATACAGGTTTTTATATTTATATATATTTTATAATTGCCTAATTATTTTGTCATTTCATGGAGTTATTGTAACAAATAAAAGTTTATAAGTCCTTAAAATGATACACTGAATGAATAAAGATACAAAGAAATATTATTGCATTGATTGTTTTGTTTTTCTACATGGATTCAATTCAAGTATTTTTGTAAGCAAAATACAAAAGACTTGCCATTGTCTCTGAAGCTTCACAGCCTCTTGGGGGGAGAAAACTTTTCACACGCTCTGGAAAATGGCAGATGAACGCACTGAATACAATACCATCTTACTGCAGATGCAGCATAATAAATTGAGCAAAAGCTCTCTGATCTCTGGGATGATAGATTGTTCTGTATTCTGTTGCAAAATATAGAAGCTTATTGCACTATTTCATATTTATCTTGAGTGTGCACAGGCACATATTTGAATAGCCAAGTAATGCCAAAGCCATGTAAACACTCCTCCCATCGGTGCCGAGCGTGTCGTGCAGTTGCCGAGTATCATCCGAGTGTGTTCAGTGGGGACTGAGGGAGCTGTGTCCACATCCGGTGCATTTAACTACCTCTCCGTGGCCCTCTGTGGAGAAATGAGGCGTGCTCAGTGTGAAATGGTGTGTCACTGATGAGGCCATGCCGGTAACCCCCGTGCACTTGGTCACAGAGCACACACCATCAAGTAGAAGTTGACTCAGGTCATTGCTTCTGCTATATTTCTCCTCCTCTGATTTCTCATTAACACTTAAAAGACTGAAGATGTAATTTAACTCATGGAGAGCCTTCAATACCCAGGTTTTTTTTTAATTAACGTGAAGCTTGACCATCAAATTTTTTTTTTAAAGAGCATTAAAACAGACAGCCCAACTCTCTCCTTGCCACAGCTCCTAACAGTTGGATGCTGCTCCTTATTGGAACAGTAAGTGGTTGTTTTAAGTACTCTCAATTCACTGCAGCTCTGAGGGTGCAGTGGTGCTGGCTAATCATCCCGCTATAATGGATTACAGTATAACAGGTAAAGTTTCAAAGCTTCCTGAATGAAATGAATCTTGTGTTTCTGCTCATAATGAGCAAATGGAATGTACATGATGGATTTACCCATTTTACACATAGATGATGCACAAGGTAATTAGTTAAGAGGAGTGCCAAGTCGGCTAAATGAAAAGAAATGAGAGAAAACAGAACAACAAGAAACCTTGGTCTTGAGTTTTCATTCAGTCTTGGAAAGACATGAAGCTGGTTATTGGAGAGTAATGGGTGTATGCATTTGTATGGTCCTGCTATTCCTGAAAGAAGGATTGGTAATCAATCTAGTTGTTTTCCTTCCTTCAAACGATTGTATCTTGGGAGTGTCTCCATCCTCCAGTAATGACCCTCAATAGGAAGCAGCAGGTATAGATAACAGATCGATCTATAATTCTCTCTTTCCTTATCTAATCCCCAGAGTATCAGGAATCTGGTCAGGCTTTGTGACGTCAGTTTTTGACTCCAGGCTCGCTCCTAAGTGGACCTCACATATAATGCATGTATTAGATGGGAGGCTACTTTTTAAAAAGCGGGGAGCAACTTTGCTCTCATAGGGGACATCTAATAAAGGAATTGTTTTCTTCTCTTTTCACGGAGTCACAATATTGATAGGTATCTCCAGAAAAATTGTTTAGGCTAGTCAATACTCCGCCTCTATGACATGATAAATATTTCTGGCTTACAGGATTTACTTGTAACATTTTCAGAAAACCAAAAACTGGCATGCTGTTATTATAATCCTCTTAATCATTTATGACACCTCACTCACTGACCCATGGCAGGCATTTAAGGGTTTACGGTTAGGTTTTTTTCTTCACAACTTCCCTTTAGCAAAATTAAAAGCTGGAGACACCTAAGGATGCTGTGCAGAAACTCTGCAAGTCTGTGATGCTGTGGGGTGAAGAAAAAAAAGGAAAGAAAAAAACAAAGCAAACAGAAACAGTCAAGCCTGCCTCTGGAGAGAGGGCAAAGGCAAAGCCGCTCTAGCCTGGCAACAGCACTTATTTTGGCTGGTTTTCATCTGGGCTTGGCCTTTTGACAAGAGATGCAATTGAAGCAATCTTCACAGCCTCCATTTCTTCTTTTCAAAGGTCACCCATTCAGAATCTTAAGGTAGAGTAGAAAGCGTGAAGGGTTAGAGTGTTTTTCATGGCATAAGCAGGCCTTAACGAATGATCGAGACGCTGGGTGCATATGTGTGTGAATGACTGTCGTGCGCCTACACAAGGACGGCTTCATCAATATGCATGTGGCTATGTGTGCGTGGGATTTCATGTGTTTACATGTATCACACTCCTGCCGTCTGTCTGCGTTTAGTCTTTGTGTGTGAATGAATTTAGGCACTGAATCCCAGCTTCAGACGCTGATGGTGTCTCTCTTTCAGTCTCTACGATCTCTTCCTGAACTCCAAACTCTTATCCACTTCTGCCACTCCACCTGCTTTCTATGATGACCCCCATCAATTTTCATAATCATCCTTTTACTCTCCTTTATTATGAGCTTTCCATCTACCCATCTCTCCAAAGCTGTATTTTTCATCTCCCTCTTATCCCCTTCTCATCTCACCACCAGACAGCCTGAATGCACAGCCACATTAAGCCGGCTCAAGCTTCAGTCCTGTTCTCTTACATGAATTTTTCATTTGCGTTTTCAAAAATGATCGTCTCACAGGTGACAGGGTAGCTGTAAACAGTGCTGATGCAAAGTAGGTATGTGAATTTGGGCCAGTTTGAGATATTTTCAAACCAGTGTGGGGTATTAGCTGTTTGTTCTATCTTATAAATTCAAAAGTATGATGTCAAGATGCTAATGCTATTAGAATATACATCATCCGTTTAAACAGCCCAATTCAAAAGTATTGAAAACAGGTGTCAATCCATCCATCCATCCTTTTCCACTTATCCTTATCAGGGTTAAATCTATTTGGTCTACAGTGAGTTCAGAAAAAAACAAAACGTTTTTTGCTATCAGATTACACCGAAGAGGGCTGTTGGACTATAATTTTTCTCCTTTGGGACTGGATCACACCTCAGATAAATCAATAATACTTCCTACATCCGTCTCATGGTTATTTGAAATCACCAAGTACAAAATAAATGTATACAATCAATCATAAAAAAATACAAAATACAAAAAACTTGAGGATTTATTTGAAATATTTAAAAAAATGTGTTTCATTTCAATATAGTCTTTCAAGGCTTTGGGGCAAGTTGTGAAAGTACATCCCGATTTTAAGGGAATGATGAATGCTGTGTTCTTGTCTTTGCTGGGGGACACAGTAATGATGAGACACATCAATCTGTATTATCACCCTACCGTCAGTCCACAACATCCAAGGGCAACAGAAATATTGCAGTCGCACAGACAATTTATCTTCGCACACCTGCTTATATACCCATAGGTACACGAAAGCGCTTCCTTCAAGATTAAGAACCTTGTGCGCTCTCATTCTGTAACTTATTCTCTATCTTAAAAACTGTAAAAAAAAAAAAAAAAAGTTTGATTTATAGTTACTATCGGATTTACTTTATCGAAAGTATAATAAGGATAATCCCTATTTTAATCAGTTGCAGCCATAATTTTGCTCCGTTTTCATTGGTAAAGCTTTCTGTCTGATTAGAAGGTTTGTTTCTCTGATTGGTCTGGATACATAGAATCCCGCCCCTTCGTACCTGTCGATCTGTGAGAGGTCGCCTGAGCTTCCTAGAGCCCGCCTCTCGCATCCCTCCCGCCCCTCTCCGCCGGCGTTCAATCGTGAAGCGGATTGACGGTTGCAGCCTCGGTATGTGGCGCATGAGTGTGCGTTTCGGGATGTAACAGCGGTCTCCCGGAGTAGCGATACCAAATTAAATCATACCTTACACCCGAAGGAGTTAGATGATAGGATACCTGAGAGAAGCGGGCACAGCATAGGGAAGTACACGACAGTACGGAGCGGGGGGAAAGACGTGGAGCGGGGCAGGAGCAAATCCAGCCGACACTGCGCGCAGAAATGGCGGAGCAACACGCAGCCAGCGACGGCAAGCACAAAGCGTCCACCAACGCCGGGGGCTCGGTGCACGGGAACAGTCGACCCGGCGCCGCGGGTGGAGGAGGGGGCAAAGGAGGCCTGTCTGGCGGACTGACACAGCCAGCTGGGTGGCAGTCTTTACTCTCGTTTAGCATTCTTTTTCTGGCCTGCCTGGCGGGATTCAGCTCCAGACTTTTTGCGGTGATCCGGTTCGAGAGCATCATCCACGAGTTCGACCCGTGGTAAGCTAGCTAACTACTGTCTGCTGTTCGCTGCTTACACTTGCTTGTAATGTAAATGAGAGACGGAGAATTAAATCCCTACAGAGGGGAGGTATTCTTTTTTTAATTAAACACGACGTATATTTATTTATCTCTTCGCTTTGCTTTACGCTTTATAAAGTTAGCACAGTCGCAGCGGTGTTAAGTTTTTGAATGCAGCTCAGCTTTAACTTTAATTTTGATTTCGTGCTGTGGTTCGTTAGCGGCTCATGCTCGTGATCAAACAGCATGCTCCCCCCCCTCCACCCCCCACAATGACCCTGGCACATACACTTGTTATACGGGCTCGGTGGCCCAATGTGCAGCCCATCTGCGGGACCTTGACATTTAAATATGATAGAGAGCTAGCTAACTAGTCTGGTTTGACCAGTTGTCCAGTTGTGTTACCCAACAGTAGGTTTGTGTACTTGCTGCAGTGAGCTCGGTCTTGAGTCTTCAGCTGCAGGAACTTTATTGGGATTGAAAGAGCAGAGAAAAAAAAATTCTGCATTTTAACCAGTGAAAATGTAAAATGTTTAACAGCCTGATTATTTTACTCGTGTGCTTGATCGATGTGTTTGAAGTAGTTTGGTTTTCTCATGTCTTATTGTTGCTTCGCTACATTTTGAATGACCAGGGTCTCTTGCAAGCTTACAGCCGGTGCTTCTCGTAACAGCAGGTTGTAACCCGGAAGCCAACTGATCCGATCTGGCGTGTCTGTCATCACAATGGAGAATTATTCCGCTTTGTAACAGTGTCACATGGGCTCACAGGCGGCCGCCTGGTTGCCCTGTCATTCCCTCATTGCTCTCTTATATTGTGTGGCATTCAACGAGGCAGCAGAACTGATGCATCCATTTATTAATTTTCAAGGACAGGTGCTCCATCTAGTTCAGGGTGACACTTGCGTCTTCAATTATGTTGATAACTTGATTGCATTTAAAAGCCAAGGGCCAAGGCTTACGGCTGTGGGAGGTTCTGCGTGGTTCAGATGAGCTTGCTCCTTCTCTTAGACTGGAATTTGCTGAAAGGGCTGACCTTAGCGCTGTTAATGAGTAGTCCCATGTGTCTTGCACTCATTAGAAGCTGCTTTTACAACCTTCATATTTCCCGATTAAAGTTTGGGGGGGGGGGGGGGGGGTAGTCATAGAGGTTTTGGATACATGGTACTGTGCTGCATTTCACAGTAGCAGTGGGAGCTGTTTTGCCTCAGTATAAGGCTATAATGTGGCACCCGTTTCCAAGGTTGCAGAGCAAGAATGGCACAGGTCTTTGGCAGCATGTCACAGGAAAGAAAGCAAAGACATTCTTTGATATTCAGATGTTTAAAAAGCCCTTGCAGCAATGAGTAGTCTGCATCTGTTCTCAATTTTTGTCCCCCCAAACACAAAACAAAGCACAGTTTCAACCGTCTGTTGCCAGCTTAAATGTAAAACTGTAAATTCTGTCGCATTGGAGTGTTTTTTTTTTTTATAATGCACAGTATCCTTATTAAAGTGGAGACTTGCATCAAAAAATATATCTACAGTTAGCTGTTCATTGATACTGAATTGTCCTCCTCCCCTTGTGTCATGTTTTGAACAAAACCGACTGACATCTTAATGATTCATACTCCTAACAATCCGACAAACCTGACCCTCCCTTGGGTTTTTACTTTGAGTGTCCTTTTTAAACATGTACTAATGTTTGTTTGGTCATCTTTTAAAGAGTTTTGTAATTATGTTTCATCAAGCATTATAACTTTCTCACTTTTGTGACAGAAAGAAAATGTGTGGTTTTTTTTGTTTGTTTGTTTTTTCCAGCTGTGTGAACACTGGATGCTGATTGGAAGTCAGCATCAGACACACCATTAGTGCCGTTGTCCGTTGTTGTCTAAGCGCTTATTGTTTTTTATTGTTTTTTTCCCCCCTCTGCACAGAGCTTCAAATTATCAGCAGCTAACCATTACGTTAAACAAGCTGGCAATTTCAAGAATCAAGATTGGATTTACAAGCACCCAAATGTCAAGCTTATTCTGCAGTATGCAAATGCTCTGAGCTGTGCTGATTTTTGCAGAAGGGTCGCTGCCGTGGTTCGGCTATATCTGGCTGTGCTAATTTTAATTTCCTAATATTTGTTTATTTAAAAATCAGGGAGCATTAGTTGGCATTCAGGTGGGATTCATTTATTTATTTATTTTCATCCCTTGGTGGAACTAATTAGGGTTCGTGCCAAGAAAGTTGTAAAGCCTGATGGCTGGGACACTCCAAGGGTGGGTGGAGGACATAGGTGCAAGCCTGCTGTGTGGCACAGATGGAACAGTACGGCTGCCTAGGTGCAGACACAGTGTGTAGCTACTGACGAAAGGGGAAAGAGACTGGGTGGCCAATTTCTCTCTCCTAAAGTTAAGGTAATGTGATCTATGTCAGCAAGAGAACAAAAGAATCACTTAACCTCATTTACATAAAGATAAATGATGATTTGGCTCACAATAACAGGAGTACATGGCTAGTGCCGTTCATATGTTGTTCGCCTAGGCTGCTGAACAAGACAAGGAGAAGTGTCACTGGAGGTGCAGCCGATTGCCGCAAACAGTGGACCAGCACCTTTTATGTAGTATTATTCATCCGTTCTCTTCCGCTTATCCTTGTCAGGGTCGCAGAGGCTGGAGCCCATCCCAGCTACTGAAGGGCTAAAGGCAGGCTACACCCTGGACGGGTCGCCAGTCTGTTGCAGGGCTAACAGAGACAGACAACCATTCATTCACATTCAAACCTATGGGGAATTTTAGATTTACTAATTAACCTAACCCCACTAGCTTTCCTCCCACAGTCTTTTGCCCTGGCCAAGTAATGGAATCGAATTCAGGACCTCTTTGCTGTGAGGAAACGGTGTCACTGTGCTGTCGTGTATATATATGACAGGGATAGTGTGGAGTTTTAAATATCCATTTATTGCCATCTAGAGTCACATTGTGTTTCTGAGAAGCTCTTATACTGATAACGTGCGAGCACATCCCTGATTCTCAGTGGGGTTAATGTATGGACTTTCTGGTAGCCACTAGAGGTGGGGTTCACTTCAGATACTTGGGATATAATATTGCTGTGATTTATTTATTTTTTTCTTTAATAATTTTTTGATATACTGCAGTAACATAAATTGCAATTTATCACTTTTCTTTTTCA
Source organism: Neolamprologus multifasciatus (assembly GCF_963576455.1). Lineage (NCBI taxonomy): Eukaryota > Metazoa > Chordata > Actinopteri > Cichliformes > Cichlidae > Neolamprologus > Neolamprologus multifasciatus. Next base: position 12,680,172 of record NC_140459.1, on the reverse strand, counting down.
ACAGCATAGTATGTCCTTAAAGATAAACTTTGCCAACATCTGTTTTATCCAGTAATACGAAGTTATCTCACTTTATTTCGTCCATAGCTGCAAAATGAGATTGCTGACACTCAACAAAACCTACCATAAATGTTGCAGTCTGCAGTCAGTCTGTGGTTAAATTGGGTCATGTTGGCAATTGCATCCAACCTGTTTTGGTTAATACGGCAATTTGCTGTGGTAAATTGTCAAAAATCTCACATGTGTTGCAGTCTACATAGACAGAAATTCACCAGTTGCATAATTCACATTTAACCGTTACACTTTTTTTTTTTTTTTTTATCAGCAACCTTCCTGTTCTGTAGAAATATATAAGCAGGATACAACTAGCTGGCAGCCACTTTAGTCGAATCCCCTCAAGTTGTTCTCACTGACACACACTCATTCTGACTGATGATAACATGTTTTCAATCCGTTGGCCTTTAGAAACGCGCAGTTATTTGATAACCTTCGACAATCTCTATGATAGTGATTGCAGTCAGTCCAAGTCAGACTACAAGTGTTTGCACAAGGGTTTCCTCCTATCGGGCCGCCTGTGGAATCGCCTTGCAAGTGGTTGTGACTGTGCAACAACCTCCAGCTCTGGGAACCATTTAGTGACTACAAGTTGCAGCTGGTAGATTGAATTGGCAGATTTATTTATTTTTCTGTTTTTTGGTAGCTGCATGGAGGTTGCTATCCTATTTTTACTGTGTGACTGAGCCAAGTATGTGAGCCTAGTATTGTGTATTTCCCCCCCCCCCCCCCCCCCCCCCCTCTTAATTGAGTATAAATCTGCCACAGCAGTGCAGGGTCATGTGAGATTGCTGTGGGTGATCTTTGAAGAATTTGCTGTTTTACACGTTCACCTAACAAGCCAACGATTACCAGTTCGGTTCTGAGAGGGGGGCACAAGTCCCTCTGAAGTCCATCAGGAAGAGCGCCAAACATGTGACCCCTTGTGTAGAAGGGAACAGCCAGAAGTAGCTTTATCATGCATAAAAATGCCAAACTCATTTTTGCGAGTAGCTGTAAGGTTTGCTTTGCAAGGGGACTTTTTCCCTGCATCACATGCTTGTGAATTAAATTAATTGGGTTTTCAGAAGCTGTTCGGAAAAGAGATTTGATACTCACTGGTGGTGTGCTACTTTTTCAGATTCTTCAGCTCAGGGTTGTACAGATTACCAGTTCAGCACAAGCATTGGTTTTTAGATGCAGTCATTTCAGTCAGATAACACTCAGATTAAATGATTGATTTATTAAAGCATCAAAATAGTGAGTCTGGCTTCCAGGCTCCAAGCTCATCACTGCCCACAGATATGTTAAGCATAAATGTGGGGAGTAATAAGTCAATATCCGGCTGGCAGCACTGCAGTGAAAGGTTAGAGGGAGAAATTGGAAGTTCTGGACATTAAATAGACCGCCAAACTGGGAGGGTTTGTCTGGTCAATGAAATGAGGAGAGTGAGGCATGTAAGTGTGTGTGTGTGTGTTCGTGTGACGCAGTGCAGCCCAAGTTGGCTGCTTCCAGACTTGGCTCAATATATAAGGCCAGGGATTTTTTTTGAGTCATTAAAATGAAGTCGGTGACCTGTCATGACAAAATGAATGTAACTGATAGCGGGAAGATTAATTTTTATCATGAAATTGAGAACAAGACAGCCTGAGCCTTCCTTGGGATTAACTCGGGCTACTGAGAGCTGGGTTTTGCTGGTAGTCAGCGGTTGTTTATCGTGGGTTAAATCTTATCCTTGGAGTGTCATCTTCAGCCTGGCTGTCCGTATTGTTTAAGTTTATTAGGAATCTCTCAGCTCTGAGCTCTTTCTCTCTCTCAGCTCTAAACAAAGTACATCTTCTCTGTATTTAAAGTGCAATGTTAAACACTGTGTGCTCAGCTCCAGTTGCATATCTGCATATAACTTCAGTTTGACAAATCCTTATAGCTGAGAAATGTTTGAATTTGCAAGGGTCATGTTTAGGTGAAGGTGAGAGATTGTGCTTGTGCCTTCTCCTGCTGTGGAATTCATGCAATCTGTGCACACATTTACTAAAGCAGTGTTACCGGGTCAAGACAAGATTTTTAAGTCGGAGCCATTGGAAAACTGCCTAACATGCTCTAAAGCATATTCCTGTTATTTCATCGCACTTGCCTACATTCTCTTTTTCCACTGTGCTCTTCTTTCTGGGATTAAAATGTACAAAACGACTTCCTCTCCCTCCCCCCAAAGAATTCCTTAAAATTTTAACACTTTGTCAGCTTCGTTCTTGATCATCGCCGTTGGAAACCTGCAAAACTGGAGGCTCTATTAGTACGACAGCTGGATAGGAAAGATTCTGCATTGCTATCTTCTTTTTTTGGGGGGGTGATAGTGACTTTGATGTAAGATGCAGAGGAAAACATCCAATGATTATGACCTGTTTTTGAGTGGTAATAGAAAAACAAGACGTGTGAAATATCAGCGGTTTCACAGATACATTGTACAGTCCTCTGCTGTTTCAGACAACACTCTGATATGAGTTAACACCTCAGAAATGATGTTTTAGTGTCTCTGATTGCTTTAATAATGTGGTCTATGATGGAAGTTGCTGAGTGTTTTTCACCCTCCTTTAATTCTATCTTTTTCAAAACTTTTATCTGAAAGTAGATTAGGCCAACAGCTGCTGGCACAGCAACATGTGAGCTAATGCTGTAGTGTGGGAAAATGGAGAATAAGTTGTGACAGTTCTTTCCACCAGACACTTGGCTGGAGCTGTGATCCTTGCTTAAACCCCCAACTGTCCGGCAGATTATAAAATATTCAGCGCAGATTTGGTGTCCAGTTACCTGAAGCAGGATTTTTCTTTTCCTAAGGAGCTCATCCTTCCTGATATTATGCTTGGTACCTACAAGCAAGACTTACATTAAGTCTTGGTTAACGGGTTGGAGTTGACCACAGCTGCGTATTAGTATTTTACAGCATGCCCCAGTGCCAAAGCTAGCTGCTATATTTCTATTCCACCTTTGTGCTGAAGTTATGTCGCAGCACCTAAAGGACACAGGAAGAGTTTCTTTTCCTCTTCCTTACAGAACTTTCATTTTCTGTTTTCTCCCCAGTCAGGAGACTTCATATCAAGCCTCTGATGATTAAGTGCTGTTTTGGAGGCAAGGCTTCCCAGCGGACTAGTGTCAGGCATTGCAGCGAGGTTTGCGAATCTGAGGAGCGCTCCATGTGTGAAGACAGGAAGCGACAGATCTCTTCCAGGGCACCTGGGGCATGTGTAGCTGAGCTGCTCCTGGCAGGAAACAGCATCAGGCCTGGGGTAGCCGCTGCCTAGTACAATGAAAGTCATACAAACAACCCAGTCTTCTGTTGTCATTTGATTTTGGATCTTTATTTCTTCTAATAGAGACCAAGGTTTTGGGTTTGTTTTAAATGCCTGTTCATGATTCAGACCTGAGACTACTTGAATTTACTTTCTTTATACCCTTTGTTCTGAGGTTGTGTTAATGGCTTTTAGTCGAGCCTGGCCTGTATGCATAAAAGGAAAGATGATGTGTTAAGTGCATAGCTAACAAACAAATTTGCAGTTATCACAAAGACACCACGTGACTGATACTGCTAAGCCATTGTACTGCAGGCATTGCATTGAGTATTGAAGACAATGGTGTTAGTGCTCCTCTTATAGACAAACTGTAAGCGTCTATGTTTTAGCCAGTGTTGCTCATTAGCCGTTTTTGAAAGCACTGGCAAGATCGCCACCTCTCTGGTTTCACTCGTCAGCTTTTCAGAGGACACACGACTTTGCAGACCCCTTCGTGGAGGGTCATGGCACTGTGAGAGAGGTAGTTCAGTTTGTTAGTGTGATGAATTGCCCCTGCCTCACATTCAGAGCTGTACTCATCCACACGGTAGCAGCTTTTAAAGGATGTGTGAAGCCAGTTAAGTATTTGTTTAACTTTACATTTAACTACACTATGGTCAGAGAGGTTTGAACATAGTCCCCTGTTTATATAGGGCACGGTATAAAAGCCTTAGTTTATTATTCATTACAAATTAGCTTGAGCCTGTTGTCTGTCTCTAAACCACAGTCTTATAAATTTTGGCAGCCGTTTGCTAATGAGATTTTAAGAGCATTGTCCTTTGAAAGCTTTGAACAGTGTGTTCCAACATTGTGCTTCTTGTTCGAGGCTAAGAGTATGATTATGCACTCTATAACTTTTAACATTTAAAGATGTTAATGGCAGTGTTTCCAGTGTCGTACCATTCGTTCACCTTTGGACCGCCGGTCTAATAAATTTCAGGCCACATTGTAAAAAAAGGTAAGACTTCTCTTTTGTTAAGAATTTATTCAGGTGCTGGCAAATGCACTACAGATTATTTATCAGAATTGAAAGGCTCGCTTTGGTGGGAACATTTAGTGCAGCATACTGTGCAGATTTGCGGTTGCTGCCAGAGTAGCCTGTCTAATATAGATCGAATACATCTGTCAAACTCCGAAGACGGTTATGTGCTTGGTAAGATGCTACCTTTCAGCTGAATTCGCCCACAAACATTCACATAGTATATGAGGGGGCAGGAGCTTCTTTGTCGTTCTTTTGAAAGAAAAGGCCAGTGATCATAAAACGTGCTCACGCTGTGGTCACAAAGCCTCCAGACAAACGTGACTGAGGGGAAAGGAAGCGAAAACGATGTTTGGCAATCAGCTCTAAAAAACGATCAATGTGACAATAAACAGCTTGGTGTGTGTCACGCAAAGTGAAAATGTGTGGTCGATCCATCTTTTATCCAGCTGTTTGGCGTTGTCATGGAGTCTCTGACGCGATCGTTGTTCCGTGACCGCTCATGCTGGAGTATCCATCCATCCAGGAGGGGAGTACGTGTCTGCTTAACAGATGCAAGGCCGTAATTGAGAGCACTTGTTGAATACCGGCGCGCTTTTGTTTAGTCTTTTTGTTGAGAAGACGCATTGGTCGAATTGAGTAACTGGTCAGCAGTAAGTTTTCATGCTTTGAGTTTGCTCAGCAGCACAACAGTCGAGCAATGTTTTCACCCTTCCGTGTGTGGAATAATAGTTTTTATAGGGGCGCCTCTGTTATTTTTAGAGCTTCGTGAAGAGCTTGACAAGTGAGAATTGTTTCTTGCACTTGACTAAACAATGCGAGACCAACAGGTGTATATAGTGATGCTTGCGCAGAACCAGCATAAAAGTAGTGCTCCTCCCGAGGGGGAAAAGAGTAGAGTTCGACTGAAGCAAGAAACCTAATATCTGCTTGTTAAGACAGACTGAAAATAATCCACAGCACCAAACCACAAACAAGGTAACAAGTCTGACAATGCTGCCTCGAATGTTGCCTCACTCTTACTGCATTCTTTTTCTCCTTCACTTTGGCTTTGAAGTGGTCCTCGATGCACTCTGGATGGTTCGGGGCGAAGTTGGGTGGAGGGAACAAAGAAGATCTGTGCTTATCATACATCCCTGTCCTCTTACTGACAGGAGTCAGCATGCAGCTCAGTGGGCGAGCGCACCTGCATACAGAGAGGAGAAGAAAGGAGGAGTGAGAGAAACGGCGATAGGATAGTAGGAGGCGGAAAGAGAGAGAAGAAATTAATGCCTGCCAGGCATTCAAACAGAGGGAGGCTTCGGCGGTGAAGCCAAAGAAATTTTATTGTTCCAAATAACTGCTTTATCAGTTTGTTTGTGTGCATGTTCATGTGTAATATATGTGCTGTATGGTTTTATGGAGGGGAGGATAGGGTTGATGTATTATTTTGTCGGCCTCTGCCTCAGGTTAAATTGAATGTCTTCTGTAGCTGATAGACTACTTACACCAGAGTCCATTTAATAAGATCGGCTGCTTAAAGCGTCTCTGAAGCATTACTGAATAGTTCAAATAGCTCAACTCAGCTTATTCTTGAGTAATTTTTCCTCTTTTCAATTTAATCCCTCCAACATTTTGCAGAAAGTCCCTAGAAACTTGCTGCTTAGCATCAGCAGGGAAGCTAGGTAGATGGCTAAGAGCTGGTTTAATCAAATAAATACCAAAGAAAGGGTTATTGCTAATGTCAAGTAGTTTTCTCCACAACGAGGTGATAAAAAGTGGTAGTTGTTCAGGTTTTCAACTCTGTGAGATGGTTATGTTATATTGAGTTTTGGGTGCACGTTTCCCTGCTTAATTTTGTTTATTGTGCTTGTTGGCTCAATCCCTTGTTGGAGGATTGTCTTAAATGCCTTTTGTTCTGTGTCGTCCAGATTTTGTTGTCTTCATTTGAAGTCTTTTGCTTATTTTCCTTGTTTCAAGGTAGGTTTTATGTAAGCTTCTAGCATATCTTTACATCTCAGGTGTATGACTCACTCATCAGTCGTTTGATCGCTCTGTAAATGAAATGAATCAAGTCTCTGATTTTATTGCAGTTACTATAAAGGGTTACACGGCTGCTGTTTGTTTCTCCTCCTGTGTTGTTTTTCAATGTATCGTCTCTCCTTAGAATTTTAATATACTCTAGAGGTTTCACGTCTCCTGGGTTTACATGGGTTTGTTCTGGGTGCTTTGGTTTCCTTCTTCAGCAATGAGGATGTTTTGGGATTTAAAGCACTCTTGCTATTGTCCTCGACTAAGCCACTGGCCTCAGACTTAAGTTGGTCCCCAAGGGCCCGTGTATCTGCTTCCTATAGCTCTTTTAAGAAATTAGTACTTTCTAATGAGAACAATGTAACGGAGACTTGCAGTTTTAGGAGATCTGGGTTTTTCTTTTCGTATAAAAGAATTCTGGCACCAACCAAAGAGGTTTGGGCCATCCACCGTAAGATTATTTTTTTGATAAGTGGAGTTTAATTTACTCGATCTGTTTATTAGATCAGAAATTAAACTATACAGGTTTCCCAAGATAACGCTTACCTTAACTGTATACAACCTAATTATACTTGTAGGCATAGTTGCCTCACAAAGGCCCTGGAGATGTACTGACTAAACTTAATGTTTATTAAACACTTAACGACCCACTGACAGTATGATGGGCATAATTTTTTTTTAAATGTGTATAAGAAGCAGAATGGTATCTAAGTGTTGTGTGAAGTCGAAATGTTGTACATTTCCGTTTGTGGTTTCCATGCCATAAAAAAGAAACAGGAAGTGGAGTTTCACTTCCTAAATTGAAATGTGAAATTAGACTGACTTGAGCTTTGTGAGCTGAATATCAATATATCTTTGTGATTGACAGTACAAAAATGTATTTGATTTAGTTTACAAGGTTTGATTTAGATTTGATTTAGATTTGACTGTCGTAAGATTCTGAAACATAGAGATGCTGGAAACCAGTGACCTGAAAAGATTACTTGGGAGTTAATCAGTTAAAAGTGTTGCCAATCAATTTGCCTTGGATTGATTAATCTGTGAGTTGTTGAAGCTGTATTGCCGTTTCTGTTTTTCCCCAGACTTTAGGTTTCCAGGTGATTAAAGTCAACTGCAGCCGCAGGGAGCTGTGGAGTTTATATTAATCAGCCGACACGTTTGCTTGCGTTAAGAGAAAGCGACGACAAAAGTGGGATGAAAACACAGCTGCGGATTATAGCTGTATTCAGATATTTCTAGTAGAATTTTTAATATTCAGAATAAATACCGATTTGCTGGATGTGTTTTGTGTTATAAGCAGGCCACAGTATACTGTTACTCTGCCCACTGTAAGTCCGCCAGTGGGCATCTTTCCATTTTGGCAGCACCCCATCTCTTGTTTTTCTGGTGCAGATGTGTCCATTGTTCTGCTCTTGTGTTTGTTTTCATTCCCCTCGGCCCATTGAGAGCGGATGACTTTATTGTCACAGCCTAGCTGCTGGTAAGCTCACCTGGTGTGACATTATGGATCGCTATGGTCTGAGGGCACAGCTTTGTTTCAAGTCAAGAGAACAGCCTAGAGCCAGGCTGGGACTGAGAGAGGAGCGGGTGGAAGAGAGATCAGGGCAGAGAATGAGAAACAGCAGATGGACGAATGGAGGCGTGTCAAGCAGGACGGAGTGACAGCTGGAATAGGTTGTCAATCTCTGATCGGTTGCAAAAAAGCCTGTCATTTCATCAGGGTTATCCAGTAAAGCAGCTGGCAGGTAGCCTGGGTGAGCCACATGGCTCTGAAACAAGGTGACATTTTTATGCCAAAAAATGCTGCAATGAGCCTGATGTGTGATTACGTGATAGTTGGAGTTGAATGCAGGCAGCTCAGTAAAAGAACCAGTAAAGACTTTTATTAAGAATAGGATGAATGTTTTTGAGCGTTTTGATTATGTTTGCGGTAGATTTTTCTTTGTAGTTGGTGCTGTACTAACCAGACATTTAATTGTCTGAGGTCTGTTTCTTTGTCCAAGTCTATAAATGATATGTCGTGAAGATTTTGGATTTTTCTCTCATGTTGTCAGAGATGGATTAGTCCTCTGCTCAACTTCTTTCTGCCAGCTTCAAAAAAAAGAGAAAAGAAAAGATGACAGTCCTGGATGTCTGCACAGCAAAGGTGAAATTTCTGCTGAACAAGACAAGTCAGCGAAACTAAGATTGATATTAATCATCTGAAACACATTCATCAAGAAATTTAAAGGCCTCTAAAAATCCATTATCTACATTTAATATCAAATGAGAGGTCATTAGACCTATGGAGTTGTTCCTTTAGTCTGTTCAGCCAGGCCATGCTATATGTATAGTTTAAATAGATCACTGTAAAAACTGTCTTTGCAGTTGAAAGCCCCTTGTATTTGTTTCCATATTCATAAAGAATACCCTGTAGGCGCCCCTCAGATAATGTTGTTTCTCTTTAGGCATTGAAAGCTGCAAACTCTGTCAAGGACCTGCCTTTCACCTTTTCAATGGAGTGACAGAAGGCACAGTGGAATGTGAGTGCTTGCCGAGTGCAGGTTTACCCTCATGAAAGCTATGGGTATTGTTCCTATGCAGCTAACCTGCTGCTAAAAATGTCTGAGAAGTGCTTTGAGCATAGCATGACTCATTGTGGCTCCAGGCAATTCACAGCAGGCATCGGTGCACTTTCAGGCCATTAGATAAACAGTTTGTTTCGGCCTTAAGACATATTGGATTTTGGAGACATTCCTTTGAATTTTTAGTGAGGCATTATAGAATTATCGGTAGCTTTTAACCTTTTTACGGGGCGGGGCGGGGGGGCGGGGGGGGGGAACAAGTATATTCAGGGGACTGTATGAATGGGATGTCAGTTAGCTCTAGTAGTCCAACTACCCCTCCCCCGCCCCCCGCCCCAAAAAAACAAAAAATAAATACTATTGTACTGTAATGTACAAAGCTTGTCCAGACTGGTTAAAAGCATTTCTCGTAGAGGAAAGACCGATTTGATAACCATTCAGAAGGGGATAACAGCTGACACTTTTGAGCTCTCTAGGGTGAGACTTTCAAATCTTGCCTGCTTTCTCTGCTCTGCACACCTGGTTATTTGCTGCACCAACTCAGCTTTTTCAATATTGCGGACAATGTCCTCGAGTATCTCAAAGTTGTATGCTTTCTTGTGTGTGTATGTCACACTCCAGGGAAGTACCAATCTGGTCAATATCGTTGCCCTGAGCTTTATGTCCATCTGTCTGCCAAGTGTGAAAATGGGATTATGGAAGCTACTGCTGAAATTTTCCCACTATAACAACTTAAATTCTCACAGATTCAATAGATAAGTTGGTTTAAATTTTACTTTTATTTTTATTCAACTGATGGTGTCATCTCGTAGCTCTACAGTCTGCAGAGACACAAATCTGCCTCATTTTGCCTTTTTATGAAGTCTCCTTCTGATCCAAGCCTAGCCTTCAGAACTGATTTCTCTGAAATTAATACAGGAAATGATTTTCCACCCAGCCAGCTCTAACTTAATGTCCTTGAGACATGTAGCACCCCAGCAGCAGAGGATCTTTTCCTTCAAAATGATGATCATTGTTCGGAGTATTATGTCTGCTGCAGTCCTTCTAGATTTCTTAACAGTGTGGAATGACCCATTTGAATGAGATGTTCGTTTCTGCCATCCACACACATCCTGAAAAATTGCTGTCAGTTTTTGAAGCCGTCTGTTTCTTTGTTCACCTTTATGTGAAACAGTTTTTGCGTGATGGGTTAGGTAAAGTAACCATTCTTGGACTCTGTTGAGTCACCACGGCAAACTGGCTGTCACGCTCAATTCTTTCTGAGTCAGCTACCATATGGATGCCAGGGTGGTGCCAACATATCCCCCCACATTCTCTTTTTATCAGCAGGAAAAATGGTGAGAAAGGCTGTCTGTTGTAGGATTGCAAACTGAACAGGTTGTATGCACTTCAAGATGGATGTGGACAGAGCACATAGCCCCCCCCCACCCCCCCCCCCCCCCCCCCGAGTCTAACAACTTTCCTGGCAGAAACCCTGCAATTCCTGTGTAATGGACACAGATGGTCCGCAAAACAAGAGCAAATATCAGATTTTATTTCGTGCCGCTATAGGGAGGCTGAACATTTAATTCTTAGTCTTTAGGCTCATGCATTTCTCAGAGTCATTCCACTTGTGCAAGCACAGGTTTTGCTGGCTTGGAGAGGCAGGAGGATCTAAAATTGAGCTTGAATGTTTGCTATTTCACTGATAACATTATAGAACAATGTATAAAAAGCACAACAGATGCAGTTGAAGAAAAATCAAGACAGTGATAGTCTGGCATCCATCGTGGTCAACAAGGCCGACCCTGTTTCCACAGACCAGCCACTCCAGTGTCACCCACGAAGCGTTTTATTGTCACCAATATTATTTGTTTTGTTTTGCTTTTTTTGAAAAAAAAAAAACTAGGAGCAGCTGCATTCTCATGGTAGTAATAGGTATACCTGCTCTAAAGCATACCCTGGTTTTTCTCTTTTGTCTCTTAATGTGGCTGTAATTTACAGAAATGACAGCATATTGTATTTTGTACAGTCATAAAGACTATAAACCCACCAGGAAAGTGTTAACTGAGGACTGTTATACCTTTGACAGGTATAAAGACTTATGTTAGCAAACACGTAGCAACATCTGGGCCTGTAAAATTGAGCCACTGTAAAAGTTCCCAAACATTACAGTTCCTCAAGTATCTGCCTGAGGCTGGCTCCAAAAATGAGTTAATCCACATAGACCATCCTAAAATACTCCAAGAAACAACAATTCCACTTATCAGATTTTTTTAATTTTTTTGAGGTAATGTTTGAAAATTAACCTGTTAAATTTAACCGTTGAAAATAAAATTCTGAAATTCTTAAAAAAAACAAAAACAGCACATGTTAATTGGGATGGATACACAAAAATGTTTGATTATTGGTTAGTTATAGCCAGTTATTATAGGCATTTATTGAAAGATTTCCCCAGAGTAGAGAAATATGCGCATATTTAACAAAATAATTTAATCATTTACACTTGGAGTACCATGTGGAAACTGCAGACTTGAGATCTATTCAGATTATACTATATATGGATATCTTATGTAATAAAATTTGTCATATTTGCTCAGTCCAGCTTGCAAGTTGAATAAAAATGGCATTTATATAACATTTATACCATTCCAAAATTCTTACAGGTTGTTTTTTTGCAATTAGTTTTTGTGTGAGTGTGCGCTCATATATGAGACTTTGTCAGATTTCCTCTACAGATCCTGTTTTATTTTTGATGAGAAGGGCCATAGAAAATTTCAGCCATCCAATTTTTTTTCTTCAAACATGACCTTAGTTTTAAAGTGCAAAAAACAAAAAAACATGCTGGAAGTTTTCTATGTATTATATATGAAGCTAAAATTTTTATATTTATCCACTATATATGACTTTGGACCATAAACCTTTATGCAAATTGGAGATAGTTGAGGAGAAGGGTTCTAAAAGTTTGATCACATTTTCAATCCAATTGGTAATATTTCAGTTATTCCTTCGTTTTTCCTGAGGCTCTTTGCTTTCCATTTGTGGTTCAGCAGCATTTCAGTGAAAGCCAATACACAGTACTTTCTTGAAGAATTCCTGGAGCATTAACTGTGAAATGAAGGATGCATTTACAGCATCTTTTAGAGTCCATAAAGTGTAAAACTAACTTGTCTCTTTGCAAATTCCTTGGTGTCTTGTAGCTGCAGTTAATTATCCGGATTCTCTTGACCCTACTCTAAACTTAGCCAAATGATACCTCTTCTTGGAGTATAATAAATTCCCAACTCCATGTAAACGTCTTTGGTTCTAAATTTTCACCAGGTTTATTATTTATGACAGGTTGTTTACTGTTATTCTCTTGCTGCTATTTTTTGTGACAAATCCTGCATTCCTGCTTCTTCTCTTCTGGTCCTTTGCGTTTGGCACTGAAATCAAAGAGTGTGAACTTAATGTACGCCTGTGATGAGCCTGTCATCTTCACTTCCACAGTTTTTCATCTCAACCTGTGACCTTCAAAGCATGTTTCCCTTTTTAAGCAGATAGTCTAGTTAGCGAGATCAAGGGGGATATTTCCGACACTTAAGAAATGAATCCGGCGCTGGCGATGGCACCGCTCCATTAAAAATGCTCCCAAAGTTTCATTGGAATATATGAAGGAGATCATTAAGCACTTGAAATGATTTAACTCACGAGAGATAAGTGACCTCAGACTTCGACATTTCCCTTTCAATATAGTTCCAGCAATTTGGCAATTACCGCAGTCATTAGAATTTCATTTACCATGGCTGCTTATCTTGACCTTGAAACGTACTTTCTTAGTCGAGGTGACAAACTGACTGAGGTACTCTTCTTTCTGCCATTATTACTTTTGTACTCGCCAGGTTGTTTTTTTTCTTTTTTGTCTGGTTTATTTTGTGTGTTCTCTTCCCATGAGCAAGACTTTTGTAACTTTGCAAGCAAGTCTTATACTCATAGTGTTTTAACTTCCATCTGGCCCTTCCAGCTATCCGGAGTTGCATTTCAAAGCAAGAAGAACTTGTTAGCCGTCACCCCATTTGCTTCATACGCCACATAAACACGGACCCTACCCTGGCGATCAGACCAAGCACTGATGTTTTAAAGCTTTCTTTCTTTTTTCTAAAAAAATGTATTTTCCGAGACTTTGATTGCATGCTAATACCCCGTACACTCAGTTAATGTGGCAGTGAGGTTGTTAAGGAATATTCTTTTTTTTTTTAAAAAAATATAATGCTCTTACAGTTCCCATCTGGCACAGCATATGATGTGAATTCCCAAGGGATTTGTCTGTCAAAATTCATCTCTTTCTTCTCTGCCAGAGGTTTATCATTCATCTTAATGATAAAATAAATTGTCGGTACCATGAGTTTTTCAGAAATATTTTATAGAGATAGATGATTTAACGTCATTCAGAATATTTAGAATGTTTTCATAGACGTTCCATTTTTCAACTCTTTAGTCAGTCCTGCAAGTATTTTTCACCATTTTTTTTCTGGAGCTGACGTCGCCAGTCTAATGGCAGGCTTTCAGAATTGCACTGGACAGCTCTTAATGGTAATACTTTAACATTTTGCTTAAAAATGTCAAACATTAACACTTTTGGCCTCCCCATCTGGGAAGATTGGCAACGTTGTTTTATGTTACTTCGAACTGCACACTTCTAAAGTGTAATACAATTTGGATGCGTGGACTGTATTAAATGGATTAATGATAAATGGATTGCTCTGTGAAAGAAATAACTTCTAGTGTGAGTCCTACCTTTTCCTTTTCCTTTATGTTTGTAGTAAACACAAAATAAAAGTGCAGCCAAGTCCTCAGAAGTGCTTTTTCATTTTTGACACAAAGTGTGATTTATACTTTTTGCTCAAGGTATGTCACAACTGCAAACCCTCCTGACAAGCCTATGCTGTAACCTCACATAGACCCTCCCCTACAAATCTAATTACATGGCGTGTCAACAGACTGTAGCGACTGCCATTTGGCCAGTTACTCCTGTGCATTTTCAGCTACTAATTCTTCTGCCACCATTTCCCCCCCCCCTCCCCCCCAAAATACACTAAAAGACAATGGATCAGCTCAAACGGAGAAACTGCAGAACACCGCAGGCACACCAAGCAGAACTCTAAATGCTGGCAAGCATCTAGGCTACATCAGACTCTAAATCAGGGCTCTGTGATTAGTTTTCTTGAGGGGCCACATTACAAATTGGGAGGGCCGCACCAATGAGTTTATAGAGAGCAGAATTGGATTCGGCTTATTGCTGTGGCCTGCCACACCAGTCCCAGTTCATCATGCGGCCTCTTGGGAAAATTAATAAATACTCGAGGCAGAAATGTAAATTTAGCTCAATTTTGTGCATGTTTGAATTTGAATTGAACTTTGACTTGTGGGTACCAGAGTCATTAACATTGACTTTGTGGTGAAGTCATAGTTTTGACTGGTAGGTGGATTTTAGCAAACGGTTTGGTCCGACTGGGGTCGGTCAGGCTCAAGTTCATTTGTTAATAAACTAATCTCATTCAGAGTTAGAATTAATAAGCCTTTTAATGTGAACTGATGTGGCATGTGTCAAGGGCACAGTGTGGAACTATGGTTTTAACTTTCTGCGACACAGTTTCTTAAACTTTGATAAAAGGTGCATGAGCGCTCAAATCTCTGAAATGGTCCCATCTTGATAAGCTTGTGTCTTGCAGGGGAGTTTGCATTTCTGGGCTGGACTTCAATAAGGAGTTTGGAACTCTCTCCTTCATCACCGTCTCTTCATTTAATATGCATACAGGTACACACCTATACACATGCATGCCCGTCCTGCAGTTGCTGCAGCCAGAGCTGGCATAATGTCGTTATGCCACTTCCAGTGAAGGTTGGGTCCCGTTTGACGCGGTCGCTAGACAAAAGCTGAATTTGGCGGTGAATAAACTGCACTTCCGTCTCTCAGGCTCACCCGTAATAGGGTGCTGGATCGGTTTCCGCCTCTAGCTGGGATTTGGAGATTTGCTACCCAGACAAGAGAGTGAGCAGAAGCCTTTGCTCTCATCCACCACTCCAAATCTATCGGGTATGGGTGAGAGAGAGTGGAGTTTTTATCCAAGATGAGCTCATTGTTGCCTTTTATGTTTTTTCTTTGCCCTGAGCCCAGTTTTCTACTAAGATGCTATCACTGTGCATTTCGCACAGATACATTATCTGCGAGTGCTTGCGCTGCTTGATTTTTATCTTTGCTGAAGTTTCAAAGTCGGATTAGGGCAACTGTGTGTTTTCAGTGTGGAATAAGCGATAAGATTCCTGCTCACTGGAAGTTTGCACACACCATGGTTCATATCATAACAGTGCTGACCACTTGGCAAAGCTGTGATGTTCCTCTTATAAAAGCTGTCATTTTGGCTATCATTTTTATACGCTTTGTTGGTTTTCTTTAGCGATAACCTTAGGCAGTGGAGCAGCTGCACGAGCTTGACACAAACAGGCAGTAATGACTTGACGGGAACACATTTAAAGGGCGATCATCTTTTGATGTAACAAAAAACTGAAAAGGTATTTGGTTTAATTTGTCACTGGAGCAGGAGGATTTGGAGCTGTTCTCCCGTAGTCTCAGTTCTCGTAATGCCTTGAGACGAAAATAGGTCAGACAGCTGTTTTATTGAGCACCACATGTCGAGAGGTGTATAAAATGTTGTTAACTGAGACAACAGTGACTCAGTCTAAGCATTACGAAGTCTCGGTGCATGGCTTCAGACACTGAGTTGCATTCAGAAAGCCTTGGCCTGAATTAAGAGTAGCATTGCATGCAGCTACAGTATTCTCTATTTAGCCACAAGAAATTTTTCTTCCTTGGCACAGAAGGCCTGAAGTGTGGAAGCTTTGCTACGTCTGGGGTGACATTTAATTGGAGGAATAACAAAAGGCTCATTGTCTTTCCACTGCTGGAAATTACTACAGCAATTTTGCCCCAACCCCCTCAAAATCAGTGTCCTCTTCCTTTAGTGCAATTATGCATGCAGAGTCACATTTATGACGGAGTAGTCTTTTCTGTGTTGTACAAAGTTGAAAAGCCCCCTGTGGTGATATCAGTATTCGGCATGGTAGCTCATTAAATTACGTGAATCGTTAAGGGTTTTAAACATCAAACAAGCGCTCTTTGGGTTGCTTGTAGTGGAGTCGTGTTGCCTGTGTTGTCTACGTTCACCTTTGGCTTCCACGAAGGAGACCTGATCTGATAAGAAATCTTTAAGGCGACCTTGTATTTTATTTATCTTTTCTTTTTATCAGGAAAAAAGGGGGGAAACCCCTAGAAAGATTCCCTGTCTGTGAAAGTCATCTTTTTTTCATATTATTATCTTCTATCGAGGTCAAATTTCTTTCAAAGGCAGCCATACAAGCTCATAAGAGATTATATGTTATATTTGTTTTTTAACTTAAAGTGAATGATATACAGATTCATGTACATAGTACAGTTTTCAATTTATAATAGAATTTGAGCTCCCAGTCAGCATTTTCAGCTGAAAAGCTGCTTCATGTCACACTTACAACTCAAAAAGATGGACCAGCTCACCGACCCCCAACTTCAAAATCCAAGATGTTGGCATTGCATGTAAACATTTAGGAAAAATTTGTGCTTTCACATAACATCCTCAGTTTTCTGACTTTAGCTATCACCAAGCGTGATAGCTGTGGTTGTAAGAAGACTTCTAGTCCTGAACTCTATAGGAAGATGGCCTTTGGACTTTATGGGCTCGCTCACACTAAATGAAACTTAAGACAATTTTGTTTATTCTTTTAGAAAAGGGGATTATTCAGGGTTTGGGCATTAGTCAGTGAGGATGTAGGTACACAGTCAGGTCTGGACTCTTGCTTATCACGTCTGATTTTAAACATAAAGATAACGATTGCGGAAATGCTCATGTAAAGGCTTCCAAACAGCATTTCACAAACCGGCGGGTGATGTGACGTAGCGGTGTTCATCTTTTATACAATCTATGCTCCTTCACCACACTGCTTATGCTGCTAGATTCAATGGTAGATATAAACATGTTCATTTTAGATCTGTTTTCAAAGGTGGTTTCCATATCCACCTTGTGTAGTAACACAATTCTGTTTCCCCCAGATCTGTCAAAACCCTGGGCACATCAAAAAGCAACCATTTGGAGGAGTGTAGCTGGTGACTGCTGCAGCTCAGACATAAAGTTTACCCAGTCTTGCTTTATAGATAAAAATACACCAGTGCTGTCTTCTGCAAGGGGTCTGTGATGGCCAGCCCACGAAATCCTAAACAATGCAGTCTCTAGTCAGACTTCACATCTGTAATAAAGCCCAGAGCTGCATGGTACTCTGAATCAAGACTCTGAAACTGAGGATGTGGCATTCACACACAGTTTATCATTATCATCGATAGAAAAGTAGCTTCCTTCCACTTAATTCATATCAGTTTTTTAAAGTTTCCTTGTAGTTCTGTGTACTCTTTCAAGCTGTTTTTATTTTTAAAAGTAACTCCAACAGTAGGATAATGAAATACTGTAGCTAACCCAATATTTGTGATACAAAACTCCCCAATGCTTAGGCCCGGCAGGTGGTCAGTTTAGGCTCAATGTGCCGCCGGACTTGCAGTACACTAATGAAACCCCACATTGGATTGCACAAACTTCAGTATGTCTGTGCTGTCCTTTGCACTGAAGAGACTGTAAGTTTTGGGAATTTAAACACCTCAGACTCCCTTGTGAAAGACTGAAACACTGATTTGTCACCACTATAGGAGAAGAGGAACGGAGTAGGAGAGGGAAGTACACCACTCTGTCCTCTCCCATTATCTTACAGCCATAGAATATGAAACAGCAGAGGCAGCCATGTGTTAGGAAATAATGATGAAGGGACCGCAGTGGTACAGAAGACAGTGTATAATTACTCATCCCTTGCAGTAAATTTTGACCCCTCAGGATTTCCGAACCACAACGGCAAGCCCATTCATGCAGATATGGCAGCTTTGGGGCAGCAATAACTTGTGTTGTGATGTAGGCAAACTGTCCTAATGATTGTCGAGTTAGTAGAGAGGTTGTAGGAAGCATCTCGTATCTGCTAATCTTGACTAGGGTGTTACTGAGTGCCTCGCACTGATATTTAAGCCAATGAGCCATAAATGTCTCACTGGCTTTCTCTACTATCGCTTAGTGACTCTGCAGCTCATAGTGAAGCCATTATGCTCAAAGGGAGAGCAGTAATGTTTTATCCAGAGGAATCAATTGTATGTAGACAGTGTGATTGTCCACAGCTGTGTTTTTTAACTTGTTGTTTTATGGTTTCATTTCTGGCCATTGCACAGTTTTATAGAGCTTTTTCCTCCCCCTCTCCCCGTTTCAACCTTTCCAGCAGCAGGTGGATGTTTGAATGAAGGAAAGATGATTTTCAAGCTGTAGTTGGCTGTGGGCAGCTGCCCTCAGTTTACCCTCACTGCAGGATTTTTCAGCCTAGAGCTTCACACTGGTGGATTTAGTATGTTTGTGTAAGCATTACAGCATGGAACACAGCACAGTGTGAATTTTTGTGGCTGTGCCATAATTTAAAAAAACGATCAGAGAAATCTGATGTTGCTACATTGGCTAGGATACTTGTATACACTTTCAGTTTGTCAAAAAATGTCGTCAGAATTCGCACAATTGAGGTCTTTCCCTCCGGTCGATAACACATTCATACAGCAACCTGCTGAGAGGCGAGCGCCAGCTCCTCCCCTCACGAACAGCTGATGTTGTTGGCGTTCACAACACTCAACAACACTTTAGGAAGAATTTTAAAAGGTCAGTAAAGCGCCCATTTCAACAGCATTGAAGTATTGAGCACTTATTATAAATGTTAACCTGATCAGTGAAGGAATGCATTTGGCATAACAATTTTGCCACTTCAGACATCTGCTGTGGTAACCCCTGTGGAAAAAGTACTTTTGGATGCTCTTTTATCCAGTGTCTGAATTTATTATTATGGTAGCTGCCAATACCTACGCATAAAAATAAAAGTACAAGCAGAAGCTAGGCTTACCAGTCTGTAGCAATGTAATATACCATTTACAGAATAACACAATTATTTGTATCTAAAAACTATTATCTTTCTGTTACAATCCCAGAGAATGATGGGTAAACACCAGTGGATTTAGCAGCACTGTCTGCTTAGCTGTGATGCATACTCTGCTACATGTGCTGCAGTATTGTAAACTATGATGAATTTGATCATGGCAACATATGCATCAATACAAACATACCAACTTTATGACTGAATAAAACCGGCTCTATTGTTCACGCTAGTTTGTATTTTGAGGGCGACAGCATCGTCAGCGGTTTTACAATTATGATCATTGCCCTTCTCATCACACCTTGTCAGTAGCCCAACTTTAGGTTCTCTCCCCCCCTCCCGAAAAATATCACAAAAGCAGTTCTGAAATGACTTTTTTCTCACAGAATGCCTTCAATAGAGATCTCAGCCTGTGGTGATTAGGCCCATAATTATTGCTGCTGTTTGTCCTCGGTGTTTGTTTGTGATATCTGTTTGATTAGCCACCCGTTATGACAGCAAAGCTCTTTCTGTGCCAGTAATTACTCCCTATCTCTGGAATTCACTACTGCCTGCTGTCTCTGCTTGGCTCTCCCAGTGCTTTCCCTATTTTTGGTTGATGGCAACAGTGGGTTTTGATAAAAGAGAAGCCTCTGCCCCAGTGGACTCCTTGGCTAAATGTGGAATTGGCGTGCCTTTCATCCATTTCCTTTGATTCACACACCGCAACTTGAAATTCTGTGACTTTGTGCTTTTGGGAACATCACATTTGTTATCTCCCTCCTTACCTTTTAAATGGACTGGAAGTACAAATCTTTAGCTCTCTTCGAATCACTGTTGTTTCAGAGGCACTTAAAATAATTCTAAATCCTGCATTTTGTATTGCTGGGCTTAAAGGCTCAGCAGCTTTTAAGATGGAGTTAAGAAAGGAGAATTTATGCCCTCCAAGGACCGTCTTCAGGAATGTGGTTTAAGAAATCCGAGGGGAATTTCACGTCTTTAAAAAAAAGCCAGGAAACATCATTACATCACCTGTAGAAATCATTATCATCATTCAAAAAACAGTGATGATTTCTATAATACATTGACGTTACCATGTGGTAGTCAACCAGTTTGTCCACACAGCAGTTAGCAAGACACATTTGTGCTTGCTTTTAATCTGCAGTGCTAAGAACTACACTTTTAATTTCCCATCTGGCATCCATGCAGTACGCAGTGAATGTCACCGAAACAGCTGTTGCAATTGAAGTCTACTCATCAGTTGTCAATCCAGCATATTCATCAACTGGGATATTTGAGAGCCTTTGCTTTGGAGCAGTCATATGAGATTACGGAGGATGCTACATGTCTCAAAACTGTTATTTTGGCTAAAGATGATGGATGTACCCTGCAAATTAGTAGTTCCTTTGGAAATGTAATGGGGAGTTGCAGATGAAAGACCTCGGTTAAGCAGCTGTGAGTTGGTAAACGCCGGATGTGTTACAGGTTGCTGTAGGTGGGTGTGTATTTTGAAAGCTGGTTATATGGCTGGATTGTATGGTTAAAAAAAAAAGTATCTTTGGTGTTATGAAGATCAGTTTTAGCATTCTGTTTCTGCCTGTATTAATTTTTGCAAAAAACGCACCTTGAAATTGTATCTGTTTCTGATGAATATTCCAATGAAACTGTCAGTGTGTTTTTTGTTTTTAAATGGAAGACCTCACCGGTCGCCAATAAAAGAAAACTAGAAATGTGGAAAATTAGAACTGTTGAACTTACTTGAGACTACTCTAGGAGCAGCACAGTTACCCCTATCTCTTCGTGCTAAACATGCTAAAAAATGCTAAACATACAAACTGCAATCATTTCAAAGAACATCTAGCTTGGTGTTTCGCACTTGGAATAGTTTAACAGTCTTAATCACCAGGTCAACAGGAACCCTTTCTTTTCCAATATGACATGCTGATGCTTCTGTGATTAGTGCTCAGTCTTTCCATGCTAGTGATGGGAAATAAAGCAGAACTTCTCTGTGCTGGCCAGGCGATGTACTTTATCACTGATGTAACATAATTGCATTAGGAACCGATAGCCCATGTTATTCAGGTTTAGTGAACTAATGGAGCTAATCAGTTTGCTTTGATCTATGAAAGAAAAAATATCAAGTCAATAAAATAAGCTACTTTAAGATTGATCACAGTAAATACTTTTGTTTTATTAAGGTTCTAGTTTACTGTGGCCCCTCCTTTTTGTTATACCCACATCTTCATCTTACCTAGGACTATTTTCTGCACAGTAATTGCTGTGGTGTTTAAAACTATACTTGTGGGGGTTCACATTTCTCATTTTTCTTCTGAAAGTTCTAATCAATACTGGCCCCAGTTGGTTAATTGTATGCTGCACCTCAGTCTAGTGTTATTGAACACAAAGCAGAGTTACCTAATGGCTTTGTCATTGACGGTTTCTCTGCACGTCAGCCTACAGTTTTGCAAGTGCTGATAATCTCGACCTAGCCTATTGAGACTGGCTCACTGTCGCTGTTTGCTTTGGTTTCCAAAGTGCTGTTTGATATAAAGCTTTCTTCCTATATCTTCAGAAAATTCCCCCCTCCATTCTCTTCGTTCTACTGAATAGCCAAAGAAGAAATTTCTTTGCTTCAAATGAAACTTGAAAATCTTGGTGATATAGAGAAGGGAAAAGTATTGACTCATAAGTTTTATTTCTATCTGTTCAAACTTTGTAAAAATGCTGCTTCAAAATAAAAACCTTACCTCACACCAAGTTTCATCAGTCCTGCTGTTGTAAATTATTTTTTTTCACAAGATTTATCATAAATATTTGTTGAAAATGGTTAAGTCACAGAGGCTTTGTGTTTGCTCAACCAAATGTTCAGACAATCAGTTAAACAAGCGGTGCTATGTTATCAATTAAACTGAGGGTTAAGCTTGTCTTGACCTTAGTGTGTCTTCCTAATGTCTATGTTGGCCTCATTGGATTCAGTTGACCAAGCACATTCTTCTTCTTCATCCTATCACAAAGATCATGCTGAGAGATTGCATTGTGTAGATTGCTAACTTCATTCCAGGTGTTTAACTTAAAATGCAGGAATCTATGGAGTGTGAAATGAATCTGTGTACCAAACCTTCGTCTTAAATTTCGCATGAGACCTCGACAACCCTACGCTCTCCACAGGTAGAATCAGCAGCAGGCCTTCACCTCATGCATGAAGTCTGAATACTTTTGTCTGTCTACCCAGCTTTTGTACATATTCTTTTAAAGTTCTGGCCATTATGATTTATATTCATGAGCTGGAGAGACTGTGTACCATGATACAGGGGCAGCTCATGTGGAGTAGAGCAGCTTGTCGATGTGCCCAAATGTCCAAGTGGTGTTGGGCAAGATGCTGATTTCCAGATTACCTCGATTTGATATTTGTCAGAATTTAGAGAAACGTTTTTCGTGGGTTTCAGTGCTCAGGCACAACTTTTACTTTAAAGACGAATGCTCTTATTTCTGGTTTGCATCACAGTTTAAATACTTTAACTAATATTTTGCAACTGATAGTTTGTGAGTCTTTGCGGACAAGTTGGAGTCTTCATCTGATATCCACCAAAGCAATCACAGGATTTTCAGTGAAGCACTGTGTGCTGGCCGAAGCCATTCATTCGACCACCAGTCAGCAAGACACAATTTTCTATGAGGTCACTGACTAGTCTCTAGTCTGTCATAACTGGGAACTAGCAATTGATTTCACAGCGACTGCCAGTAACCAGTTGCAATCAGTCATTTGCCCCCAGCGATGGGTGTTTGCCAGGCAGTCATTAAATGGTCAATAGGCCTGTGTAACGGGAGTATAATGGGTCTTCACCAAAATCATGGCGAAGGTCATATCGACCTATATAACTATGACTTCTCGGTTAATTTGTCAATTAATTGCTGTTAGTTTGTGCAGTATAGCTGGACAAGCGACTATGTTATTGACATCTTGGTTATTAAATGATATCCTAAACTAATTGTAATATAATAATTATATTGCAGAAATTATTATACAGAATATGCATAAAATTGAAAGGTGTCCAGAGCCACTTTCTTTTTCATGAAATCATATTTAGTTTTAATAATCCGGCACATTAGAGATGATTTTGCTTTCAACAGGTTTTCATTTGAATAGTTTGGTTAATTCTTATTAAAAACCTCTTAACTACTTTGCTTGCTTCAGACACCATTAATTAAAAAAAAAAAAAAAAAAATCAATTAAGGCTTTATTTGACCAGTAACCACAAGAGACCTAAATTGGATTTCATAATAAGTTTGAAATATAACTTCCCCATGCTTTTGTTTTTCATCAATTCTTTTTTTTTTTTTAAATTACAAAGAAAGTTTAAGCAATCATCTCAGCACGTGTACACGTAAATGGTGTGTTGGATTCTCGCTTCAGACTTGCTTTGCCTGCAGTCACCTGTGTATCCCCGACTGCTTTGATAATTTACTTTCAGCGACTCTCATATTCGTCTTTTAGCTCAGGTAAGCATCTCGTCGTACCTTGCCAAGAATATGACACAATTTAAGATTGATTGTCCTATTAGGCCCATAAGGTATTAAAAGCCTGTGTCTGTGTGATGGGTAGGCATTGCCAGCCTGCGCACGGTTGTGAGTAGCAGTCTAAATGTGTATCAAAAGATAATTGGGATGTCAATAGCTGGGACTCTTGAAGTCTGATGTCAGGAGAATGACCTCAGTGGCTAACTCCATCAAATAACTGCATTTTACACAAAAAAGAGCGCATCCAAACAGTGAAGCTCGAGCCACAAGCTTTCTTACATATTTGTTGTTACAGAAAGAGACACCACATTGATGTATTCACACAACAGCACCTAGTCAAAGAAAAGTCTTTATGAGACTGCTCTATTTCAGAGCTGAATAACTCTGCTCCCCACAGACTTTTTTTTTTTTTATAACTGAACAAACTGAGAATTTTTATTATGACTGTCAAAATGTGGAGGTATTGGAGCAAATAAATAGTGCTGTGTCAGATGGATCCCAGTTAGAGCTGGAGCATAGTAATGTCTATTTAAGGTTGTCACTAATGATCTAAGATGGGAAATTCAACTTTAGCTTTGATTCATTAATTTGAGCGAACACTAATTTGGCTCTTTGCATACTGCCATGATGTTACATCTCTCAAGATGTGAGAAAGCAAAACTATAAGGTTGGCTCATCCACACAGCTTCCTTTTTTATTTTAATTAAATAATTTTTAAACCGCTTATCCAGTTTAGGGTTCCTGTAGGGTGGCAGTGCTAACACAAAGACAGTCAACCATTTGTACTTGGATTCACACCTAGAGCCAAGTTAGTTCACTTAACATACATGTCTTTGGACTCTGGACATTACGGTTTTCATCCAGAGGTCGTTTCTCTTCAGGGTTTTAACACGGCTGTACCCATTTTTGGGTACTGTCTCTCTAAACTTCTCATCATGTGTATGGACTCAAATTCCACAGTCTTGAACTGCAGTGTGCAACAATAGTCTTGTTCTGCTCTGTAGCCTCTGTGAGCTGCAGAGCTGGTTCTGCCTTGTGTATCCCTGCTTCCCTCTGTCGCTCCAGAGCAGGACAAGGACCACTCTCACCAATTTCAGACCAAGATGGTGGAGTCAAACTCTGTCCAGCCATGGGACAAGACACTCCAAGATCACTGTGACCTCATCATATAAAAGTATCATATCCCTGATATAGTCACGCAATGTGTTCACCTTCCTTAGCATGCACAACAACATGACAAGTCCTCATGTGTCTGACGGCGAAATTTGCGTGTCAGCTACGGATTACAATTTGGTACCTAAAAAGTGTGCTACATCAACAACCTCCAACAGAACACAGTATTTTTGCAAAATATGTGAGGAAACTTTGTTTCCAAATTTAACAGGAAGTCTTGTTTCACTACTTGACGCAAAAACACACAGAGTAAAACCAAGCGATAAAGGGGACTTACAGCAGCTGGTGATGTGACCCAAATGTAATCAAATGACTCCACCGAGCATCACTGGAGCACTTCACTCCATATGTCAGGAAGATGGAAATTACTCTTGCAGGTACTAGTGGAAAAGCAGGGCTGTGAGGAGCTGATTTAAAAGCCCGACTGGAGATGCAACATCCCAGGTTTATTATTATTTTTTCTTTCAGTTTTATTATGGGATAATATTGTGCAGCTCCTGAAGAGTTACAAGGTTGCGTTACTTTAATTATTGTTGAACAAAAATGTCAAGCCTTTATTTTATGCTATTTGTTTATAGTATAAAATTAGATTTACTTACTGCTTAGAAACGCTGCTGCCTGCGAGCTGCAAGCAGTGATAACACATTCAGGATTTTATTTTTTTCTGTATCCTTGTAGATTCCGTTAGCGCAAATTTTTCTTGAAGCACTTGTATAAATTTGAGGCTGCATAACCTACGCCTAGTTAGCAACTGAACTTTCAAAATAACATTCAGAGAGATTGCTTGTATATCTCATTGTCATTATCCCAGATAGAAGGGTAAAATATACCTGGGCTTCCCAATCAAGAGAGGTCTCTGTGGAATATTGGGTTCATTTACTGATGCAGGTCTGTACCATAATAGTTTTATTTATCAGCACAAGTAAAACAGTCACTCACTGCTTTCTTGATTCAAGCATACATTTTATGTGCATGCGTAAATATATTTTTAAGTAAGCGGGTACAGCCTGCAGGCTGACTGATCAGCAGATTGGCATGAAATGATCAATATTTTCTAACAGAAAGCTAACAGCCTTTGGACTCAGTCTGTTGTGATTATAAAATGTATGCATTAGCATATATTTCAGCTATATGTGTCATGTTTCATTTATTCAATATGTGGCCCTTTGCTTGCTGTATCTTAGTCAGTCTGGCCTGCTGAGAAAATGCGTTGCTCATTCCCGGTAAGGATCGTTACATATGCCCCTTCTGTGATTCTACTAATTACATTTTTGACCATGCTGAATGTGCTAAATGCTAAATATTCTTAATTTAAATGAAGTCTGGAAGATATGATAGACTTGTTATGTTTTAGCTGTGCTGGATGAGCGTTTAATATGTAAAAATCTTTTGGGTGGAGTTCAATTTTAATGTAATGCCTCATTTCCTGTAGCATTAGGATTAAATGGCTCTTACTGGACCTCTTCATCTCAGACGATGAGCTGTGCACTCTGGGTTAAATTGGGGGTGGGGGGGTGTCTCCTCTGCAGTGTCAGCAAGAGTTAACTTATTGAAATTAAGATAATTATATTTTGTCTGTTTGGAGACTTGGAAATGGTTGACCTAGCAGAATAATTAGCTGCACATTTGTTGTTTATCTCATAATATTTTTAATGTTTCCTCTTTTCTTTTTTCTGCTCTGGTTCGTGCAAACATGATCAACTGAGTCGTCGCTTCAGTCAACCTACTGCATTCACTGCTTGTCTAAACAGAATTTCACATTGACAAAGTTGTTTTTCAGGGAACATATGCACATATTGCTATCATGCATTCAGAAAATTATCTTCATTGCGGTGTTTGTATTAATCTAATCCTTAATTAACCTCACCTGAACCTGTGTATCTTTGTTAAAACCCAACCTTCACACTTCATATGGGAAGGTCTCATAATATGCATAAAACTGTTCTATTCAATTGTAGAGAAAACTCCAACAATCAAATGACCTCCTATGAGCAAGCACTTTGGCTAGAGCAGGAAGGGAAAAAACTCCCTTTTAACAGGAAGGAACCTCTGGTTTCTGGTTTAATTGGAAGTTTGGTAGTTTGATATCTGGCTTTTCTTGCTGACATGGGTGCCTGTGTCGTGTCAACCACCCCACTCACTACACCACTTTGCAATGTGTCTTTTGTTCCATCAACTGGTTGCAGCAGACCCCCCCACCTCCAAAAACGATCAACAAGTGCTTGCTCAAAGGGAGTCATGTGATTGTTGGGGTTTTCTGCGTATTATTGTACGGTCTTTAACATACAATATAATTCACTGTAGTGTTTTCAACGAGGATGTTGGTGACACAGAGTTAAACCACAAATGAAGACCCTGGAGTTTAGTTGCAACTTGTTTAATTGTCTCCATGAACATGTGGTGAAAACTGAAATGACAGAAAATAAACTCCATCTCAACAGGCAAAAGCATGTTTACATCAATAAAGTGCATTACTCTCACTAAAACATTCATGTTAGCAAAATATACATTAATATCCAAAGTTATCTGTATAAACTGTCATATAAAGTAACTTACGGCGTTCCAGCCTGATAATTCGGAGTAGATGGCATTTGATTACATCTCCATACTGCCTTTAGCATGAGGAGCCTGTTTCTCAGCAAAACAGAGTGCTTGACCAAAACCGGAAGTGCTTGACCGGAACCGGAAGTGTCCCGCCAGAACAGGAAATACATTTTAGCGACATTTTCCTTTTAACTAAAACGTATGTTGAGCATGAATTATTCATTTTAACAACACATTAATTTTTTAATGGTAAATCTTTTTAGAATTATTTATTTCAAACTTATGAGCCTTGAGGAAAATGTTGTGATTTGGTGCTATATATATTTTAAAAAAAATAATTGAAGTTGCTTTTCATTAGAAAAAGTGTGGGCTTGTTTGTGAATGATAGAATACACAGTGTAACAATAAAACTTCAAAATGTAATCAATTCATATTTGACATTTGCACACCAATGTTGAATGTGAATGTTGGATTAAAAAGTGCTTGAGCACAGAAAAAACACTTGTGGTGAATGTGTGGTTTAGTTAAATGCTGCAGAAGGCTATTGAAGTAAATACCAGTCGATTTAAGTTCAGCCACTGCATGTTTAAGCATTGTATAATTTTGTGTTCTTATACCACTGGCTATTAAAGGTGGCTCATGTGTATTGTTAGCCCACTCTTACTGTTAACAGATATAGAGTATAAGGAGTTAGTAGACTTGACATTAGGTGTTTCCTTCTACTTGCACGCACTCTTTACAGTAGGCTAAAACATTCATCACACTCTCTTCTTACAGCAGTATTGGATGTTTGTAGACTTATGCAGCTTTGTTGTTCCAATATTGGCACAGAGTTCACTTGAGTTTTGGGTGGATAGTTCTGTCCACTGCTGGGTCTAAGAGTTTGAACAATGAAGAGATATCACTAGTGGCCAGGATGCTTCATCTTGTCAGGTGATGGCAGGACCAGTAGACACCATTAAAGCTTTGGCAACGATCCCGTCAGCCAGTTAGTGTGACCTTTCCCACCAGTACTGAGTCATTAGTTTTTGGGACAGTTGGACAAAGTGTGCAGTGTGACTGAAAACTCACTGTTATCCAATTCTGTGGTAATCCAACCAGAAAATCCTATTTTGGGGATATTGGAAGGCAAGTTTTTGTGGGCTGTTGATAGCTGTAATCCTGTTCTTCAAATGGCCCGTCTAAGGTTGCTAAAAGAGGCCAATGCACTGTTGCCTAAGAAAACGTGCCATTAGTCAAAGTATAATTAAATGGCAAAAAATATAATTTTGATAACTCAGGTTTTTGACCCTAATCAGGTAGTCACATGTATCACAAAGGTACATATATGGCTAGTATAGAAATTGTTAGCCCAGGGAGAGTTTTCAAATGGACATTAGCTGATCCAGTGAACAGCTATTCACTCCTTGGTTTTAGTTGTGTTCCTGATTACAATCTTTAGATTCTAGACATTTGAATGATGAGAAATTTTTATTCTCATTCCACAGTACTCTGCAGAGGTCTTGAGCCACCCATCATTTCTTCATATTTGCTAGAAAAATGGGAAATAGGTGCAGCAATTTATTGGAAAACATGCAAACTGGCTTGCAAGTTAATATTTGGGGTGTTGGCACCTCAAGATGATCTCACACTGCTTTAATAATGTTGGGTTCGATCTGGGGAGGCCAGTCCATGACAGTGTTTTTTTGCTGCTGTTGTTTTTTTTCTATCCAAATATGCTTTTACTACATTAGTTGTGTGTTTGGAGCTATTGTCATGCTGAAAGATGAGGCCAATGCCAGTGTAATATTTTCTATATAATTATCTGGATTTTGTTGGTATTTTTTTCTGTCTTCATAAGTCTATAGATTTTGGCAAGATTCCAACACCACTGGCTAAAATGCAGTAATAAACCACCACAGAGCCTCCACTGTGTTTTACGGGTGGCTGTTGTCCTCCCCTGAGGAGAACTGAAGCTTTTTTGCTAATATGTCTTTGAGAATTACCTTGTTGGTGGAAAAATACTATTTCTATGTCTGTCAACCTGTAAATTCAGTTTAAGAAACTGGCCTATTTTTTTCCCCCTTTCTTTTGCTGCTAGTTACAAAGAGCCAAAAGATAGGATTTAAAATTGGTTCTTTGCTAAGCTGTCTGTTATGTGTAGAGCAGCTCATCCATAGTTAGGTGCCTTTTTATGCTTGAATGGTAGTGGTGTAACAATCTTCTGCCTCTCCGGGATGTTCTTTTTATAATAATCATTATAATCATGTTGCTAATAAACCTTAGTAGCTGTGAGATTTCCACTAGCTGCCTTTAGTTCCCCGTGTACCTACTTTTTAAAATCATATTGGTGACATGCACTAAAGTTTTCTATGTAATATATATACATGTATATTTTAAATACAAAGCAATGTTTGTGGCAGTGTATCTCTGTACTCTATGCTGTAGCCTGATGCAGAACTCAAAGATGTGTAGGGTAGCAATATGCAGTGCAAACCCAGTAAGTTGATTAGCACAAGGATAATATCACTGTGAAACAAAATGCAATGGGTTGTAATTGTATCAGGTTCATTACGCTGGTGTAGATGTTTTTCTCATTCTTATAGCTCTGTCAGTCCGTGTATAGATTTACAGTCTGTCCTCGAGTCTTTTCTCTGTTCTGCATTTCAGTAAAAAAATAACAGTCCAGTTTCACTTGAGATTGCAGAGCAGCACAGAGACATCAGCTCACAATGCAAACAGCAACACCCTGTGACAGGGACTCAGCACAGAACTCTAATTTCAGCTTTAAGAGACGTGGCCTTGCAAAACTACAATAACAGGGTCACCCTGACGATGGTCAACAATGCTCGACTGCCGGATACCTCACTGTGTGAAGCTTATTTTGTTTGCGCTTGTTTGCCTTCCTGGTCCATAAACAGTTTCATCATTTACACGTTGTTCACAGAGGTTGTTAATTAGTCAAGGTGGCGATTAGAACCAACGACCATTCAGACACTCACCAGAATATGGACGAGTGG
Organism: Neolamprologus multifasciatus; assembly: GCF_963576455.1. Taxonomy (NCBI): domain Eukaryota; kingdom Metazoa; phylum Chordata; class Actinopteri; order Cichliformes; family Cichlidae; genus Neolamprologus; species Neolamprologus multifasciatus. The sequence goes on along the minus strand of NC_140459.1, from coordinate 12,649,997 downwards.
GGAAAAGCCAATGATGCATCCGATTATGCAGTTGATGCTGAATGAGGCATTACTAGTTTATAAACAGGAAGGGAGCCCACTTAGTCATGCTGCTGCTGATGGCACAGTCTCAACAGGAAACTGGTAATCAGTGAAACGGACCTTGATTAAAATAAATGACGGTGCTTGTAGGAGTCCCCCTGTGATATCAAGTACATACATATTCCACTTCTATTTTTATTTTTGCTTTCAGATATTATCTGCGGAGTTTATATACGAGTTGTTCTGCAGATATGAATCCAGGATTTTTTTTTTATTTATATGTTCTTTGAATGGTGTTATTAGAGGTGTGTTGCTTTCCTTGAAGCGTACTTGCTGCTTTTCAGAGGTGCTGCAGTACAATCACTAGTCATTCATGTGCTTTGTGGGCCTGAAAACCATATTGGCAGCTATGCATTAAATTGCTAATGTGCCTGGCAGAGCTACATTATCCACCCCGTCAAAGTGACAAGGGCAGAGGTAGAGCGCTTCCTTCAGCTGTGCATGAGATCTTTGGAAAATGGGTTGTGTGGATATGGTGTGGCAGTGCGCAAAGTTCTCTTTTTAAAGGCTTTCTTTGAATTTGCCGTGTTTCCGCGTCGCTGCTTTGACAGCTGCAGAACAATGAGGCCAGATTGGCTGGCCAGTTTCACAGCACCTACATTCACAGTCCCTCTGTGGTCAAACTCGCACACCTGGCTGCTTCTGTAGTTATTTTTTTTCTCCCTTTTTTACTTTGTAACATTGAGCTTCTTTCCACGCCTCAGCAGGCAATGAAATATTTGTATTGAAAGAACTGGACATTAAACATATGAAACAATTGCTAGACTTTAATTGACAGGACCTAATCTTTTATGGGGGGTTTTGTAGCAGAAAAACTGTAAAGCAGTAGCTCTTTTTTCTCCTTTCCTGTGTGACTTCTGTGTTCCAGCTGGATGGTTTGTTTGTCCCAGTCTGTTCTCTGCCCAGATTCAGACTCTTGGGCCTCAGGTTGTTGAGTAATGTGATTGCCTGAGGAGCCCCAAGGATAAACACTCATGTCAGCTTCTTTATAGCTTTTCAAGATCACTTTAAGAGGCACAATGCCTGTGAGTGTTTGCCTGTTGTTTCATCCGTCGCATAGAGAATATTGCTCTTTTAATTTATGATCATTCTGTTCGTGTTGACTTATCAATATGGTTAGTAACTGTTGTCATAGAGAATGAAACACAAAAATAAAAATCCTGGGATCTGTTGACTTTTTTCAGTATCACCTGTATCCCACAGCATCCCATCATCATGTTGCAACTTCTCCATCAATGAAAGCGTGCTGCATACAAAGACATCTTTTCAAAACTGACTGAGGGATGGGAATAGAGAAGATGAGAGCAAACCAAGGATCTCGTGACCGTGCAGCAGTTTCAAACGTATTGCATTGATCGTCAGCGTCTCACGCTCCACGACTTTGCAGCTTTTTAATGACATTGCTTGTCATCTCTTAATCTGTCTCACCTGAATACATGGAAACGCAGTTTATGTGATTAACTTTGGAAGCACGCTTATTGATTTAATGACATCCCTAGCCGGCCTGTTCGATTGTGACTGAAAACATGCTGACGATAAATTTGGTCAGTAATTAAACTATTGATTGTTTATCAACAAATATGCATTTATTAAATACATAGGTGTTTTTTTTTTGTTGTTTTTCTGTTTGTTTTTTTTAAGTAGAGGATTTTCTTGACCTTTATAAATTCAAATGGAGGGTTGGACACTATGAGGGACACAGGGTCGCCTGGTAGAGAGTTGGAACCAGACTGGGAGATGTTTTTGACCATAAAGACACCTTCCAAAGACAACTGTCGGTCCCTGCCAGCCTGCAACCTCCAACGTGGAACATCCACAGAGGCACATTGGGGTGAAGAGAGGCATGGCTGGCAGCAGATGGGGAGCTTGATGGAGAGCTGAAGTCAATAACCACCTGACACCTCAGTTGCTCTGTAGGATGTGGACTGGGTGACAGAGCCTTAGTGGAGACAAAGACTGCTGCAGGAAACCATTATCCTTCCACAGGTTTACCTACGGAAACCTTGTTACGACTCCTATTTTCGTCTGGATTGATCTTGTTGTGCAGAGGCACTCTTTCATTCATTTCAGTTACAGAGGAACAAAATGGCGAGTGAGCCTGTGCTTCTAGGGAGGAAAGAGGTGCGCTCCATTCATAACACGAGACAAAATGAGAACTTTCTAGCTAAAATTACAGCCGTCTTTGAAAAGACCAGTGTTTAAGGGTTTGTGCCTGTTCGCACTTGAAGAGCGGGGTATGCTGAAGGAAGAAAATGTAGTTGATTGGGTTCGCAGCTGTTGTCGAGCCCGAGACACCTGTGCTTTTTTTTTTTTTGTGTGTGTGCTTGTTGTGTTTCACTGTTTCTGTTGACACTACTTTAAGGTCAGATGAATTTGATTATAATTGCCTCTTCCAGCAGCTTGCATGTTTCTCTCTTTTTACAGTTGAAGTAGACACTATTATGTTTGCAAATTTATATCAGATACAAGTTCAGTATTTAAGTCTTTTTTAAGTGACTTTTAATCCCTGTTTTCTCATTAACGAGTGCCGGTAATAAGGAAGTGATTGCACTGTTGAGTCGGTATTATGGCCTATTATTGTTATTTGTAGCAGATTTAGATGCAGATAAACGTCTCACTGTTTTGCATTGTTAAAATGCCAAGCTTGCCCTCTACTTATACTCTTTTGATTTGTGTTTAAAAAAGAAAAAAAAAAAGGAAAAAGCACATGCAGCAGGAGCCTCTTTATAGCCTCTAAACTTTGGCATGTATATGCTGCTTTAAGATGCACATAAATGCAAATTTACAGCATCAGCATGTTGAAACCCCTGAGCCTGCTATTGGTGCAGCAACAGCCACATGTGCGTATTTGACTGAAAATAAAACACAGAAAATATGGTTTTAAAGCAAAACTGTCGCAACCAAGGCTTTGTGTTGTTTAGTCTCATTTCAGTCTTGTTACTATAGTCTCACTTTGTGTTTGTTGGCTTGTCATATTGTTAGACTTGATGCAATATGAATCAAAGAATTGCTCCAGAGCTTATTAGTCACACAGATGAGGCTGCTGTGTCCTCTGTGATATACATTTGTCTAATAATAGTCATTTAGTGAGCTGCTGAGGTTTGCTATAGGATCTCTATAGATGAATTATGTTACATGAGCCTTTGAACATACTCGGCCTACATTAATGAGCTCTGTGGCAAAGGAAGCTGCCTCTGAAAATTTACTGAACACTTGCTTCGTTCTCTTTGGCAGCTTTCTTCTCAGCACTGTCAGCTCTTTGGTTCTGCTGCTTGACGCCGTTCCAACCCCCTCGGCTTACCACGGCTACAGTGTGAATCGAAGCCTGTTTGGAGTGATATTCCTTATATTTATTCTTAGTTTCCCCCCCTTTGGTCATTATTTCTCTGTTCTAATACCAGACCTATTTTACGTCTTCGTCACCTCAGCCTAGTGGTTGAAATTGGAACTATTTGTACAATAAGCAGGCTTTTGTTCTGAAAATGCCACCGTATGTATGAAAGCCCTTCATCGCAACCTTTTTTCTTTTTTAAATCAGCGACTGACCCGAGAGCTGTTGGCGATAGCACAAAGGCTCACGTTGTGAATGGAAGCTTCATCTTCCATGCTTCAAAAAAGAAAAAGTCTCAGCAGCTTATCCATTCGTACCACCTTCAGAAAATCTGTAAATAATCTATTCATTCCTAGAGATGAGTCTTTGTTGTTCCCCTTCTCAAAATTGGCCTACAAATGAAAATAGATGTTTATTCTATCTGTGTGGTTGTTTCTTTGCCTTACACGAAGTAATCCCTATTATTTTTCTGCATCTCTACAGGTTCAACTACAGATCAACACACCATCTCACCACCAATGGCTTCTATGAGTTCCTCAATTGGTTCGATGAAAGGGCGTGGTACCCCTTGGGGAGGATCGTGGGCGGCACAGTAAGTTTTTTTTCTCAAAATGCAGCTCCATTTGTTACGTATTTGTTCATCAATTTTCCATTTCCAGTTTAGAGAACTAGAGATTTAAATCTTGTTAATAAGGTGCCCGTAAGAGCCACAAGTATCTCTACTGATCCAATTTCTAAATGGCTTATTCAGCTTTGGAGCTACATAGCGGATGGAGCCTATCCCATCTTGCATACACATCTTGGGTACACACTGGATCTGTCAACAGCCCCCCCACACAGTCTCACATCCTCACCTACAGTCAATTTTGAACCATAATTTAACCTAAAAAGCATGTCTGTGGGCTGTGGGGAAACTCCACACATTAAGGCCCCAGTGCTGAACCTACTCCATCGGTGTGATTCATGAGTACCACAGGCTCACAAAATTTTAAGAAAATATGTTTTGTGATTAAAAAAATAATAGAAAGAACCTGAGCAACACTGACTTGGATAATGACCTCTGTGTATGTGTATGGGAAACAGTCAGTGTTTACGCACTCTTTAGAAAAACCATGGTACCCTCAGCCTACATCAGAATCATAATACTCTCGATACTTTACCTTTTTGGGCCATTCTGTTAACCATAGATTGGTTGTGTGGGAAAATCTCAATAGATCAGAGCTTTCTGAAACACTCGAACCAACCTGGCTGACACCTACGACCGCATCCAATCCAGCATTACTTACATCACCTTTCTTCCTTCATTCTGATGCTCGATTTGAACTTCAGCAGGCCGTATTGGCCATGTCTACATGCATAAATGCACTGAGTTGCTATCACGTGACTGGTTGATTACATATGTGTCTATCAAGTAGTTGTACAGCTCTACCCCAGTGAGAGTGTGTATCATAAAAGACTAAAAAGCAATCATTATTTCCAACCACGACTTTTCCAAGCTGAAGGTCAATGTTCTGCATATTGCTTTAGGTGTTTGATGTAAAACACAGAGGCAAGCGTTTACATTTCCGAAGGCCGAACATTTGCTACGTTTGAAATGGACCCCAAGGATAACCTTTCTAAATAGTTGCCTTTTCCCCCTCAATTTTCTGTTGTTTTACTAAATCAGCTCAGACAAGTGTTTCATCCTCTTTGTGTTTCCACCAAAGTGTTGCCTTGTCTCCGCATCTTTTATTTTAATGGCTGATTTAAATTCAGCCGGTAGTTTCCAGTTTGGTCACTTGAGCATTGCAGCACTACATTTTGCTGAATGTGTCTTGCAGTTTGTTTAATCAGACAGTGACCTCAAGTGTGAACGAGCTCGCTCTGCATCAGACTAAAAGGGGTTGAGATAAGTGTCAGCAACTAACGCTGAGGCCATGGCACTATATTAGATTGCTCCCTTTCAACTTGGGAGCAACTTTCTGGCCCATGTGTGACACAGTGAAGTTGTATTCGTGAAGGAGAGTAAGATGAGTCTGATACTGAGAGTCAAATTGGTCCTGAAAGAATAGATTTACACTACTTTAATGAGTCTTCTAATCTTAAGGATAAGGTTGAAGAAAGCTTTTAGTGTTTAGAGTCTGCCTTGCAAAAAATCTCAGGGCAACAGGACATAAGCTAGAGGAATTCTGCATCGTACACAGCCTGGAAATAGTACGCTTAATGCCGCAACGTCCTGATTTTTAAAAAGACTGAGATATATTTGCATTGCATGACCCTGACCTGGTTTGGTGGCAGAACACACAGAGGCTCACACATAGGTCGACCAGCACATCGAGGTGCCCATTTGATCCTGTCGGCACATACGGTTCAATCAGGGATAAAACCAAACACAAGCTTACTACATACAAGAACAAAGAAGCTGTTGTGTAAACATATCAAAGCTACCTCCATGCGGGCCTGCCTACATGCAGTGTGGAGAAGTATTTCAAGGGTACTAAAGTCAGGCTTGGCAGTTCAAGGATGCCATAGAGCCCCATAAGCCTCAACCAAAGAGCATGGATTTAAGTCACAATCCAGGAACAACAGTAAACCGTTAACTTGACAGATTCCCCTCGGCTGCCGTGCCCTCCCCACTGACCAGCAACATGATTACGATAAAATATTGAACTTTTTCGGTGAAAAATGGGGCATGATGATTCCACAAAATGTGTCTCCCATTTCCCCGATTCCCTCATCTCTGCACCTAATCTTCCAGCCTCATCTTCTCACCCCTGTATCCTGTGAACAGTGATGTCTATGTGAGTTAAATACCTTTGGCCTTTCTATCTCCCTTTCCTCCTTAACATCCCCACCTGCTGTCTGTTCTCTCAACCAAGCTTCATGGACATACTAGGGTTATACTCTGAGCTATAATTGCTCTAGCTAATGGTGCATCAGGACTACAGAATCTAGGTACTCAGTGCCAGATAAATGTGGAAATGAATTCTTACCTCGATTACTAGTTCAGGTAAAACGCTGAGCTAGAGCCTGACTCTTGGAGCCTGTAGCGAGACTCCTGTCTCCTTCCCTCTGATTAGGGAGTTCCTGCACATAGTCGATACAACGAGGCATGTTAATGCTGTGCATTTATTCACATTTCTGTTATTGTACTACCAAACAACGTCCAGGGCTGGAGCTGGAAGACATTCTACATACTGATATTTGAATATAGTTTTCACTCCTGCACAAGCAATCCAAGGAATTATACATCCCAAACCTATCCATCAGGATTCATCTGTCATAAGTAGTTACCATCAGATTCTGGTAATTGCACATGACAAGCCTAGCCTGTAATAATGGATGCTCTGCTTCTGTTTCAGTACATGGACGCTTGGGCTAAGCCCTGTACCCAGAGGGTGCAAGCTGAAACTCATGAAAATTAATTTAAGACTGTACGCCTTCCAGTTCAGATTACTCGTCTAATCATGACATTAACAAGATTCCCGGACTGTACATTGCATTATCTTGAGCATAAATATCAATGCACACAGAGCTGAGCTTCTTCTTCTGCACATTTGGACTATATTGATGGCGTATGAGTCAAAACTAGGGATGGGTATCGTTTAGGTTTTATCCGATACCGGTGCCAAACCGGTACTTTTGAAACGGTGCCAGTGCTTAAACGGTGCTCAAACCGGTGCTTAAAGAATGGAGAACACAAAATTGGTCCAAAAACATCTTATGTTCAGCTGTTTTTTTGTAAAAAGATAACAATGTTAGCCTTTTCTGCAGCTATAGGGGATTTATGGTATCACTCTTGGCTGGAAGCAGTGCTTAATCAATGGAAAAAACACAAACTTTGTCCAAAAACCTCTCATGTTTAGCTGTTTTCCACTTTTTCTTTGGTCATTTTAGCCTTTTTGGCCAGGGTGAAGGGAGTATCTGCCATCAAACAAGAAGACAGCTGCATGTAACTATGACGGTGTTTGCTAGTTCACCTTACATGCATTAATTTAATAACGTGGTTAGCCTACTAAGCTACTCACGCAGAGAAGAACGGCTGCTGCTGCCATCATCATCCGTCATCATTTCTGCTACACTGGCAGGGCTAGGGGCCAGGACTCTCCTCTTCGGGTTTTTGGGGGATGTTGCTAACTCCGGGTCCGATAACGGGCAACCCACCCGCAGTCGATGCGCTGGTGTGAGGTCTTGCAGCAAGCTATCAAATACGGCGCATTTTTCGGCTTTTAAAAAAAACGCTATCCGTAGCCAGGTGTTTCATCGGATTTGAGGTGTTACCTTCTTTGACAGTATCAGCTTAAAGCACTTGTTGCAGGCTGCTGAGTTTGCATATTTTGCTGTGAAGTACAGCCAGACTTTTGACCGCTTCGCCTTGGGCATTTTTAATCTGTAGCTCTGCTCTAAAAGAACGTACGTACATGGACCCGCCTACTATCCGGAAACGTAAAATGATTGGCTAGAATCTAAAGTGTATCATTCCATACCAGTTGGTGGCGGTAATGCACCTTTCAGTTGTTTGCCAACCGCCAATATAAATGTAAGGAAGAAGAAAGTGTACCATAGCTCAGGAAAAAAAAAGCACCGAAATAAAGCACCGAAATGTGCGCTGCTTTTCGGTCTGGTTACTACCGTTTATGTCAGAACCGGTGCCATCATGGCACCGGATACCGGTACCCATCCCTAGTCAAAACAGGAAATGATCGTAGAGTAATTCACACGCTGCAGTCTTCTTTCTGCTCAATGTAGTTTCACTGAAGATTCATTTCATTTTCCAGTTGGACATTACTTTAAATATTTTAATGTTCTCAGCAGACTAAAGCAATTTGCAAAGGGAGAACATACATGGGCTTGAGCAGTATCACAGCTGGAGATTAGAAGTTGGCAGACAGACGGTGCATTTTATGAGTGCTTCATAACTTCATTTCTGGTATACTTTCCTTCTATTTGCCATTTGTTTTATTAATATTAGGCTTGTTCCAAATGTCGATGTTCCCCCATTAAACAAACAAACAAAACCCTAACATTTAAATCATAAGAATAGAATTAAGGTCAGTTTGATTTCTAACCGTTGTATTATGTAGGACACAAGTATGACAAATCTAGCCTAACTAAAACACACAGGCTCAAGCTGATACAAAAATCCTGCCTGTGTTTCTGAACTTTTCTGAGTGCTGAGTGGTTATGAAGAGTGACTGCAGCCATTTCAGCAGGTATAATTTGTGGAGCGATTGTGCTGGGGCCTAAGGTATGTGTTGCACTGTCTGCAATTACAGAGGTCATGTAGTACTTGCGGCGTTATTATTTTGAACATCGTCTGTAGATGATTGTTACTTCATACCTTTTTTTTATTTGACATTTTTAAAATGCCTGATTCTGGATCCCCAGGGATGATACTTATACCACTGGAATGAATTCGCATAAAGCATGCTGGAACTAATATACAGCTTCACAAGGTGCTTTGGCAACCAAATTAATTAATCTGACTGGAAGAAAAATGTTAAAGAGTAAAAGATGCACTGCAGCGGAATGGCTGTGGCATCGCAAAAAGTGGAGATATTGTATTTCTTTTTTTAAATCATTGTCAACAAATCCCTTGAAAATGCAGAAATGGATAATGAATTCATCCTTCCAGCAAGATCTGTGTGTAAGCCAAGGCTTGATATAGCATATTTCTCTGTGCTATAGCGCTTCATTTGCCCCCAAACTGTGTCACTGTCAGTGAGCCACACTGTTGCACTACATAAATGACACGTTGCTTCCTCGCCATGAACATTAGCATTGTGTTTTGTTTTAAGTCGGTCTCTTATGCATGGTCTTGCTGATGTAAATACTCACTAGCTTACCAGATGCATACTAATCCCCTGTTTGTTAAAATGCCCAGATATCCCGGGGCATCACTGTGGCTCCCTTTGAGATTTACATGCTCGGTCTACACAAAACAGTCCGCTGTAACCCACAGTGGACTTGGAAAAAGTTTAGTGGCAGATGGCAGGTGACATTTCCCCTTATAAGATGTACATCCATTTCTTTAGCAGATGGGTGGGTCATTTAATTGGCTACACTAAATGCAAATGTCTCCATATCACATGTAAATGTGCAGAGTCTAGGAGTTGATGCGTAGGAATCGATGCATCTGATAGAACTATGGACCTTTAGCAACTGGAAATATTTGACCTTTTTTTTTTTTTTTTAAATTATTAAAAAAAAAATAGTTTTTTCATTTTCCTTCATCTAACTGGATCAGACTTTACAGGAATACATGCAAACAGCATAAAAAGCATGATTATGACCTTTTCTCCAAAGTGTCTGAATAAGCGAGAGAGCAATCTGAAAGCTAAGGAAATGCAAATTTAAGCACATTTGAGATTGCATTAAAATAACTGAAAAATAACAAAATTATTCTTGATTATTATTTTATTGCTTAGAGAGACAGATGGGTTCATTAAGGGCTGAGATTACATCAGGGATCGACTCTGAGCTGTTGCTTGCTTGCAGTGGTGATAGACAGGATAACAGATGAGGTCAGGCAGGAGTCTCTGTGGTCTGTGATGTTTGCAGATGACTTTGGTATCTGTAGGGAGAGTGAGGAGCAGGTGAAAGAGTCTGAAGAGGTGGAGGTATGCTCTGGAGAGACATAGAAAGGAAGTCGGTAGGTGGAAGACAAAATACATGCCTGTGAAGTAGAGTAAGACAGGAAGGTGATGATGCAAGGAGTAGAGGAAGTGACGTAGATGAGTTTAAATACCCAGGGGGTGGGGAGTGGACAGTGCACAAGTGGAGTGCTGGGTAGAGACCTGTGTCAGGAGTGTTTTGGAGTTGTAAGAGAAGAATAGTGGCTAAAGGAAAGGTAAACAAGATGAAAGTGGGAGCATGTATGGTGTATAATTTGGAGACAGTGGCACTGACCAAAGATGGGAAGTAGAGCTGAAGGTGCTAGAGTGGCATTAAGAGGAACAGGACTGGAAATGAGAAGGTTAAGAGGTTCGCAGACATGCACACTGGAGGGCTAGTGGGGAATTGTACAAAGGGTGTTGAATATGGAGCTACCAGGGAGAAAGACGAGAGGAAGAACGCAGATATAGGGGAGGTTTGGTGTGACAGTACATGCTGGAGAGAGGGTGAGATGGAGGCAAATAATCTGCTGTGGCGACCCCTAAAGGGAGCAGTCGAAAGAAGATTGCAGTGTCAAACAGCAGCTTCACAGTTGGAAGCAGAGGTGGGATTTGTCAACATTTATATATAGAGAGCGACTCCGAAACACTGTTCAACACTAAAAGTCGGCTGCAAACAGTGCCTTGCTCAGGGGCACAGCGATGGCAGTTGCTGGAGTAACAGAGAGGCGCTCGCTTATTTGGTGTGTAGGTTTATCGTGAAAATCCCACTTGTTTGCATGACTGAGCGAGATAATTTTATGAACATAGACAGGCTTCAGGGAAGGAGGGCATTTACTTTTACTCCCACACTGCTTTTGAAATCATAAAACGAATGTGTGAGAGCTCTTATTTGCATCAAGCCTATGCTTTTAAAACATGCAGGGGTGTGGACAAGTGCTGGGTTCATCTCAGACTGGTGCAGCGAGCCCGTAAATGCAATCAATGGCTGTTGTTTAGGAAACTTGGACGCGGAGAATGTAATTCAGAATTTTGTGAATTACTAAGTTACACTCTGCCGTCATTTTAGACAGCCAGTCTGGGTTTGACGTTTTAAGTTATTCTCCTTGCTGTGACCTCTAACGCCTGGTAGGATTCACGAAAACGCCTTTGCTAATGTTACATTTGCTCCGTTTGACCTACCTGGGCTCACCTTTCAGTATATACAGCTCACAGTCTCCTCCTCTTCTCATGAGCCTCACTGGCTCTCTATCTTTCATCATATCTTTTCTTCTGCCTGCCTCTGCCTTTCACACATCCACTATGCTTCCAGTCTCATCCTTACACTCCCCTCCACCGCCCTTTATTCAAAATTAGACAGACGATCCTGACAGTCTGCATTAATTGTGTATTGTAGCATTAAGTCTCTAAGCACTGAGACGGGTCAGACCGTTCGGAAGAAAGATGAGCCGATGTCAGTTAATGTGACAGTTGAGTGCCTTTATGCTCACGCCAGTCCAGCTGCCCTCTCCCTTTTTATTTCCCCCTTTTCACTCCCACCCAGCCTCCACTCCCCAGAGGATGACTGCCAGTTGCTCTTTCTCCTGTGCCACAGATAAGGAAGGAAGGCTTCTCTAATGTGACAGTCCAGAACAACAGCAGGCTGTCAATCCAATAAACCGCTCTTTGTTGCCGTAATGACAATGACTCAAGTGGGTTTCTGTAACGCCTTTTGACAGTTTTAGTTGATGCTGTTTTCAAAATGAGCAAGCCGCCTTGTGCTTTGTTGAATGTCAGTTTAGAGAAGTGTTAATTCAATTTATGTACAAAGATTTCTTTCAAGCCAGACCTCATTGCTAAATATCCTCGACTATGATGAACAGCTTTAGTCATATTGGAGGGGACCTGGGCCATACGACAGTTTAGAATGGGTAATAATGGACTGTTGTCAAATTCTCAGCTATGAGATGAGATGTGGTTGATTTACGCAGATGTAGATTAGCTGGTGTAGCTTGGACTTCTAGGCATTGGCTAATTAGAGACGTGAAGACCTACGTTTATTAGCAGTAGCGTATGGAGTGGGCCTACAGCGGAAACGCATCAAGGACCACTCACACGTCAAACATAACCTTTATATTGCATCTTATTTCAGACGTCCACATTGCACTGCACAAAGCTCTAATTGGATCTGCTCTCATACAGATGAGACAAGGACATTAAGCCTCGCCCACTCAGGCTCCATCTTTTGATGGTTTTAATAATAACATTCTTGTTGACACCATGCGCGGCAACACTTGACCCTCGATTTTTCTTTACGCAAGCAAAAATAATTCCTTTTTCCTTTTCATCCCAGTTTTCTAGTGTTTGAATTGACTAAAATGGAGAACAGAGAAAAGAAGATTTTGTGATTTATTAATGACATAATCAACAAATTGATAGCAGAAATAATTGTTCAGACCTTTAATTGTGCCCAGTCTTATTCAAGGCCAATTCAGTTTAGTTAGATTTCATTTGGTTATTTGCAATTAGCATATTAGCTGAGCTGAATATTTATTTTCGTTGCTGCCCCTGTAATATGTAATAAACAGTGCTGGCTCTGTGGCAGTGCGAGCTGGTGTTTGGTGCCTAAATGCCCGTCAGTAACTCGTGTTCATCATTAATGGAGCTTGTTAATGGCCACATTACCTCCTGTTAAATCTCGCTGAAGTTTTGACCTAATGAAATGAGAAATGCAGTGCTGTGCAAAAGTCTTGAGCCCATACTCTTTCCTTTTTGTTTCCAAGGAGCCAGAGGCAATACTTCTGGGCTTTTTGAAGGGCCTTGTAAGTGACCATTTTTAGGGGAATGGGTTGTTTTTGACTTGTGAATCAATCAAGCTTGAAAAGATAATTTACTCAAAGGATGAAACAGTGTTTTGTACATACACATAATTGACAACTTGGCAAAGAATCAATTTTAAATTGTATCTTTAGGCAGTTTGTTATTAACAGCCTTCTACAAAGGCTGCTATAAAGGGCGTCGGAGGACCTCGTGTCCTTGAAGTCATTGGTCTGTCTGATGTGCTTGTAGTAGTGGAACTCCCACAATTGGTCATGCCAGAGGCTGCTTCCCATAGTGAAATACTGAGTAGGGCTTGAAAGAATCTCTTTAGTTAAATATACAAAGAATCTACAAAATGCCAGAGATAACAGTTTGAAAATACTTTTTTTGTGCTGTGATTTTATACTTGTCAAAGAGCTGTTAGTTGAAAGTTTGGCAGTCCAAAAAACCTCTATGGCAGATGAACAGTATGTGAAAGACATGTCCTTAAGAAATGGGGCAAAAAACAATCCAGCAAAGACCTGACGCAGGACCTTTCACTGATCAATCTACCATTCAACGTAGCTTCATCTGAAATGGTCTCAGTGGAAGGTTGGCTGTTAGTAAGTCATTCTTAAGGCGGGAAAGTGGGGAGAAAAGGCTGTGGTGTGCCAAATTACACAAGAACTAGATTGGAAAGCAGGGGAAACGGGTTTTATGAAGTGATGAATCCAAATTATTAGTATGTACAGAGAAGGTCAGGACTAATAAGGAATGTTTATAGCTGTCTATAAAACACGGTGGAGCTCTTCCATGGTCTTTAGCTGCAATTCAGCCAGTGATGTTGGATTTTTTTCAAGTTAATAGAATTCTGAATGTAGAAAAGTATGATCAGATTTCAATCCACCATACAGTAGCACGTTGTCAATGCAGAAAAAAGCATACCTGGATAGACAAACACAAAATTGATTAGCATCAGTCATGGATTGGCCTCCCCAGAGCCTGAACAACAACATCATCATGACTGAATTGAACAAGAAGACTACTTAAATAAATTACAAGAAAGCCTGTCAAAGAGTTTGTGCTGCGTTGAAGAATAAAGTTATTCATATTATACAATAAAGTTATCAGATATTGACTTTAAAGCTCGATTAAATTGTACAAGCTCTATTTCCATGCGTGTTTGCGCATGTTACAATGGACCTATTTCCCATTTTCCTAGAAAAACATAAAGAAATAAGGGGTAGCTCAAGACGTTTATACAGTACTGTACTTTATAGCAGTTGAGATGATGTAGTATTAGATTAGTTAGAGAAGCCTGATCAGTAAGTAGTGTGGTTGCTGCTATCCATGATTGATAACAGTCAGTTCAGTGACCTCCTCTCCAACACAGCTTCAGAAGTGTACGGTTTACGGCCAATCACAGAGCCAGCCTTCATAATCAGTTTATCTAGTCTGTTGCTGTCATCAGCTCAGACTCTGCTCCCTCCAGGAGACCACAGCAAAGTACGCTGCACTTGCCACAATTGACTGACTGGAAAATATGCATCATTTTGCTGCACATATTTAAGGGTCTCAGCTTGCTTAGGTAATAGAACCTGCTCATTGGGTAAGATAATAGAGCTTTCCTCCCTCTTTTATGCACAGGCTCTGTGTTGGCCTGTTGTTGATATGGATGCCCAGGTACTTGTACTCACCCTATATATCAACATCATGCCCCAGAATAGATGTGGGTCATGTAACAGTCCTCTTTCTTCTCTAACTCTTCTAAGTTTTTCCTCTAATGTTTTTATATTACATTACATCTGAGTCCTGAAATGTTATTCACTTGTGACTGAAAAGCTAGTCACACAGCATTTCCAGAACAATTATTGCCCAGACAATTGACTATTGATTACACAAATGATTATATTTTTGTTTTTCTCCTGTGTAAATATTACAGAACATTCACTACAAATCAGTAAAAGTGACAGTTTTCCTAATTTAAAGCAGTTTTATTTTTAGATCAATACCTGATGAAAACCTACACGTCAATTCTCCATATACCCGCTTAACAGCTGGTTCACACAGCACACCATGTCTATAAGATCGACTGTCATGTGGCGTCTACGTGCGTTCGATGTGTTACGAGCCCGCGTTAAATCTTCTCGCAAGCAGCTTAAAATTATTCACGAGTTACGCCTCCCATTTTCCCACAATTTGTCTGAACACACAACAGACGGAGACGTAGATTTTTGTATGCAGCGCTTAATTAGTGAGAGAATGTGGAAAATGAACACATTAGAGCTGCGATTCACCTCAAGTCATTTAATCTTAAGAGAATTAGCAGCTTTCACTAATACAGCGAGTATTCCCACGGCGAGAGGCTCACACTGAGGTTCGGGGAGGGAGAGGTCACATTTGAACATCTGTTCAACGGGAGACAAGAAAAGCCTGATGCCACCCCCCGTCTATTGGAAGCTATTGGAACCATTTTTAATTTGGCTTCTGATGTTGATTTAATTTTAGTCTTTTGATCAAAATGTGCGTTGTTTTTTTTTTTTTTTGTAACCTTATTTTTAAGTAAATCCTCTAAGGGTTTTTAGGATACGGTTCTGACTGTCGTCGTTGCGTAAGGTCATCACGATTACAGGTGCTGCTCTCATCTGTCCCAAGGTTTACAGAAAAGGCAATCCATACCTCTCTACTCTCCATTGATAGAACTAATCAACTCTCTGCACTTTACTTTTCCCTCTCTGTCAACATGGATAACATCAGAATAATGCAGCACATACCTGGTCGTTTCAGGAAAGGCAGTGAGCCTTTTTCCTTTGTGTGAGAGAAATCGGTGTGTTACTCAAGAAATCTGCTTGAGTAAATTAAACCTCTGTTTAAAAAATGTTGGGAGGCTAAGTGTAGTTTTCTTTGGCGCTGGCTAAAATCTCTTTGGTAGGCGCCAAAAATGTGTAAAGGGGGAAAAATAGTCTGACTTAACAGTGTTCCTTTAACTTATTTTATTATAGATGTTGAGGCTTCTCTGTTCTGGTTTTATTTCCTCTTTGCGTTTCTCACAAACTCTTCTTCTGTTTTTTTTTTTTTTTTTAAACCTTCCCTCAGGTGTACCCAGGGCTCATGGCGACTGCAGGCCTTATCCACTACGTGCTCAACATGCTCCACATCACCGTCCACATCCGTGATGTGTGCGTCTTTCTTGCGCCTGTGTTCAGCGGCCTGACCGCCATCTCCACCTTCCTGCTAACCCGGGAGCTGTGGAACCAGGGTGCCGGGCTGCTGGCAGCCTGCTTCATCGCCATCGTCCCCGGTTATATCTCTCGCTCCGTCGCCGGCTCCTTTGACAATGAGGGCATCGCCATCTTCGCCCTGCAGTTCACCTACTACCTCTGGGTAAGTTTACAGACTTAAAAGTGCCGTAAGGAGGAATCCTATTGTATAGAAGAGACAGTTTAAACTTCTTTGTGATGAATCAGATTCATGCTCACTCTTTTGGGAGGATTTTACCCACAAAAGTAGCCCCACTTTCAAATCTTACTTTTCATAGATGTTGAATTATTTATCCACAACCTTGAAAGGCATGCTAGGCTTCTTTGTGCACCACGTGAAGCCCCGGATACGACATGCTGCACCATAAAACCTTCACAATATGATGACCTTTAAGAGTAGAATTGACAAGATCTCCCTTTTAAAGGTTGAATAGCTCCTCTTCCAATTTCCTTTCCTTTTTAAAAATGCATGAAATGAACGGAGTGTTTGTTCATAAAGTGGCTAACCTTGTTTTATTTAGTTTTTTTCCCCTGCCTTCAACAATTTATTTATTTTATTTTTTCCTTCAATAAATGCGGCCTATCCTTGAGCTAACAAGGCAGATGAGAAGAGTCTTTTGTTTTGTTTTTTTAAAATACAGCCTGAATGTTTGCAGCAACTGCATTGCAACATATTTTTCACAGCAGGTGGAAGGAAGAAGCTTTTCAAGTTGAAAGATGCCTGAAACAGACTTTACTTTCAGTCTATCCACTCTTTCAGTTGCATCAGCAGCTGCCTTTCAGCCCTGTAGCTTTCTTACTAAGAATGCATCTCGTGTGCCTTTGTATACCAGCGTGTGTTTGTATTTGTCTGTGTGAAAATGAAGAGCTCTGCTTTGCAAACAGTTTTTATCAGCATTCACTTCTTCCTTGTTATTGGAGTTGACCTTGACAAGTACTGCGGATTTTTTTTTCTTCTGTATTGAGCTGTGTCTGTTCACTGACCTTTTCCCTGCTTTGCTTAAACTCATCCTAAGATAGAAAAAATTTAATATTTCCAGCTTATTGAAAATGGAAGTAATTGTGTCTTTCTCTATAACTGGGTTTCTCTTGACATTAAAGAGCTGAGCTGAGCTTCTATTGGCCACATAGAAATACAGATTAAGAGCAGATGATGGAAGAAGTCCACGCAAAAAACGATTAAGTAGCAAAAGATGGAATTCAAGGTTAAAGTGCTAATGGTGATGAGAGAGGAAGGGGAAAAATGCAAAAATATCTGTCACGACATACATTTGAAAATTTGCGATAATGATATAACTGACGATATAATTGACACTAGACAAAATATTTTACAACTCAACTTTATTAGTGCAAAAAAAAATCAATGTATTTTGCACTTACACAAGCAGCTTTTTAAGTGCATTAAAGTTATATAAAAATGTAACAGTGCAAATGCAACTCCTTGCTGACAGTTTAACCAAAAGGCATTTCCAGTGGAAATTGGCCGACATATCCTCAGCATAACCATGTATAATATCCACAAAACTTAAAAAGAGGTTATACACACAATACGGTAATATTATGTTGAAGCACAGTACGTATCACTCCGCGAGTCTCCTGCCTACAATAGCCGTAATGCTCCGACAATCCATCAAGCCGTGCGGCTTCGTAGCTTAGCAAAGTCGTACTGAAACATTTCGAGCGCCGTGTTCCACATAAAATCGTTTCGAGGTCAGTAAACACAACCAGAATTCATACATAAGGCACACGGGATTATAAGGGGCACTGTCGATTTTCAGAAAAATCAAAGGATTGATTTTAAGTGTGCCGTATTTTCCTAAAAACACTGTAATAACGACGGCCCGCTAGCATGCGCTACCAAAAATAGTGCTTTGTTGTATATCTGAGGGACGAAAGCCAAACCAGTTCCACACCACTGAAGTTGCAGCATTTTTACAAACCAATTCTAGTTCATCCGTTTCATTCAACGATCCACTTTCGCTCTTCTCATTCTGCGTCGCAGCCATGTGCGTATGTAAACAAAGGCACTGCGCATGCGCGTTTTACCCATACTCTATCGCGATACTTCATTTTCTTATCGTTGCCCAACATTACACCGCTATTACCGTGAACGGTATGATATAGCCCAGCCCTAGTATATCAGACTTGAAATGCATCCCTGTTAGTTATCATTCTGCTATGAGGAACATAAAATTCAGGGTCAGTCCAGTTTTCAGTGCTGAGTAGAGAATTATTGGAGAAGAGCTGCAGATTCTTTGAAAGTGTAAATATTATGGCCTTTCATTAGCACAAAGTGAGCATACAGTGCTTCCTGTTCATACAGTATTGTGCCATCCCATTGAGTCTGTAACATTATTTTCTATTAATGAAATCATCTCGTGTTCCTGTGGACTGCAGGGATAGAATATAAAGGCTGCAGGCTACAGAGAAGCAATTACCCACCTCTGCAGTTAACCTGTGCTGAGCAGGTGTCAAATGAAAGGGAGGAAAAATGTAATATTGTAGATTTTATCAATATAAAAGTGATCACTGAAGACACGAAATTGATTGGAAGACAGTTTTAGCAGATAGGAACTCTTACAGGCCTCTGTTTCTGCCTCCGCTTGCAAATCTTTCTCTCAAATATGCATGGGGAAAGGGGAAATTGCACTTACCCTACTGCTTCCATAGGAACTAAGCGGTAAATAACAGGTTCTGCTTATCAAATACAGTCAGTGAGTGCTCATCAGTCTGGTGTGAGCACCTCTATAAAAGCAGATGTTTTGGCAGTTTTTGTCAGATTTCTTGCAATGCTCAAAAACAGCGCAAAAAAAAAAAAAAAAAAAAAAACACATATAAAAAACACCCAGGAGCTACACCTCAGACTCTGCAGGCTTGAGTTGTCATGTTAAATGTTAAAGTTCATCACAGTGCAGTCTTGAACTGTCATGTCGAACAAGTCATAGTTGTTCAGCCGCAAAAGAGTTAACAAATATGGCTTGTTTCATAATAATCATTGGACTTAGTACTTAGTTTTATTACAGGCCTCCATCGACTACCACGAAAACTTGCTCCTTCATGAGTCTGTCATTTGAAAGCGTTTACCATGGCTGGCTGTAAACCTAAGCAGCTATAACGCACAGTGTTTGACACCATCATTAGCCTTTATCCTTGAGTTTTTTAAACATAAATTAGACAACATAAATGATAACAGTAAAGTAATTACAATAGCATCCCAGGTTTAATTCATCGTTGGGGATTCTCTGTGCATTTCCTTTGATTATGCAGCACAGTTTACTTTGGCAAATGACACAGGGGTTTCTTTTTTTCTGCTTAGAAGCTTTGGTATTATCTAGAAAGATTACTACATGATAGAATGCTACAATCCTATTGGGGCCAGGGGACTTATGCATATAAGCCACATGTCTATTATTGACTGAATGTAGCTGCGTGATTGTAGGAAAATGTAATTCCTGGCTGGTTCACGTCCAGTATATGAGATTCACAGAAATGTGGCAGACAAATGTAACATATTTATATAACCAATTTATTTAGAAAACCCTATTTTTCATTATTTCGGTGCTGTAATTCAACCGCATGCAACTGATTTTAAAAAAAAATGTCTCCATGGCTCAAAGCTGCATACAGCCTGCAGAAGTCACACAATTATGCAGATGCGAATTTGAATGCTGTACATCACTGCACATAAAGCATTCAGGACAAATGTTCTGTCTCAGCTCACGCTGGCCTGAGTCAATTACTGCACAGCACAGTAGCAAGTTGAGAGGCTACTGTTAAACCCAACCACACACAATAAGCACAGACGCATGTGTTCCTGAGCATTGCAGATATGTAACTGGCAAACATGCCAACTAAGGTTGTGGGTTGTTTTCACATCGGCTCTGTGTGCATGAAGGAGTTTTATTATTCTGTAAATGTGTTTATTAAGTTATAATGGAGACATTTTTAAGCCAGTTAACAATGTTGTAATTTTTTTTTAGAATCAGTGAAATTAATGAATTCACATTTTACTTTGACAGGGTTATTAAGCTTATGAGTAGCACCCAGCTTGATTTACAATCTCTTTACATGAGCTTGAATAAATTCATGTGGACAGACTGCATACCTTCCACATAATCAGCGTTTGCAGGTCCTAAACAGAAATAAGAACATTTCAGGTAAAGTTGCTGGATCTGCCATTCATAATTTCCAAGCAAGCAATTTCCATATGCTTTAAATATGCATTGCATTGTTCTCCACTCAGTGCTGTAGAACGCCTGTATTCTCCTGATGGCAGAACCATTTGTGCCACAAAGTTTGGGCGAATAAGTCAGAATTGAGGTTGTTATATTCACACCAATGAGGCAGATGGTGCCTTTCTTTAAAATTAGTGGTGACAAAAGGTGCCATTACAGGTGATCTAAAAGCAGAGCAGAAAGCTTGTTAGGGGCCTAACTCTGTAGCCTTGTGCCAAATGTATATTACCTTAATGGAGTTTAAATGTAGATTTCCTTTTTATATACTGCAAGATGTTTGGTCATGCCAGCCAGCACTAATTTCAGAACAGTTTGAGCAAATGTTAAAATGACACCTGGAAGCCACTTTGAATTCTGTGTCCACCTTGAATACCGTGCGTCTACTAGAGTTTGAATGATGACATTTTTGTCGTCTGCAACTCGTGCACCCCAGATGGTGGACCTCAAAGAAGTATAATGGGAATGCCTGCTGAGCTGGTGGGTATTCAGCTGTCTGTGTTTGCAGTGGAGTGTAATATAGGCCCAAGTTTTTGGTGTGTTTTGTTTTTTTTGTTTGTTTGTTTTTGTTTTTTTTTTCCCTTTTCTTTTCATGTCATTGTTTGCATGTTGAGTTTTAGAAGCATCTGGTCTTAACTGCAAGAGATAACTATTAAACTTTTGCTTTTTTTTTTTTGATTGTCTCTTCGTGTTTACTGTTTGATTTATTCAGAATTTTTCAGACCTCAACTGCAAAAGGCAACAGGCATCCAATGAAAGCAGACTTAAATTTGAAGCATTTTTTTTAAAAATTGTATTATCTTTTTATGTTCTTACAAACATGGAGCTTTTTTCCTTTCATCGTGTGATTTATTTGCTGAATAGTACCCAAACCTAGCGTTAGAAGGGCTAATGAAACTGGTGCTTGTAACCTTCCTCATACAAGGCCAGTTCAATTAGTGATGAGAAAAGTGCTTTCACTGAGCATGCCACGGCTAATCTTCAGCAGTAATGATAGGACATTGTCTATTTATGCAGTTTTTAATTTTTACCTTCAAGGTTTGTGTTATATTCAAGTGGAAAAACATCTTGAGCCGTGGAGGCTTTTATCCAGGTAGAAGTAGCGATGCAGGTATTTCGTCACACCGTGACTCAGTGCCGTGTGTCACAGTGTAAGAAGCCTGGCAGGGAAGTTGCCGCAGGCTTTGAAGGGACCTTTTATCCATCCGTGGATTTAGCCATCCAAGTTTATGTCACTTTGTCAAATCATGTATGGATGAATATGTCCATGCGGTTTCAAGGTAGTATGGGTCACTATACCGGAGCGTGCTTGCGGACAGCTCTGTGGCCCTTTTTTGAACTCGCTCGCTGTCACTGATCTGGCAATGCTCCTACAGTTTAGTGTCCAGGTGGCTGCCTGAGCTCTGCTGTTGTGCCTACAATTTAAATCCCAATACAACAGCCCTAGCTGTCTCTGTGTGTACCGGCTCAGCAGAGTGAAACCGAACTGATGATTGTTGCAAACACTGGGAGCGTTTACATCCTCAAACATGCAGTGAGTGTTGGTAAACCAAACATATTTGGGATGTGTATGCACACATGTGTACAGGCTTTCGTGTGTATTTTAGAGATGCAGCAGGTTACTGGCATTTCTTTCTTTTCTGTAATGTAAGGTCTGAATGCAGGCTATGGTTTTTTGGGACCAGCATATAACACCACACTCATAACATTTTCTCAAAAGTCAGAAGAGATTAAATTTGAACCGGGTGGTATATCCTCATATTATACTGCCGTCATGCATAATGTGATGGTGCTTTAAAAATCTAATGCCAGTGAATGGGAAAAACAAAAAAGGTCCCTTGGGGCTTTTCCAAGCTGCAAGCATAGATGGTTTAAAAGATGGACACGGTTACCAGGATGTCATCTTTTTTTAAAGTTGTGTTTTGAACTGTTGAGATTGGCGTTTCGCTTTTTAAAAACGAGAAGGAAGATATGTGACGAGCAGGGGTTATGAAACCACATGTGAAACCAGTAATCCTCCATTTTGAAAGTAAAGTAAAAAGTAAGGTGAAATTTTATTTGTATAGCACCTTTCAAGATGAAAAGCACAAAGTGCTTCACAGAAGCTAAAACATAGAACAAAATGAACTAAAAGCAAGTTTAAAAACATGAGTTTTTAGCTTTTTTTTTTCTTTTTTTTTTTTTAAAGAGACCACTGAGTCCACAGATCTCAAGCTCAAAGGGAGAGAGTTCCAGAGTCTGGGGGCCACAGTTACCTTTCATTTTCAGCCTCATATGATGGACAACCAGCAAGCCCCGATCACATGACCTCAGGGACCTGTTGGGGAACACAGTATAACAAAGCTATATTGTGCTGCAGAGTTTACCATTGCGGGGAAGTCATTCACAGGTGATCTGAGTCATAAACTCTTTTGTGATTAATTTTTTGTTAAAGCTTTTAGCCATTTGAAAATTCCTAGATGGTGGCTGTTATGATAAATACTATTACAATATAATAATATTCGAAGACTTGAATATTTCTAATGGCCTTTTGGACCACGTAGACGTCAACTTTAGTTTTCTGAAATTAACCAAGTCCCCCTCCCCAGTAATTTGGTGGTAGCTTGATCCCCAGCTCCTGTATCTAAGTAAGAGTAATATAACACTATATAAATTAGTCCATCAACCATGTGCTAAAGTAGGGGAGAGTGGCGCACTAACTAACCTTCCAACCTTACCTCATAGTGTAGTTAGATCGGTTACATGAGTTAGACAATAAAACACAGTTAGGTGGCACGTTGTGTTGAACACATCGCTAAACAGCAAGAAGTGTAGAGGTTCTAACCTGTCTGAAGACCTGCTTGTCAAGTTGACTGGTGATTGTAAAGTGTTATCTGTCTCCCTGTCTTAGTCTGTTTGAAAACATAAATAAATAAAAAACCCAACACCCACAAACAGTGTGCCCCCATGAGAAAGTGGAGCCAACGGTGAGACAATCTCATTGCATGAAAAATGTGAAATTCCTTGAATTCCACAGGAATAAACTGGCACCAGATAAATGTTGAATAGCTGCGTCATAGTGCCATCTTGGGGGTAAGAGGTTAATTCCTTGACCTGCGCAGTACTGTGCGTTTTGTTTTTTTTTTCTCCAATATATTTTTATTGATTTTATAATTGAGCAGCATACAACAATCACCTTCAAAAGAACACAATAGAAGGTGGACGGCAAGTCAACAAGGTGGTAATACAGCATACATAAATGTTAAGACAGTATATTTCACTTAAGTTTATCCATCAGGCTAATGACTGGTTGCCAAATCTTATAAAACACACTCTCTCGGTTAGACAAGGTAAACCTGATTTCCAAATTCTCTCAACCACATTTCGAAGGTAGGAGGTTTATCAGACTTCCAGCAGAGAAGTATCAGCTTTCTGGCCACAAGAGTAGTCATTGAGACAACCTGCGTCTCTGTCTTGTCCCTTGCCCATCCCGGTTCAGACACCCCGAATAATGCTGCAAAGGGGGTACATGGGACCTCCCTGCCAATGGCTTTGGTCAGAAAATCAAACAAATGATTCCAAAAAAGCTGTAGTTTTTGGCATTGAAAGAAAAGGTGAAATAAAGTTCCTCGACCACTTGAACACTTAACACAGAGGGCTGAAACATTCTTATATATTTTTTCCACTTTAGTGGGAGAAAAATGCAACCTATACACAACCTTAAATTGGATCAGACAATGTCTAGCATTTATAGAACTACAATATATATTCTTAATGCACTCTTGCCAAAGATCATCAGTAACATCCACCCCCAGTTCTTCCTGCCACTGCTCCCTAAAAGTATCAGATGAAGGACTGTATATATCTAGTAAGGCCCTGTAAAAGCGAGACACAGCACCTCTAGTGTAGGGCTTAACTGACATGAAGCTGTCAAGCACTGAGTTTCGAGGAATCAAATTGTATTGTGGAATAGATGCTTTGATGAAATGACTTAACTGTAAAAATCTGAAAAAATGTGAATTAGGAAGATTAAATTTCACCCTCAATTGCTGAAAAGATGGAAAATGTCCATCAATGTAAATATCTTTGAGAGAACAAATCCCTCTTCCCTGCCATGCCCATATTTAATACTTTTAAGACTTTCTTTGATCATCTTGTTATTTGTTAGGAAACTCTCTCAGTAGCATTGTTAATGCATGCTCCAAAGTCATGACGGTGGAACAGAAAGGTGTTTAAAAAATGGCAAAAACATCCTGACCATGTTTTGTTATTTATGTTCAGGAAGGTTGTGCTCAGGTCGCTGCTACATTTTACCCCAGTGTATTGTAACAAATAGATACTTCATTGCCTAAGACTAGGGTTATTTAGATTACCTTGTTTTGATTGTTCTTTTTTGTTCACATATCTGCTTATTTTTCTGAATTTTGTTGTTTATTGCTATTTATTTGTCGACCTCATTAGAGATGGGAATCTGTTCTCGATTCCCAAGAGTTCAATTCCTTGAAATTGTTAGTCAGTGTATGCATTCCATTTGTACTGGCGCAACAATCAGTAGATTTCAGTTCAGTCTGGCGGAAGAGGAAAATGGAGGCGCAGTCTTGTGTCTACAGCAGGGATATGGACATTTTATTTATATTTTATTGCTCAAAAGGACAGCAGCACTATGGTAAAGTGCAAATTGCATCCAGGAACTGCATTAGACTGCTAACACAACTTTGGCTCTTTGAATGCAGACCCCAGCTCAGCAGGCCTTCCATAGATAACTAAATCAGTGAAGAGCAGTCAGCCTGAAGCCTCAGTTTCTACTGGTTGATATTTTTAAGTAGGATCACTCTGGCGATCGCTTTAAGGTCTCTGGTTTGCATCTTTGCTTTGTGCTGTTGGCTTTGTGTTCATACATAAATACTAAGAGAAAGATCCTCATGTGTCCTCATTAGAATAGCGAATGCTTTAGGGACTATAGCCTAAAGGTTTTTTATAGATAAATGGTAATTATGAGTGCACTACAGGTCTTTTTACGAGGAAAAGCAAAAGTAATCAAATTATGTTATGCATAGTATAACATTACAGTTGTTAGGGAGTAATTAAGTAACATACTGGGTGGATAAGCTACAAATGAATTGCCCTTTTTTGAGATCAATAACTTTATCTTACCGGTAATCTGAATCAATATGTCACAAAATTAATCTTTGCATCTTTTTTTGCATCCACAACTATTGCCTTTCAGCGGACTTCATATAGGATGCAGGTATAAGGCACTCGCTCATTGGCTTAATTTTTCCAACCCAGAAGTTAAAGGCACGTTTTACATTCAACAAACATCATGGCACAAAGTAATTAGTGACATAAATAAATAAATAAATTTGTAGTGTTAAAAGTTGGACAGTTGAAAAAATGATTCCTCCAACTGGCAAGCTGAGTAATGCTAGCTAGTCAGTACATTCAGCAAAGACAGATGGAAATTAAACTTGAAGATAACATAAAAATAACTGGTGACCAAAAGAGGAGCTGTGTCTGCTGTTTGGAAGTTTATCAGTAAAAACAACCAAGACGGTGTTTTTTGCTTCATTCCTGCTTCCTCTGCTTTTGTGCTGGATTTTGACTGCAGCCAGCGGCTTTGGCAGCTCCTCACACACAAGATAATATGCTACTCAACGGTAACAGGTGTTTCCCCCCCAATGACAGAATAATTTGTGCCACAAAGTTTGGAAAAAACACATCCAAATGTGTTTCTTAGTCGCGTCACACAGCTCCAGTATAAAAGCATTAACACTAACGAGCCATATGCTGACTTTAAAAACAGTGGCAACAAGTGAAAAGCATAACGGGCAGCCTGTTAACGAATAGCCTCCTTATGTCAGATGTGTGATCATTTGTATGGTTGTGATTTTGTGTACTTTTTTTTGTTTAATGTTGACAATTTTTTAAAATATATTCTCAGGAAAAGGGCTTCTAGAGCTCCCTATGTAAAGACCTTCTTATCCAAGAATAGTAGTAGTAGTAACAATTCTGATATACTGTAAAACCACCAGAATCTTTTTTTGACACAAACTTTTGGCCTTACCGTCCAGAGCTAGATTAAATGACTAAAAACAAAGAACAAATGACAATGATTTTATCAGCTCATATGGGGCTGTAAAAAATGACATCTTTGAGAAATCATTTGACTTGCTAATAAATACTGAAATGAAATGGCAAAGAAAAAAGAAGAAAAAAGAAAAGTTTAGCTGAGATGAGTTTAGCAGAAAAGACTGCAAACTCAGCAGAGAGCTGCAGTCGTGTGAATATTTGTAAGAGGTGAGCTTGAGGTGAGCTGTGGCTCTGCACTGAATCTGGATGAACTGCATTATGGCATTTTTAAGTGCTTAAAAAGAAGGCAGATGGACTTTTTGGTTTATAAAGAAGCTTCTCTTCTCATCCAAGAATACTCTGCAGGTGTAGAACAAATGAGTCATCCCCCAGGTATTTAACCACTAGTGGGAGGGGGCTGTCCCCTTAGAGCTGGTCTAATGGGAACAAATGATATTGATTAATCACCAAAGCTGTGGGTCAAATCACCTGACCGGTGGTGAGGGATCTCAAGACTGCACTGTTGGTGGCTGACAGGTGGTGACTTATGACACCACCACTGTTCACCAGGAAGGATACAAAGAGAAAATAGGTTACCTTTCATGGACTGGGCTGTGCTTACTGAGATGGATCGAAGTCTGAAGTTTATCGGAAGTCCACACACAGATCAGTACCTGTTCTTTGACTCCCACCACCCTCTAGAATACCAACATGGGGAAACCAGGACCCTACAACACCAGGGAGAGAAAGTTCACTCTATATGAATTATAGTATGTTGTGGAAATGGACAGCTGGAGAGCCACTGGCCAAGAAGTCATTCCTGTTATACTTATTTGAAGTACACCACTTAGGTGAAAAAAAATAAATAAATAAATAACAAACACGCGGGAACGCACATGTCCGCACAGACCCTCGTGCTAAATGTCTCATGATAAAATTTACATCACTGGAAGAGGAATTAGAAGAGGAAAAAAACATCTTGGATGAGAGGCAAAACTTCTATACAAACGTAAAGAAATCCGACTGTCTTTTCAAGGAGACTTCTGGATGACTGAGAACCTCCACAGACATATTGCATTATTGCATACTGCTCTACCCTCTTAAGTAATGCTCCTCAGATCGGTCTTTCCTGAATTAAATTCTAAGAAAAAGTTTTTAACAGTCAGAATGAAAACAATGAGTCACTGTTTAAAGAGCCTTTGCCAAATCATGATGTCACCTTCTAACTTTCCGAGACTGGTCCAAAAACTCTTCCATAACCATTTGTTGTACCTCAGCTTTTGTATTAGGTTGCGATGGGGACATCTGCTTGTTTCTGCATCATTATAATGGTCTTTTGTCATCTTGTGTGTATGGATGATACATCTTCAAGCAAGGCAGGTATTCCTCGTGGCACCCCTCACCTCTTAAGGTGACGTGTTATCAACAGAGCAGTGCTATCGGGGGGGGGGAAAAATCCCTCTGCACTCACCTAGTACAATTCAGTCCTCCAATCTATTTGGCAAGGGCCTCGAAAAACAATCATTCTGGCCATGCACCACTGCTTCCCATTATCAGTCTCATTTACCCACATTTGTCTCTTACATTTTCCTTTCCTCCTCCTCTGTCTTGCTTCCATCTTGTCTCCCTTTAATTGCCTTTGTCTTTCTTTGTCCCTGCCATTGTTGAGCTCTTGCTTTGTTCTGCTTTTTCTCACCTCTTCCTTGTTCTGCTCACCTTACTTCCTCTTCCTCTATTTTATTCGCTGATTCCTTTCTTCAATTTCTGTTTACTCCTGTCCTCTCCACTCTGTGGTGGAAACTCGGAGCGGTTCCCTCCAGTCCTACCCAATCTTCATTAACAGACTCCTTCATTTCATCTGCTGCTAACCCATTCAACACCACTTGTTTAATCTCTGTTTACCCCCACCCTTCCCAAACCTAAAACATACACACCCTCACATAATCTATAATTGAATCCTTCACACACACTACAGTCCCAGCATGGCTAAGATGCCAATTTGAACAGCAGCACACGGTTGCACAGTCGCCCTCTCTTGTTCTGACTCCCATGTCCTCTCCACAGATGGCTATAACAGGAATTTCATTCTTTGGTATCCATTTAATTAGCTGGACTCGCATCACACGGTGTAACGTTTGTCTTCACAAAGGGAGTGCAATAGAGGGAGGGGGATGGGGGGAGGCACCAGTTGAACACAATTTTATACATACATTTACAGCAAAAGGCTACATGCTAGCCTTGGCCCTGACCCGAAGGAGAATGTTTTCTGAGGGGAGTACAGCAGCTTATACAGTAACTACTGCCATTCTTTTCTGCTACAATGCTCGTTTTCATTCAGAAACAAAGAAACGTAGACTCAGCATGGAGCCATTTACAAGATTAGTGTTGTGGTGGTGGTTCTGCCTTTGGCAGTGTGTGCTAGTTTTTTTTAAACATTTGCATAGATTAGTAACTAAAAACCTAATATAACAGAATACAGTTCAACAGCTGTATTTAGAAGTCCCTTATCAGCAAATATTTGATTTGCAGAATACTTTGATATGTAAAATATTGAGAATTATCAGTAACGGCTGCTTCATTATGGCAAAAGAAATCAACCTGCAGCTGTGTGGCAGTATCCTTCTTGTGCTCTGCAGCCTCAGCAAGTCTGGCATGTTAGCATTTGCTTCAGGTTCTGGTTGAAGCTGCCCTCCAGCTCTTTGTGGAGCTCCAGGGCAGAAGAAAGGGTATCAATGCCAACTGGAGTCCAAGATGCTAGAGAATGCAGAAGATGAAAGGACTGGAGCTAACTGAACTTTCAAAATAACTCCTGATGAACAGAATCCAGTTTTGGGGATTTCTTTACCTGGATGATTTGAGCATAATTTGTCATGTTATCTTAGAAAGGACTTGAATAACTACACATCTGTGACACTGTTAAATGCTTATGCTAGCTCACTACACAAAGAAAAGAGCAGCTTTACTGTGACAACACAACAACCCACTTACTTCCATAAAGTTCATCTTTAGTTCTTCCAGAATTGTTTTGATAGATGATTAATCTTTGAAGTGGAGTATGAGTATAAAAACAAGTGATCATTTTAATCCTGTACTTTTTTACTGGCTTGTGTGTCACACGGATTTAAAAAGTGTCGCTCTTTGCTGCTTAAAGTGTTTTTTATACAAAGTCTCTCTCTTGACTTGTCTTAAATTATAGACCCAATGAGCTTGCCAAAAAACAGTGTAATTGGGCCGTGGTTATTACTGGGTTGTGGGTTTAAAAAAAAAAAAAAAAGATAAATGGGCTTGTGGTGGGATTAAATCAATGATCAGGGCATGTAATATTAAATCTGTCTCATCTCTCATAGTGCAGAAGATCTCATCTTAATTTGTTCTGTCATGCCAAGCCAAACTGCACCACGAGGCTTTAAAATATTGTCACTTTTCCCACAAACAAAGCTAAGATCTATCTTCTAATGGATGAGATTCATAATCAGATACAGCAGCCTGCCCCATCTGCCAAGTAATGAACTGCTCGAGGACTGTTAATTTTTTGCATTTGGGTTGATTGGCTGACCAATGGACTGGCTAGCTTGAGGAGGTGAGACCACCTTGGTCTGGCAGTTATTGATTTCCCCCATTTTCAGCTTATCTTACACGCTGCTGGCTACGATAAAGCTTCTTGACAACATCGCACACTGCCGTTCTCCCTGGTAGTCTCTCTGAGATTGATCATTTTAAAGGTCACTGTTGAATGCATTTCTGTTGTGAAGATGCTGTCTGTGTGTGTGTGTGTGTGTACTTTTTTTTAAAAAATGTTAATGTGTACTCTTACTTTCTGTGTCACCCCGTGGCTCGGAAGAAGAGCTTGTTTACAAGATGTTGCCTCTGGTCTACTCTGAACCAGCCTTATCTCTCTGACGGCAGCTGGCTGTTCCATATCGGCTATGATCATTGTGTTGTGATTATTAAACTTCTTTCAAGGATTAAAAGTTATGTATTTTTAGCACTTTCAGCCATACTAAGTGTACTAAGCTCTTTTTTTTTTTTTTTTTTTACACAAACTTCTGATTTGATGGTGTTTCAGCAGTGAATAAAGCAAATAAAGTAAACCAGCAGGGCATAGGGCTGTCTGCACTCCATGCCCACATATCATATTTTTCTGGTGTATTCTGAATAGTGCCAAATGTTATTATCAAAGAAGGTATACATATCTTTTTTTTTTAATGTTGAATTATACATGGTCAAATAACTGCTTTGAGGCTTGAATTGTTTTCTGCTCTCTGTTTGTCCTCTTAGGTCAAATCGGTGAAGACAGGCTCCGTATTCTGGACCATTGGCTGTTGTCTGTCCTATTTCTACATGGTAAGAATTTTTTGCATACAAACTCAAACACAATGGGTAACTTTAACAGCAACAAGTAGGGTACTGTCTAATTTAAACCTGCAAAACCGGTCACTTAACTGATTGACGCTAACCCTCTTTAGTCTGTTTTTCATTTTATAGTGAATAAAATGCATAATGCATTGTCTCAAAGTCATTGTAACAGGCGTACTACCTGTCTTCTAACGACCATACAGTGTAGTCGATAATAAAAGTAATTGGAGCCTAGTGTAATTAAGATTATCAGTTCTGGTTCCAGGCTTCTTAATAGCGACTCTTGACAAACAATTTCTTTCTATTTCTTATCTTGCTATTTATTACTATTGGATTTTTTTTGCATGACTGCCATAAAATCACAATCATAAAATCACCCATCATTCCAATTTTTGTGCTTCAGTCCTTCAAAAATGTAAACTAACATGTATGCAGCAGCAAATTTGTTAGGTACACGTGTTCCACTGCCTGTTAAATATCTAATTACTCAATCACATGGCGTGTGTATTTAGGCATGTAGACATGGACAGGATAGCTGCTGAAGTTCAAACTGATGCAGTTTGAACTTGGAGTTGAAAATTTAAGTGACTTTGAAACAAGTAGTCTGAGTATTTAAGAAACTGCTGATCTGCTGGGATTCTCCCCCACACAACCATTTGTAGGGTTTACAGAGAATTGCCTGAAAAAGAGCAAATATCCAGTGAGCGGCAAGACATTTACTCCGGGCAAAAATGCCTTGTTGATGCCAGAGGTCAGAGGGGAATGACCTGACTGCTTCAAGCTGATAGGATAGCAACAGTAACTCACATAGCCATTCATTACAACCAAAGTATACAATTGTTTAAATACCTGAATATTGCTAGCCACGTTCATTCGTTCATGACCACAGTGTACATCATCTGATAGCTGCTTTCAACAGGATAACATCACAAAGCTCGAATCATCTCCAACAGATTTCTTGAACATGCTCAAATTGCCTCCACAGTCACTAGATCTCTATCCAGTAGAAGACCTTTGGGATGATGTGGTGCAATTGTAGATTTGCATCACTGATGTGATTTGCAGACAAATCTGCAGAAACTGTGTAATGCTTTCATGTCAATGCAGACCAGAGCTTGAGGAATGTTTCCAGCAACTTGTTGAACCTGTGCTACAAAGATTTAAGGCAGCTGTGAAGGCAAAAGGGAGTCCAACTGCGTACCTGAAAGGTGTACCTAGTATTTCATGAGTCTTTATTATATATGAGGCAACTTCCTAATAGAACATTTCACAATAGTTGCGCTAGAATGCGCTGGTACCGGTGGATTCTGAGGAGACATTATGTTGTCATGCTGTAGGATGTGCTTCATCCTGGCGGCTAGACTTTCTCCCTGCTGTGGAATAATTTTCTTACACTTCAGCTGACGTCTGTAAAGTGCTACCTGCGGCTCTTGTCTGCGATTTCTAAGATCCTTGAATACTATATTTAAATACGTGCCGAATTGAACTGTTCAAAACACAGAAAGTGTTCATAGAACTAGCCTGTCTTTCTTGGCATACTCCACTGTGTGTGTGTGTGTGTGTGTGTGTGTGTGTGTGTGTGTGTGTGTGTGTTTGTTTGTTCTAATTCAGAACTGGGCCATAATTTAAAAAAAAGAGAGGAGCAGAGATGGTAGCATTGGAGTGGCTGTCCACTCAATCTAGCAGTCACATGGTGTTGCATGGAAACTTGGAGGGATGGTTTATCCGGTGTTTTCTGCCTTATTTATGAATCCGGGCACAAGCTCATCCAGGAAGTTGATGACAGGGATTAGATTAAAAGATGGCCCAAGCACAGTGCGTCAGGGACAGATTGTTTGCATTGTTTTTCTTGGTGTGTGTGTCACGGTCACGAGTGCCTGTGAAATCTCGGGCTTCTGGCTCATTGCAGACTAAATCTCTGTGGCCATCAGTGGGAGAGATGTCAAATGAAACAGATTACCAAAATCCAGCTTCATCGATCAGACTCTGTCCAGTGGGTGTGTGGACAGATAGGACTACAGAGACGAGTAGTGGAAGGGTGAATAGAAGAGAGAATGGAGACAAAGGGATGGAGAGATAAGCAGGGGGCAAAAAGATGGTGACAAATACAGAATGATAAGACAGCACCAGGAGAAAACATTGCAAAACATTGCAATGTTCTAGATGGAAGGGAACACTGTGTCTCCATGCTTCTTTCTCCTTATTACTACTTCCTCTCCTTCACACCTGCTCTCGCTCTCTCTCTCCGCAATGTTTCTCTGTACTGTGTCTGCAGCTAACCTCCCTCTGCAGATGACACTAGGTTTGTACATCTCCAACAACACCAAGCTCCTAACAGCACCCACTTTCTCATTTTGATATTGCACACAAAGAACTACAAACACTGGCTAACCCGCCTTTATTTATTTATCTTTAACCCACTATATCATGTGATGCTGTCAGTTTAATCGGGAAATAGCCAAAACTATGTTTTCCCCTGGGGCTTAATTGAATGTGTCATTTTCAAGGCATATATGGAGACAGAGGGTGAAATCCCCTGCCTAAATGTTGGTATAATCAGAAGAGAGGGGGCAGAGAAGGATGAGATTAAGAAGAGGATCTGAGCAGTTGGAAAGACTGATGGACAGGAGCCACAGGAACCTTTCTGGCAGCTGTGCAAAATCCTCCTTTCAACCCTCCAGTGGTGAGGCTGGAGTAAAGGAGGGAAAAGCTGTAGAGAGCAAAAACAGATGCATGCGTCAGCTGCACTGTCTGCTTGTTAAATCCAGAAGCACTGGCTTATTCTTACTTTTAAACCCTCCTATACTAAAGAAGCCTGTAATTTCAGGGCATGTCTGCAGCTCCTTCACTTAATCAGGTATTTATTTCTTGTCCTGAATGCTAGGGCTGTACCTGCGTTTTGGATTATGTCAGTTCACTGCATTGTCAGTACATTTAGCGACTTTATAGTCCTCTTGCATTATTTTATTCTTCTATTTGAAAGTGATGAGCTGTTACACTGATCCATCATCTCCAAATGACAGAAAATTGAAAGATTACATTTCTGTGCAAAGGTGTATCGCTGTCCCTCCTCTTTATATTTTGCTTGCAGCCAGACTTGCTTGGCATTTTTAGGTTAGTCTTGAGTGAAAGTTCTCTAGGTTTTCTGAAGGTTTTGACGTTTTCCTTTGGACATTAGCTGCTTTTTCATTCATACCTGATCATTTTCAGATGAGCACATGTGTATTTCTTTGGTTTGTGTTTAAGCCAAAACACCGACTAAAATCATTCAAGCATCAAAAACACAAGAAGCCATTCTCAACAAAGGAAAACTGGGAGAAAAAGCTGATGTATACCAAATTATCAATATAATTAGATTAGTTATCTTGTAGACATGAATTACAGTAGGTTGACTCATCATATGTGAATCAGTCTCTCCCACTGGCATTGCATACGTTCTTTCCCTTCATGCGGGAAGTGAGAACTGAACTCCCTGGTGTGTTTCTCTCTGTCGTTCACCAATACGAACTTGGAGCGCTGTGGAGTGAGTATGCTAGCGTGTCTTGTGTGTGTGGGCCCCACAGTATGCATTATGGAGGGGGAACAATACTATCTTAGCGAGTGCCCCCACCTACCCACTGGGGCTGGTAATTGTTAGTAGCAAAGTCACTGAGAGACAGCAGGACGATGGGATCATGCAGAATATTGCCCAACCCTACTTTTAAATATTGTTGATTACCTCCAAAGGGCCAAAAAATGATATTCAGTGCAGTCCAATAGAACAAAAGTGTCTTTAGGTGTGTTTAAAAGATTGCACTTGTTCAGTCATTGCCTTATTGGTCGGTCTGCCACTATCCCAGCAACTTATTTTGTCTCACACACACAAAAATTCAAACGTTTATTTCCTCCTCCTCCTCTTTTTTTTTTTTTTTTTTGTGTAAATAATCAGTGGTTCCTAGTGAGGGCACGTAGCCTGCAAACACTTGTGTACAAATGGATGTCCACACATCGTGCACACACCCATTCAGAGTAAAGCCTTTCTCTGTGTTGCGTGCTGTGTTCTCTATAGCCTCTTCAGAGTGGCCCTGTGGTCATCAGATAAGCCAGCTATGAAATGCAGAGAGCGATAACGGCTAAAAGACTTGGCTCCAAACATTTTCTGATTCCTGCCCTCTGCTGTTACCCTGTGGCTCGGGTTGGGCTGTCGTTTAGAGCTATAATTTCAAATGGAGCTTGTTCCTGCTCTTTCACACAGGATTGTCTTTTATCATGGACATTAGACAAATCCACGGTGCAAATGCGTGGACTTAATTGCAAGTCGTCACCTGCCATTATCAGTTTAAAAATTTTTTTTTTCTGCTGTTTTGTGATGTATTTAAAGCTATTTAGTGAATTTTACCTTTAAACATGGAAGCATAGTCACTGTTATTGTGCTTATTGTACCATTTAGCTCAAAGCATCATTGTCCTCAAGTGTAGTCTCAGAGAGAAGTCTTGATTAAAAATATATTGAGCTTGGTGCTAATTTCTCAGGATATCAAGCATGGAAATCTATTTCTGGCTCCATGTTGCAGTATGCCCTGTGTTACAGCTCATTTGGTACAGAAACTCTTAAAACTTTAATTTTCTACAGCTGTAGAAATCTGTTCATCCACAGATCGATTCTGGGACGGGAGACCCCCACCCTCAGGGGGCCTGACAAGCTGGTGTACTCCCAGTCTGGAAAAATGTATCAGGAAGGGTATCCAGCGTAAAATCTTTGACAAATGAAGCATGTGGATCCATCCACTGTGGCAACCCCGAGGGAAACACGGGAAGCAGCTGAAAGTATCAGTACAAATGATAGCGACCTCGCTTTTTTGTGTTAATAACAATTAGGCCATTGGAATTTCTCCAGACTTCAGCTTCCACGCTTGTGGCCTGATTCTCTTATACCCAAAGCGGAAAAGCAAGTTTTTAAAAAAGTAACTGCTGTAACTTTGAGTATTTAATGCATTTAAATAATGTTCTAGTCAGAGCGATCAATATTTTATTATACATAAAGTTTAACCTGATGGAAGGAGGTGATATACTTGATTTATTTTATTTTTTTAAATTAACATGATCTTATGGACTTATTTTATTACCCTTTTCTTTAAAAAGGGGCACATTCAAGAGAGAGCAGCAGTCCTAATGAGCTGTTTAGAGCTACATTTTATTATAGCTGTAACTGCTTAATACTTCAGGGAGATCGGCTAGTCTTGGTTCTATATTGTGTGGGAATATTGATTATTAAACACTCCTCCACATTATTCAAACTCCCACTCTGCATTATCTGTTTTCCTGACTCTGTCATGCTTATACAATTTGCTGGAGACAATGTTGCGATTGGTTCGAGCTAGCTGCTAGTGCTTCCTGGATGGTAATGTCATTGGCTTGACAGGCAGGGATGTAAACATCTGCCCAGCTGCTCAAAATAGACTTTGTAGCATCATCGTGGCAAAATGGCGTGCCGGACATAACTGACACACACGTACATAATGTTGTGTTTGGCAAACACAGCAGACATGTTGCATTTGGTCGAGTGCAGCAGCTAGCCTCTGTCACTGCTCCTACTGTGATGTTTACAATTAGTTCCCAGCCAGTCAGCAGCAGGGACTCGATTAGCCATCCTTGTGTCAACAGTGAAAACGATACTTAAATTGAAGTCATCTCTTGCATCCACATAAGTCACGGTCCGCCTGCTACTAATTGACTGTCAACATCTGAGTGAACAGATGCGAATGACTGCCAAAAGATAATTACACTTGCGAGGAACTTATTTAGAAATTTTCCTTTGGTTCTGTTTATTCATTGCGGGATATTGTTTATCAATTAGACATGACGCATGCTTATTTTTCCTGTGATTGTGAAAGTGTAATGAATGATCTTTTCAGCACATTTAACAGGTACAATGGGGATCTCTCTCTCTCTCAAAAGCTGTTGTGAAACAGTTTGCATATGTTATTCTGATTCCTCCCTCTCTGCTCTCTCTGCCTCTTTCGAGGTTTCACATTCTGGCACGAACATGCTTTCACTTTTCCTCCGCCGCTCGCTCGCTCTGCCATGCTTTCACTGTGTACTTTCCCTTTTTCTCCATCCTGTTCTGTCTAATGCTCTCACCATTTCCATTTGCCCTTTGCAAGTACAGGCAACTGAAAGCTTGTCAGTGATGTTTTTTTTTTCTTTTTTCTTTTCTTCTCTTCACCACTTTTGGGGCTGTAGTTTTATGGCCCCCACATCCACAATTGTGAAACCCAGCAGACCTCAGAATCTGTATAATTTTAGTAGCGCTTTTAAAGTTATTGGTGCATCTAACATGTAAAGTATTACTGCCAGCCTTTTATTGAATCTATATATGTCTGTTTTTCTTTTTACAGCAGTGTGCCTGCATTTAATAGTGAAGCAGCAGTAAAGAAGATTTTACATCCGTTGAATTAGTCTGTTCAGGTTTTGGTTGGTCAGAGGATCCAAGGCAGTAATAGTCATTGCCTCGAGCTCAGAGACGCTGCAGTGGCATTTTTTACGGGTTTGGTTGACATTATATAGAGTGAGCCATTAGCTGATTGTAATTGATGATAAAAGTAAATGCTTTTTGCAACAGTTGTTTATGACTACTTCTGTTTGAAGCTAGTGAGGAAATGTGAGGTTAAGTGGTTTGAACAGTTTGAATTAACACAACAGATTGAATGTTGCCAGATGTTTAACATTCATTTGGGGGTTCCAACACTGTTGCAGAGGAAAACGTAGCCTACATGAGCCATTTTAATGCTTCTAGTTCTATGACTGCACAGAGTTTTGTCTTTCTATTAGAGATAGGATTTTACACTAGACAGCTGGTTGCATTGTTCTTTGTTTTTCCTGTTTCTACACAAGCACCGACTCTCACAGCAGCACACAGGCTGTATTGGTGTGACACCCGGCAGTTGTTAGTATTCTTCAGATTTTGCTGTTTAGTGATGGTTGCCAAGCAGCTTGTAGACACATGACTGTCACCTTCTGGTGCCAGTGTCATAACATGTCATGTCATATGAAGTCCAAGCACTCGTAAAAATGTGTTTTCCTTTCTTTTTTCTTTTTTTCCTTCAATTTTTTAATGACTTAATGAGCATTCCAGTCTTGAACATACCTACATTACAGTTTCTTTACAAACTTTATGCAAAGACAGACTTTTCGGTGCAGTTAAAGAAAGAAGAGTGAAAAAAAGAGATCATTTAGAGCGTGGTTACCTTTTGATTGGCATGTTATGAGAATAGTGTCCTCACTTTCAAAGTTAAACACACCCGCTCGCTGACGATCAGCTTTAAGCGCC
The DNA here is from genome assembly GCF_963576455.1 of Neolamprologus multifasciatus. Lineage (NCBI taxonomy): Eukaryota > Metazoa > Chordata > Actinopteri > Cichliformes > Cichlidae > Neolamprologus > Neolamprologus multifasciatus. Next base: position 12,612,010 of record NC_140459.1, on the reverse strand, counting down.
AAAAAGTGACAATCAAAATGCCAATCTGAGACCAGAAAGCAATACATGACAAAATCATTGGTACCTCCGTGTTTTACATGGGCACCACCCACCCACCACCCAATCACAAAAAACTGAGTAATGATGAATGTCCGTTTACTGACATGTCTGTGTATTTGTGTTCTAGGTGTCGGCGTGGGGGGGTTACGTGTTTATTATCAACCTGATCCCGCTGCATGTGTTTGTGCTGCTCCTGATGCAACGCTACAGTAGGAGAGTCTATATCGGTAAGATGGTCACACACGCCAAACATGAGCACAGAGCGTGCGAGCACTCGCGCAAGACGACAACTTTCACCGTGCGGCTTGATATTTAAAACTCGCCCACACTCGCCCAACTCTGTATTGGAGACTCGCTCATGTTTTTAGATCTTCTCTCATTAGAATATGAATGTATAACTATACAGGAAAACCACCGCTCATGCACACATGCATCTCACAACATGGCTGCCCGAGCATTTGACCCTGAAACAAGCTCAAATGCCCAGTCACGCCTGTGCCCGTCTCTCACAACAGCAAGCATCATCAGCAGCGCAGACATCTATACACCCACGCACCACTTAGCAGTAAATGTATCCACCTGCTACCTGATCCTCTTTATTTTTTATTTATTTTTCTATTCTTTGCATATACCAGAGGTAGAGAACCGGTGAAGTGGGCAGGCTTGTTATTCCACAGATAACATCCGAGTTTCACGAATGCATGTGGTGGCTCCAGCGCGTTATCCGTTGCCTCGGAGAACCCTCCACCGTCCTCACATCCGTCCTCAGCTCGGGATGAATTCATAGCAGACGCTACTATTGTGGTCAAGATAAATGATACCATGTCAAGTATCATCTCTGCATGATTATATGTTGTACTCACTGTAACTGGTAAGCACAGTCTTTGAGAGCACTGAAAATAAATTATCGGCTCTTCGCCGTAAGAGGGCTTTGACCTACCTTTGCTCCTACAACAATTAAACTCTGCTTGGTGAAGCAGGGCTGTTAGAGGAGGTGGAAAAATTTCTACAGTCTTCGCTGTTCCTCAATAGTATAGAATAGCTGCCTCATTCATCATGCGTCTTTTCGTAGTAAATGAATGATGGGGAAATATATTTGTAGACTTATTCCGGTGACAGAAAAAGACACCTGCTCTATTCCTTACCGCCTCTTTTCAGAGTCAGGTGTTGTTCAACTGCAATGAAGGGACACATAAAAAAAAAGCAGGGAGGTTAAAAAAGAGAGAAAGAAAATCCTAGTTTAATAAAATGCCTCGTAGCCTGTTCCCTCGCAATTCGTCTCTGTCTGTCATGAGTCAATAGCAGATGTGTGGAGAGAAAAAAAGATCGCTGAGGGCGGTCAGAGCTACTTCAAAAACGAGGCACACTCTTCAGGAAGAGTATGAAATCTTAATTAAAGTGGTGCATCTGCGAATTGGTTTCCTGAAGCTACAATGGTGGGAGTTGCACTGTTCTCAGCACTGTCATCTCACTTCGGGCCTCCCGACCACACCGCGCCGAGCCAACTCCCATTTTCTCAGTAAATGAAATCGGATTAGGTATTTTGTATTTGCTCCCTCTGAGGTACAACAGTGAAAATCAATAGACTTTAAATACCCCTACCGAAGTTGATTTCCCTCAGTCGAACCCAAATTGTGCTTTTTTTTTCTTAGCGGTGTCGTTTTATTTTAATGATTTTACCCGTTTCTCCGCTGTTCTCCTCTCTACAGCTTACAGCACTTTCTACATTGTGGGCCTCATACTGTCCATGCAGATCCCTTTCGTCGGCTTCCAGCCAATCAGGACGAGTGAGCACATGGCTGCTGCTGGTAAGTCTCACCCTCTGTACCTGCAGTATGACTGATCCTCTATTCAGCCTGGAACAACAGGTTTCCCTTTACAAAGCTCAAGCCATCTGATGATGAAGTCAGCAGTATTTGGAAGATACTGCTGCTCTTTATTCCAAATTTATGACTCACTCATAAACAGATGTCACAAATACATGAATGTAAAAGCATATTTCTCTTTATCCTACCTAAAGCAGGAACAAGCAGTTATTTGTGCTAACAGCTGATCTAATCAGTATGTTTATATTGACTGAACAAATGTTCAGATTGTTCCCTTTAACTTGGATAAAACACTTCAGTTATTATGTGCCTTGAATTTCAATAGAGTAGTTTGGATACCAACACTGTGTGGAATGTGGTTGAATAAAATAATTGAGCAATATCTCTCTCAGGACCCTGCTCATCATATGGACGCATTGCAGAAATTATAATTCAAAGCTGTTATTTCAACTCTGTCTGCTGTGACTGTCAGGGAATTTCTGCCACAACCATAGACTGTAAATAAGAGATGGATGTAGCCACCATGACATCACCTGTTAGTTAGTGATATCCCATTTTAACGCCTCAGACTGAGCGTTATGCCCATTGCAATCTTGGATTTATGAAAGCAGAGGTGATGAGTGAGTAAGTCGGCTGCTCCCTTGTGTCCCAAGGGGTCACCACAGGGAATGGATCCGATATCTGATTTGGCACAGATGTTATTCCAGATGCCCTTCCTGATGTAACTCTCCCCGTTATCTGTGCTTGGCACCTGCACAAGGAATACACTAGTCTATGTCCTGAGGCTGGGTTTGTCTCCCCCCTCTTGGGCTTATCCCATCTTTCACTTCCAAATGTGATAACCTTTACAACAGTGCTGAATCAAAACCTGAAGAAATGCGCCAATAAGTTAGTGACCTGCCACTCACAAAGTAGCCATAGCATGAAACATACCCTATTTTATCATATTTTACCCTAAATAGGACCATAATTTGCAAGTTGAATATCATTTTGTATAAAATGGTAAATGCATGCATCTTATTTGGCGCTTTTCTACTCAAGCACTCAAATCACTTTGTACAACGTACTTCACCCATTGACGTAAGCACTTTTTCCTACAAGCTTTCTATCTAACATTCACTCTCAGATGAATGCATCTGAAGTTCAATCATTCTGATTAGTAGATGACCTGCTGTGCCTCCTGAGCTACAGCCAATTAAATAAGACTTGAACCCAGTGTTTAAGGCCTGGAATTTCAGTTCATCTGTATTTAAATAGAACCAAATCACAACAGCAGTTGCCTCAAGGTGCTTTATATTGTGATGTAGAGACCCTACAATAATACAGGGAAAAAAACAACAATCAGGTGGCCCCCTTTATGAAAGAACTTGGTGACACTGGGAAAGAAAAACTCCCTGTTAACAGGAAGAAACTGTCCTTCCTTCAGACAGAAGCAGGCTCAGATTGGTTGTGTGTGTGATGAGAAAGGCATCAGGAAAATTATAAAGTGAGCTAAAGAATTTCTTTTTACTATACTTCTTTTCAATCTTCTTTCTCCAGCAAGAGGTGTCGCCTCCTGCTGACAGTGAACAATATTGCAGGTTCATTTTCACTTACACACTTGTTTATAAACTCTGGCCACAAATGGAACGTTAGGTCTTATTGCAGTTGTTTGTCTATTAAAGCTGGAACTGTGCAGGCTTGGTTGATGTCCAAAGCACCCACTGGTGATTGCACATGCGCTAAGATTGGTTGGCTGCAGCAGGAATTGAATCCCCTTGTGCCTACAGTGATAGTCACGCTCTGTCTGCAGGAGAACATTGGTACATCTATGAAATGGATATGGGTAAGCACCTACATGCCACCCATATGGGCTTAGCTCTTTAAGCACTGTTCATTTTGGCTTGTGGGTAGCTTATTAAAGCTTGTTGAGTATCGTCTCTCAAGTGTGAGCCCCATCTGCTTGCTGACAGCATGGATGGGTGCGTACATATGTGCACGATTCGTTTACGTTGTTGGCAGCTTTAAGAAGATGAGCGGAGGCCTTTTGGAGAATTCACTTAACGCCACAGCAGGTAGGTGTACTCTGAAGTGTCCCTGTTTTCCTGGATCTCTCCAACACAAACAGCATTACGAGAGGCTTTGAAGAATGCACCATCAAAAATCATCTCTGCCTCTCTGCGTTTTTGGCTCCCCGCTTGCTCTCAAAGAGCAAGTGTGGTTTTATGTCGCTCTGGGTAGCAGCTGCTCAGAACATCTGGTGGTAGCATTCACGGAGCACAGTGGGAGGCAGGAAGAGAGTGACAGAGCAATGGACCTGTCGGTACCGCTGAGATGTCGGCCCCTGAGGCAGGAAAGCAGAGTGGCATGGTGTGACAAGCGTGTTAGCATCATGGCGGCACTCCAGGAGACAGGCAGGGGCTTAACCTTGGAAATGGGTGAGACCTGCTGTAGGCGATCGCTGAGGGTGGAGAAAAGCAGGGAAATATCACAGAAGGCTTGTTGAAAGGTGGTAGGTGATGAAATAGGAGAGGGGGGGATAACAAGATCTTTTCACGCTTTTCAATTTTTTTATATCAAATTTGCCAAACACAGGCACGCTGGGGAAAAACAGCTCAAAAAAATGACAGAGGAAGGAAACGGGAAAAGCAAGTATAACCTAAGGGGCTGAAAAAGAATGACGAGACAATAAAAGGAGAAAGGTTTATTTACACACATTTGTTCCATGCATTTGAAATATGCTGTCCAGCAATATTCGTCTTTCACATCTACGTGAGTAGCCAGCAGGGCTGTTGTTGAGTGCTTTATGGGTATACTGTTTAAAATCGCAGTGCTTCTCAACCGTGTAAGCTTGCTTTGCTCCCAGCAGGATGCAGCATCAGTAGGAACCTCCTCAAATATTCAGTGTGAGTTTCCTCTGTATGTTGGCTCACGTTCTTCTATCTGTCTTTTTCTCAGGTGTATTTGCACTCCTCCAAGCCTATGCGTTCCTGCAGTACCTAAAGGACAGGCTGACCAGACAGGAATTCCAGACACTGTTCTTCCTCGGAGTCTCTCTCGCTGCTGGTGTGGTCTTCCTCACAGTGATCTATCTCACATACACAGGTCTGTATGTCCTGATGCACATGCTGCTTCCATACATCGTAAGCTGTGTCATTTGTTTGTTTTCAGTTCTCAGAGGGTTTTTTTTTTTTATCATCTTAAAGGGTAAAGTGTGTAAAATACCACTACTAGATGTGAGCAGTCAATTCTGTTTTCTTACCCTTTCCATTTCAACTGCATAATCCCGGCTGCAGTAGGACCTGATCATTGTTTATCTACACTGAGAGTAGGCTGTCAGTCTGCTGTTTACCTCAGCTGTCAATATACTTTGTTTCCACATCTAATTACTTTGGAGGCTCTAAAACTTTGCGTTGGAAACCGATACAAGTCAATGAGTCAGTGACGCTGACTTCCATCTGACAGCAATACTGAGGTTAGTTGTCGAGGATATGCTGAGTGGGTAAGGACTGCTGTTTATGTTGTGTTAGCTGCTGTTAGTAAAACTTTCTTTGAAGTGACTCGGCCACTTGTAAGAATGTAATCACACCGTTTTATTGGAGGGAAAGTGTGATTTTTTTTTTTTTTTTTTTTTTTTTTTTTTTTTCCCCTCAGGACACTCGAGCCTAACATTAGCTAGCATAATGTAGTTGTGGCAATGTGGTAATCAATAAGCATGTTTATGCACATTTTCATGTGTTAGTCCTGACTTAATTTCAGGAGATTAAGTTTGAGGTGAGGAGGAAGAGGTGGGGAAATGAGGAAGGAAATGGAGCAGCGGTGGACTATTAGAAAAACGCAATGACAAAGAGATGATAAAATATACAGGTGTAAATGTTGACTGGTTGCATGTAGTTTGAAAGAGTTGTCTGTGATCTTGAAATTAACTTTACTTCTCTGTCTCTTATGTTAAGCACTTTGGTATACCGCTGGTTTTTAAATGTGCTCTATAAATAAAGATTGTTGTTGTTGTTAAAAGTAGTAATACATGGTGGCTGGCCTCTAACCACAAACATAAAGTGCAGTTAGGCATCACAGCCACTGTATTCAAGATGGCCTCCACAAACTAGCGCCCACTCTTTTTGAAGACATAATTATACGCTTATCAATTTATGTTTGTAAGTACACTGTTCTTCTTTTTCCCTTTTAAATAAATTCTGTAAGTAAGTAAGTACTGACTGCACCTTATTCTTAGTAGTCAGATTTGTCAGATTTTTGCTTTCAGCTTCACTTTTAACAGTTTTATAAAATCAGCCAGAGCTAGCAAATTAAATTACGAGTTTTTAGTTTGGGAACAGTTTGTGAAGGTACAACTATTTTAATCATTTTAGCATGGTTTCAAGTTTACCACCAGAATAAACAGTGTTCACAGCTGAGCATTGGTTAAACTTGCTTCCCACCCAGTCTAACAAATACAAAGATCCTCTTTGTTGAGAAATGAGTCTTAGAAAAAATGCAAATCAAAGACAGATGTATGGTAGGTGCACTTACGTGGCAAGATTGGTTGAGAGACGGTCAGATCACTTCATAGCCGATGAGAACTTTCTAATAAGACAAAGTGGAGGATGATAATGTTTTCATCCTGTGAAAAAAAACAAAACCTACATTATGTTGAGATTTGTTGGGCAGCTAGCCTTTTGTGAAAGGAACCATTAACTAAATTTCAATGTAGATCCAGATCTGGGATTTCAGCCATTCTGCATTTTTTCTTCTTTTAGCCAAAAGTTAGAGCGCTCCTACTCTATTCCCCGATGGTCTAACCTCCGGGCCTCTCCATCGGGCTTTTAACTCGCGCTCGTGTTTGTCAGAAAATGAAACCTGGAAGGCAAATGATAAGCAAATATAAACTGATGATTGCTGCAGCTTTGCTGTTGGAGAAAATTTGTGGAGGCTTGTGCTCCACCATGTGAACTGCTGTTTTTGATTGTGCCGGTTGGACCCCGGCGCGTGCAGCCAGCTGGTCAAACTTTATCCTTGTTGATGTTTTGCCCATTATTTTCAGTTTGTGGCCAAAGGGCTCGAGTTTCAGACGGTTTAAAACGTTGCCTTCTTGCTGTTTATTTATTGATTTTTCTTTTTTCTTCTTCTTTTTCCCCCCCTTTTTGTCTCCTGCTGAAGGGTTCAGGTTTAAGAGCACAATTCGGCTGACTGATTAGACTTTAAAGGCCACACAAGTCTTTTACCGTCATATTTTAAAAGCATTAAGATATGGAGAATTTGGTACACAACAGCCCACAGAGGAAACTTTAAAACAATGTAATCTCACTGGATTTTCCGCCTTTATCGTGTGTGTTGCTTCAAACTGGCCTCATATGTTGTTAACTGATCAAATATAGAGTTGCCCTTAAGCGAGTTTAATATGTATTTATTACATGACTGTCTACTTCAAAGTGCTTACAGATCAAGTCCATCTGTCCAATAGAGCTGTTTCAGAGAGTCTCACATTAAGATCTTTAAGTAGGCCTTCCACTGTCTCTATCTCTATATATCCAGATGTTGCCGATTTCACCATTATGCATGGGTATTTACCAAACCTCTTGATCCTTCCTGTTTCAAAGGCCCCTTTGACCTCATCTTGCATCTTTACAGATAAGTTTTCCGAATTCTAGAGCCCAACTTTCAAGATTCATTTTGGCAGACCCGCATCAGGTCGTAGAGAGAGCACTAAAGATTTTTCTCGTCTTCGATGTGGTTTATCGAGGCAATTTCCATAAACGTGACCTCGGTGAGACTTTTTTCCAAAACAAACTTTGCTGCAAGTAAGAAAACAAGACATCTCTTTACTGCAAGATTTTCAAACTTGTGAAGGACATCTATGTAAGGGAGAAATGTTCTCTCTCTCTCTCTCTCTCTCTCTCTCTCTCTCTCTCTCTCTCTCTCTCTCTCTCTCTCTTGCTGAATCTTAAAGGAATTAAGATGTTGTGGGATTTTTTTCTTTTTTGGTTTGGAAATTACCGTAACTGTTTCTTGTCATCACTTTTATTTCCTTTTTAGTTTATGTTCATTCATCCGTCCATGAAGCATATCCCAGCTGTCATAGGGAGCGAGGGGGGACCAGTCTATTGCAGGGCTAACACATAGAGACAGACAAGCAGTCACACCCACATTCACATATAAGGGCAATTTAGAATAATCAGTTAACCTAACTCCACTAACTGCATGTCTTTGGACTGTGGGAGGAAGCCAGAGTACTCGCACAAATGCAGAAAGGCCCAGGCCAGATGTTGGCGTTGAACTCAGCACCTTCTTGCTGCGAGGCAACAGTGCCAGCACCAGTTTGTTCATATACAAGTAATAATATGAGGATAATAAAATGTATGAATAACTTAACTGCTTAATTTGTGAAAGAAATGGCATAGAAATGGTCTACATCTGTTATTGAAACTGTAGATTTGAGCCCCTGGAAATAGCTGACTATACAAAATGACTATTTCCTTAACGGTTATTTCAGATATCTTTAAATTAAAGCTAAGAGTCTTGTCTTGATTGCCATATTCCTGCAAATTATCTAGACTCCTCTGTCCTCTGGCTTGTACTAAGAGCAAAGACACGATGGCACATTATAGCCGACATAATGCTGGCATGCTTGGACTGTTAGGACCTTCCTGCCTTAGAATTGATTGGCCTCTCATATGGATGCAGAATCCCAGTCTCCTGAGGATAATTGCTTCACCTAATAAATGCTGTGATCTGTCTCCCATCTAAATGGAACTGTGGGAGTTGAAGACCGTTTTTGAGGTGAGACTGCGCATGTCTCACTCCTCTGGTCTGTCAGGACATCCCCACTCCCCGCATTTCAAAGTCTGCAGCATTATACCCGGGTGGGTTTTCTCTGTATCTTTAACTCGGAGCCAAGCATCGATTGATTAAATCAGTGTCATCCTTTAAATCAGCTCTCAGTAAAACACCATCTTTCTCTTGCCTGCATTCGTTAAGAGCTTTGTTCAGAGTTTTATAGATTAAACACATTTTTCATATTATCTTTTAAAGAGCAGCACAGGACATGTCACAGCCGTATGTTGGTACAACATGACACAAAATCTAGAAATATGCAAGCGTTTTAGCTCCCCCCCCCCCGTGAGAGTGCCTACAACAGCCCGCGAGCAACAGTTCAGCTGAAATGTATTTCAGATCAAAGCTCAACCAAAATAAGACATTTGTATGCGCACATAAAATACCCTGTGCAGCTTAATTTGCAGCCTAAACGGTTTCAGTTACATTCATAAACAAGTCAATTCCAGTAATTAACATCAGCTGAATATATTCTCAGCACTGACACATTCTCCACTGAGAGCTTTCTGGGTTTTGAACTACAGTTGGCAGAAAGTTTAGTTGGAATGTTGATTTAACTAAATGATAACAAAGAAATCTAATGCACAAATGTGTGCAAAAATGACCAACAATGACCAAAAAAAAACATCTTTAGCTGTCAAGAGACATCCAGTGGAAGTTTATGACTTAATGATTTTATGACTTAGTTCCATCTGATTTGTTCTGAAATACGGTGAAAACCCAACTGAGATTTTCATGGCTTTAATGCTAGCAGTATATTCTACTTGTCATTTTTGTTATCCTCGGGCAGTCTGTGCTGCAGATTTCCAGGCCAGTAGGTTGGATTATATATTTTTTCTTTTTATTTATTGAGAGCTGCACACTTGGGCAGTGTTCGCCCCATAAATAATTACATATTGTTGCAACAAAGGGGAGGCAAATTAAAGTTTTTGTTATATTTTTGTTCCCCACAATGATGTGCTGCAACAAACAACTTTAATCTCGCTCGTCTTTATATTAACCCCTCCGAACCCCCAGTTGCAGTCCTCGTATTTCAAGTCTGAAATGGAAAGCATTTAAAGATGAGCCTCTCTTTATTGATCGTCTTTTTTTCCGCCTCTAGGATACATTGCTCCGTGGAGTGGTCGTTTCTACTCTCTCTGGGACACCGGGTAAGCTCTGCTGACCTTCACACTCTCACTGTCAATGGAACGCTTGTTCAGCCGTGTGTGTGTGTGTCCTGAGATGGATATTACCCCCCTTCCCCTCTCAACATCCCAGAGGGGAAAACTGTAGAGCACAAGCTGTGTTGAAGTATTGTCTTACTCCCAAAAAGCGCCAGGCAGTGCTATGTTTTCCAAACGCTCCGCAGTGTGTTTGATATTTCCGAATCAATGCCCCCCCCTCCCAAATACCCCAGTTTGCTGACTAAAGCAGTAACTGATGCCTCCCCCCTTCCTTTCCTTCGGAGGCTGATACTAATTCCTTAATGTGCTGTGTGTTGTTTCTTTCCCAGCTGTAATAACAAAACACTTGAGAGAGAAATATTTAAGATTGTACAGAAAGTGCTGTGTAAAAGCCCATTAGGAATAAACAGGGAACACACAGATTAGAAACTACTAACAGAAAAGTACATTACTCATCAGTAGTGTTAAATTTCTTCATATTTTACCATAAGCATGTGGGGGAGCAAAATTACCCCCCGACCACACTCATAACTCTTGAGTTAATCAGAAAGATCTATTGTATAATTTGTCTCAACACTCCCAAAGCATTCAGCTCGACATGAATTACATGTCTCTTCCCTCCTTCCGATTTCTCCCCTCCTCCCTTCCTCCTACATGCAGCTACGCTAAGATCCATATCCCCATCATAGCGTCGGTGTCGGAGCACCAGCCGACGACGTGGGTGTCCTTCTTCTTTGACCTCCACATCCTGGTCTGCACCTTCCCAGCGGGCCTCTGGTTCTGCATCAAGAACATCAATGATGAACGCGTGTTTGGTAGGAGTCTTAAATGAATGAAAACATGATTTTTCTCTGTGGTGTGGAGAATGAGGAGAGATCGAGTATGTTATAAACCACCACAAATGTTTTTGTTTTGTTGTTTAAGTCGTTTAAACCTCTTTAATCTAGACACAGTAATGCTGTCCGTGTTCAGACTAAAACATCTCAACCAGTATTGAGTGACTGGCCCTGAAATTTTATGCAGACACTCCTGGAGTCACCTGACTTTTAGTGCCCCCACTAACTTTTTATTTTATATCTTAATGAGGTTCGCTTGTGTGTTTTTAAATGAATAGTCTCTAATAAAGAATTTCCATTCATCGTTTTATCGTCTTCATCACATTAAATTTGAAATGTGTAAAGATGGAGGTTAGTCTCTTTGCTTGCTTTCTTGTCTTCACTGTTTTATCTAACAAGGGTGAAAAAAGCTGCAAAACTCATTTAAAGATGTGCAGTTCTGAGACTTAGATGAAGCCTATTAGAGAGCTAGTCAGCACCCACCTACCAGTAAGCAGCAACACCCCTAAAAATGGGCAATGTTGAACCCTAATATGGTTCAAATGGGTGTTGATTTTTAAAGAGGCTGCTTTAGGGTTGGAGAATTTAACAGTTTATGCAGCCAGCCTCATCGGGCCCTTTCAGGAACCTTTTATTTGCTGTTTTTCACCCTGCTTGAATTATCCATCGTTGGCATCTTCAAGTTAAAAATTTATAGAAAACAGACAAACCTGTGTGCAATGCGGGCATTTTAATGGACTTTTGTCGTGAAGACGGAGCTGAGCGGAAAGACAAAGCTTTCTTTTACTAGTTGGTTTACTAGCAGTCCAGACCGCTTCACCTGTGGTTATGATTTCCTAGTAATGACTGAAACTGAAAGAGGAAGTTGCTGAAATTAATTTCCTCTGCAGGGTAGCAGGGCTCATCCTTGGAGATAGGGTAAGGAGCTCAGACATTCAGAGGGATCAAGGAGTAGATCTGCTGCTCCTGTGGTTGAAAGCAGCCAGTTGAGATGTTTTGGGCATCTGGTTAGGATGATTCCTGGGGGCCTGCCTTTGGAGGTGTTCTGGCTATGCCTCCAACCTGGGAGGAGACTCCAGGGTAAACTGAGAAACCACTGATGAGTTTATCTTTCTCATCTGCCCTGAGAATGCCTCGGGTTCCCCCAGGAGGAACTGGAAAGTATGGCTGGGGAGAAGGATGTTAAAATCCCCTAGTCTGCTGCCACGACAACCTGATATTGGATATGCCACGGACAGATGGTTATTGTTGTCAGTGATATAATGGTGAAATACCACCTGCTTTTAGCAGGACATAGATGCATTTTAAGCTCGGTAATTGGATGCTTCTTATTGAAGTCTAAGAAGTCATTTGTCCTGTCATGTATGGAGCTTCTACATTTGACTTTTCAGTGAAGAACCAGGTATTTTCTAATTTGTCTTGAGAAATTTAACAATCGATAATTCAACCAGGAGAATTTCAAGCCCATCATAGCCTTAAATTCTCCAACAGTCAGGCCTGTAATATTGTCTATGGAGCAAATAAATAGGTATTTCAGAGCCAGGGATTCCTGAAATAGCTCCTCTGTCATACCTGATTCATTGTCAGCTGGGATTAGCTCTTGAATTAATAATGGTTCTGTTTTTAGTGGAGTTTATTTGATCATCTGTGATTAAAATGCATGATTTATAAAATCAAAATCAAAATAAAAATGGGTCGTGACTAGGAGACCGGTCTGTGGACAGCGCATCCTTTCTCGAGTAGCTTTAAGCACTCTCAGCTTTGAAAAAGCCTGAAATAATGAGATTGAACTTCTTTATACAGCAGCTTAAATAAAACTTAGGGTTAGACAGCCAAGATGGAGGGCAAGGAACCCTTAAGTGCTGGAAACAAAGTCCTTCAGCAGCCCGTTTCTCCCACAAACTTAATTAGCCAATTACAGGTATTGATTAGCCACGCACCTGTTGAGCCGGGTCGGTGCTTTTGAAGGACAAAGAACAGCCAGTGCTCCTCTATTCAGGGTTTGAGATCTGCAGTGCTAACATAGACTGATTATTCAGTGTTACTCTAACAACTCAATTTCTCTTTCCGTGTCTTTATCTGCCTCCAACACAGACTCATTTTGTCTCCTTTATATTCACGCCGTCTTTCTCCTTGTCTCACCTTTGCCGACTTTGCTTTCCTTATTCTCGGTTTTTTAACTTTCTGTCAACCACCGCCTTCTTTGTCTCCTGCCTTCCAGTGGCTCTCTATGCCATCAGCGCAGTCTATTTTGCCGGCGTGATGGTGCGTCTGATGCTGACTCTGACTCCGGTCGTCTGCATGCTGTCAGCCGTGGCTTTCTCCAGCGTCTTTGAGCATTACATGGGAGACGACACAAAGAGGGAGAAACCCCCTGCTGAGGACAGCAGCGACGAAGATGACAAGAGGAACTCCGGGAACCTCTACGACAAGGTCAAAGCACGGCAGAGAAACTGCTGAATTTACACTTCACTGATCTTCAGTATTGATAATGCTACACTTTGTTGATGTCATGTGACAGGTCAAGTTGCTGTGGGAGTAAACTTTTGTCTGGGAAAAATGTAATAAAATGAACAAAGTCAAAAAGCTGTCAACGAGTGAACACCCGTGGGGTGTTTCACACTTTCGTGGCACCTTTTGGGGTTTGGATTCATCAGTTGCATATTTGTCAGCTTCCCTCCTCACTCCCCACCAGTTTGGGTAAACTGTGATTCAGCTGTGATTCAGCAGCAACTGTTTGATTCTGTTGCCATAATTTAGCCGCCTTTGTTGAACGTTGAACTCTTTTCTGTAGTCACGGCTGAGGATGCGTCAGTTGCAGCCTGCCACGTAATTCCATCTTTCTTTTTTTTTTGCTTTCTCCAAAACACCTCTCTCTTCTAGAGAGGTTTCTAAAATGCCTTTTTTTATCTGAAGCGACACACTTCATAAAAATACTGGCAAAATGGCAAATATCAAAGGTTGTCGGCCGAGTTTGCACACAGGTTTGGGAACATTGAATGACGTCAACACGTTTAGATCTGAAATTTGGGGTTTAAGCCCTTTTTGTGTTTCAGTTTTGTCCTTTGAATGTGTCATGGTTACATGTGGATACTTGATTAGTTAGCAGCTTAATTGAGATGCTTTTATTCAGGTAGTCTAATTAAGATCAGTCTCATTTACAAGACAAACCTGTGAACAAATTACATACATATCACATTGCATTTTGACCGCTCGCTGACACAAGGAACCAACAGGAGAAACCAGGGAAGAGCTTAAAATAGATTCAGCTCCTGGTGCAGTGGTTGGCCCCCTGTCGTTGTGTTTAGAATTTGCCCAAAGCTTCACTACTTACAAGTTATAAGGGGGTTGTAAGCTGCCAGAAATTGAAATTGGACTTCAATTTCTGACATCTCCTGGAAGTTTTCGGCACCGCTTCCAGATCCCCGCGCGCCCACTGCAATTTACAGCAACAGAAATCTCACTTTTCCTGCAGTGATGGGTTTAAAAGTTAATTTTCATGTCTATCATTCATGCTGTCCCTCTTTATTGAGTTTCAGCATGCAGTTTGGGTGTGAGAGGAAGCAACTGAAGGTGTTAATTTGGTACAGATCATCTCCGGTGCTTTTTTTTTTTACTTCAGGTTTCTTGCTGCTCATCACAGGGATTTTCTCACATTTCTCACTGATACGTCTTCACACAGTAGAGGAAAAAAAGCTGAGGATACTCTAAAATACTTCTCTTATTAGTTCATTCAATAATTTATCACACTCAATAATTCAGATTTCTGGAAAGCTTCAGACTCGTTTGCCAACCCTCCTGATGGTGTTTTGTCTCCCCCTGCAGGCCGGCAAGGTGCGCAAACACGTGTCGGAGCAGGAGAAAGCAGAGGAGGGTTTGGGTCCAAATATCAAATCCATAGTGACCATGCTCATGTTGATGCTGCTCATGATGTTCGCCGTCCACTGCACGTGGGTCACCAGCAACGCCTACTCCAGCCCCAGCGTGGTGCTCGCCTCATACAACCACGATGGGTGAGAGCGCTCCGCAGTGCCGGATGGAGTACATGGATGTAAAGCAACTGCAAAGGGCAGAGCAATGCCTCCCATGATGATTCATAATGAAGAAGGATGGGCTCCTCCACCTTGCATGCAAATTAGCACATATGTGTGTTGTGCAGCAAGAGAGCGAGCATATTTCACAAGGGGATTGGAGAAATATTGATATGTGAGGCCGTACCTGATTAACTTTTAATCTTCTAGGTCACAGTAAGCATCTCTTAGGTTACAAAAAGCTGATATATTATTCTCTCTCAGACTCTTTACAAGCATAATTATTCTTTTAAAGCATTGAGGAGGAAATATTGGAGACCGAGACTAAGTGGTAGATGCAAGTTCTCATGCATATATTAATGGTGGTACAGTAGTTCTCAGACAGTGGTTTAGCTATGCTGCTGGGAGCAGCGTGCCTGTCACTCTCTTTTTTTTCTTGCACGTATACGCCCACACACACAGACACAGACGTAATATGATTACCATACCTAGAGCTAATTGGTTCCCTGGCTTCGTGTCTGCTCCCTCTGCGCGAGGTAAATTTAGGACGTGAACATTTAAAGTGCAAGGTGTTGTTTTTTTGTTTTTTTTAAACCCTCAGTTCATTATATATTGATGCTCTATTTTCAGCTGTTGTTGCCCTTCTGATTTAAAGTCCTAACTGAAATATTAATGGCTTCCTCAGCTATATGCCTACCAACCAACGCGGTTACCTGTCAACCTTATTTTTTCTTTTTTTTCTCCCCCTTGTTAGGACGCGTAACATCCTGGATGACTTCAGGGAGGCTTACTACTGGTTAAGACAGAATACTGATGAGCACGCACGTGTCATGTCCTGGTGGGACTACGGTTATCAG
Source organism: Neolamprologus multifasciatus (assembly GCF_963576455.1). Classification (NCBI taxonomy): domain Eukaryota; kingdom Metazoa; phylum Chordata; class Actinopteri; order Cichliformes; family Cichlidae; genus Neolamprologus; species Neolamprologus multifasciatus. Next base: position 12,596,445 of record NC_140459.1, on the reverse strand, counting down.
ATAGCGGGCATGGCTAACAGGACCACTTTAGTGGACAATAACACGTGGAACAACAGTCACATAGCGCTGGTAAGGACTGTTATCGTCTTTCTTGTCTTCATCTGTCTTCTTCCCCGTTTTGCTCGTGGATCAAAGCACGTGCAGAGAAATCAGTGGTTTCTTCTCGCAACTGCTGGATGATTAGCAAGCTCTTCACTTATTTCTTTATTTTTAAATGTAATTGCCATATTGTATAAAACGTCCGCTTCCAACAAGCCAGATAATCTTGTTTCCTTAAACTTTTTCCTATTGAATTTACACTGTAGGGAGATTTCAGTTAATTGCTGTCAGATTCTGTGGGTTTGATTTATTCGTTTTTCCTCTCTGCTGCCAAATGTAGACAAATGATTTAGCCTTTTACTTAAAGCCCCTCTAGCTTTCTTCACTCTCACTTCCTACCGAATGCCTGTTGTCTCGTCGGCATCTGTCCACAGGAAACGTCATCAGAGTATCATGCATCACGGATCTCCGTTTAACAGCTCTCCTTTGTCCCGCAGCTCTGCCGAAGCGTCGTCTCTTGTGAAACGGGTAAAGCTCAGTTAAAGGATAACTTCTCAATCTCCATCACTTTCTTTCTAGGTGGGGAAAGCCATGTCTTCCAATGAGAGTGCAGCCTACCAGATCATGAGGTCCCTGGACGTGGACTATGTGCTGATTATCTTTGGAGGTGTAATTGGTTACTCGGGCGACGATATTAACAAGTTCCTGTGGATGGTGAGGATTGCCGAGGGTGAGCACCCTAAGGACATCAGGGTGAGTGTAACACGGCAGCAGCACCTGTAAATAGAGCTCGAGTTTTCTCTGAGAAGGAATGGAGCAGGACTTACACAGCAGTAAAATCAATGTTTCCTCTTACAAAAGTCAAGGTGCTTTTTCAAACCCTTCTCACCTGAACAAAAGCAAAGATTACTTATTCCATTGTTCCAAAACAAGACGTCAGCCAGGAAACCCTGAGATACACTCACAAGGTCCGTTATTCATGACTTTCATAACAGCTGCTTTTTGTTATCAGAGCAGAAAATGGACCAGCGTACGTGCAGGGCTTTTCTGTTCTTTGACTGCTAATAGAGTCTCAAACCAGATTTAACCCATTTATACACACTTCCAGCGTGCTCTTTGCTAAGGGAGACTTACTGTGCTCATTTCCAACGCCACATTTTTATTCTTGAATAAGTGTGGCTGTGTGTGTTCCAGAGCTCTTGCACTGGGCCTTGGTGCCATCTATCATTTCATCCACTACCTGAAATGAGCTTTAACTCCTCTTGCTTCAGCACCAGCCTCTCTTTTCGTCATTTATCTTGGAATTGGGTGCCCCTCGTAAACAGCAGGTTAGCACGGTTAGAGCTGTGTGTGTGAGATGAACAGATTAAAGATATCCACTCTCACTGACATCATGAGGAGACGAGAGTAGAAAGTGGAAAGATGTTTAATACCCTAACCCCTGGCTGTCAGGAATGATCTGTAAATATACAAATTTATTGCAGATAGTATGATGGAAAAAAATGAATTTATAATAGAAAATAAGGAAAATGATAATAGATCTACTTTAATGAATACAACAAATTTGTTCACAGGCCTTTTGATTGGTGGACACCACACTCTGCCTGTTCCTGAGCCATAGTCGTGCTGTTATATTAAAGCATTTTTCTTGTGAACTTGTATGGTCAGGATTTCATTTTTTAGCATTCTGTACTTTGCTGTTGTTGCTTCCCGACTTTCACGGTTGTTTGGCTAATTTAGTTTTTAACCAAAGAGAGAATTGCATTTTGTTACCCTTGTAACTCGGATCCAGTTTGTATTCACACTGAATTTTTACAAAGAAAGACGAGTAAACACGAGTTTCAAGGACAGTGACGCTATTGTGTGTCATCAATACTGCTGCACTGCAAATCAGCAGAAAATTAGATAGCGGGACTGTGGAGGCGCCAGTTTTCAGGTCGCACAGGCCGGCGGTCGACAACCACGGGGAGAAACAATTACACGGTCAGTTTGTGAATGGTTGTTGGCAGGCACTATGTGAAATTGGTCGCAAAGAGGGTTCTACATTGTAAACCACCGTGCGGCACCACCTTGGTTTGGTCACCTTTCTGCTGCAACCAGCGTGTATTGAGTGTAATTTTTATTTTGAGCGCAAACCATTTCTAGTTTCACTACTGCTCTGCGAGTGTTTGCAGACCAGTTGGTGCCTTCAATTCAAACTGTGGGTGACCACGGCAATCTGCTAGATACCAAAGCAATCAAAAGGAGGACTCTCTTTGACAGCTGCTAACACGACCTCCAGGGTCCAATCGTGGAATACAGCAAGCCTGTCCCACTGAAAGCCAAGTAACGTAGCAGAAGCTACTTTAGAGCTCTGTGTGATCATAGTAGGGTCACCACAGCAGGCAGCAACCGTTTTCTTGACACAACCCCAAAGGGCGATTTGGGTCTTCAGCTGGAATTAAACCAGCAACTATGTGAAGCAAACGTGCAGACCACTATACCAGAACAATCTACCCACTGAAACAATTAAGCAGCAATTTAACTTAGATGAAGTTTGGGGATTTTCCAGTTTAGAGGCATTTCTTATATTCTTCCTACTCCATTTAATTCAATAAGGCTGTGCTAATTGTATGAATGGCTTCAAGGAACAAACATGCTGAATATTACCTGGTTCCTCTTTAATGACAAAATACACAAAGTAGTGTATAAGCTGTGCGCACATACTTGTGGTTAGGCATTGATTTTGTGTGACTGTGGCTAGTTTGGTAGAAAATTTAGACTAATGCTGACAAAAATACATTAATTCCGCAGTTATAGAGCTTGTGTGTTAGAGCTTTGAATCGTGCACTGAGATGAGTAGTTTTTAAAATGATGACCAATTGATTACTTGAGCTTTTTAAGAGCGTTTTTTTCCCCTTTGCTGTCATTCAAATGCATCCTCTCACTACTGCATCCATCTAGTGTGAACTTTCTACTCCTGATGCTACGTACTTTTGCCATCTGGTGATTTTTCTGGGCCCTCTGTGTCTTCTTTAGGAGAGCGACTACTTCACTCCTCAGGGAGAGTTCAGAGTGGATAAGGCGGGTTCACCAACTCTGCTCAACTGCCTCATGTACAAGATGTCTTACTATCGCTTTGGTGAAATGCAGGTAAGAGGAGAAGTTCTCATTACTTCATCAGAAACTTTGCTTGTTTCTTAGAATTAGTTTTGTGTATGTGAAGACTTTTCAGGACTGAAGAGAAACCCTCCACTGAATCTTTCTGGAGTTATGATCCACTTCACACTTACAAATGGATGAAATGATGAGCAGCTGCCACAATCAAGGAAAAAACGTGTTGTATTTTATGCAACATGAAGCTTTATCAGGCAGTAACGAGCAGCTACCTCTGCCAAGCGTGTAAAAACATCTCGCTTACAGTAAAAGCCTGACAGACGGGTGGAACAGGTCTTTAAGGAGGCGCCTTAGGGAGCTCCTGAAGTTTGTAGAGGGGTTATCGGAGGGGAACGAGAGGCTGCGAGAGGAAATATGAAGGATTGGCAGAAGCTTTGAAATGCGCCACGGCTACTTCTGGCAGGTAGCAGAGGAGAGATGAGAGGGATCCTTCATGCCAGGTGCTCACATTCCTACCGTACAATCGACACTTCCGCCATCTGCGGACAATCAGCCAAAGCTGTTAAAGCGCTGTTTCTGGGTTAATGGCATGGAGAAACCGAGGCACAGAAGGAGTAGGAGGAGGACAGGATGGAGAGATCCCAGAGACAGAAAAATGTTAGAATAGCCGGAGCAGATTCCAGTTATGAAAACAAGATGTGACAAGTGTAAACTGAGGCTTGGAGGACACGAGGAAGAAGGCGATGAGCAGAGCGGAGGCAGCCATTCATGATTGTCGAGAATGCACTTTATAGTCATGAACCAATATTAAACTGTAATGCTGAGAATGCATAATAGAGAACAGAGCTCATGATAAGAAAACCCATGGACTGGTTACTTTGAAGCCCCCAAACAAACTCATTTATTTCCTTTTATATTAAAATGACAGGTTAAACCGCACTAATAAAAGCACATTAAGAGGCTAAGATCTTGTTGCTGCTGATATTCTATTATTTTAAAGTCTTTGTCCTGTGGAGCAGCCTGAGAAAGATTACAGGTTAGAACACAAAGTGAGAAAATTGGAGAAGAAGGAAAAACAATGGCGGGAACCTAGATGGAGGCTTTTACTTTGAGAATAGAGTTGACATATTTTTGAGGTACACAGTAACAGTTGCAGAGTAAGGAGGATGAGCAATCAAGGGCCTTTTTAGAGCAGAATTACAGGGACGAGAGGTTTTATGCTGCTCAAAGCTTAAAGTGTAATCAAACTCACTGTTTATCTTTCATAATCAAGTTTAAAATGTTTGCTCTCGTCTTTTTCTGTTCAGACCTAATTTAGTTTGAATCTGTAGAGCTGCTTTGTGCAAAGGTGATGCTTTAGTAGTGGGAGGAGAGGCTCCTGCCTTCCGTTTCACTTTTATTTTAGGAAACTATTTGACATTTTGGGAAATTCACTTGCAGAAAGAGTAAGATGAGAACACTGATGCTATTCGTGGCTATTCAGTTAAAACGTGGACACTGCCAGCCTGCTTCTATCTAGAAGTAACAGAATAGCAGCGATGGGGAGGAGTGGGTTTTAGTAATTAAGCAGCTTGTAGATAATTCAACCAAAGTCTCTCTCTGGAAGCGAGCCTTGCCACTGCATCTATCTTGGCACCGCCTCTGGGTAGTTGTTTTAAAGCCTCTATGTAATTGTATAGTGTAGCCTTAACGGTAACTTGAAATCACCAGGAAATAAAAATCCGCTTATATGCCTTAACAGTTTTGCTGGCTTTGATCCAAAGTAAGCTTTAAATCTCTTAAGGTGTATTTCTATTATACGTGCTCAGTTTGTACACCTTGTTACAGCTTCAATCCTGAGTGATCAGTGATCACTACTCATCCCACCAGACCTCTGATTAAATGCCATGCTGATTTACATTATAGCAAGAATAAGCCGAGAGAAAGTAAAAAGGTACACTCTGGCACATCTGTACTGCAGTAACACAAAGTCTTCTGCCAACACAGTGCACGTCCCACAGGTTATTAAAGTGTTCAAACACAGTTAAATGCTGGACAAAATATGAGGAGGAAGTGATCGTGTACAAAAAATGATAAAGAAACATCACACTTATTAATGCCAGTAGCCTGAGGAGCCTTTGGTGCAGCTGTTTAAGACAGTTGGGTCTGTACTGTTGAGTCAGCAGCCTTCAAAGGTTTGTTTATATTGTGATGCCTAATCTGAATTTCATACATTTTGTCCCTGAAAAATGCTAAATGAATAATAAAATCCTAAAAACGTTAATAATTTATTTTCTCAAAACTAATAAAAATTAAAGGTAAACGTGCCTCGAAAAATAAAATGAAACTAAAATGAATAATCCCAGTCTGTAAACTGGAATGAAAACAAATAAAATAATTTAAAAAAGCATTAAAAATCAAAAACTATTATAACCAGCAATATGTTTGGCTAATGTATTTTTTTTATTTATTGGTGTTTGGCTCTTTAGGAGCTGGGATGGCAGCTTCCATCGTGTCTTTGATATCATGTGTTTGGTTTGACGTCATTTATATTTCCGTGACATAAATTCAGTTCAACTTGAAGGATTTCAGTTTGTCCTCTCAGCTGGTTTCTGCTTTCTAAGCAGCTTCGGTCCAGATGAAAATAACAACGGGTGAACTGAAGAGGCAACAACAAGACGACCCCCTCAGGAAACAAAATGGTTTTGCAGGTGGTGGGCGCAACTCCTGCTCTCTTATTGTCCCACCTGACTACGTTTTCTTTTCTTGTCACCTCTGATAGTAGGAGGTGGTGCCTGGTTGCACAGGTAGTCACATTCCTTTAGGATGTCGTGTTCACATGTGCTGTCACAAGAAGGCTCACTGTGTCTCCCTGCACAGTCTCAAGAGTGCGGTGGAGATGAGGAGAGGTGAGCAGGGCTGAAAAAAGCCTTCACCTAAGCAGGACCTAGATCTGCACCTCTGTGCAAGAAGGAACTAGAGGAATGCTACAAGATCCCTACACAATCCTGTCTAGTGGGCTGTTCATGTGCGTGCTTCTGACTGACCGGCACCATGCAGCTCAGTTGGCACTTGCCATTGTTGCCTGCAACAATTATCTGCGGAGAGACTAGGTCATCAGTGGTGGACCTGCCAGTTGTGGTATTCTCTGAATGCCAGTTGAGCTGCACTGTCTGTGATTACAGGACCCACTAAGGGACATCAGGCCCTCATGCCACCCTAGTGCATGTATATCACAGCTTCATCAGAAATATGCACATCAGTGGCCCACTAGAGGTCGATTAGTAGCGTTCTGGCAGTGCTTCTGTTCCTCCGCACATGAAGGAGCAGATACATGTTCTGCTTCCTTGGTCGATGCCCTTTTATGGGCAGCTCTCCTCATGTGTTGGCCTGTCTCCTGGTATCTCCTCCACACTTGGCGAATCTGCTGTGGTCTAATTGTGTAACTAGTAGAGTGACAAGAACGACAGAAAAATCAGCGGAGAAGGAATTTGGGGTTGTCTTGTTGCCTCTCCAGTGTACCTCTTTCCACCTTCCTCTATAAGAAGACAAACAATTGCACTGCACAGTTTCATACTGTTCCTGTCACTGATAGCTGCCAGAAAATCAGTTAAATAAACCTGCTCGTCTCTCAGCTGGATTTTAGGACGCCGCCTGGCTTTGACCGGACACGTAACGTCGAGATCGGCAACAAGGACATTAAGTTCAAGTACCTGGAGGAGGCGTTCACTTCAGAGCACTGGCTGGTCAGGATCTACAAGGTGAAGGACCTGGAAAACAGAGAGCCGCTCGACCACAAGCTCCGTAGTGTCGTGCCCAAGCAGAAGTACACCTCCAAAAAGGTAACGACATAGAGCATGTGTTCATTCAGTCTTTTTATTTATTAATTCTTTAAATGTACAAAAAGTTGCTTAAAAAAATAATTTAAATCCTACCAATTCTAATATTTACAGAATGTTTTCTTTTGATTTCGACCTCATTTCTCTAACCAGACCGCCAAGAGGAAGCGAGGGCACATCAAGAACAAACTTGCCATGAAGAAGGGCAAGAAACTCCAAAAAAAATAACGGCGACGAATCGTGAACTGTAGGAGAACAAACGTGAAGAAACCTCTAAACACCAATGATGAAGAACACAGGTGCTGTTTTATCTGGCAGTTGGTCTCGAGCGCTTGTCTCTAGAGCGCCCTCGTGTGTCGAGGAAGTGTCATATCTGGTTAGCTCCAGAATTGTCGTCCGGTTTTTTTTTTGGTTTTCTATCCTGAGGACGTTTGTCTTGCTTTTTCTTCTACTGTTTTTTTTTTCTTTTCAATTCTTTTTTTTAAAATTACTTTGTACTTGAATGTGTGGTGAGGCATAGGGCTGCTTTACTGGGTCCAGGGTTGATTTAATTTTTGTGATGTTAATTAACTGCTTATCAGTACAGGGATCAGGTGAAGGCAAAACAAGAGAAGACTAGGAACATTTGCACCAAAGACCCATCGACCTTGCTCCGTGGCACATGTGAACTCATTACTGGGAGCGAGGAGGCGAAGCAGTGAAAGCCGAGGACTTTGTTCCTGACTCGTGTACAGTAGGACAGTATGCGGTATGGAGGAACGTCACCGTCTACGCACAGCCCTTCTGTAATATTAACCTTTTTGTCATCATCTCTTTTCTGTCTTCTGCCTGGCTTCCTGACCCCTGTTTTCCCCACAGATTCTCTGGGGAGAGAAATTGGCCTAATATGTAAATATGCGATATAAAGAGAAACTGTCTAAAAGGATGATAATATATTGGATTGTTGTGGTGACTTTTTAAATATGCAGTTTCTGGGTTTTTTTTGTTTAGTTTTTTTTTTTCTTCCCAGTTTTTGTGCGATTGTTTGATTTTTGTTTGACAGCATTTAGAACAGTGAATGCAATAATTCTTGTACAGAGGGGCTTGAGATTTTTGCTGACAGAATGAATTTGAATGTGAATTTTTACACACACCCTTTTCCCCCCCTCTAAATGCATAGATTGTACATTTCTGCTGCTAGGGTTTTAAAGACGGAAACAAGCAACTGTGTGTACAAAGTAGTGATTAATAAATTAGGCCTCCCTTCCTGCAGGGGGAGCTCTCTAGTTCAAGTGAGCAAAGCCTAGTGCCTCATCGCTGGTCGTCCATCGCCTGATTTTTATCTTTCCTTTTAATTTTTAAGTTTGAGTTTGTGGCTGTCTACTTTTGTTTAAGCTCATCGTGTGTCAGAATGGCGGCTTCGCTGCTTCAACCAGACTGAGGCGTTGAAAACTGGAAATTTTCATAATATCGGGAAATGGACTGGTGAACTGTGAAGGGGGGGGGAGTGGGGGCTACATGGTATACAGGCACTGAATCTAGAAAAGATGAACTGAATGAGAAACTATAATGGACTTCCATCTCTGCCTGTAACTTAAGATGGATCAGTGAGAATAACAGACTAACAAATGTCTCTGTGGTACTCTGAAGCTGTGTCCCTGTCCTCTACTGTATACTACTGCTGCACTAACAGCTGTTTGTACAGCAGGCGGTTGAAATAATCAATTTCCCAGTTAATGTTTTTTCCTGAAAACGGTCCTCAGAGCCAGTTGTGATGTCTTTAACTTTTTACTCATTGAAACTTCACTTACTGAACATTGAAAGCATACTGAGAGTAACCCTTGAAGCTCTGAAGTGAAAGGTCAGGGCTGCTTATAAAACAAAATGATTGTGCGTCAGAACTTAGTGAGGGTGGTCACTTGGAAAAACTACCCTTGGGAAAACCTGAAAACTAAGGTCTTTTAGGAGTTTTATTCTTCTACTCTGCCAGAGTAGCTTTGCATGATTCAGTTCAAAAGAATCCTTATTCTTTGAAATCTCTTCAGAGAGATTATCCTCTGTCTGAAACAAACTCTAGTGGCCTCTCTGATTTTAAGCCAACTTTATTCTGATTGGCTGAAGGTTGTTGCCTGAGATGACCACATTGGTGACATCTGCTCTCAGTGACATCATACAAAGCCAAGATGAGACAGTGTTTAATATGAGCATCCGGCATTGTATTTGTACATGAGGCTGAAAAGGAGGAAAACTTAATGGATTGAGAAGTCCACAAAATAATCAGGTTTTTTTCTGTCTCTAAAGAGATTTGGAAGCTCCTTACGTTTTTAAAAACTATAACAGTGACATTTTACTTTACTGAGATATTTTTAAAGCAGTAAAGTTTACAGCTGTTCATTGATCCATTCATTATTTTGTTCAATGCAGTATTAAAAAGGGCTGCATGCATTTGAATATAAAATAGGTTAGTCTGTGGTTGCCTTTTAGTCTATCAGTTAAATTTTCTGTTAATTGTCCAGAAAAAGGTGTTTTAATTTTCCAGGTGCTGAGATTAGGTCTGTAATTGATAACAAAGAGTTTGGAATTACTTTGGAATAATCCACTTGTAATACAGTTGTTTTTTTTATTCTGCACCCTGCATCACGTTTAGAACTGGTGAGTTGGTTCCTGATACTGATATTGATTATATTTCAGAAAAAAACCCTGATATTTATCTTTAAAAAAGACTTATAATATTAAATATTTCTATCCTAGTAGTGTTAGTTGGAGTATGCAGTATGCAGCTGGGACACAGCTCTGAGTGGTAGCCTATGTCTTATTCTATGGGCATTGCACTGTTCTGTGTGTTTGGGTTCTTAGACTCTGTGTCTAAAAACTAATGTGTGCACGCTTCTGTAACTTTTATTTTTCTTGATCAAAAAAGTGACACATGAAAAGACTAACACATCATGCAGATATACTTGTTTTGTCACATCTTACAAAAAGTGACTTTTGTTCATATCGGGTGTTTTTTGTTTTTTTTGTATCTAAATGCTTTGATCTCTCAAACTGTCACCGTTTGAGGCTTCAGACCTTCGACATGCCACTTCATTGTTCTGTTACACAGAGGACAGAGTTCAGACTAAGCCTTAATGTGATGTACAGTGTGCTCCTCTTTTGTGCTCATTTGTTTTGTTTCTTTAATTAGGAACAGCAGAATGGTTCCTCTGAATTTCCTCATGTCTTAGAATCTTGGTGGCATCTGTCCCCGACACCATCTTTCTTTCTTTTTTTTGTTGTTGTTGTTCTAATGCAGTCTCTTCCCACATGTGTCTGCTCATCTTCAGAGTTTACATTTTTACATTGTTGTTCTGTTCAGCCATCTTTGAATATACACTTTAAAGAAAACACTGGTGTGTGTGTGTGTGTGTGTCGTTGCTGGTCTTCTCACTTTGAAAGCGTTGCATGGACCATCTGTAAATGTGACTTTAAACATAGTTGAATGCAAAATGAACCACTTGATGGCAGCATTACACTTTGGGTGAAGACTTTTGCTTCTGAGTGTGCAGCAGTACGCATAAAGAACACTCTGATTGTGGAGGGGGTGAAATCTCTTTATTTGGTGGCGGATGAGTAGCTTTTCTTCAGCCACCTATTATTTAATGTGATCTCAACTCGTGATTTCTCCAGTGAAGATACTTCACTCTATATATTTACTTTTGTGCTGAAAATAATCTCACACTGGGCCTTAGTGCAGCTTTTGAGTTCACCCTGTCTGAAATGACCCTAGCTCACCATTTATTTGAAGTCTTCTGATTGGTTTCCCCTTGCAAACAAAAGGTTTGCACCTCAGGTGGGTGGAGCTTCTGTGCCTGAGATCACCATATTGGGGATATCAGTTCCCTCTGACATCATTAAGATCCAAGAGTAGAAAAAAAGACTTAAACTGAGCCTTTAGAGCCGTCTGAAGTCTGAGCTTTTGGGCTTACAGGGTTTGCTTGCACATGTTGCTGAAACCGTTATTTGCGACAGTATGCATGTGACAGAAAATAAGGAAATGCTTGGTGAGTCCCCTTTGAGCAACGGTGTCTGGCAACAAAGCCTAAGAATGATGAAGCAGGTGGCACTTTAACTCCTGACAGTAATGAGAAGCGTTGCAGCAGTGCTTAGATGTAAAGTCTGCAGCCACACTAGCGCTGCGAATCTTGGCATCGCTACAACGATATGAGTCGGGCGGTGAATTGGCCTCATGGTGGTGCCAGAAGAAAGGACATCTCCATATAAATCAAAAGGTTTCCCTTCTACAGCTGGCACTACCTCACCCCAGGCTCAGCTTTAAATTTCAAATTATTTTAGTTTTCACCAGCTGAAGCGTAAGACTTGTAGGTGAAATTACTGTTGAGGATGATGCTAATATGCCACAGGCCTTTTCACTGCATGTTACAGCAGGAAAAACACAGGTGTGAAAATAAAAATTGTTTTGGAACACGTGGGGTTTTTTCCTCTCCCCTTCTGTGAAAAGGCTTTTTGAAGACATTGCATACACTGCAATAGCTGACGACAGAAGTGGGAGCACCTGGGGCTGAAAATTGGAAGCCAACACGTGTGTGTGTGTGGTAATGGTTGCGTTTCCTTTACTGGCCGTTCACCATGTTTACAGCCTGGTACAAAAGCTGTTTGTGCCTCTATGGACACTTCTTTGAGTCTACAGTAGGCGAGGTGTGGTTTTGTTACTGGCTGCTTTGACACATGTTCTGAAACGCTAAATTTACCTCTCCATGTTGTTTGGAGTGTTTAAATGGAATTTTATAACAAATGGTATAGCATGCTGTGTGGTACAGCACACGCAAGAGATTTTAGGTTGAGTTTGAGTGAAATTATAGAATTTTCACTAATTAGCCAGTATGCGTTTCTTTGCATTGGAAGAGTTTACAAATGCCATTTGCTAAGCTTGCTAACATTAGCCGAGATTTTGGCATTCTTTCATGTCAACAAAAGAAACTATGTAACATGAAGCATGTTGTGAATGCTGATGCTGAGTCACAGGGTGATATGGTGGCTGTGTCCATCTTTTATATACAGCCTATGCTTACAGTGTGCTGTGCAAAATCGAGATGTGCTGGACAAGCAGCCGAAAAAGCTGCAGCAACTGTGATGCTATCATGTAAATATGTATCCACCACCTTCACCTCCAGCTCTGAAGGGGGAAAAGAGGGGTCCAAACCTGGTGCTGGCACGGTGTACCTAATGAAATGTCTGATTAGTGTTAACATACTAATTGTGTAAGGATGTGTCTAATCAGCTGATGGGGATCTAGTCAGTGGTACATATGTGGATGCTTGCTCATAGGGGCTCGTATGATTGTTGGAGTTTTCTCTGTATTACTGTAGGGCAGTGATGTCAAACTCATTTTACCACGAGGGACATACTTTGACACATAAGTTAGCCAGATAAGTGAGACTCCACTTTGTGTCAGTGTAAAGACGTTTAACTACAGGTTTTAATCCCTGGGACATCTTAGTACAAGATAATGAAGTGCCATTTCAACAGCACATCAGTTTTTCTACTTGATAAATTTAGAAAAATTAAAATGTCTATAGTCGACAATGAAAAAGATGAACTTTTCTGTCATTTTATTCTTTACTAAGTAGTTAAGTAATAAATATAGTATGGCTGGCTGTGAGGGAGGTGTTAATCAGGAAAAACTATCAAATTAATTTTAAAAAAAAACCAAACTGTTAAAAGTCTAAAAATGTATGCCCTCCTTCATATTTTGGCCAGATTGTAATCTTTGTCAGGGCGATACTGAACCCCGGGCCTCATGTTTGACACCCCTGCTGCATTGCTTTTACCTTGCAGTATAAAGCCCTGTGATGCAGCTGTGACTGCTATATAAATAAAATTGAACTGAAGTTGTATTAGCATGGCTAGGGGAAAAAACAGAGGTTGGCCACCTGTGACAGCTAACATGCTGCATGCACGAGTTTTGCCCGAGCCCAGATGTTACCAGATTTCAGATGTTTGATAATTGCTTGTTGGATTCATGTAAGGCCAAAGTCAGTGTTTGTGTAAAACAAGCTCCAACATTGGTCTAAATGTCTGACAGGTTTGTTTTTTACACATATATATAATACAGAGCATCATCATGGAGTGGGTAAGCTCATCTGCATACAAATACTGTCATACGTTAAAAACCTAAGGCGGGGTTGTGCGGTTTTCTTTCTTTTATGACAAAAAATAAACAAAGTTTTCATTTAAAACCTTTTTACTTTATTGTAGAAAAGCCGATCAGTCTGAATAATCGTCACATATCTCGTCAAATGTAGACATAAAAACGCGAGTACACAGTGGTATGAACCTCTTCCTGCAGTTTCCCAGCGATTGTTATTCTGGCAGACCTTCATCTTCACAGAGGCAGCCTCTTTCCCCCACCACCGCTACCCCCAAAATGTGATAACATGGCTGTATGTTCCTGCAAGCTGCCTCATCCATAATCATCACCACAGCTGAAACTAAGAAGTATTAACTTCAGGAGGCACAGACGGGGTGTACAGGGGCTCCCTAATTATGGACGTGTCGTCTGAGGGGCGCAGATACAACACCGATTAGAGGAGCTCTTGGCTACAATACAAACAAACCGGTGTTTTCTTCTGGAAGAAAAAGCGTGTGATGGCGAAACGAGAGGTAGTAATGGAGCTCATCTGTTAGGCAGAGGTGATAGAGCAACATACTGTCGTAAGCATGTGTAGTAGCCATCAGTACAAGATGGGAAAGCATACTGTACAATTAAAATGTGCCAAGATACATTCATAGTGCAGACACAAACAATCAGGACCTTCAGTTTCTAGTAACTTGCTGTAATATATTCTATTTTAATATATACTAAATAATCTAATGTAGTACATTTGATTTTAAATAGTTGTAAATCTGCTTAGGTTTCCTTAATTCTAAAGCTCTGAGAGACCCAACCTGATTGGTAAAAGCCATCGATACAAAATAGTAGATTTACTTCTATGTTAAAAGTGCTTTATAAACAAACTAATCTGGGAACTACAGTATTATGTGTTACAGGAGATGTGATCCACTCTAACATGGCATGAAACCTGGAACAAACACTGATGATTTCTGAGAAAAACGCGCTGATCATTAAAAAGAAAAATACAAAGTGGGACACTAGTGGCAGGCGTCAAACTGTGTGTGTGTGTGTGCAAAAAAAGGCCTTGACAGGTGAAAATAGAAATATTCTACTTTGAATACTACCAACTGTATATAAAATGTACTGCTCTCCCCAGGAGTCCCAAACTGTGGAGATCCCTTTGGCACCTTGCTTGTTTCCTGTTTGTGTCGCCGTAGTGTCACTTGGTGGGGTCTGAAGGTCCACGGGGGACGCCGCTCCCCTCGTTCGACCCCCTCCCCCATCGTCCTCAGCACGGGGAACTGGAGTTGTTATAGTCCGTTAGAAAGGAGCGTTTTTGATGTCAGGTTGACTTCCACAGCGGGTTATTATAGCTCCAACCATCCCCCTGCACAGGTAAGGGAGAAAAAGCCTTTTAAGAAAATAAAAAAGCTCAAATCTGGATCAAATTACCAAAATTTACAAAGTAAGGCCCATTTAAATCCCACCCAGTGCATCTTTAAAAACTTGCAATATTGTATAAAAGCTTTTTATGCTTGATAAGCACATGAAAATCAGAAATCCAGCGTCTTAGATTATAACATTATTTCCTAAAATCAATCAAAATAGGATTCAGAAAGCAGTAAAGTCCAACTTTTGAAAAGTATGAGAGATGAGATAGCCTTTATTTGTCAGTTGCAGGTCTTTTGCCCACAACTGAGATGACAGACCTTGCCGACCGTACATACAATACACAAACATCACATTGGGGAGACAGGTCAGGCTAGGTAGCGAGGAAAAAAACATCGAAATGTATAACACAAAAGGATAATGCACAGATATCAACACACCATAGCACAATAAACACAGACAAGCAACATGGGAAAAGAGTTCCAGTGTGTACGTCTGATCTGGGACCGCTGCAATCTTTCGACTGCGCCTCCAACTGACCCGATGTCCACATCAGAGGGGAGGTAAGCGTTGAAGGTGGCGTTGGATCCGGGGTAGGGAGGGTGATGCGTTGGTGAGTGCTTATCAGTATATGTATGTGTGTGCGTGTCCATAGTTCAGCTGAGACCGTGTCCTTCGCCCTGCCAGGCTAAGTAAACAGTCTTCCAGCCAACCCAGGGTGGCCTTGTAGGGAATGGGAAGAACAGACTAAACACAGTCGTTATCAGGGAGTTTTGTTCAGCTCCGGCCTTGCAGCTGGCGCCAAAGGGGTATCCGCATAAGTAATGGTATTTTTTTACTTTAGTGTGAACAGCTCATATGAATTTCAAAGCAGTTCTACAGTCCAACACTGGTCTCTCAATCTCCCGTTGGAGAGCCACGAGCTTCGCCATACTTGCGTTCTGTGATGTTGTCATTTCTTGTGCTCAAGGAGCCGATTTCTGAGAACTCACGGCAGTATGCCTCCCCGAGATGTCATCCAATTTTGCGCCCAGAGATGTTATTCCGGGCTAGCCCTTCCGAGATGTATCCAGTCTGCAGTCAGAGATCTTATTCTGAGTATTCACAGCAGCCGTAGCCTCTCCAAGATCTTATCCGTGTTGACTCAATGAGCCCATTTTGAGAAACTCACGCCTCTCCCATCATTCCAATCCCAGCGGGCAGCTTTGTGGGGGTTTGAACAGCCGGTTCCGCTTTCTTAATTCTTCGATAAGTCAGGGCCAAGCCAGCTCCGATCAGCCAGAACCCTGTTACCATAGTTCCGGATAGGTAGATATCTTCAGCACTCAGGCTCACCCAAGCCCAAACTTCTCGTTGAGAAAGGGGTGTCAAAGGGGTGTTAGGGACCAGTTGATCCAATCCATAATTCCTCTTTTAGGTTTTAGAGAACAGACTGTGAGAGAATGTTCCAGGGAAAATACAAAAAAAAACACGAGACTAGACTAGGACATAAGCAGGGAAGATAAGGGAGAGGAGAAAAAGTGCGTCCGCCTCCTCCGAGAGCCAAAGAAGAAATTTATACACCATTACTTGGCTCATGGGCTCCTTTACCGCAAATTACTGCATCAGTGTGAGTCGAAGAGATCAGTAACACCCCCGCAGTGCGCAAAGCTGAAGTCCATGTTGCTCTGTTAGCATCTGTAGTCTTCTTGATAAAGCTAGTCAGCTGACGATGGAAGCACAAAGTGCTCTAAAATCTGGACTTGGTAAAAACAGAGCGAACCAACCACCACCAACACCAGCAGATCACATGACAACTGCAAAAACTTCACTCTGGAGCTTGGATTCGGTGCCTTCCTCGCTTCCTCCAGACTCCATGACTTTGATTTCCAATTAAAAGCAAAATTGACTTTCATGTGAAACGTTGGATCCTCATCTCTGAGAGACACACGGTATTTGTACAGTTTGAACTGCAATGTATTCAAACTAGAAAATTCTCATAATCTGAGATAATGATTCAGTTTTTCATGTGCTGTAAGAAATAATTAGTCAATTATATATAAAAGGATGTTTCACTTCATATGGAACAAAATGTACTAGTAGTTCTCTCTACAGGTGGTTGTTTCTCAGGAGGTAGAGCAGGTCATCTCTTCCAGTATGAATGCTAAAGTATTCTTGTGCAAGATACTGAACCCAGAGTTGCTTCTGATGTGCTTATTGGAGTGTGAATGTGCATGAATGTTAGATAGAAAACACTTGGACGTAGAAAAAAAAACTGCTTGTGTGCCTGAGTCATAGTGTATAACGTGCTTTACATAAGAACCAGTCCATTTCTGTAAAGCAGACAGTAATATAGTGGAAGCAAAGTTGATTAAAGCAGCACGATTTTGCAGAAAGTTCTCTTTTAGTCGGTTGCCACTGCAGAAGCAAGAACTAAACCTAACATTTAGTTTGTGATCAAAAAATGTATCACCACAAAAACAGCACACAGTATAATCACAGTTACAAGCGCTGTGTGCCACTAATGAGGAAAAGGGGAGAGGCGTTACCTCGAGTTAAAAATAAAGCTTACTTCTGAAACAGTCAACAAGGCTCAAAATTCTTTTGTTGACAGGGCGACTAAATAATGCAAAGATTTTCACTCAGATTTCACAGTAAATGAAGCGTGCTATTTATTAAATATAGCATTATGCCATTCAGTGGGATATACTTTGAAATAGGAATTTTACAAAACAGAGCTCAGACTGAATCTTATTGCTCTTGCAGTACCTCTTTAGTGAAGTATTTGGGCATCCAGGGTTTGTTATCAGCTGCTCTCTGCCTCTCCTCCCCTCTCTGACACTCCTCCAGTCTGTGTTTGTGCTCCGTGGCCTCGTCGATGTTCCCTTCCTTCAGCGACTTTGTCACGTTTTGCCACAGCCGCCTATAAGCCAAAACACATTTAAAACCGTGTCGGAGGGCAAATGAGTGTGAAACGCTCCCAAAACGCTGACTGAACTCTGCTGCCTTTCACCTGGATTCTGTCCTCGCCTGTTTCTCCACCGGCCGCAGCTTCTTCTTGGTGACGGGAAGTTTGGTCGTGTCGATCACTTTGGTTTCCCCGCTGCTGTACGTGAACTCCAGCGTGCCGTTCCACTCTCCCTGTGCTTTGCACACGATGGTGTTCGTCGGGTTGTGCTTGACCTCTGCTGTCACCCTATGGCAGCAAGACAGAGACCGTTGTTGTTGTTAAGTTAAAAGCAGGCTTTAGCAAGCAGATATTTAAGATATATGCATGCACTTAAAATCAATTAATGGGTGTTTGGGCTGTTTGTCTTCTCTGGGCTGTCAAAGCCACATCTGCCATCATTACTCTGCTCCTCTGTTCCCTGTGCTTTGAATCCCAGTGCTGCTGGGACTTTCAGACTCCCAATCTCCACCTCATTTGGTTGCTCAGAGCCTTATCCAATTCTCCACCTGCTTCATCTCCAACACTGCCAACATCTAGATTCCATGAATCGTCACCTACTACCTATTCTGCTCTGCCATTATTCAGTTTCATCGGCAAATAGTTCCTTTATTGAAGCAGTTTTACTAAAACTATCTTCCATACTGTGCTTACACTGTGACATCCATCTGTTGACTAAATTAAAGGAAACACGGTGAGCTTGAGCTCAAGGTGGCTCGGAATGAAACGTGATCTCTAAGTCCATCCACAGGGGCCTAAGGGGTCACTGAGTTGTTTGATTATGAAAACGATGTAAGCAACACGCTACGGCATTTACATTACTGGATCTCAAGTCTACTAAATGCCTGTGGAAGATTTTGGACCAGTGTGGGGTCGCACTCTCCATCACCGCTGTCAGAAAATGGTCACAAAATTTAAATGGTCGCCTGTCTTTACTTAGTCGCTAAATCGCATTACTCCAATCATTTTTCAGGAAGTTGTGACTAATTTGTTTGGCTTAATCAGGAAGACAAAAAGAGCAAAGCTCTCCACATTATTTGGTTCAAGTCATAAATGATTTTCTTGAAAAAGTTAACAAGCAATGCTTGGATCCGTAGGCTCCTCTTCAAGCAATCCCTATCATCTGTTGATCAACAGGGTGAACTGAAGTGCCATCCAGAGCCTGTAAAGAGAACAATGCAGGAGGAAGACATAGAGGGTCCTCTCTCACCACAGACATCCCAGCCACAGACTCTTAACTCTCTTGGTACTGAGCAGAAGCATTCAAACTGCATACAACAGGTTCAGGGAGAGCATCCACCTGCCACACCTGGATTGTTCTTATATGAAATTTCCTGGTTCACACTGATGATGCCACGTTGGCACCATAAGTGTGCTCAATACATCAACTTTATGCAAGCATCTACTCAGTGTGTGGAAACATTGTTTTCTCTTAATGTGAAGAAGAGTTCTGGTGCGACCAGTGTTGGGTAAGTTACTTTAAAATAGTAACTTAGTTACATTACTAGTTACTTCTATCAAAAGTAACTCAGTTACTTCAAGTTACTCGTTACTTTCAAAGTAACTAGTTACTAGGGAAAGTAACTTTGGTTTTACTCAGAATTCTCTTGTTAATGTGTTGCTTCCATAACTTTGCCAGTCTTCTAGCTTGCTTACTTGCCACAAGTGCACTGTGCCACCTACCAATAGAAAGGAAAAGATAATGTGCATGTTTCCACGAGAGAAATCCCACGCCTGGACCGTCATTGACTGCTGCCATGATTCTAGCCTACGTCACAGCGTCATGTGCGCCTTTTACATCCAACACAAAAACTGCAGTCGTGATGCTTTGATTGTACTCAACTTACTGTACTGTAACTCGGAAATTCTACCTTCTGAATAGGAAGATGTAGGTAACACCAGACTGCAGATGAGCTGCATACAGGGCTGGACGGGGACAAAAAATCGGCCCGGGCATTTTGACTAGAAACTAGCCCACCATTATAGGAAAAATCATAAAGCCTTTGAATGAAAATAAACGCTGTTGTGACAGTGATGTTCCCTGTTTTGATGGTATATATGCATCAATCGTTTGTTGTAAGATTGAGATAATTATTTTTTAAAAGCTAGACATTTTAAATGAGAACAAGAAAGAAAAGTATTTCTTTGTGCCCACCTCTCCCTGTTAATGCCCTACCTGGCCCCCCTGGCAAAACTTTGCTAGATCCGCACCTGCACAGTTACCAGCTGTCAACTACCTAAAAAGGATCCTGGGGTTATCTGTCTCTCAGAAACAGTTCATAACTTTCCTTCAACTCATTTATGTCACCTAAAAGGTAAACCTGTTTCTCCATCACCTGTTCAGCTCTGATGATTCAGTAAGGACATCTCCTGGTTTCATCTTCGTGTTTCCCTCTCACCAGATAACCAAACCGACATCATGACAGCAGCTTTTTTGCAGCTGTGGCTCCAGCAAACATCAGCTGATACTAGAAATTAATATTAAATCAATTCTAACAACAGCTGATCAAGCTTAAAAGTGCTGCTGTTGTTTAGCGTGACATCGGCTGGTTTCCTCTTTCTGGCGCAAAGTGGGCGATAAACAAACAAGAGAGCCGATCAGCTGATCATTGATCAGTTTTCATGATTGAAGTAGAAACGGGAGAGGGAGGGGGGAGAATGAAAGAAGAAGAGGCAGCTGTGCAGCGTAAAGACAGAATAACTCCAGCTTTGTGCCTTTTTCATTGTAGCTGAATTACGGGACAAACTGTTCTTTTTCACCTCAATAAGAAACGCGTAATATTTTCTCTGAATACCAGACGGGACGGTTGGCAACAAACAAAATAAAGTTCAACATCATTAACTTCATAGCACCCACCCAGCTGTATAGAAACTCCGTCATGCTAGCTAGTACGCAGTATGGAAAAAGTCAGAATAACGAAAATAAACTGCACCTAAACTTGGTTTATATCTGACTCAGATAGACTGCAGTTCACACTTGGACTGGCGGCCGCCTCGGGTCTCTTTTCCTTCTGCGTCCCCTTTCCCTCATCCACCTGCTGGCCTCCACCACTTGCCAATGTTACAGAATCTGTGGTGGAAGCTCCGCCACCACACCAAGTAACGAGTAACGACCCTATCTAAATCCCAGTAACGACTAACGCGTTCCTGATTTTGGCATAATAACTAGTTACCGTGCTCGTTACCACAATAATAACGTAGTTACTGTAACGCGTTACTTAATAACGCGTTAGTCCCAACACTGGGTGCGACAGATAGTTAATGTTCTTTATGACCAAACCAAATTATTGGCAAACATTTCCTGTATTTTCTCTGCTTAAATCAGCTAAAATGTTTCATTTTATAAAATAACTCACAAATACTGAAACGTTAAGACAGAAGCACAAGCTGTGAAATCCACTGCATGCATGAACTACTACTGTTGGTGACATCTGTCATATGTAAGAGTCTGATAATCTCACAGATGAATTATTTAATTTCCTCTACCTTCCCTGAAGTGAACAAGAACCAGCTGTCCTTTCTTAAACTGAATCACATGTATAAAGAAGCTATCGCGGGGGGGGGGGGATACTCACCGATGTACCTTCCCTCCGTAGAAAGGCTTTGTGTGGAAGGTCACTGTGGCCGAGTAGCCGCTCTTGACACAGTTGATGGAGACTTTGCCCCCCAGCTCCACCCAGGGCACAGTGAGGATGGAGCGGGCGTAGGCACAGGGCAATGTGAAGACGTACTCCTCGTCGTGCTCGAGGAGATAAAGGACTCCTACAGGGAGAAAGAGATGGAGCCCTTAAAGTCAGACCAACAGGATATGATGAGAGCAGCTAAAAGAATTTTTTTTTTTTGAAGTTCATTGTGAGAATAAATTGTTTGAGTAATCCAAGAGAGAGAACGCCATTTTCCAAGAAGTTTAAATCAGGTGAGGAATGCCAGCACAGCTGATTTGCCTGCACACTATCAGTCTTTGTCTGAAAACACAATCAGCTGTCAAAATAATTAAATGCGTGGGCTTCGTATGTGGATACTGAGCCAGCTATGTGCCCGTCACTGACTGAGCATTTTTCACTTATGAAACACAGAAGGCAGCCTGGAGACTTAAACAGCAGATACACAGACATTAGACACTCTTTAAAAACTTGAGGGCAGCTTATCTGCGAGTTACCCCTTTCAAGTGTCAGGCAGTCCTAAACTTTTTCTACTACAGCATTTTTACAACAGCTATGAGAGAATATGTCCCTAATACAGTCTCAGGTGGGTGGCTAATGGGGAGGGCGGCCTTAAAGACAGCTTGGTTCAGACAGGTCATATAAATAGGATATTAACGGCATAATAGGACATTTAGATGGGAATTATTTTTGAATTGTGAATCATGCAAAGCCATTCTAATATAGTCTAAGACAATAAAAAGGAGCTGAGCTAAAACCACTCAAGATAATGTCTGATTCCAACAGATGTGTCACAGTGCATTTCAGAACGGATCCACGAGCAGCTTCCAGCTCTGGATTGCACAGGAACAACAAAAATCATCAAATTTACTAAATAAAAGATAAAAAGCAGACCGCATGCTCTGCTTTTGAGATGCTCAAGATAGTCAGAAGTTTACATCCAGTCATCCTAGGCATGGTAGTCATTGTAATTTTGGGCTTGCAATGATTTGTTTGACAGCACTCCTTGGACTGACCAATACTAAGTCCAAGGAACTCAGTGAAGATCTGAGAACTGTAGATTTTAACAGGTTGGAGCTATTAGACCCATTTCCAAACTGCAGATTCAAAGGTGATCAGTTTAAACACAAGTTATCTGGATGTGTCGCAACTTCGCAGTCTGTGTGAAGAACAAAACTGTCGCCTTCAAATGAAATAGGTTGGGATGTTCAGGCGCAACCCATGAAGTAAAGGCGAGGCTTTCAAACCTAAGAACACTGTATCAGCTGTCAAGCATGGAGGTGGCAGCATCATGCTCTGGGGCTGTTTGGTGCTAGTGGTGCTGGTACAGTCAACAAAGTGGATGGAATAATAAAGAAGAAGGACTACATACAAATTCTTCAACAACCCAAATGAACAGTTGAAACTTAGACACAGTTATAACAGGAAAATGATCCTAAATATACATCGAACTGGTTTTGAAACTGATAAAAAAAAAACGTTAACAGTTGCTGGAATGGCTTTCTTAAAGCTCTGAGCTCAACCCAATTGAACATTTGGGGAGACTTAAAAGCTGCGTCTGTGCCAGGAATTAATTGAATTTTAAATTTTGCCAAACAGAGGGATCAAACACCGGAATTATGGGATATATACTAATATACTATATAATAATAATACCTGTATTAATATGCTATGATAAAAGCTATTAGCTACAATGGAGAATATTTAGCAAAATAGAAACCAGTTTATCTCTTTGGGCTCCTTGTTTGTGTTTCAATCTCTCAGGAATTCTGAAGAAAAGCTATTGTGCTTCTAATAATCCACTCACCAACATCATGTGTGTCATCAGTGTACAAGGAGATTTAGTTAGATCAAGTTTTCCCATGCCCCTCTCATGACCACGAACAATTCTCAGCTCTACCATCATAACCTCGTGTTTACAAGAGGTCACTTGTTTAGCTGTTTCACTGCAAGATGCCTTCAGGGGAAAAAACTGCATGCAGTCCCATTGTGAGCACATAATGACACAGAGCAAGAGAAACCAGCAACGGGAGTGCCAGGCTTAACCAATTACTGCTGAAAGCACTGTCTGTATGGTAAATGAGTAAACTCGTGGTGGTGGAGTTATTCAGAGCTCATTTAGAGCAAAGTGTTCCAAAGTGCAACACAAACAAAAATATATACTGAAACTTTAACTGACAGAAGTACATAAAGTATTTAAAAAAAATAATTGTAACTGTATTTTTTAAATTATACAAATTTAGAATTTGATGGCTTCAAAAACATTCAACAAGCTGGGACAGACTTATGATGGATGTTTCCTCCAATTAGGAAACACTGTTGGTTGCCCATTTATTGCATTGAATTTTTGTTTTACATTTTTTCTGACCGACAAAATGTTCACCTAACAAACTGGTCACTCGTCTGTCATGAGCCAATTCCATAAGTTTCCATTTAAAAAATAATCATGATCCAACTTTGAGCAACAATCAGAGTCTGTCTGCAACAACGGACTCGACTCAACTGGTTGTAAAAGGAAAGTTGCTGAGCACCACATAATTTTGCAGTTAAGTCACTGTCCTGAAGCAACAACATCAGTATTTGTGGAGTAATTTCTGTTTCCAATACGACTCTGCCTGGACTCTGAATGTGAATAGTTAATGTGAATTTCTGCGAACAGTTAATCTCCATATTATCACAAACAGTTTGCATGCACTGTATCTGAACCTGACCTCATTCAATCACACCTGATAGCAGACTGACCCCGACTTTTTCTTTGACCATTTTTGCACTAAAGTGACTGTGAAGACTGCAACTAACTGCAAGTGGTTGCAATCCTGACTCCAGTCTTCAAAGCAATCATTTCAAGGGCAACAAGACTGCATACTTGTCATGCTACCTTGGGTCGTTCTGTGGTTTTCCCTAGTGCACAGATGTCGAACTGCAGGCCTCAAGGGCCAGTGTCCTGCAGGTTTTAGATGTATCCTTGATCCAACACAGCTCATTTAAAGTCTAAATTACGTCCTCAACATGCCTAGAAGTTCTCCAGAGGCCTGGTGTGTTGACCCATTGTATTATATAACACTTGCAGGACGCCGGCCCTCGAGGCCTGGAGTTCGACACCGTGACTGTAGCACTAAGCAAGTTCATTGGTAGCAGGTGAAGTATCATGCACATTTCAGCAGGACAATGTCTTCATGGCTACAAAGACACAGCTTCACAGACAGAGAGTGGGCGTTTGACCTGCTGCCAGTCCAAATCCATCTCTTGTTGAAAAAGTACAGCACTTCATAAAAAGGAGATGCACACAACAGTGACCAGGACTGCTGAGGTGAGTTGAGGCGTTACAGAGAGCAAGACAAAATTTCCAGCTGCAAAACTACAACATAATATCCTCAGTACCAAAGTGATTAAAAGGTTTTATTAAAAGGAAAGCTGATGTAATGCATCAGTAAACATGCCATGTGTGTTGCAGCTGTCAAATCCTGACATTTTGTACATTTCCAAGTGCAATTAACTACTCAAAGTCTTTTCTTTGTATTTCTGTCACTTAAATAAAGGTTTAAGTGATATTATAGATTATTTCAGTGATTTTTTCTTCTTAGAAAATAACACAACTTTTCAAGAAATAGGATTTATATTTGTTTAATCCAAAGCTTACACTACAGCCAGCAAAACCCTTACGTAGCACTTATATAAAAGTGTTAATGATGGCCACGATATATAAAACACCTTATATAAAAGTGTTAATGATTCCTTGTTTGTTAAAAAACAAACAAGGAATTTCATGTTAATTATATACATATTAATATATCTTCAATAACTGTCACTCTCCTGAGTACTGAAGTCCATTATCAGTCAAGTAACGACACAACATCCTGAACACGTTTTCAACTAATCATGTAAAGGTTCTAAAGATGCTTTTGCATGTCATAGATTAAAGCAAAGAACGTCAGTTAATCCAGATGTGGCACATCAGTGTATAAAAAGGTTTATTATTCTTTTTTTCTATCCTGCACGACCTCTAAGAGGCTCCATACATTGAGATCCAGGTCAAACCGAAATCTAGCATCTCGTGTAGCTTTCAGGCTGCACCAGCTGCCGTTTCTTATTCTGCTGCTGACTCACTGCCAATCAGTATCAGTGCCTCTTTATAAAACTACAGTATCAGCTGCTGTCAGGAAAGACGCCACTGCAAAAAATAAATCCACCAATCAATGGATCCTGGGGTGACGGTCATCGTGTTCTCTGACGGCAGCATCAGCCTCCGCGCGTGACAACGAACTGCTGCATCACAACCTGGTGGCAGGTGGTCAGTTTATGTATCCGGATTTAGTTGATTGGGCCCAAGGACTTCCTGTATCTCAGCTCAGGGTGACTCATCCCTGACAGCTTACTGTACACGATGTAACAGTACCAGCAGAGAGGTCTGGGCTATTGATTGCCACAGGAGAGATCTTATAGTCCTCACACAGACAGAACACAGTGGCAGGCAGTTTTGGTGAGACACACTGTTTAGTGACTTTCTACATAGCCTGTAGATGCTAGAAGGTGAGCTACACTAAATGAGGGATTGTTCTTTATTAAAGGGGAACTATTTTTCTCACTTGTGGCTGCATAGCATATTCTTGACCCTGCCAGAGTAGATTTACATGATTCACAGTTAATTATGCTTACACAGTTAATATTCACAAAATTATGCTTATTTATCTTATGCAGGTGCATAACTAGTGATGGGTATCGAAACCTGGTTCTTGTTGAGAACCGGTTCCCACTGTTTCAATTCCTTGGAATTGTTTGCCATTTTTGCAAAGGATTCCCTTATCGATTCCAGTCGCCCCGAATGACGTCACCACGTTGCGGAGCGTCATTTACCTGGCAGGAAACATGGTACCCAAGCGGCTCAAACACTCAAAAATTTGGTTATACTTTACGAGAATGGATGACAACGGGGCTACTTGCAAAGTAGATATTTCATTTAAGGGAGGAAACACTACGAATATGCAAAAACACGCGATGACCTTAAATGAATGTCGTGTTTTTAATTCCGCTCCGGACTCGTGAATCTCAACCCAGCAGCAGCGGTAATGTTTGTACGTCCTCTCCCGTTAATGCGGCAGGTAAATAATCAACAACAGTGCATATTATGTTAGCGCGATCTGCCTTATTACAAAACCTGCCATTACTGTGCATTTAGGTGATCATGATGAGAGAGACAGAGAGAGTCTGGCTGGCTCAGATGCTGGCAGTTGTCGCTGCAGTCTACCGGTAGCGTCTCCTTTCAGGCCAGGATAGACGAATGTCACCGAGCAGTGACTAAGTTTGTGGTAAAAGGCTTGCACCCATTTGCCACAGCAGATGCCCCGATTTTTGGTAAGTGAATGTGTTTAATTGTAGTCAGGGACATTACTGGATATTCTTGTGTAATTGCTACAGAATAATTTATGTTATACTTTGTTATTGCTACAGAAGAATATTTATTTTATTATTTTACATTTACAATTTTTTTTCCTGGGGACCCTGTGACGCCCCATTGAAGAGCCGTAGGCTGTGGATCTCTTAAGATCTCACTGTTGGGTTTGTAAGGCCATGTTACTCCTAAATTTCTATTTTGTTCAAAGAGAAGATATAAAACAAAGTTCTAAGCTATTCGACCTTAGTGTTCTCCTTTTTTAAAAAAGAATCGATAAAGAATCGAATCGTTAAACAGAATCGAAAATGGAATCGGAATCGTGAAAATCCTATCAATACCCATCCCTATGCATAACACTGTTCATCTGCTAACAAGCCGTTTTTTCTCCTCTCCCTTTAAGACAGCTTTCTTCTGATTGGCTGTGCCTTGCAAACAGAAGCTATCAAGAACAGGTGCATGTGGCTGTGCTTACAGCTAGAGCTGTATGCATTAATAAAAATAAAGTAAAGATCAAAACAAAATGCATGAATGCAGGAGACTTTGATTGTTTTCTGTGATAACTTTTTTTTTGACCCACAGTATTTTAGAAGGTTTGTGGTAGACTGGCTCACCTTCTCCCACCATGGACACTCCTATAGACATGCCCATGAACTTGCTCTTGGTCCACACGTGGGCGTTGACACACATCCTCCGTTCCCGGCACTCACAATAAAACCCGGACACAGGGGGATGATGGGACACCTGCTCGGCCACAAAACGCACTCTGTAGCAGCTTCCCGGTGAGTCCTCGTCCTGCTGTGTGTTGTTGGGGCCTCTGCTTGGCTCCCGAGCCGACCCCGGGTTCGATCTGACCAAAGGCTTGACTTTGTCCCGAGGAACTTCCCAGGAACAGTGGAAGGTCTCCCCCAACACGGGGTTATAGGGTTTCTTTGCCACGGCACCTTTCCGCCCCTCGTGGAAGGCAGTCAGGTAATACTCCACAAAGCGGACTATTCGGTCCTCAGCTGTGGCCCCCGCTGTTATTGACAGGAACATGTCGGGGTGCGCCATGAAGTTAGCGTACATTTCCAGCAGTGATCGCTTTTCCAGAATGAAAGTAGGCAGCACCACCTAGGAAAGCAACGCAAAGGAAAGACAGACACTTTGTGACACATTTTAGTTCAGTCAGTGCTGCTAAAATCAAACTTCATAGCCAAGAACTTTTTTGTAACTTGACTTTCTTCTGCCTTTACATTTGCATCCATGAAAGGCCCAAGGCGAAGAAAGCAGTTGTGGTAGAAAGATGCCAAATTACAGAACCTAGCTGACGTCAATGACAACAAATATGATGCTAATTAACTCAGACACCGCATTAAAGAAGAAAGAATAGATGTAAAGGTGAGTTACAGTTGCAGGAGGAACTTAGGAGGGTTTAGTACATGACTTTGAGGCCTGGCTGAACTAATTCTCATAAGTAAGGATGCCATCTCTCTTATAGAGTCAGTGTTTCTGTGTCATACCCGTGTGAGATCCATTCCCAGTTTGAGCTGCGAGAGCAGGTGGAGAATGATGCTCCGCTGGTCATCCAGGACGCCCAGGTCCTCCTCTTCGTTGTCCTCCGTATCAGTCACCTCCTCCCTGGGGCTGACATCTTCCAGCCCTGGGTGCTGCTGTGAAAACAAGAGGGAAAAGAAAATTGGCCCACGTAGACTGCTTGCACAAAATCTAACATATTAATTATATTTTTTCTTCATCTTTTATGTCAGAATCACACATATTTTCACATCTTGAGAACTCAAAAAAAAAATGCAACACACTAAGAAGTCAATCAAAAGCTAACACCAAAAGATGGTGCACATTTGGGACTTTAGTCATGCTTAGTATTCCACAGTCACAGACACAATGGTGCTCACTCTGGCACCTGTCCTCTGAAAAGGCCAAGAGGAGGAAGATAAAGCCATTTTCTTCCCCCACCATTCAACTGTCAATACCAATGATAAGGTCACGCATCTCATTTAGAGGCCAGGACAGGACCTGTTAGAGAAGCAACTTATCGGGACACAGCCAATTACCAATTATCACCAGTCATTCGGTTCATTTTCACTGTGGCCCATTCACGTCCTTTCAGCCTTTCAAGGCACTTTGAGTGTTTTAAATTGTAACAGGAGCTCTCAATTTTCTCTGAGTGCGCAGAGTGGCCAACAAAGCCTTGTCCTTCGTTTGTGTCCCACCATTCAACTACAAACACATCCAGTCGAGGTTAAAGAGGAGCTCATGCCTTTGATATCTCCTGCAGCAACTTGGGGCAGAAAGGAAGATGGGAAAGAAAAAAGAAAGAGGTTGATGCATAATGCAGAAAGTGCTCTCGAGGCTGCAGGCAACAACAACTCTCTGCACGCCTCTCTGCTCTTTATCCTCCATTTCCATCTGTGACTCTATGCAATAACATTTACAGATACATACAGTACATGTCTTCTTTCCTACTTTAGATTATTTTAGTGAAGATGCTGCAGGAAAAAAGCCAAAAGCAGGAATACTGAGGGAAGTCTGATCTGAAACTCCAGGCAGTGTAATTGCACACAGGGCTCCTGCAGAGAGCTGGGAGAAGCAGAAGAATACCAGAGTGTTCCAGGACCCGAGTGCCTGCTTGTCACCTGAATATTTTATTCCATGGGTGCAC
This sequence comes from Neolamprologus multifasciatus, assembly GCF_963576455.1. Taxonomy (NCBI): domain Eukaryota; kingdom Metazoa; phylum Chordata; class Actinopteri; order Cichliformes; family Cichlidae; genus Neolamprologus; species Neolamprologus multifasciatus. The sequence goes on along the minus strand of NC_140459.1, from coordinate 12,567,373 downwards.
GCCAAAATATCCACATGCACACACAGACTACACGCTCTCTGCACCAAAACATTTTTGCACAAAAGACACCAGCGCACACAGGAGGGAGCATGCATGAGCACACATGTACAGGAGTCCCTGGGGCTGCCTGGTTCTCGCAGCAGAGTGATATATATAGAAATTAAAAAGAGGGGAGGGGAAGATGGTAGGAGGAGGTCTGTTATGATTTCAGTGGTTCTAACTAATTAAAGAGGTTCCTGACAGCAACAGGAAATTACTGCTGAGGAGGTCAGAGCATCTCTCCAGAAAACCCTCGAGTGGATATATCGGTGGACTCGGTGGCTGGCATTAACTCAGACTTTTTAATGCAGTCCAACTCGTCCAAAAGTGGATCATAATGTGTCTCAAATAGGAAATAACTGCAAAGTGTGTTCAGATTTATGGCTCCATCGAAGCGAGAGAGGGAGAGGACAAGAGCCTGTACACTATTAAAAGGTTTCAGCACCGTTCCTCCCACTACCGTCACACATTGTAGCAGAAAATCCATCATTTTAATAAGTTCTTCTACAGTCGTGTTTAAAATCGCGTATATGCCCCTCTTGCTCTCATGTAGTGCTTCCTGTCGCATTTTTTACCCTTTTAACCGCCCACTGTTCCTACCACACTCCCTAAAAATTACACGTTGTGAACATTTAACATACACACAGACAAAGCTCAAATTTTCAAAGTCAAGCAGTTTCTCCCAAACTCATCTCATACAGTGTTGTATGAGATTCCTTTAAAGTGGTGAAGTATTCAGATCACCAAATTACACTTTATGTGCTTATAAAGAACGACAGATTCAGCTGTATCTGCAAAAAGGTAGGTTATCTAATAATTAAGCATCCAGATTTGATTTATATTTAGCAAAAATAACTTTAGTATATAATTTAACTAGTGGCTAGATATGACAAATAAATGGAGTGGAGTATAGTTCAATATTTTCCAAAGATGCAATGCTTGTATTCCACCATGTTCTTCATAAATGCAATATAAAGAGGATGTGAGAGATTTTTCAGATGAACCACAAAAAAATGTCAGCTTATAGCAGACCAATAAGGCATTAATACATATCTATTAACAATTAGTTACAGAATTAAGCATGTCGGATGTATTAATGAGAGTCTAAGAGTGCATTTTGCACTTCAAAAACAATCTCAGCAACTTTAACAGATGCAGAAAATGTTTACCACACGAATAAACCCCGACGGCTGATTTGTTCTATAATTTATGAAGTCAACAAAGGCGCTCAGTGTTGGAGGAAAACTCACTGCTTCCCACATCAGACCAGCAATGTTTACTGCCAAAATGCACAAACTTGCGCACACTTTGTGCCCCCCCCTCCCCAGGCTGCATATACACTCACTCACCCCATAACCAAAACAGAGAAAAAAAGACAATCAGCACACGATGCAAGGGTGCATGCACACACAAATATCAGCTCAGAAACACTTACACTGCATTGTTGTGCAGCTACAGGCTTGACCTGCATAAGACTGGATCTCATCTCCAAAAAGAAGAAAAGAAACGGATAGGGTGGCCTCAGGTAAATGATCCAGTGGAAGGAGGGAAATTAAATCTTCTTGCTCCAAAAGCAGGACGGCCACAGCACGGCACTTCAGCCGGATCAAAATCCAATTTAAGAGATGTTCTCTTGGTGGAAACTCGATCTAAACTTGGATCTTTTGAGGTGATTAAAGCTCGAAGTGTCTTCTTCCACATGTGGGTTTCCTGTCTGAATGAGCAGCTGCCTTGAAGGAGTCTTGGCTCTTTGTTGTGTTTTTTTGGTTTTTGGAGAGGCGTTCAGTGTGCCTGAGCAAAGTTGCTATGCATGACTTACAGAGAGTCTCTCTCTCGCCTCTGCTAACCCCCCCCCCCCACCTTATAAAAAGAGGGAGGAGGGAAGAAAACAGCTGAGGGAAAGTCCCAGTGATGCTTCCCTCTACGCCCTCCCATCATCCATCTGCGATTTCCCTTCATCTTTCCATTTTTACCTCATCCTCCTCCACCCTTACCTCATCACTTTTTCCTCTGCTCCCCTCCCTCCTGTCCTCTTCTGACAAGGCTTCCCTACCTCCTACGCCTCGTCCTCTCCTAGTATATGTGGGACGGGTGTATGTATTATCTCCTATTATTACCACTAGTCTGCCAGTTCTGCACCCCTACAGTAGTCGACTCTTCAGGAACACATGCGAGGAAGGGGTGTGTGTGTGTGTGTGTGTGTTTGTGTGTGTGTGTGTGGGGGGGGGGGGGCGTGCTATCATCTACCTTGTTCTACCTTTCAGCTCGTTTCCAGTACATTTTCTCTCTGTAACACAGACTCTTTTTTTTTTAACTCCAGTCCTCTGTTTGATTCATTCTTCCCCACTCTTCCTCCGCCCTCACACTGTCATCTCCGTCATTGTATCTTTCATTTACTCCCCCCCCAGCTCTTCATTCATGCCATCCGCTATTCTGTTTCATCATCATCTTTCTCCTTAACCGTCTTCCTCGCCCTCATTCACATGGTTCCTCCCCCTCCCCCCCCCCGCCTCCTTCTCCTTCCTGTATTTTTCTATCCAGTGTAGGCGTCTGCAGAAGGCTCAGTTAGTGCAAGTCTGCACTTCAAAGACTCCTTTTCTTCCTCAGTTACAACTTTGAGGGCTTGTCCTCCTTCACCAGCTGTCCTCTTCATCCCCTATCATCATCATCACTTCCATTTTCACTCATTTCTTTGTCGAAACAACATCTGAGAAAAGGAATCTACTCGAGGTGTATGAGTCTCAACTTCTAAACCACTTGCTATTTTACAGCAGCTCTGTCCTCTTTCCAGCTCGGCCTCTGAAGTGTGTGTACCAGAGTGAAGTGGATTTCTCCTGCTTCTACTCCTGTGGGAGCAGTACACAGTAAATAAATGAATAAGAAAAATAAAAAGGAAATGATTCGTCTCCATCCAGCTCAAACACAGATTTTCATTGGCTGGATGTGTTTCCACCTATGCAGAGCGTAAAACTGACCCTAAACCTTGTTCAGGACACGAAACACCAGCTAAACAACAGAGAGCTGGTTTTTGGGGAAATACAGCTTTTTCTCTTTTTAATGAATGAGATTAAAGTCAGTTCAAAATCCGCCACTGCAGTGTGCACGCACATCTTTTTACTGAGATTATGAAACTGACACTCTTAACAATGGGGAGCCGGCACCTACAGTACAAAGACGTCTGATGAAATATGAGCCACAGCTTCCCCTCCGTGCTGTTGTTGCTGCTGTGTTTTAAAATGGAAACTAATTATTTATCACTTCAGATTCACGAAAACAATCCAAGAGTTCAAAAACCCAAACACGGAGTATTTTACAATTATTTGTTGTAAAAAGAAAGAAAACAGAAAGAAAACTATCGAGCAGTCCACCCTGTTAGACCAGCTTTTGCCAACAAATACTGCAGTTTTTAAAATAATGTCATGTATAGTAATACATCGGGTCCATAATTTGCAATTTGCAGTAACTGTTTGAGACTTGCAGACATTTTTTAAATACAGTTTTGGATTTAATAATCAAAAGCAAAGCAAATACTCTGTTAGGCTGAGATCAGGTGACTGACTTGGCCCTTAAAGAATATTCAGTTTGAATCCTGGGTTGCTTTTACAGTTTGCTTTGGACACTATGAAGTGCTGACTATATAATCCTGTCCCCTTTACACTATCACAGCGCCATCATCAATAAACACTAGTGACCCACCTGCACCCATGCATTCACATAATATTACCTCCTGCAGGTCTGACAGATAATGTGGCATGCTTTGGATCATGAGCTGTTTCTCTTTCCGTTTCATTCCACTTCAACTTAATCTTACTTTCAACTGTCCAAATATTTTTCCCAGAGCTGTGCAGCGTCTTTTTGGATGATTTCTGGCTAATCTGGCCTTCCTGTTGCTGAGTCAGCAGTTTGCAGGTTGTTGTAAACACACTGTATTTCCATTCATGAATCCGTCTCTTTATTGTAGGCTTAGATAGCCATACGCCTGCCTCCTCAAGACTGCTCTTAACTTTACGACATCTAACCAAGTAGTTTTTCTCAAACACAGAAAAAATTCTGTCGTCATGCATTTTAGTTCTTTCAATCCTAAAGTTTCTGTTTTCTCGCTGATGGGTTTAGTTTGATTTTTCAGCCTAATGATGGCCTGTCTCACTTCACTGACATGTCTTTGTGCCTCATATTTATATTTATATATTTACGCATATATATATATTCACAGCTTTGAATCTATCCATTCATTTCCTTACGCTTATACAAGACCAGGATCCTTGCAGGGCAAGCCTAAGCAAGGATGCCCAAACCTCCCACTCCCCAGTCACCACCTCCTGCTTAAACACCGAGGCGTTCCCAGGTCAGCCGAGAGATGTAATCATCCAGCATGTCTTTGGTCTACTTTTCAACTTCAGAATATTATGCCTGCTTCATTTGCCACGAGCCTCTGAAAATGTGTGTATAAAAATATCTGTAATTCCCAAACATCTTTGCACTTTTATCACATCAATCGTCTTGATCGTTTGATATAAAATCCACCCTGGACCTAACTCTAGCAGTGCAACAAACACTTTGAAGCATCATTTCACACAGTTTTCTGAAATCACAAACAGCTTCACACAAAAACACAATGTGTTGAATGTGAATGTTCCAGGTAAAAATACAGGATGGTGGCGCCTCTCTGCTCACAGCCAGAGGTGTGTGTCTGAGATGATTGTGTAAGAATATTCGCTGGTTTTGACATCATTGAGATCCAGCAGCAGAAAAAAAAACGTCTGAAGCCGGAGCTTGTTTGTAGATACTCTGGAGATATCTTCATGTTTACCATCCTTAATATGAGCATCACCATCAAGTTTGTGTGATGATGTCGCATTATGTTAATAAAGCATGTGTCTTACCTCCAGGGAGACACTTTAAGTTCAATACAAAGTCCAGCTCGGGATCACATTAACCTCCTGTAGTGCTGAGTTCCCGTGCTATCCGAGTCCAGCCTGTTAGCCTCTGACCTCTCTTAGATCAGTGTGGCATTTCCACCGGTAAGACTCTAGCTGGCTGGGTACATGTCCTCTCTAAACTAACAGGCAGCCACATGAAAATCACTTTATAATCACTTTGTCAATCGCTTGACATTTACTCAACCAATGATCTTCTCACCTGTGTGCTTTACACTTTAGCTAAGTAGTGTAATCACTACCTGAGGAGCTCTGGAAGTGAATAAATGGAAGGATCTACCACTTACCAAAGTAACCACTCTATGTGTGTGTGTTTTGAGCTCCTGTTAAATGTCAGGCATGTTGTGAATGTCAACTACCAGCGAATTACTAAAAAGCTTTTAAGTTGCAGTTGCTTCTGCCAATTTACACGAGCAGTGCTTATACTGCTCACCAACAAAGCATATTACCATGCATCAATGGGGTAATTAGCAGCTTTAAATCCACTTAAAGCTGTTTAGATGTCTTTAATGTTTTAAAGACTAAATTAGTTTTCTGCTCGCAAGATCACAACAGAGTTTTAAATCTCCCTGAAGCTCCGGAAAAGGAATAAAGTCCACGAAAAGAGTTCAAGCTGAGACGCCGCAGATGCTTACGGTACAATGGGGAGGTGGGCGTTGACCCAGATGCAACATCAGAACTGCAATAAATAATTCACAGCCTCAGACTCCTTGAATGGGTATGAATGAAAAAGCTGTTCAGCTTTGTCAAGAAAGAAAACCTCACAAAACCTTTTTTCCCTCCTAAAAAATAAAATAATAATATTTTTTTAAATCAGGCACTGCAGTGGAGATGCGAATGTTGTACCCTGTTGTACCAGCTTCATTAGAGCAGCATCTAACATGGGCTGTGAGGACGTAAAAGGCACACACACGCACAATTAATCTGTGATGAAGATTTTGCACATTGTTATCCCCATTTAAACTAAAATAGAGTGTAAGATTGAGGGGATCCCCACACTGTGACTGATAAATCACAACCATCACGTCCAGTTTAAAACCAGAATGTCATCGATGCAGTAGTTCATCTGTGATGTAAGTAAAACAATTATGAGTTTCACTGTCCCTGCTTGGCTGGATTGCACACACTTTGAAGAATTAAAGTCCCTTAAGAAAGCAAAGAGGCTGCAAAAATCTGACCAATACTCAGATTCACTCTTTCAGCTGGATGAGATAAAAACAAACAAACCAACAGCTGATGCTGTGGTGGATGCATTCATCTTTTATATGCAGCCAATAATCAACACATTAAAGACGTCCCTAACTTCAAAACCTTTTGAGGTTGCAGAGTGAGCTTTATGAGATCTCAGAAATTGCTTTCGTTCATCTCACAGATCTCTTTAAACTATCCATTGCTGATGGCGATAAAAAGGCTCTGAGCGACTGGCAAATATGTTCACTCCGTTAAATGCTTCTTTATCGACTTCAAAAGGAGTCATAAAGGTGCCTGCATCGCCACACAGCTGAAGTTCATTTTGCATCCTGCATAATTATTCAGTGAAGCATCGAGTAATCCGCTTTAGCATTCAAGTTTCTAAATCATGGGTGATGCAGAGTTACGTTTACATGACAGGAAGGCAAAAAAACAAACGCAAAAATCTGCACCAGAATCTTTGTTTAGCAGCAAAAATAGAGTGACAAATGTCATTAAAGGTCCTTGTCTGGATTTTATGAAAGCAGACTTATGCTTAAATGATTTAGGAACAATTTTAATTACTGATTTGTGTTTTTAAGCAAAAATCAAATTTTTTTTTCTTTTAAAGGATCTTGAACAAAACAAGCATTTCTGATCTTCTATTGGTCAAATTGATTATCAATTACCTGAGAAAATCACTTATTACAAACTTCCTTTCTGTGTGCAGGAGCAGAGAAAACATTTTAATAACCATTTAAAAAGTGAGCGCCTTGAGGTCTATTTTAGGAGATAAAGGAGAAGGTGGTTTCTAACAGAGGGATGTCACCCTCAGTGTAAAGTTGGAAGTTTATTGGAAAAACAGATTACAGAGCAGAGAGTGACTCATGGCTTGTTGAACAGACTGAATGCGAGCTGAGAACACAGTTATCATTATTTGTTTTTGTCACACGCAGACTGACAGGACCTTTTGTCTATTAATAAGACTGAGGAAGCATCAGTGCTGCAGGATGTTAACATGTTACTGATGTTGAGGGTTTAGTTCGTTTAGAAATCAAATAAATCCAGTTTGTTCTCCTTTTAAAAGAAGAAGCAAAAGATATAAAGACATCTTTACGTTTCCTATATACTGAATTAGCTGCACAGTGACTTACGGGAGGACTTTGCTGCCCTCTGCTGGAGTAAAGAAGGAACAATAACTCTGCAGTGCACTGAGGATTTTGTCCAGAGTGCACTTAAGAGAAAAAAAACATATGGACTATTTTCTGATGCAACAGTATTTGTGCTTTCTCTCCACATGACTGTGTTTCTTTCCAAATCCTGGATCTGAAGATAGAGGCTGTCGCTGATATTAGAACTGATACTGACACATTTTCCCACATTTTTATACACATTTTTACACATTACACATTTTTACTATTTTATTCCTGTTTTCTGCCTTTTTCTTTATAATTCAGAGTTGTCTATCATTGAATTCCTGCTCTGCAGCAGCAGCTCATAACCACAGCAATACTGTAGGCAGCTCTAATATGTGGTAAGGGATTGCACTGGAGCTCTTGTAGATGCATAAACCAACGGGTTTTCTGCAAGCACCAGCAATTTCCTCTCTATTTTCCCACAGTCACGCATCGGTCTTGAGTTTTTTGCTACTGACTGCATAGGAATTAATATCAACCGCCACAGCAGTGCTACATAATTCATACAGAAAGCCTTTATTATTCTGAGGTAATGTATTTTCTTCCTTCTCTCAAGACTGCTCATGAGATTACGGGGTATATGTTAAACGAGCAAGTGGCCAAGATGATTGGAAACTGACCTTGAGCTTTACGCCATCGCAAATGTTCGTTTTGAGGGTTTTGTCCAAACCAATTATTTAAAGCTGGTTTTATTCAAATTCTTTCTGCATTGCATTTCACAACCACAAGATGGCAAACTCAGCGCCTCAACAAATCCACCATTACTATGCCAAGCACAGAACATCAGACAAATTATCATCCCAGAGCAATCTTTATCCTTGATTATCTAAACATCATCTTAATGATAAGGCTGTCGAGTCGTGAAGAATCTCTCACTCGCTCTGCCTCACCTTCTGTTCTCATTAATACTGAGAAAAGGCTTTAAATCAACTCGAAGAGACATGGACCCAGTTAGAAAATTCCTCTTAAAGGAGGACTAAACATCAGTGTCGGGCTGGACTAATGTGCCTGCACTGTACGTCTGCCGCCTCTCTGCCCTGCGCCTTCAAACGGCAGCCAGAGCATCTTTAAATGCTCTAATGAAATCTGGATCAAGCTGCAGGGCAGTGCTGAGAAACAGGCTGCAGGAGAGCGTGAAATATTACAGAGCAGAGACACAGAGTGGTAAAAGTCAAAAGCATGTTTCCAAATTTAGAGCTCTGCTTTTCCTTTAAAAATGACATCTAGTCTTTGTGATAACTACTGACATCACACATGACAGGGCACTTTTACAGCATGGTTAGCCAAACACGACACTACAGGTATACACCCATGTTCTGTATACTTTAAGTTAGCATTTAAGTTAGCAGTTTTAGTGCTGAACAGTATATCACATGTAAGCTCTATTAGTCAGAAGTGGGCATATCTTGTAACGGTGTGCAGTCTATCCTTACAATCCCTGAGAAAACTTGACAAGTGAAAGACAAAAGAAGAAGTGACCTAAAAAAAAAACTATGTACAGCAGGTGAACGGTGTCTGAAATCACATTATTAAAAAAAGAGAAAGAATCCAGCAAAGACCTGACACAGGACCTGAGAGATCCATCTGGCATTCAGTTAATCCATCTACTGTTCACTGAACCCTCAGCGGAAATGGTCTCAGCGGAAGGATGGCTGTCAAGAAGCCATTCTTAAGGAAAGGAAACAAGGAAAAAAGCCTGTTGTATGCTATTGAGTATTAATGAATCCACATTTGAAATTTTTGGTTCAAGGTGTTTCAATATGTATAGAAGAGTGGTAACACAGTCATCTATAAAACATGGTGGAGGCTCTATCAGTGTTTGGGGTCTGCATTTCAGCCAGTATTCAAGATCTTGTCACTACTGATGGAATTATTAAAGCGACTTTGAAAACAACTTCACTTTTCAGCATGAGAATGATCCGAACCACACTGCCAATGCACCAAAGCGTACCTGGATAGAAAACGCAACACTATCAGTGACGGATTGGCCTGATTATCCCAGACCTCAACATTATTGAAGCAATGGGGGATCATCTCGACAGAGAACAGAACAAAAGGCAGCCGACATCCAAAGAAGATGTTTGAATGTCCTTCAAGAAGTCTGGAGAACTATTTCTGAAGACCATTTTAAATTATGAGACAGATGTTAGAATTGTACAAACTCTGGGTCTAACATGCTGTATTTCCATACATGTTTGCACATGTTTCAATAAATCACTACACCTAGAAAATATAAAGAAATCACTGGTAGCTCAAGACTTTTGCACATTTGTATGCATCTGGAATAAGTGCCGATAATTCATCGTATCATTAACGAGGCTACAAGCAGGACACCATGTGCCTTATCCAGCTCCATGAAAATACAGTCACTGTCATTTTTATGGTATCCCTAATAGCTTACCATTATCCATCAGTGAAGCATGGTACGCCTTACTTAAGCTGGCAGAAACATACCGGCAGATGCAGGGAAGTCCATGGAGATAGCCGACTGAATCATAACTGCTATAATGCTGTCTTAAAAGGGGCCAAATCACTATTACGACCTGCCCTCGCTTCTCTGCTTATAATTGTTTGACGCGAAGTGTTTTGAACAGCTGGACTGTAAATGGATTGACACTGCAACACTATAATACCCATTTCACACTCATATGTCAATAGAAAATGATCATTAACATGACAGATTATAATTCTGTGGCTGCAGATCAGACCGCTCCAGGCACAGTTAGTCCCTTGTGGTGTAAAAGCAGGAAGCTGATTCAACGTTTACACAGAGGCTAAAATTTTCCCCAAAGCCTTCCATTATTTGTTGTGTTGTTTCGCTGAAATGAATGTCAGGCCATTACAACATCTGACAAGTATTTAACAAGCAACACACACTTCTGACAGGTAATGATAAAAGTCTAGCATTTGATGAAAAGGATATTTGTGAGCATGAGCAGAATTGAAAGCTGCTGAGACGACACTTCATCCATTAATCTTCATCTTCTTATGTGTAGGTGAGGGTTACATTATTCCACTAAGTTTGAATAAAAAGATGACAGCGCCAAAGATTAATGTGACTTGTGACAACGGTGTTAAAGAAAAGTGATTTATGATTGCAAGATGCTCATGTAAACACGTCGGTCAGTTTATTAGGTACACCTGGCATGGTTGGCCAGGTTGGCATATAGACAGTGTAAAGACTAGCGCAAGTTGCTTATTTTTCTTGACAGTAAGTGCAAAATGTGTCCATATGTATGCTCTTATCTTACTCCCTGGAAATCAAATTTTACGCGTCTCACCTTGCTGCACAAGGAGATTACTTCTAATTGGATCACTTCCAAACTCGTCCCGCCTCCCCAGATACTGAGTGGATCTCGTTTCTCCAAAACATTTTCATCTTGTTTTTATTCGTCGACAAACGTTTCAATCCATTTCATCATAGCTTCTGTCCAAGTGCATTAGTTCTTATTTGGTTATTGTCTTGTTTTTGTCAAAAAAAAACTATCACAAAAATTAATAGTCAACAATATTAACACTATTTACAACCAAGGTAAGCATCTCTCAGTGCACAGCCCTAAAACAGATGAGCTACAGCAACAGAAGACGACACCAGGTGTTACTCCTGTCAGCTAATAACAAGAAACCGAGACTACAATTTGCACAGACCTCACCAAAATTAAAAAATAGAAGCCTGGAAAAAGTTGCCTACTCTGATGAGTCTCAATTTTTGCTGCACCATTCAGAATTTGGTGTAAAAAACATGAAAGCATAGATCCACCCTGCCCTAAATAAACAGTTCAGGCTGCCAGTGGTGATATTAGTACTAATTGAGCATTGTTTAAACTTCACAGCTTGCCTAAGTGTTCTTGCTGACCATGCCCATCCCTTTATGACCACCGTGGATGGGAAACTGCTGGTGGCCTTGTATCACTCCACCACAGAAAGCATCCTGGTTTGCTGTGTAACACTGTGGTATGCAGTGAATAAATAGGCTGTCCAGAGGGTAATAAACACAGCACAAAAGATCATCGAACATGTTTTAGTTGTGTGTTAATTTTACAATCTTTGAGCTGGAACCCACTCGTGAGCCTTAAAAATCACTAAGGACACTTCCCACTCAGGAGTCTAAGGATCTTGGAAAGAAAAGTGTCTGGACTTTAAGTTTCCTTGAAGACATTTCACCTCCTCTCATCCGAGAAGCTTCTTCAGTTCTAAAAGCAATTGGTGGAGAGTCTGAGATTTTAAGCCCCATGAGACTGCCCCCCAAGAGGGTCATGAACCCCCACTGATCCTCTACCTGATCACATGAGCCAAGGTGTGAAAACAGCCAAGATTCCGGGTGAACCCATTATGAAACCTAGCCTCGCCCTATCATGTGGGTCAAAAGACCCACAATGTGAGTGGGTGTTAAGGTGTCTGGGAAAGGATCCCAAAACTGGATTTTAGATGGCAGACAGTTGGTGTTGTAAGCCACCGCCACTGTTCAAAGATGGTCGTTCACAGTGGACATAGATGGCTTCTTTCACTTCCCTCTCAAACCATTTGTCTTCTCTATCCAAAATGTGAACACTGGCATCAAATGAGTCAAATGACATTGACATTGGCTTTGTCACTCGAAGAAGTGACAATCAAGGTATGCAGAAGAGTGACAAAAGTCACTCTTTTGTGGATGTTCTTCTTGGATGAGAGGTGAAATGTCTTCAAGGCCAAACAGATTAAAAATGGTTCGCTGCCGTAAATCAAGAATGATTACTGTAATGCGGCATGGCACTTGTTTTCGATTTCTTCATATTTGTAATTATTCATTATCCTCAGCTGAAAGGGCTAATTTAACTGTGTGAATGACAGTGTTGTTTTATTGCGTAAAAGACTTGTTATTTTATTTTGAGGAACCTGCAGAAGCAGTACCTCAGTGATGTTGTATTTTATAATGCAATGGAAATTAAAACCATCTGGATTCTGATCTTCTTACAGTTGCTCCCAGCAGCATAACACATCATGTCACAAAGCTCAAATCATCTCAAACTGTCTTCTTGAACATGTCACCAGACATAAGACCAATAAAGCACCTCTGTGGTGTGGTAGAACAGGAGATTTGCATTACTGATGTAAGCCCAGCAATCTGCAGCAACTGTGTGATGCTATCATATCAATATTGATCAGCACTTTGTCAAATCTGTGCCACGAATAATTAAAGCATCTCTGAAGGAAAAACTGAGTCCGAACTGGTGCTTGCAAAGTGCACCTAATAAAATAAAGGCTGGTTTAAGAAGCATTTTTAGCAGATTTCTACTTCCATAATTGTAAACCTACAACTACACATCCATCCATTCATTTTCTTCCGCTTATCCGGGGCCGGGTCGCGGGGGCAGCAGTCCAAGCAGAGAAGCCCAGACCTCCCTCTCCCCAGCCACCTCCTCCAGCTTATCTGGGGGAACACCAAGGCGTTCCCAGGCCAGCCAAGAGATATAATCTCTCCAGCGTGTACTGGGTCTGCCTCAGGACCTCCTCCCGGTGGGACATGCCCGGAAAACCTACTCTGCTCTACTCTGAGCCCCTCCCGAATGGCGGAACTTCTCACCCTATCTCTAAGGGAGAGACCAGCCACCCTTCGGAGGAAGCCCATTTCTGCCGCTTGTATTCGTGATCTTGTTCTTTCGGTCACTACCCACAGCTCGTGACCATAGGTGAGGCTAGGGGCGAAGATCAATCGATAAATTGAGAGCTCTCTCTTCACCACAACAGACGGTACCAATCCGTCTGTCGATCTCTGGCTCCCTTCTCCCATCACTCGTGAACAAGACCCCGAGATACTTAAACTCCACTCCACCCTTTTCCAGCTAAGGACCATGGCCTCCGATTTGGAGGTGCTGATTCTCATTCCCACCCCTTCACACTCTGCTGCGAACCATTCCAAGGCAAGCTAGAAGCCATCACCCGATGAAGCCAACAGAACCACATCATCTGCAAAAAGCAGAGATGAGATCCTGAGACCACCCAAGTGAAAGCTTTCCGCCACTTGGCTACGCCTAGAAATTCTGTCCATAAAAATTATGAACAGAATCGGTGACAAAGGGCAGCCGATACTCCCAGAGCACCCCCCACAGGGCCCTCTGAGGGACATGGTCGAATGCCTTCTCCAAGTCCACAAAACACATGTAGACTGGTTGGGCAAACTCCAATGCGCCCTCAAGTGTCCGCGAGAGGATAAAGAGCTGATCCAGTGTTCCATGACCAGGACGAAAACCGCATTGTTCCTCCTGTATCCGAGGTTCGACTAACGGACGGACTCTTCTCTCCAGCACCCTGGCATAGACTTTCCCAGGAGGCTGGGACTACACAGCGAAAGCAAAATCTGTGTTAGCATTATGAAGGGTCCTTGAAAACTTTGCTCCCAATGTAGGGGGTTCCTGGACATTCCAGCGCAAGAGAAACATTCTGACATTCCACAAATGGCATTACAAGGAATTTAATATGAAATCAATGAAGAGAAAATGAGGGAAACAGCTTTTGCTTTTGTCTGTGGTCATTCTCGTAAACTTGTTGCTTTAACTTTGGTGATAATAAAAAAATCTGCATAAATAAAACATTAAGGGGTTCACAGCAAACATAATCAAATTAAAATGATTTCTTTTGGGTGGAACTTGTTGTTAAAAGTCAATGTTTTAACTAAATTACAGAAACTGATGCGCTAATATCTCACTCCAGTGTCCCCTCTTTCTCTCCACCAGACTCACACTGCATTTACGTCACAGTCACCTGCCCCTTGCCCCCTGCCCCCTCCCATTTCCTGTTACTGAAACATGTTGGTCCAGACACAGGTTCCTCCGGGGATTGGCTCAGTACACTGTGTGACCCACTTATTTGACAGCACTCTTATAAAATTGTCAGATGAGTGGAGTGCTCCCCCTTCCAGCCAGGAAGAGCAAACACGATAGAGTGTGGCAGAACTCTCAAGTGAGGCCACTGGCCCCTGAGTTTCAGCTTAAGTATATTTTGTATTTGTATCTATCATCACCACAGCAAGTAATTTCAGCTTACAGAGCACTAAAAGGCAAATTTTTCATAACAATGAACATGAAAAAAATGCATCTATTGGCAACTTCAAGAAGGCCTGACATCAACCACTTGAGACTTTGTTGCATATTTAATGCCACAGAGTGTTTTTGTCTACATAAGCTTTGTCTTTATTTATGCAAGTTCAGTAAAGAAAAGCTTATAAAAAGAAACTTGGAGAAAAAAAAAGAAAATCAATCAAATATCACCTTAAAATTAACTTAAGTGTTTGCAGAATTAAAACTGGCTTCATAATTTGATAGGTCAACAAGAAAAAAGATAAAGAAAAAAGCTCAGCTAGTTAACACATGAGGTTGCACTGCATCATCACCAATACATATTAAAGGTCAAGCAACAGGTAGGCCAAACTCTGTTTTATCCTTCTTTTTGACTCTATTGGCAACCGCAGTTTACAAAATAAACATGATGTTGTTTTGAATAAGACACGAAACTAGCAATGGAGACCATATAGTCATCAGGAAAGAGTTTACTCACATCATAGATAACGCTACGGTCACTTTAGCGGTCAATTACCCCAACAACAGTTTGTGACCATGGCAGGACCAAAATACCTGCAACCTTGTGCAATGAATTTGTTATCTCGTTGCCTTTGAAATGGTTGTTTCAAACACATGGACCAGGTTTGCAGAGACGGTCTTAAAAAGCAACTTTGGTGCATCAACACAGCAATAAAATGGCATCAAAACTGAGTTGGTTTGCAACCAGTTTGCTACAAGTTTGAGATAAAGGCTTTAAGTCAGAAATTACATAAAATCTGTTGGTGATAAACTCCTAATCTGTAGCACTGTAAATACACAGAAATGCACATTAACTACTTACATACTACTTACATACTACTACCAGAGACTGGTCTAAAACCTTCTGGCAACCACCAGTTGTGGGAGAACAATTAGTATTCCCTGAGTGGTTGCAAGTGGCTGCTGAGCCCGAGTCACATAGGCCTAAAGACAAGTAAGTGACCGAAGTGGCAACCACCTGTGTGTTCCCCAACTGGTTGGCAAAAACCTCCTTGTGACCACTTTAGGATATTCGTACAGTCTTAGTAATTGATGGAGTGTTTACATTAAAAAAAATACATGCAACTGTGGGAATATGCTAGCATTCAAAGCAATTATTAGGAGGTTTGTGGTGCATTATCTGTTTTTTGCATCCTATTTCATCCAACAAGAGCCAGAAACCTCCAGGAATCACTGCCAGCCACTCTTGGAAAACATTTCCCAACCAATAAGTGGTTGTATCACATCCATTATGTTGGACATTTCTTGAGTAATGTGCACACAATGTCACGTGAGAGATCTATATCCATCTTTTAAATCTGTTCACACCATATCAAGGCACCTGCTCCACTGACACTGCACATTATTTTAGCATAAAGTTAACCACATGACTCCAAGTGTTACAGATATATTTTCTGTGCCCTCCATGCTAGTAGTTTGCACATCCCTGCACTCTGATGCTTTCTTTTTAATTTCTTTCAATACAAAAAAAAAAAAAAAAACTGTTCACACTTTCAATAATATTAACAAAATTTCACACAAGCTTCTTAACTCGCAGTACCTGCCTTTGCTTTCTTTTTCTAGTGTCTCTGTTATCCAGGTCAAACTCCTCATAACTTGGCAATAAAACTGAATGTGATTCAGGAACATGAAGCAGAGCATAGCAGTGGAATATGATACCCTGTAGATTTATTGTAGATACCCTGTATTTTTTTTTTTTTACAGTTTAATTACAGGAAGTGACCTTTGCTGTATGCCATGCTCACTGTGCTTCCTGCTCATAGCTACACGCACACAATCCAATAAATGCAAAATGCAGCAAAGGACGAAAAAATAAACTAAAATTCACTTTGCATGATAAGCCTGAACTTTAGGGCCAAAGGAGCAAATGTAAATTGATTTTCTTTGTACCCATCCAACCAAATCCTATCAACAAGCAGCTCTACAGTGATCTGGATGAAACACGCTGCAGTTAGAAATCATGCAGACTGTTTGTGCAGCCCTTTAGCATCCAAGCCAAGCTAGCAGAGGTCAGAGAGACGGGCCGAATACTGACACGATAATTGACAGTGTGACGTGATGTTTCTCACCTCAGCACCATGGGGCAGAATCCTTTTCCTGAGGGCCGGGGAGGGCTCGGTTGACTGCAAAGGAGTCAGACCCCCGTTCTTCAGTTGCTCCCCTGAGGGCGACTTTGGTACAGTCCACACAGGAGCACCATCTGAAAAATGACAAGTTATTGTTGTTGAAAGAATCAAAGAGGGATCTGGGTGAAAACCAAGATTAGCCTCTCCTTTTTATATATATATGTGACATTCAATATAAAGGTGTGCACGTGACTGATGGAAGTGACAAACCAGGAAGGTGTGTGCATGTGTGTCCTTGCATGAATCTACGCGAATTTAATATTTGTTCAGTGTTATAGCCTGCCTTGTATTGATTCACATGATCAAACATACTGAAGCGACTAGAATGGAGATTAAATTTGATTCCCGTCCCAAAAAGATCAAAGGCTCAATAAAGAAGAAGAAAAGAAATCAATCAACCAATTTCTTTCCACTTACTGCAGTGATTGTGCATTTAATAATAAATCATACCCAAAAATGCTCAACCTTTACTGTCTTCACCTTCTGGGCTTTTGCTGTCAGAGACGATCATCCAACTCAAGGATCTTTTGTTGAAGGCACAGTTGTTAAATGTCAGCGTTGTCAGAACTGACCCATTTTTAGGGATTTTATAACGCGTCCAAAATGTTAAGAAACTTTAATTAAAAAGCCACACCTGCACACGTTGTACACAAATAAGCACAACATGGATGCCTGAGATTAAATGAGCGCTGATTTGATTTAAAATCAGTATTTTCATGCATCATCTTTAAAAGTTACATCAGCACCTGCTTCATTGTAATTTAATCAAATTCTGCTTTACGAAGCAAAATAATTTAGTGCTTCCCACACTGGAGTTCATGAAAAAGACTTGCAGGTAAACCAAAAGCAGAAGCCAAACCTGCACCAACAAACAAAATGAAGGCAGTAAAATATAACAAGGCTCGTTTCAGTCTCTCAAAATATTAGTTTCTGAGCTAATGTGAACAAATTAGGAGCTCGTGTTCCTTATTTATTTTCAGCATTAATGACACCTTAGGTATTTTTATCTAAGAAGCAGGGGGAAAGGCAGAAAAACTGAAGTGAAACAGCTGATTAAACAGGACATTTTCTCACCTATACTTCATTTACTCTGGCCTGAATCCTTTAATAAATTTGTGAACTTGTAGTTTTTTGTAATGGTTTGGGTTTTTTCATGCAGATAAAACTCAAAGTCAACGCTGAGAATGTTCGGTCTGACCAGACGTGTCAGCAGGCAACAAAAGGTGCCGCGCTCCTACAGGGTGGATTTACATTTATTTACTGCAGTTTGTTTATCTGCACGTCTATGGTACTCACACCTAGAAGCTGGGTTAGATCAAGGTCGAATCAAGGTCGAATCAAGTTCTCAACGTAAATGGAAAAATAAAGCAGGGTTTTATTTTAAACAGCTGGCGCAGATGCGGGTGAAAAGTCCTCAAAATCACAACAGGAGTCAAAGGTTAGATCACAACGAGGCTCCTCACTGGATGTGTGCCGAAACGTCCAAACTACATCCTCAGACTTTAAATACAGTCGCTACTTTTGAAGGGCTTCCGATGCAGTCCTCGATCAACCCAGTATTTGATGAAGGCCTAAGTGTCTTTATCAGTAAAATAAAAATGATCAATTTTTAAGCTGTGAGATTCAAATGTTAAAAGCTGCTAATACACAGCAGAGAAATGGATCCCATTTCAAAGTACTGTTAATGGTGCAACACCAGAGATCCGTCTCATATCCACTCTCTGCACTAAAATTAGGTTAAATATCTAATGCACCAAGAGGCTGCTCTTTGATATCCATTAGTGAGAAGCTAAGTATGCTGATACAGGTTGGGATTCTGCTGGGCCCAGAGGGTCTGTCTCTGGAAAAAGTGCTGAAATAGCCCTCAGGCCAGGTTCTGCTTTGGTCAACTGAACAGTTTGACTGGCAGGAACCTGAAAGTGCGAGGAAACTACCTCCAGTGATACTGGGCTCCTGTAAACCGGAGACATAAGGGCAGCCAGCTCCGCCTGAGGGCAAGATTTGTTATTGAGCTGTGAATAAAGTGAAATTGAGTGTTTTTGTGTGTGCACTTTTTGAAAAGGTTATTGAAGATGGCGATGGCTTTTATCAGAATTCAATTTTAACGTAATTAATTCTTAATTTAAAACTTCTGAAGTTTTGTGTTTTTTTCTTCATTAATGGGTTTTTACAATTAAATACTTTCTCCAAGATGTCACAATGAAGCACCAGAAGCAGAGCTACTCGGTGAGCTGGGGCATGTCGCGGGCCATTGGAGAGAGGCATGCAGGTGTGTTATCAGAGATCAAACAGTGGTGACACAAACATTCATGCAGAAGATGTTTCCAATGGCTTTATCTTCCATTTCTGGGCCGTGACATCAATTCAGACTTCCCGATGATGTTGTCACATCAGAATTTCCCCCTACAAGTTCCTCCTTTCACATTTTTTAAATAAGACTTTCAGCTCTCACTTATATTTAGATGGACTGGTGTTTTTCTTTACTAAATTCTTTGCTAAGCTTGAAGGGGACTGGTTTGCAAAGGTTTGGAAATTTCCTTTATGGATTTTCAGTTCCTTAAAGGAAAATGCTGCTTGTGTGCAGGGGAAAGAGGAGTAGGGTGGGTGGGGCTTCAAGCTCTTTGTGACCCTGACTGAGCAGCGGGAAGGAGGGGATCCAGAAAGAGCTAGAGCAAGCAGCAACGATCCTCTGTGATACCAGCCGATAATAATGCTGTCTGGTGTGTGACTGGCAGGTTTATGTTGGGTTTGTGACTCAAAAGCAAGTTGCTTTGGTTTGGTTTAAAAGTACGGGAGCCTGGAGGGACCAACGTGCCAGCCAAACTCAGTCCAACCTCATGCTTGGCTCTCTGCAATAGTTATCTTGCCCATGCAGTGGCAATGCTTTCGTCTGTGGGCATAACAATACCATTCAACCAGCCAGCCACTCCCTTTATCAGCTGCTTTTTAACAAGATACTCAGGTAGCCATCCATGCTTGAGAGCCAAGCTATGCTAACGACCGAGGATCCTAACAAAAACAAAAACGAACTCCTCACTGAGGTGTGGCGGGTACATGCCGGAAGCAGGGAGCAGCTGGACCCCCGCGGGACTTATCAGCCAGGATGCGGAAGGAAAGAGGTCTGTACTTGCGGCCCGGTGGTCCCACTCCACACCACCCCCTGTCTGACGAACAGGTACAGGGCAAGGTGAATGCTGGCGCAAAAAGAAGACCAACAAACTGTGAGGACTGGAAGATTCAGGATGCGATCCAAACCCAAACGACCTTCCCAAAGTTACAGGTACAAGTGGGAAAACAACTTTATGGCTCAAACACTCCGATGAATAATCCACAGGGCGTAAATGATGGATCGGAAAATGTTACAGTTTGCTCGCAGGAGGACAGCGGTTCAGATTTACAGCAGTTACAGCAGATTTCAAAATCCCTAGAAGCTAAAAATATTCAACTCTTCAGTATCCATATTCAGTTTATGGATTTATTTTTTTTCTAAAAGCAGGAATGAATATCTCAGCCTGTCTGCTTCACATCCCTCTCGCTTGTGCTAAAGCAGTTAAAGCCTCTATTCATTACTAGCAAGAGCTGTATTGGACAGCACTCTACTCCTTCAGTGTGAGAGCTTCCTGCTCCGAGAGATCATTTTACACATAAATGTAGCCGCTATGAACTCCTCTAAAGGCCCAGCGGTCAACTTAAACTCGCGTTCTTTCTGAACACACCTTCGGTTTACCACAAGCAACCTCTCAAAGAAAAACGAATTCATTGTAATTGTCTGTGATTTAAATCTTTAGTCTTACAAAACAGCATAAACCCTCCCCAAACAAGTCTACAGCAGAATTTTACTTATTTATATTTCCAGTAATATTTCTTTTACCAATAAACTGCCAAATGCAGTACCTCCAAGGCAATATTTCAACACAGATGTATTTTTAGTGGCTTATTAGCATCCAATTGCCAATAATAGGAAGGAGCTGTTGATTTGTCGACAGAAGTGTATCCCCAGATTGTGCCCTAGCTTATGAATAGTTGGTGTGATCCATCCTGCTGTGACTGCAAACAGAATACATCTGCCACTGCCACTTGTTGTTCTTTTTTTCCCCAATCCTAGGGGCAACGACTGTTTGGTACTCAACAGGTTTTTAGAGGAGTATTACTTTACATGAACCCCTCTCCTCTCCTCTCCTGGAGAAAACCTTTATCATGCTATTGTTTTATAGAAACCCAGAAAGTATAAATAGATTACAGATATTCCTCTTCGCTTGGAAAATAGGATTAGACTCCTACATTTGATGGACTTCAATTTCCTTCATCCTCCTTTATCCTTTCCGTTGGTATATTTTTATTATTATATACCCATATAACCACCCTCAGTCTGTAAACGGTTTTAAATAGAAACAACTTTATTGGATCCATTATGATCTGGCACAAAGAGGGTTAAACATGGCAGAGGTCTAACAATATAGGCACCAGTGTGGATTCCTTTGGCAAAGACTTGAACCTTTGAGATGTTGAAGTGCATAGTATAAGGTTTAAACTCATTCACACATACACCCTGATTTTTTTCCCCTCACATGCATATAGGGTGACAATCTGAAATGTCTGCACCAGCTCTGTAAACAATATTTTCTGTTAAAATCATTGCCATACGCGCTCCTTCATGCGTTTACTTGGCACGACCATTCTGAGGACTGCTGGCATTTCAATGCAACTGAGGACATTGAAGAAGACATAAAAATGAATGGAAGCGATACAGAACAACGCTTATGAGAAAAGACACAACAATTTAACACACAAATGCAACATTCAACAACAATTGCTGGAAAGGTTTAAGTTCATGGCACCCATCAGGCAGGGACAAGAGGCGCAGTCTAGCTGACACAGCTGGGCCTTGCCGCTGGGTTCGGGAGATGGAGACTGAAAAGACAAGGGGGATGTGGGGCATGAAGGGGTCGGGGGCTCCAGCAGAAGCACTGGAACGGGGCCCGTGGCGGACTCACCGGAGGGTGCTCCGTGGGAGGCGTGGTTGCGCTGGGAGACCTGGGACTGAGGTGGAACCTGGCTGCGGCTCTGACTCTGTTGGAGGATGTTCAGGCACTCGCCCAGGCAGCTCAGTGTGGCAGCCGACGTAGCTTTGAGCAGGAGCAGGTCCTGATCCAGACAGGAGAGCGGCCCTTTGGTGGGCAGGGAGTCGATGGACTGGACAAGGTTCTTCTGTTGGCCCTCTGCTTGGGACATAACCTGTGGACGCACAGTGAGACATGACATTACTAAAAATAATCATACAATCAACCGTTACGTTACTATAATTTCCAACAGATTTGGGTGTATATAAACTGAAATTACGCCCACTGTTATCAAAGTTTAAGACCAGATGAAAAATGGCAAAAAATCATATTTTGCATGGTTGGATTTTTACAAGGTTCAAAGTAGAGCTTCAACATAAAACAGGAAGAAATGTGAATGAGACAAAATATTTTTTGAGCATGCAATTTATTGAAAACAACACTTGGACTGAAACAGGCTGTTTTACAGCTCATCAAAAGTTTAGGACCAAACCTGTAAACACCCCCAAAACAGAAATCAAAGTCCCAAACATGAACTCAGTAATGAGTAGCTCCACCGTTATTGTTGATCACTTCAAAAATTCCCTGCGGCATTCTTGATGCAAGCGTTTCCATGAGGTGAGTGGGAACATTTCTCCAACTGGTGAAGACGGCTGCATGAAGGGCATCTACTGTCTGCAACTGTTGTCTATTTTTGTAAACTTCCCTTGCCATCCATCCCAAAAGGTTCTCAGCTGAATTTAGGTCAGTGGAACACACAGATTGGTCCAAAAGAGTGGTGTTATTCTCCTGGAAGAAGTGCCTTTTCCTGCTGGCATTGTATACTGTAGTGTTGTCCTGTTGAAAAATCCAGTTGTTACCACACAGACGAGGGACCCTCTCAGTCATGAGGTATGTTGCAACATCTGGACTAAGCGTGCGGCCGTTTGACACCCCTGCACCTCCTGAAGCTCCGTTGTTCAAGGAGACGAGGCCTTTGAAGACATTTTTTGTTTTTGAAGCCTTTCAGTCTCAGTTTGATGATTATGGCGCTGCAGTCGGCACCAGTAACGGCCTTAATTTGGGTCAAGGATCGTCCAGTGTCTTGACGGACAGCCAACTGGATCCTCCAGCTCAGTACTGGTGAAATTTGTTTGGTCTTCCACTTGACATTTTTGTTCCATAACCCTCAGGATCATTTAAGAAATTCCGAATTACTGTCTTACTGCGTCCCACCTCAGCAGTGATGGCGCGCTGCGAGAGACCACGCTTATGCAGTTCAACAACCTGACAACATTCAAAGAGGAAACGTTTTTTTGCCTTTGCTATTAGAACAAAATGACAATGAATCCACATTTTTGCACAGATTTGGGCTTATAAAGGCAAACTTATGATCAGCTGTAAAACAGCCTGTTTCAGTTAAACCGTTGTTTTCAATAAATTGTATGCTCAAAACATTTTTGTATTTGTATCACTCCCATTTCTTCTTGTTGCATATTGAAACTACTTGGAACCTTGTTAAGATCCAAAATATGATTTTTTGCCATTTCTCAAGCGGTCTTAAACTTTTGATCAGGACTGTACTTCACACATATTTTAATGTACAGATTGTTACTTTTTGAGGCACTTGATGAAAACGTGCTGATAATATTTGACATTTTTATTCTCTTAAAACTAAATCTCTACTCTGCCATTCATTAATAACGCAGTCAAACTGGAGTAAAAAGGAGAGTAAAAGCAGGACGGCACCTATGGGCACCTATGCTATTCTGCAGGTACAGCCCTGCAGCAACTACGTCACTATTTGTGGAGGAATTTCTAATTCAGATATATGAAGTTCTTTTTACACTCTGAATGTAAGCAGTCCATGTTAACGTCTGTGTAGACGGCAACAAATTTGCAATTTAGCACATTTAATCACAACATTATCACAAACAGATTGCATGTAATTGTCAACTTGACCAATTTAATCGCAGACTGACAGCAGATTGAATCCACCTCTGCCGCTTTATCACCACCTTGATGTATCAAAGTAACTTTGAACACCGCGACTGTGATTGATTGCAGACCTGGATCTGATTTTTGAAGCAACAATTTTAAACGAAACAAAGCTGCATTTAAAATAGATGCTGCAGTTAATTGTGATGTGTATTTAGCCTGTATCAACAATTCATGCTCAATTTGCTGCTTTTTAACTAATGTTTGATTAAGAAAAAGAAATTAGGAAATTGTTTGTCCATCTTAACAGTCAAAACTGTTGAACTATTGACCTGTTTTTGCATTTTAGGGACCTTTAAACCTAAAAGCATAGAATGAGGGAATAAGTATAAGAGAGAATGTATCTTCATCCTAGAGCGGACAACTGACTCATGAATTACCGAGCTAATTAGTTCCAGCTATGCTGACTCACTGTGGAAAGAGCAAATCTTTAAAAGTAAGATCAGTTTGTTTGTTTCTTTAAAGACCGAGCAGGATCCTAGCATCACTTTTGGGCTACAGGCCACATTAAAGCTTACTTTTGAGCATTAGAGACACTCTAATCCGAATGCACACTTTTAGAAAATGGCTTGCAGCATCTTTAAATGTTATCATGTTGGATTAACTGAGGACAGTATTTGAAGTCTGTTTGCACAGGTTATGTTCACAAACCAAACCAAAAATGTCAAGTGCACGCATAAAGAAACAGAAATGAATGTGACTCATCTTTCATCATCTTATACAACAACTTTACTGGCATGTTGGTGGTGATACCACTTAGCATTAATTCTAGTGGTATAACCTCAGTCTTGACTACTGGAAACAAGCAATCCACACAACCTGATCCAAGCGAGAGTGCCAAAAGAAGAAACTGCAAAAACTCGTCAAAGCAGAAAGGTTCTCCTCCGTGCTCCCACAGACACACCGAGTATTTCTTACTTACTGAAATTATCTCTGTATGAGTCACCTATCAGAGTCTAAATGCATCACAAAAGAAAAAAGACTAACCGCTTCTCGCTTCCAGTGTAATAAGCTTCTCTCATGGCTAATGAATCTGGGTTGTTTATCACGCTGGAAATGTTGTATTCATTAATATTGAATGGCTTCACAAACACTCGTCCTCTGCGTACACTTCTACAGCACATCTGTCTCCATGCATCAGTACACAGAGCTATTCTGGAGTCACTGAAAAGCTGTTGCAGTGAGGACGATGTGGCAAAGAGATTCACAGGAAGGAATTTCATCCAGAAAATGCACAGTCGTTTTCCAATTATTCAGCTATGCTGACGTTCTCGGGGAGAAGGATGTCATCTATTGAATGCTTGTTATAAATAGATTCTTAGTGTATGGTATCACTGATATCATCTCTGCTTCACTGTGTCTGTCAAACAATCACAACTTACTCTTACTTGAAACAGGATTTGATTTTATTTTCCAGCTAAAATCCTTCACACTGTCACACTCTGTGACACATTACTGTAATCACAGGGCATTATTTAAGGCTTTTCTACATTACCTTGTGACAGAAATCCTCATACCACAATATCATGGTTGACATTTTTCCTGTATAAGTGGTGAGTTCAACATGACCAGACTGTTTTAGCATGAGAGCAAGCATGCGCGATAATATCAAGTGAAATCATAAAGTGATTTATGCCATTTATGCACTCAGTGGGAGTCTCTTTCTGCCACATGTACTTGCACATGTCAAAACACTGACTCTTAAACTTAAATTGGGTGATTTCATCTAATTAAAAATCAAACATTTGTCACTTCTTGATGAAAATTATGCCAAATTTTAAGGGTATTTCAAGGGATGAAGGAAGGAGTGTTTTTAGATATTTTCTTTTAAAACTTATTATCTAGAAAACGTTTTCAACTAAGTCCTATTAATAGTATGTATTTGCAGGCGGTAAGGGTCTGGTGCAGTGGCCCTATGAACATGATGAATATGAATATCCACAGTTAAATTTAGGTGAATCATTCCACAAATATTGACTTTTTGTTTTTTGACAGAGCAAGTTTCTGTTAATATTATATCCAAAATTTGTGGTAATGTTCCCTTTCATTTCTCTCATTTTTTAAAATCTTCAGTTGTGTACAGCAGCCAAAGATTATGTTGGCAAGCAGAGCAAGGTGTTTTAATTCAGAGCATGCTGATTATATGTGACAAAGAAAAAGAGGATGTGCGCTGGTTTGGATTGTTGTGTATAGACTGTCTATGAAAAGCTGTGAATAAAACATAAGCCATCTACCTGCAGGTCACCAAATGTGCTTCCAGAGATCAGACATCCAAATCTTTCAGGGACTCCAAGCATCTGCTATTCTGTGTTAAATTGAGAGTCCAGAGTCATAATTCATAGACTCGTTGTACCAAATAAAACCTACTTTGAGCTGCTCCCTTAACCTGTGGTCACCACAGCGGGTAGCTTCACATGTTTGATTTGGAGTTTTACCCCGGATGTCCTTCCTGATGCAACCCCAAATTGGATTTGTGTCCCCAGCTAGAATCAATTAGAAAAAAGACGCAGCTGAAGACATTTTCTAAACAATGGCTTTTTAATATGGCAACCCAAAAGCTGATGGTTGAAAGCAGGTTCCTCGTCATGCTCGTGATCTGGTGCTTTGATACAATCACCATTACAGTGATGATCCTCAACATGGAAGTCACATTAGTTTGACACAGAAGTTGATGTTTGTTCTCTGCGTTGAAGTCACAGATGCGCACATCGGTCTGAACGGGAGCAGCAGTGCAAAAACTAAAGAGGTGCACACCACTGTCATTTTATTTCTTTAAGGAGGACTTAGGATCTTTCCTACTCCATTAAAAAGCAAAACATGAAAATAATAACTGCAAGTGAAAAAAGTTACTGTGGCTATTTCGTTTCTTTTTGAGAAAAAAAAAGACTTTTAATGTTTTATTTTTTGCAGAGAAAGCATCAGCGGTCTGTTTAATGACATCACTCATTTAACCTGATGTCTTTGAAATTTTTTGCATTTCCTTTTTTTGCTGCTCATCAGCTAACATGTATCATGGAGGTGGATCATCTATGATCAGCATATGCTGGATGACATAATGGCCAGCAGAGCAAAGCCAACTGTCTGTCTCTCATTTGTATCTGATCTGATTCTGAGCTAACAGCAGTGTTGTTATAAAGAAAACTACTTTTTCTGTCCATCAGGAAACAGACACAGCCTGCATTTTGTTTGGTTTCGGCTTTAGCCCAAACATTCGATATGATACAAAAGATGAATGCTCAGCACATATGCAGCATGGCAGAAAAGCAGAGGTTTGGAGGCGTAATTACATCTGTGTTGCACTAATATTGCCAGAAAGCCGAACATGCCTGAGGGTCTACATTCACTAGAGGGGCCTTTAGGAGGTGGCAATGAAGTTGGAGAGCAAATGTGTTGCTATGCAACCTAAAGTAACTCAGAAAAAGCATACCATGCTCAAAAATAACACAGCTCACTGGGTTTTATTGTCCACCGGATAAAATGCAGCCACATTTATTTAGGTAAAAAAAAAGACCTGTTTACACACAAAAGGAAAATAAGATAAAAGCAGATAAAGGAAAAATTTAAAGAGAAAAAAGAGACCACAGGGTGAAATAATGTTTAAATATATCAGAATATCTGACACAGCGTGATGAAGTTATAAAAAACAATAATAAAAAGCAAAGTTAAAACTTAAATGTCTCAAATGTTTATCAAATGTCTGCTAGTGTTAGTGGTCACCTTTGAGGCCCACTCAAATAATTAATTATTTTCACAAATTACACAAAAGGGAAATTTAAAAAGAATTATTTCAACAACCACTGCTTTCTGTATGTAAATAGCATCAAAGTTAATATGTTTATTAACTTTTATAAGCAGGTAAAAAAATAAAAATAAATAAATAAAAAAAATCAGAGAGCTTTCAATAATGGCACCTTCCCCCGCCACACACAGAAACAGACAGACAGACAGACAGAGTGCTCTCAGGAGCCAAGAGGACCAGCGATGCTTCCAGAAATAGCATAACCCCAATGATCCAGCTCTACCACGGCAGTGTAAGTGTCCAGTGGTGCTGCTGCACCGACAGCCGAGGCGTTTGATGAGTTCACATCAGCCAGCTGTGACAAGCTGGCTTTGGAGAGACGGTTATGTGGTCTGACTGCCACCGTCACGCATTCAGCGAAGGGACAGATGGATGGAAGGTGACAACGTGACAATGGCCCGAACATTCAACCGAAACCTCGTCGATACATCAGGATAGCAATTACTGCTGTCAGCGTGATAAAGATTTTTAGAAAATACTGAACTGTACTGAGAAACTGACCAGACACAGAAGCTCCCCAGCACTGAGACGTTTTAAGAATCATATTTAAAACACACATTTACAGCAGATTATTAGTAACTTTATTTAAATAGGTTATGTTAGCGGCATTAATTGTTTAGATTTAAAATGTGTAATGAATGACATATATATATAATATGGCACGTATAGCAACTTGTATGTGTTTGTGTGGTTATAAAGCACAAATAACCTCAATATTCAAACATATGAAAATTCTGCAAGTTTGAATGACACTTTTTACTTTTTATTTATCACAGTGATTTGTATAATATCAGAGTCACTGTAATAACCAGGTTCTGATATATGAAATGCGTCCACATAAATATTCAAGCTGATAACAACTGGCGAACATAATAATATGGAATTAGTAGAAAACCAAACGGAAATGAGCCACCTGTTTGTCCTTTCATGAATTCAGCACAACACTGCCAATTTACAGCAGCCAACTCTGCCTTTGAACTGACCTGCAAGTTCACAAGCTACAAATGATCTCATCTCTGGAACAAACTGCATTCACATTCAGTAATCAAAAGGTGCATCCATGCACTGTAGGGGTGAATTTCTCAGGCACAGAAAGTGTTGTGAAAAAGTATTTGCCCCATTCTTGACTTCTTATTTTCTGCACTCTTACATGTCTCAGATCAAACAACTTTTAATATTAGACATAGATTTTTGCAAAGCCAAAGCATTTCAGTCTGCTCTGAGTCCGGAGGTTGACTAGTCCACTTGTTGGTGTGTTTTACATTATTGTTGTGCTGCATAACCCAAGCGCCGTTGAGCTTCAGTGTACAGACTGATGATTGGATAGTCTCCTTCAGGATTTCTTGGTAGACAGCAGAAGGTCCAGAAGCAGCCCCACACCATTGCACTACCACCACCATGTTTGACTGTTAGTATAATGTTCTTTGTTCGTACTGTTCAAACCTGCCAAAACATTCAGCTTGGGTCTCATCAGACCACAGAATATTTTTCCAAAAGTCTTGGAAAAATATCAAGACTTTTTGGCAAATACAAACTTTTCCATGGACGCTATTTTTAGCCCACTCCCTTTCTTATTGTTGAATCATGAATTCTAATCCTTAGCTGATGCATGCGAGGCCTGCCGATGTTATTCTGCGTTCTTTTGTGAGCTCCTGGATTAGTCATTGATGAGATAAGTTTGGTAGGTTGGCCACTCCTGGGAAAGTTCACCACTGTCACAAGTTTTCTCCATTTGTGGATGATGGCTCTTACCGTGGTTCACTGGAGTCTCAAAGACGTTGAAATGGCTTTATAACTTTTTTCAAGCTAAAAGATGTCAATGATTTCTCAGCTGTTCTCAGGCTTTGTGAGATTATTTAGCCTACTTCACTTTGTAACACAGGTTTTATTTAAGTGATTTATTATCAGGCCTGTGAAACTGAACTCATCTTCCGTAAAATGTGCTCACAATTAATTCATGATTCAACAAACGGTCCAGGAAGGTTTGATAGCTTGTGAGAGAGGGTTTGTGTGCCTTAGTGAACAAGGTCAGGGGCAATTTGCCCCTGGTAAGGTCTTCCACTTCAAAGTAGTTCCAGGTAAAGGACCAATCCAAGCATGATTCACATTATGGTGGAAAAAGCTGTGATACAGAGCCTTACAGGAAGCAAAAGAGTGGTGTTTATGAATATTATCAGCTGTAGTAACCAGAAAATAAATTAGATGTACAACAAAACATCCCAGATGCTGCTGTTTGATCATAAATCCACTATGTAATCAGCATGCAGCAGCTTTCTGGCCTCTACAGTGTGTAGTTGTGTATAAATCACAGCACAAGCAGACTCCTGTACTATCAGCTCCAGTGTACTGGCCTGTTACGAATAAAGGATGGAAAACAACAAATGACAAGAGGAAGAAGGGAAGGCAGGAGGAGAAGTGGAAGAGAAGACATGAAGAGAGATGGAGAGGAGCTAAATAATGGTAGATATGAATCAGGTCACAGAAAGAAGCAACCTAATTCTTCCGGACCAAAAGAATGTGAATCCTTACAGAGGATGAATCATGCATCACAGAGGCCCTTGTTTTCTGTCTGTGGAGGAAAGGCGGGCACCAGAGGAATGTTTGTTTTGCTTAATGATCACACCATCTGCTTGTTATTTACTCAAACTGTCCCTGGTTCATTCTGAGGAGAGAAACTCTGCTCCTGAGAGGTGAGAAATGATCCTGCACTCATACTGATCACTAGCTTCTTCTTTTTCTGTCACAGAGTGAATCCTTTAGGCGTGATATTCTTAGCATGGGGAGACAGACGCACAGTGTGGCGCATCTTGAATGGGGAATTTAACAAGTCGAAGTCAGCCAGGTCTTCAGTGAGCAAGAAAGGCTTAAAAGAAAGATCTCCACATGAAACATTGATGCTCCTCCAAAGAGTGTCTTCAGACTCGCATGCAGGGGAAACTGTTGAGTTAAACGGCAGGCTTTAATACACCGTTTAGTGTTGGGCGGCACAGTGACTCAAGGTTAACAGATGCTCCAGTGAAATGTCAATTACACGACAAGTTATTAGGCAAAAAAAAAAAAAAAAAAAAATTTCCTCTTTAGTAGGCGTCACATAAAGCTCCTTTGTCCCAGCTCAAAGCAGACAGTAAATGAACTGTCTTTGTCATTCTGGTCCAAAGCTCAGAAATCCACAGGTGAAAGATTGTCTCCTTATCCCTGTCAACCCAAAACAGTAGCCGATTCATGACTGAAATAATGATTGAAAGTTAAAAATAGCAAACATCTGAAGGTCCCCGCTTTTCAGATCTTTCACATTTTTGCAGATTGTCATTTTCTTGACCAATTACTGACAGCATACACAAATAAAAATGTACTTTTTTAAAGCAAAATTGTCTTTTCATAATAAAACAAACTTCACAATTTTCCCCAAATGCAGTAACTTACAGGATCTTCTGACATCAAAATAAAACAAAAAAAGTGCTCTACTTCTATAAAGACGTGCAAAAAATTAACTGAAAATGAACTGAATGAACAACATACGTCATACAACAAAAAAATATCAGATCCTTGCAATGCATCAATTTCCAGTAGGCTTAGAACTTCTCCAGATAACAGGTCATCCATCCTTTTCACTTTTTCACTCATCTCCATAATTTTCCTGTACCTGATTTGTCCTTTGCTCATACCGAGGCTGCAAGCTTGTAGCTGGTTCCGAGGTTTATTGTTGTGCACGCTTCTGTGGCAGTCCTGCTGCGTTTTACTTGCAAATGTTGCGAATTCATTCATGAAGGGCTTCCACACTGACAGTTTTGCGACACTGCGTGTGTGTTGTTAATGAATAAATATGCTGGATATCAGCAGATTCCAGTTCATGGAGGAAGGAAATGTAGATTTCTGAAAAGATGTGAGGTGAGAAACAATGCCAAAAGCCGATCAACAGACTGGTGACCTGGCCAGGTTGTACCCCACCTGTCACAGTACTACAGCTGAGACAGACTCCAGTGCGCCCACAAAGTCGACTGAAAAATGGATGGACAGACATAATTTGCCCCAATTTTCAGCCTGAAAAAACCCATTTATGGTTTGTTTTAACAAATTTCCAAAGGCGCTGTGCCATATCAGATTCCCCGACTTGCATATGCTCACCTGGATCAGCTCTACGTAAATTGAGCAGTGCAAACCAAATGCACTGCATGGCTGATTACACAGACTACTTAATGGGAACTGCACTAACGTAATGCTCAGTCGGTTTGTCACTACACACTTTCACATACAATTGCTTGCACCACAATTAGGGAATGAATAACGCAACAAAAAAGAGTGAAAATTAAAATATTCAATAATTTTTGAGGTCTTAATTTAGGTTTACATAATTAAAAGACAAAAACATATCACAAAGTCTCTTATAAAGATAAACAAACATTTTTTGACATGGCCGGCATGACTTCATACCTGTCAGCCTCTGTTTCCATTCTCAGTACCAACAGTTTACATGGGCAGAAGTATTTTACATTTAGAAAGCCTCTTGTCTCTCTTTGTCCACATTTCCTCCTGTCATCATCTCTCCATAATTTAGCGACCAGATGCACAGCTGCTTGGCAATAATCCGAAAAGAACATTTTGTCTCTAAACAAAAAAGGGGTGAAAGCAAAACCGCAGCAGCAAAAGGCTGTATAGTTCACCAGCCAAGCATACAATCATGTCTTCATCGTGTCTATTAGTTTTGCTTTACCAACTTCACTTCAAGCCTAATGTTGTGCAATTAATCAATTTAAATCAGCTGCAGACAAGCCTATTAAGAAGTGATGGGAGAAAAGAAGGGAAAAAAAACAATCTTCTCTGGAAAGATAAGCGGGAAAGAGTGAACGACTGTTCTGAGAGTACAGAGATGTAGCACATGGGGACAAAGTGGTAACTAGAACTGACAGGACTGGTGAATGAGGCGGGGAGAATTAATGAGGATCTGAACTTCAAACTACAGCAAAAGTTACCGAGATTTTTTAATTAACTTACGCTGTGCTTCCAAGTTTTAACTCACAGAAATCATAAAACTGTTTGAACGTAGCGTTAGTACAGTACACACTTTCAGGCATGAACCGGGCAACACTGCGTGGAATATCAACGGTTTACAGTTTAGTCTTTTCTCTAGCTTTTTCTTTTGCAAATTGATGATTGCACAAACTGCTTCTGTCACCAGCCACGTTAATCAGTATTGATATATATGCAATAAAAATGCCAACCATGCTGAACTTACAGTAAAGTGTGAGCACACTGCAGTCAGTGTCAGGCCTGCCAAGATGCCAGAAATATCTGCTGAACTCACTGCACCAGTGTCTCACCTGAGACTTTTACAATCTCTGAAGACAAAGGTCACAGAAAATATAGCACAGCTTTAAAGAAAAAAAGAAGAAAAAAAAGATTTTTTTTTTTGCCTTTATTTTTGACAGGATAGGAAAGTAGATGAGGAAAAAAGTCAAGAGAGGGGGGAGATAACACATAGGAAATGGCCTGAATTGGACTCAAACCCAGGCCTTGCAATGGACTTTCAGGCTATAGATCGCCTTTTTAACCTGAAGTTTGGGTGAAATAAGGAGAAAAGACAACCAATAACTAGTCTGTATTAATTAAAAACTGGAAAACGTTCCAGTTAATCAGAATTCCAGGCTCAGGGGGGGGAATTTAGATTTTAGGGGATAATTGGAAGAAGCTGGTTTCATCGTGGTATGTTTGCTCACGTGAAGCACAATCTCAGCTTATCCAATACAAGTTGCTTCACAGAAATTACTGGACTGGTCAGCAAGTTGAAGCTTGCTGACGATGGCACCTGTTGGAAATGCCAGGAGGAAGCCGGGACCCTAGTTCATATGTTGTATGCATGCCGGAAAAATGATTATTTGTGGGACAATTATATTGTAAATTATATTTGAGGCTTCACAGTATAAAGGGTGACAAATATAAAATGATATTATATAAAACATGCTTCACTTAAATGCCCATTTGGGGAGGTATTTGCCTGTGATGAGGGGTTTTTGACCACTGGAAAGAATTCCTGTGCAATTCTCAAATCCCAACACCTTGATGCTCAACATGGATGATTCTGTGCATCAGTCAAATGTTATTACTTCACTCTTCTCTGCAACTGGCTGCTAGACCAGCAACCAAGCATCAGCACCAAGAAAGAGTAGCCCGCAGATCAGTAATACCACATATTTTCACAATACCCTCAGCCGGGGAGTCCAAACCTGCCCACGCACTGCTAACACGTTACCACCGCTGAACCATAATTTCCTCATCATCCACCCTGCTCCATGTCTTTACGCCACTTTTAAACACGTATATCTTCACTTTGATATAAATCACATCAGCTTTTCATACATCAAAGTAGACAGCGTGCTCTTTTCAATGTCCAGCTCACAATGAACACTCTGGCTCCTTCTTATAAAAGTCGCAATAACAATTGATGAGAAAAAAAAAACAAGCGGCTGAATTATCTATTAGCTTCAACGTAGCTATAGCCTTATAGCCTTTATATACAGTGCTTTGTATCTGTGTCCATGCTGTTGTTTCTTACCAGAGGAATGCTACCCATCTACTTCTCTCAGTCTCTACTGCAGGAGAACACAAATCTCTCTATATATGCTCAACTATTCACGAAGCATAATTTTAATCAGCTGCACAGTTATGCAAGACACTGTGGGTAAAATAAATAAAATCTATAACTATTTACATGAAAGAAGCTGTAAGAAATAAATGTTTGATATTTCTGCCTTTACTGTAATATGGATTTATTTGCAATTACACAATTTCTAAATATTAAATTGCTAAATCTATGTGCTTGAAGATTGCTTGAGATTCCCTGTTGTCTGATTTACTCAGCTCAAGAAAAAAGCTAAGAAATTATCAGTTTTTCTATAAAAAAAAAATCCCCTTAACAGCAATAAAATAAGGTAAAAAATAAATCTCTGAACACTCGTGTTTGTCTACTGTGATGTGATGCATTATACATCACTTGCTGTACTGTCCCGTCTCGTGTGCGCCATGGCGCTCTGTTGTTGTTAAGCTTGAATGAAGCTGTGACGAGCATTAATGTTAAAGTGACCCACATCCGAATGACAGACCTCTGCTACTTCAACAGAGCGTTACACCTCAGAGGGGCTTTAGTTTTTCAAAGTAAAACATTTCTGCTAATGGACACAAAAATACTAAAATTAAATATAATTACTAGATAACCAATCTGTAAAAACCTTTGAAAACAGCCTCTTATGAGTCAGACTATAGAAAGTATTTCCTTAGGTGGAATACCAAATCCTGTCTTTGGAAAACACTGCTCACTGCTGGCATTAATAAAAAAGCCATTACAGAGAATTAGTACAAAACTGTGCTGGATACCCTCAAGCAGTGGACAGACACAGCTGAATAATCTTTATAATGAAAAAGAGATGTTAAGGAGTGACCATCTCCAGTAAAAACAGAGAAAAGAACTGCCGAGATTACAGTGGAAGAGAAGGAATAGGAGGAAGAGGAGGTTTCCTTCCCGCGATTCTCTTGTGTCAGACAGAAACTGACACAAACACGCCATGATAGGTTACGCTCTTGTCGGGTTCTCTGTTTATTTATGTAATTTATCAATTAATAGATAACATTTTCCGGGAAAATAAAACTATTCTTTAATATAGTTCTTGTAATATATAATTAAAGCCAGTTTCTTACAAGGGAAAAATTCAGAAAGAAAGTGTACTGAAGAAGGAAACTGCATTCAATAAATCTAAAAGGTGAAAACATATGCGCACTCATAAGTCAAAAGGCGCGTTGTTACTGCTACGACTTCTCCACCCACCTCTTTGACCTCCAGCAGCCGGCCTGGGTATTGACTCTTGGCTCGTCGAGCTGCAGCTGGAGATTTGTGGTGAGTGATCGTGACGATGTTGCTGGGTGTGGCGGGGTGACCCAGGTGCCTCGGAGATCCCGGGGATGAAGTTGGTGTTAGGTGGGGTAGGAGGGAGAAACTACGGGTCCGACCAGAGGAAGAGGAGCCCTGGAAGATGGGATTTAAAGATGACAGGAACATGATGATGTAAAGGAAAAAGTAAAGGAAAATATAAAATAAAAAATCTATACATAATGATTAAAAAATAAATAAATAAGGGTTTAGTAAGATGTATTCACTATTACACATAAATGGAGAGTAGTTTTATGTTTATGAGCTTCATGCTAATGTTAATGTTGTGCGTTTTATTATGATGTCACTTAGTGACACGGATCCGTCACTTCCAACTCATCACAACCAACGCCTTAAAACCTTTAAACTCACTGGTTAAGTCCTGGTAAATGAACTGTTACTTAAACCGTACTAATCTTACTGAGCACTACACGCCACTTTCATCCAGTGACACACAATCGTACAATGATTTGTGCTACAGTCATGTGCCTCTTTCAATTTAAGATATTACATATCAGGACATAATGGAAGAAAAATGAACTGGTCCTAAGCTGGTCTTGAAGTTAGGTAAATACAAGCTCATATGAACAACAACACATGACGTATTAAAGCATATTATTTATTTGCAAAATTTAGTTGCAAGAGCAGTGTGTGAAGTACACCCTTACTGCTCACTTAGGAACTAAGGGAGTAAGTAGCAGCCGGGCGCTGTTAATCAACTGCACTTAACTAACTGATGAGACTCTACAGGGCGCAGTATGTTAAACATTCATGGCAGAACTATTTGGAAAATCAGCAAGCGTTTTCTCTCTAAAATGAGCATGACAGCAAAGCCAAAAAAGCCAAGACTCTCCTTAAGACAGATGAGACCAAAGTGGAGATATTTGCTCACATTTGCACAGCAAAAACCAAACACAGCATACCAACTGTCAGGCACGGTGTTGGAGAGGTGATGGTTGGGGCCTGTTTTGCAGCCACAGGACCTGAACACCTTGCAGTCAACGAGAAAACTTGGAAACATACCAAAGTATTTTACAGTCAAATATGAAGCCATCAGTCTGGCAGGTAAATCTGGCCTGAAAGTGGTCATAGCCCCTATTTACCAATATGTGAAAACACAAATTTACCATTGGATTTATGGGATATGTGCCAAACTCCTGTTCTGTTCTAACCACCATGTGTACGTTAATAAATCAATTGCAAGGGAAAACCCTGCAGGCGAGAGTCCAACTGAAGAAAATGAAACAAATGTGTCCAAAGAGGAAGCCAGAAAACCTCCAGATTAAATGATGGCGGTTTGGACATCAGTCAAAGTCAAGTGCTTAATCCAATCAACTGCAGTGGGACCTAAAGAGAGCTGTGCATAGACGGATGCCTGCAAACCTCAACGAACTTTGGTCCATAACAATGTGAGAGACTGATAAAATCCAAAACAAGCTGCTTAAAGGTGGCTCTGCCAACAACTGAATCATGGAGTCATTGCATTTTGGCCTAGTTTGTGGTAAATAAATGTTGACACAGTGTGATGTGTCATGCATCTTGTTGTTCCCCAGTAAAAATGTTACCTAAAAACATTTTTTCTCATACAAGCATGTGAATTGATAGGCTGTAGGTGCCTCAGCTGAGTTTTATCAAAAGATAGAATCAGCCTTTTTGTTGTTTTGTTTCCCTCTGCGGCAAAGCTTAAGTCACATCACATCTTTCATTTTGATGCCTCCTTTGCTTCCCCCTCTGTGACTCTTGTCTCCTCACTTCGCTGACCTCCACGCTCACACAGGCAGCGATGTCAGACCAGTATCTCTCTCTCTTCTGCCCCTGCTCTCCATTAGTATACTGCAGCAGAGAGGCAGCGCAGATTTATCCCCCAGAAGACCACAGAGGTCTGGTCACAGCAGCGGTGAAAATAAAATGGATCAAATAAACAACTTCCACCCCAGAGCACCACACAATGAGAGGGAAACAAATGGCCTTCCCGTTTTGGAGAGGGATGATGCTCACTCTGCAGTAACCGAGAGGATCAAACCCATCATGAACCTGCCGTTGTTACATACCACACAGATAATCAGGGGGTCACTCCCTCTTCTTTTCATACAATAAAACTGCTCAGAAGTTAAGAATATTTTCCTTCTGATTAGATGCATCAAGCTGAGGTTTTGTCCTCCAAAAACTGGCACAGAACCCCAAAGCACTTTAATAAACTGCAACAGAAAAAATAAGAAAGCTGTAAAGAAAAAGGAGGGCCAGAGTTGGAAGGAAGGAGGACAGACGTGTATTTACATAATTAGAGCTCTTTTAGATAAGTGCATTCCTCTCTTACCATTTCACTTCTATCTAAAATTAACTGCTGAAATCGTTAAGTTAAATAAATAAATAACTCAGCAATTGCAAAGTTAATGTGATAATACTTTACTAATTTCACTTAAAGAGAAAAGCAGAGGTCTTACAGGTCTTATTGGGGGACAGGGATCGTTCAAAGAAGGTGGCCTCGGTACACTTCCTGTCAGTCTAACCCTGCGGTACAGAAGTCCTATCTTTACAAAAACACTTGTGTGGGCAGACCTGGCCCTCTGTGAGGCATCAGGAGTAGACAGGAAAGTCAGCACCACAGGGAAAGACACTTATTACAAACAACTTGCTATTCAGCAATAAACTTGAGTGTCTGAAAATAGCTCAATACTGAGACACTAAATGGAAAAAAGTACTGGGCCACAGACACATTACACCTGCAGCAGCTGTTAGGCCACCAAAACCGACGCCATGAAGCTCCCAGCACAGAGATTTGGTGCTGATGGTAATACCAGAGTTTTTAGTTCTCTCTGTCGTTAAGTACTTGCTCATACAGTTGTGGTTTTCTCTCCACCTTTTTAGGGTTTTTACCCAACAATAAAGCACTATGAGGTGAAGGCTGCTGTAATTTGGCCTTATATAAATGAAACTGAATTAAAATGAAATTGCAGTCATTGAGCTAGCAGAGAGTTGGTGCCCTTTACACACCTTGCACCTCAGCACTGGACAACACCGCTCTTTAACTGCTGTGGTTCTTAAATGCTTTCATTTGCAACAATATAACTTACTATACACGGGCAAATATGTAGGACTGACTTGTTTTAACACCCTCCTACGGTGCCACGCTTGAATTTGCTGAGCTCTTTAGAACAACACAGTCTTTCATAAATGTTTATAGGTGCTTGATTTTATACAGCTGTATTAACAGATGTGGCCTGTTACTTTGACCAGGTAGGTGTCCACTATGAAAAACTTTCAAGTGTGAATTGATCAAAGTCTATTCAAAGGCTTAGGTCAAACGCAGTTTCTTTAATCGAGCAGAAACAGCTGTATCAGTCTAAATCACAGGGCATATTTTGCCTTCTTGTGCCCTCAGGAGGGGTGTTTGCACCTTTCCAGCTTCACAACACAAGAAATAATAAGGTCACTGGCCAATTTATCAGACTGCTAATCAGCTTGATAACTTCAAAGGCTTTTACAGAGAAACTCTGAAGCCATGTCACGTGAATTTAGACTATCGTGACAGAATGCTGGAGCCGGCTACCTGCAGGACTCAGCTGTGGCTGGAAAGGGGAACCCTGTTTGCTGACTCCAACAGATGCGACCTCTGATATTTTGGCCGCACTGCAATAAACAAGGTCAACTTAGTTAGTGCTTTGTTGAACATGGGGCTTTCTTAGACTGGAAGCTGTATGCGATGCAAATAACATGGCTGCACAGAGAAAGATGATGTATTTATTCTGCACTTTCACTAGATTATCAACAAAGCAGGTTAAAACAGGAAACACATTTTAACAGCAAAACCTCACTTTTAAATGATCGTTATGTATTTGTGATTATATGGCACAAAATGAAATGGTTAAGTTCCCCTCCACAAAATTTTGTAAGTTTAAAGTTTACATTTCCGTTGAGATCTGTCCATAAATCTTTGAGTAATTCTGCAGACCGAAAGAAAAAAAACCCACACACACAAAGGAAAAACAGCCTAGTTACATCACTTGGTTCAGTTCTACTGCCCCTCATCACTCCCTTTTACAGCACACAAACAAAGTAGCACAACATTAGCATGCTTCATTTTTTTAACCTTTAGACCTCATCATGTCTAACAATGCAGTCTCTCTTTACCGGTCTCATGCTCATAGGCGTGTTTGTGACTGGGATAGATATCCATTTATTGATAAAGATGTGTAAATGTGTTTACAGGAAATGAAGGACACGCTTTCTAGCAGTAAACTCTGTTGCGATCAGTCTAGTTGATGAATGGTGGTTATGAGACTTAAGCATGATGGAAGGAAATGGCCTGAAACTGATTAAATATCACATTTTAAAATGTTATTAGCTTGGAATATAGAGCAATGTGAATGCACATACCTCAGTAAATAATAACCATCAAGTTTTCTACAAAGCCATACCGAAATAGAAGGTTTCATCTTTTAACAGTGGCAAAAGGTTTACATGTCTCAGTGGTCGAATAGTGAGTTTCAGAGGATATCGGGGATGGCTTTGGGTATAAATACAGTTTAATCAAACAAAACAGGAAACAAAATAATAATTTTATCATTAAAAAAAGAAATAGGACAATAATAAAGGTTAGCTAGGGTTGAAGAGTAAATGTATTGTCCTGCTGAGCGAATGTACTTCACACTGAACTGCTTGTATCCTGTATTTATAATGCTGACATCGAGGGGCAGAGAGGTGATGGTTGTGACAGCCTCAGAATAAATTTACATGTAGTTAAAAGTAAATGCCTTTCTGCTGCGTTTTCTCTTGGCTCCGGGCAGGGCGGGAGTGGCACTGGATATGTGGAGCAGTTGGACCGGAAGAGGGGCGGGGGCTGTCGGGTACTGCCGGGTTTCTGACTTGGCTCTGTGGCTCCCTTCCCTTCTCTTCCCCACGTTGTGTGAGCTGTGAGCTGCGTTCCCTGGGACCTCCCTGCAGGCGCGTTGCCTTGTCCCTGTGCCTGGCTCTTTAGGGTGTGGTGGGTGCCTCTCATTTCAAGGACTGGTAGGGGTGCAGGAGCTGTCAGCCTCGGGTGGACGCCTTGTGGGATTGGTCGTCACGCACTGTTGGAGCTGTGCGGCAGCCCCTGGGTTGGGTAGCTGCTGTCACACTTGGTCTTCGGATCGCTTTCTGTCTTTCGGCTTCTGCAGTATTGGTTGACTTATACCGTGTGTTCAGACTTTCCTGCATGGTTCTCACACAGAATGCTGGTGTTCTCAGCTTGTTGGTCTTTGCTATTGGTTGTGACCAACTGGGGTTTCTGGACTTTTGAGTTCTTGCCACCTCATCAACACTTTTTGTTATATGTTTGAACTGTGAAGATTGGGGTGTTTTTGATGGGGATAGAGTTGTTCTCATAGCACAATTACCACACTGCCTGCTGCCATCGATGCTTGTGTACGCACCTTAGTTCAATATTGGTTTCTGGCTCTCATCATGGTGCACTTTGCTGGCTTTTCAGGGGTTTTGGTATTATGGAGATTACAGGTATAGCTTTACAAATGCGCGCGCGCACACACACACACACACACACACACACACACACACACACAAAAGGGGGATGGGAGGTGGGCCCTAACGATGTATCAGAATAATATTAATTGACGGATTGCTATTTTTGCTGACAAGTCTGTGTCTTACAGGCAAACTACAGGAAACTTTGGCAGTCTGCTAACAACCAAAGCAATCTCAAGGTGGTTTTCAGTGCTGCACCATATATTTTTTGTTACTAATATCAACTAGAGACTATCAGCAACCTCCAGCAACCACTTCCCCACTGCTCCAAGATTACACAATTTTCCCCTACAGACTGATTTCAGGGGTTCTGTGTCCAGTCTCTGACTGAGGCCTAAAAAGGACATGGCGCCACAGCTTAGGTTTCCAAAGTTGCAACTGAAGAAATCTAGAACAACCTTTCAGACAGACAAGATCAAGGCAGAAATATCTGCGCATAACGCACAGCACCACGTTGGGCAATAAAGTGGCATATCATTACAAACATGTCGTACAAACTGTCATTAATTCACACTGTTTTGTCCAGCCCAAAGGATATCTGCACTTACCTCCTCCTGATTAGAAGCATGGCACACAAGCATATTCTTGCTCTACTTCAAAATAAAAGCCATTTTTGACTGCACCTTTAATGGATCAACAGCTTTTTCCATAAAAACTCACAAGGAAACTAAATCATTCGCTTCTGTTTGTAATAAATCTTTCCCGACACACTTTTTGTGTCACAGAGGTGAGTTATCGGAGATGTGGCTGCGCCTCCACCGCCAGCTGCCTCATCAACGGAGTGGCTGCGATAACGATCTGTGAGGCAGACAGCGAGGCTCAGGGACGGATTAGACCACAGCACTGCGTACAGTAATAACAGCTGCTGCCGTGGAAATGCCCCGCAGTCACCGAACGGGAACAAAACGGCTACTCAGCTCCACAGGCCAGAAGGGAAAAGAGTGATAGAGCGCGTTGCCTTCCGTTTTTTCCTTACTTATCCAATTTTCTCCCATCTTTTGATTGCTTTTCTCATTATGGCCGAGCAGAGTAATTGGAATCCCCCCCGCTCCAGCTGTGCAGCGGTTTGATGTGTTGAAGAGCTACATGTTGAATAAGCAAGTTGGCAAACAGGCAACATAATGAGGCTGTAAACTATTTAATTGTTGAGAAAGACGCACAAAATCTGGATTTTGTAAGGAGCTATATGCAGCAGACTGATATCTACGCTCAAGGAACAACAGAAGTTTTCTCTCTCATGGTTTAACATCTGGCATTTGAAGGTGAACCTGTGTGTGTGTGTGTGTGTGTGTGTGTGTGTGTGTGTGTGTGTGTGTGTG
The DNA here is from genome assembly GCF_963576455.1 of Neolamprologus multifasciatus. Classification (NCBI taxonomy): domain Eukaryota; kingdom Metazoa; phylum Chordata; class Actinopteri; order Cichliformes; family Cichlidae; genus Neolamprologus; species Neolamprologus multifasciatus. Next base: position 12,525,236 of record NC_140459.1, on the reverse strand, counting down.
TGTGTGTGTGTGTGATATTTGTCTGTCATTTACTCACCAGCAGCTCCTGGCCTCCTCCTGCTCTTTCCACACTCAAGTGTTCATCTGAGCCCTTTAGCTTCCTCACCTGAAACAAAATGCATAAACTAAGTAAAAAAGAAGAAAACCTATTTGAAAAAAGCAGCTGCTTCCAAAGAGCGAAGAACAGTAGAAAGAAAATGTATAGAAATACAAATTTCATCTTAAAGTCATCTTTAAAATTCTGCAAATTTAGTATGCAAACATAGTGAATACATACACAAGTATTTCTTTTCTATTTATGAAGTTAAAGTGAAAAAGATGCCAGGAAAATCACTACACTCAAAAATCTTTGAATTACAAGTAAAATATTATGGTGATTAAAATGTAAATCTAAAAGTTTGTTTCTCTTTTTATCCTGTAGGCTTTATCTATGTTCAAGAATATAAATTAACCCAGAAGACCACTTAGCAACCCCTTGGCAATGTGTATCACTGGTGGGTGTTCTTTCCTGTGGGTTGATATCATTCGCAAAGATGGTGCCTCAGAATACTTTGGTATCTAGCAGATTACTGCATTTGACCTTAGCTTTCATGGAAGATCCCAAATTGTTTGGAAAACAAAGAGTGAAACTTGGAAAAAGTCCAAAACAAACCAGAAATCAGAAACCTCACCCTCAGAGCAAAAGTTGTTACCTTACTGCTGCAATTTTACGAGGCACAAAAGAGATAAGAGATAAAAGATAAACGCTGTGAACTCGACATATTCCAGTGTTGCAGTACCAGATAGTGATAGCCTCAAACAAGCTTCTCCAAACTAACAGTTTGTACAGATGTTCATATAATGAAGTGGCTAATAGCATCAGCTCTAAACTTTACTCTACCCAAAAAGCAAACGATGAAGTACATTCTGAGTAACTGCAATCTGACACAAAAAGCTAACTTTAATACCAAAAGTTTGCAAAAATAACACAGTTTGGATTTTTTCTCTTGTTCATGCACTGCTGATTTTCACACTGTCACCACCGGCTGTGGAGCTCCACAAGGAGCTCTATAACAAGCCTCATTCTCCACTGGATCAGGCGAATGGGGATACACCCCACAGAGATACAGGCAGCACACACACACCGACGCACATAGACCTAATCCCTTGACGACCACACTAAACCCCCAAAGAAGCAATGGCCCAAACATTATTCCATGAAATCCATATTTGGAAAAAAATACAGTTTTTGATGAAGGTAGTTATAATGCACCCAACTCAGTAATCCATCTGGAGTGAGCATACAGAGATAAGAAGAGGACAGTGACGCCAGGGACTCTTAGCTGCACATGCATCCTTTATTAAAGCAGCAGGAGCGCTCTACTACACGACATTTCCCTAAATCACTAAATCAAAGGAAGGACTAAAAATATTCTCAGATTAATCAGCAGGCAAAGTTTCACAAGACAGAAAAGATGAGTTGGGCAAAGGGTGTCAGCCTCACTTTTGTTGTCGTTTTCATTTTATTTCCTGCGTACATTAACACATTTCTGTATGTCTCGTTCACTGTCTTTTTCATATTATTTGTTTCCTTTTAGAATGAGTCACTCACAAAGTCAGAGACACAGAGTTCATCTGGAAACGTAACAGTACTTGTTGTCAGCAGAGATGTGGCATTTATCTGGATGGCATTTAATAAAGTCTTCTGACTGCAGATTTGCTCACTGTGATGAGCATTCATGGAGCGAGTGCAGAGAAGAATCGGAAAATGTAACAAACCTCTGTAAATCACCTGAAAGAAGATGACACGCGCAGTGTGTCAAGGTTAAAACTATTCAGCACTATTACTTTCATGTCATCCATTTCAGTTTGTTTCATCACCATCCAAGATAATTGACAAATAAGTATAAGAGCCAATGTACTACACTCACTTTGAAATTCAGGATGCAGCCGGAGTTCATTGTTGTTTTTCCTGCTATAACACAAACGCTTTGGGAAGCTATAACCCAATAGCTCTTTGAAGTCACTTGTTTTTTGTTTTTAAAGAAGCGGAAAAAATGATATTTTAGTGCACTATGACTACGAATCAATGACAGGAGGAAATAATAAAAACAGTAGTAGCTCATCTGGCTCACAATCCATAGCAAGTCACAGGTTAATGTAGCGTGCGAAGTGCTGAAAGAACGATTTTATTGTCAATTAAAATCAACTGAGAAGTTAAGGAAGCTCGCAAACAGCCAAATCTGGGACAAATTAATCCAGTTCACGACTAAATAAGATCAGGAGTATTATGATCTAGACTGTATCTTGTGATGGGTCGTTAATTAAGAGACCAAAGAGTTTGTGCCATTTAAAACTTAAAATGACAGAAAGAAATCTGTCACTTTTCCATTTACTCAAAGCCCGCCGCTTAAAAGCAGAATAAAAAGAAAGAGGGCAGGAATTCCTTTAGGTACGCTGCACAGAGGTTTCCACCTGAGGAAAATCCTACTCCTGTCAAAAATAAATAAACAAAAACAACAAAAAAAACCTTTGTACTGAACCCAGTATGAGTTTGCAACAGTATTCTATTTCAGGCCTTTATAAACAGACACACAACAGAACATTAATCTCGAGGGAAATGTCAAGGTTCTCTGCTGACTTATCTTCCTCAGCAACAGACACCAAGAGCTTAGACCAGGGTCATGTTTATAACATGTTTCTCTGTAATAGTGTGTGTGTTTTACCTTGGCACTGCTGTCAGAGTGACGTCTGGCACATGCTTGGAGCTGGCTGATCCAAAACTGCTGCTCCTTGGCATCAGAGGCTACAGAAAAACACACACAGAACAAAAACTAATTAAAAAAATTAAAACCCATCAACCTCCCATATGCTCCTGACTCGACTAACAAACTAGTGCATGAGTTCAGGTGCCGATCAATACACAGCTATAAGAAAGCCTTGAAGTGTCCACATCTACCAATGGTTAACAAGCACTTATTATCGGCATGAAGTGATACAGAGTCACGGCTGCAGACAGGGGACTTTATTAAGGGTTCAAGACACTGAAATGCAGCCCAACTGCACTTCAGTGTCTTTGCTAAACTGTCTTAGTGTAAACACAACACTCGTCCATCTGCCTTTTTTATGCTTGAATAATTCATAGATCAGTGTTAAGTGGCTTAAGGATACATTGCAGTGAAAATGCCCAGGTGCAAGCACTGGAACCTAATCAGCCTTTGCCTTAATAAATAACCATTTCAAAACTGAAATTTATTGACTAATGAGTTAATGATTAGTAAATCATCCCAGATTTATCTGTTATCTATTTACTCACATGTAAATAGTTTTAGTTCCTTCACAGGATGAGACCATTAGATCAAATCCAAGTGAAACTACACAATGACTAAGGGTTTAGCATCAAACAAGGCAAAGATGTTCCCACACTTATTTTACAGTGCTTCAAACAGACAACATAAACAAGTTGGTTTTACCTTTTTTAAACAACCAGCAGCCTTCTTTACTTTATGTTAAATCAAAATTCTTAAGCAAGTTTAACCAAAGACCTAATTAACCCCAAAAGGCAGAAATGAGTCGGTATGCTGCAAAAAACAAAGAGCAGAGAATAAAAAAGCCAACACACAGTTAGCTTAGCTGATCCTCATTCATCCAAAGATAAAAAAAAAAATCAACCTACTAGCGCCTCAAAAGCTAACTAATTAAAATGTTTCATAGGTTTCATTCTCCAGCTGTGGCACTGAACTGTGTACTGAAAAGTAGCCACGCGCAAATCCCCACATGACCCCGTTACACTTTTCGATTTGTATGGATCAAACATGATAAACAGTGGTGCAGCATAACAATGCAAAATTATGCTCTTTGCTTTCCAGGCTTTTTGCTAAGCTAAGCCTAATGGGTGTAGCTACAACAGAGTTCAGGGTACACAAGTGTAAAATAAATAAGGATCCAGATTAGGGTTTGAGGTGGAGTGAACCGGCTACTGCTTTAAGCTATCTATCTTCGCCAAAGGGCGATGAGGGCTGCAAATGAGGCATCAGTGAGGTCAACCTGCAGGATGCCAGCAATCTCATTTGCTTCTGAATGATCACTGAACTTGCTGACTGTGTTCCTGAATATTTGATCGTGTTACTTTCTGAATGATGTCCTGAGGGTTGCTATCACATTTGAACTTCATTTTCCTGTCCACGCCAAATTGAACACTCAGTATTCAAGAAACACCAGCAATTCATTCGGCCACTTTGCAAGTAGCAAAGTGGCTTGATACGCTCAGCTTGCATGTGGTTTTCCCCTCAGCACAGAGACAATCCAGGCTGCTATCCAAACACAAACCGCCAGATTTGCTGACTAATGCAGTGAGCTGCAGCCTCAGGCTGAAGAAGACGCTGACTGTCTGCTTGCTTTGACCTCTTCCAGGGCAGAACGGAAATCCACCTGATCTCATTTCACTTACTAATTATTTAAAAAATAACTGTGATGGCACTGATAAAAGTAAGACAGCAGGTCAACTCGAGCTGGAGTACAAACAGTAGAAAAAGCTTTGATGCACGCAGGTCAGATGTCATTCTGCACTTCTTTTATTTCAATATAGCAAACAATAGAAAGAAGGAACCAAAAAAAAAAACATTTTACATTATGAAGTAAAATGCCTTTAAATTCATTAAAATACACCTGAAACAGGTATGACCTTATCGAACTGGGACCACAAAATAACTTGCAATAAACCAAAAAAACGTTAGGCATATCATTAAAAACGTCCGTAAGTACATATGTGCCATAAAATAAAGACAGTCATTCAACATTTGGGCCAATAAAACCTCATATGACTGTGACATATCACATAAATCACATAAATCTGTTGTCCATCAGTCACTTTGATCACTTTCCTCAGGACGCACCTGATACACGTTCCAGCTGCTAGCATACCTAGCTAGTGACAACAGATGCATTTTTACTACTTTATCAAGTGGGGCTAAGCCCAAATCAGCTAAACTAATCAAAGTCATCTCAACTTTGGTTTAACTGAGAATAGCAACAGAAAACAAGAATGTCACCTGAAGTCATGAATCCAGCTAAGCTAAAGCTGCTTTTCATCACAAAGCACCTGGAGCTTAAAGACCTTGTACCGTGAAACGTTGAAGAATACAAGTTCAGGAAAGCAACTTTAGAAAAAGCACATATTTCTTTTTTGGCAGCTGAACAAATTGCCAAAAGTAAGCAGCCACACTCAGCTGGACAAGAACATATTCATCCAGTGGCAGTTGATAACGTGTGAATTTGTGCCTGTGACAGAACCAGCTAGTAAACAAAGTTGCACTGCTTGTGAGGATGAGGACTGCGCTAACATTCACTCACAGCTGCTAGATAGACTGTGCTCATATTAGCAATTTCTCTGTTCCACTTTACAAAACAGATACTTCTCTCAACTCTTTTGGTGCAGTCAAGGGGACAATTTGTAGAGCTTTCTGTTCTACAATCTTCTGTTGTTTAACTTTGGTGAGTCTGTGTAATTAAACCCTCACCTTCCTGTTCTCAGCTGATAAGAGAGGCACCTAGTGTGGTCTTCTGCTACTGCAGCCCATCTGCTTCAAGAGATGGTCTTCTGCCTACCAGTTAACGTTGCTTTCCTCTCCCCGAGGAAGTCAATTTTCCTTTGACCTCGCCCAGAGAACGGCAAGCTCATTGGACATTTTCACTTTTTTGGGTCAGAGATGGTTGTGTGTGAAAATCACAGAATTTTCCTAAACGCTCAGTCCAGGCTGTCTGGCACCAACAACCAGGCCACATTCAGGGTCATCCTGACCATGTCTGCATGCCTAAATGCACCGAGTTGCTGGCTTGTGATTGGCCGTTTATAGATATATGATATATGCAACTAAGCAACTAAACAACTAAAGTGGCTGGCAAGTGTGTATACTCACATGGCAGAAAAATAAGGAAAGGCATAAAAGGCTAATAAAAAAGAAACCCCAATAACTCCTTAGATTTTATGCTTATCTGTTTAAGAGCCATTTCATTCTGCTTTTTGTTCTAATTATGCAGGTCACACACTTTTTAATTAAAATAATGCTGTAAAGTCTGTCCAGATGCCAACTTTACCAAACGGTCCATCGGAGGCTCACAGCAGCACTTGGGAGCATCTTTGCGGAACAGAAAAACAGGAGTGGGACACCCAAAGTCTTTACAAAATCCTCGCATGAATGAGCACAATAGGCCCACAAGACTTATTTATAGATCACAGCTTAAACACTGCTTCAGGTCTACCAGAAAGATGGGCTTCATTCAGATTTAAACTACTACACTGAACTCTGAATGTTTTGAGTTCAATGAGCCAGAACAGCGAGAGAAAACACAGAGAGAGTTCAAACTGAACATCCCTCACAACTTCAAATATTCTGCTGCGTTTAGTGACTCTGACTAAGACATAACTGTCAGAAGAAAAGATAAAATGCACATAAGCACAAAGTAAACTGAGGCATAACTAAAGTTTTTATTACTTATAAATCTCAGCTGAACCTGAAACAGAACAGCACTCCCACTCTGCACACGCTGAATTAAACATGTGTCTAAAGCAGCAGGTGCCAGGCTCGAAAGGTATGTATATTTATTCCGGACTGTTCAGTGCACGGCACTTGGTTCAGTGTAAGGTTTCCTTATTTCATGCCAGCCACCAAGCCAAAAAGTTTCTGTCAGAAGTCTATTCGTGTTGGCACATCTGCAGCATGAGAATAAAATTTCAAGATCACAAGCTCCAACCAAAATGCTCTGGAAGAGCAGCAGTCGCATCAAAAATAAGCTATAGCATGCCAACGGGATTAGCGCTGACATCTCAACGAACGCTGTGCCAGTTTTATTAAACACGTACAATGTGTGAAGTCATGCTACGCGTTCATTTTCACTTTTAATCAAACCTGCTCCTCAGTCAGGAAATGAGGCTTCCCATCTCAACCCAGGCTCCCAGGAGGTGCCAACTAACTATTTCAAAGGCAATGGATGTGTCCTCAGTGCCTGCAAGAGGAAAATGCAGCAGTGTTTTGGGCAACTGCTAACCTATTCCTGGCGTTCTGGATTTACTGGTTAATCTCATCACAGTAATACAAAAAAAATCATTACCTTCACCAAGAAGGCTTGTTTTTGGAGGTGTTTGCATCCATGCCATTGTGTCTGCAAACACAATAGCTCTAAAAGTTTTGAGTTAATTCTGATAGAACATTGTAGGTGTATTTTAGGTATAGGTGTGGAGTGGGATCATGTTAATGCTAATATATCGACATTTGCCAGACATCCACCAAGGTGTTCAAGGTCAACTGAAAAATTTAATGATCACAAATTGACAAAAAGGCTCATAACTTAGAAACTGATTCTTACAAGTGTGTTGTGTGTTGTCAACAGATAGAAAGTACTGTGTAAGGATTTCAAATATCATGTGATATTTGACCTCTGAGCTGATCTGATCTGAAGGTAAAAGTGATAATCCTTTTTAAAACTATGCTTCTTACTGCAGTTGTTTGTATTGAAAACATTCATTTATATGGGGAATAACATACGGGAATTCTAAATATCTGATTATTTACCTCTGACCTCTTCTTCGAGGTCATATAAGGTAAAACCATAAGAACTGTAAGAAATTATACTTGCATATGGGAATTTCATATATCACATTATTGTTTGCATCAACATATCATGTCATCTCACTTTTACATTTGACATCAACGTTTTTGCCAGTTTGACCGAAAAAGCATTGTCAAGAGAAAGAGAAATATATTGGAGAATAATGTTATGGAGTTTAATGTTATATAATACTCACAAATAAACACCTGTTATCCATCACCCACTTCTACATAATGTATCAAGTACAATGCTATTCCCTTCACAGTGAATACTTCCCAAGAGTGAGTAGGCTTGGTGGAGTTTGGTGCTCTCTGAGTGCTTCTTGTATTAAAATACGTGACGCCGCATGTAAAACCAGAAAAAAAAAGTCAAATGTATTCCCTTTAATTTTTTGTAATGTTTCTAAATTTCAAGATTAATGTGCAATAAAGGCCACATTTATCTGTTTTTGTTTAATTTCTATGTATTTTTAACTTGAAAATGTCAAACTATTTGAATTATTGTTGTTTTGCAGTGATACAAATGGATAAATACTCACAGCACATTTATAAATGATTAAGTTTTGGGTACAAAACTGCACTGAGGTTACAAGAATCTGTTTATTGATCACAATCCACACAGCGTTATCTCCACAGGCCAAAGAAGGAAAGATCACCAGCAAAACTAAGTGGGAAAAGTTTGCTGGAGGAGACGAGAGATTCAGCAGGTTGTTTGCACTGAATAAATGGCTTATATCAGCATGTACTGACCACTCAGTGCATTTTATCAACAATTTTAGTATTTTTTTGGGAACGCAGGGATCTGTTTAAAGCAAATGGATTTAATTTTAACAAGTCAGGGGTGAAACTGTTCACCTCCAACTTGTTTTATTCCATACGTCATCCATCTGTGATTGGTGCCAAGGCTGAGATAAACGAGGAGTTATCTCATAAAGAGGAACAAACAGTACTCCAAGAACAGACAAAGCCCAGCAGAAACCTTGAGAAGGAGCCTCATCTGCCCCCACGCCAGAAAAGCTTCAGAAAGGAGAGACATCAGAGGCAAGAAGAGGGGTCCCTATTTGCCTCCAACTCTCTCAACAACACCAACGACAGGGACCAGGGGCCACGACCTTCCCCTGACCCCCAAACCCCTGACAGGCCATCCCCCTCCTTCCCCTCCCTTTCTCCCTCCTTGCCACACCTGAAATTCACTGAGGAGATGATGGAGCGGGGCATCAGATCTCCCCTCAGGCCCAATCCCTTTTTGTCACCCATAAACCCCCCACCAGAGCAGCCAAAGGTTCGCCATCGAGCCCCGCCCTCAACAGAGCAATCGAAGTTACATTGCCCAGCCTCGTCCCCCCTTAGTTCCTCCTTACCACCTTCATGCTCTGTCTCCGCAGTCTGATGTGTGATGTGTGGAGGGTCCGGGCTGCGAGGATTATGGCAGTGGTGACTTTTCCCAGGAGAAGCTGGGACCCTGTTTACTAGAAGGTTTTAAAATTTCTGTACTTTTAGGTGACAGAAGGAGACATGTGGCCTGGTCAAAACACAGAGAGCGGCACTCTAAAAGATCTAAATATAGTAAACATACCTTGTGTGCCGCAGACTGCTCCCAAATACGAGGGGGCAAATAATACCTCTAAAACACTTAAGTTGGCTTTATTAAACGTTAGATCTTTAGCTGGGAAAACATTTTTAATTAATGATTTAATCACTGAGCACAGCCTTGATTTTATGTTTTTAACAGAAACTTGGTTGGACCAAAGTAATAGTGGAGCTGTTCTCATCGAGACGACCCCTCCTAACTACAGTTTTATCAATGAGGCCAGGGTGAGCAGGAGAGGAGGAGGGGTTGCTGTCTTCTTTAATGAATCATTTCAATGGAAGCAGCTATCTCCTGGAGGTTTTCAGTCTTTTGAATATGTGGCTTTACAGCTGAAGGCCCCATCCAAAGTTGTGTTTCTTAATGTTTACAGGCCTCCCAAATACTGCACAGACTTTTTTAATGACCTCAGTGAACTGCTGTCTGTGATCTGTGTTGATTTCGACTGTGTAATTATTGTTGGGGATTTTAACATCCATGTGGACAACCCTCAGGACAAAGGGACTAAAGACCTGAGTAACACTCTGGGCAACTTTGGGCTGACTCAGCATGTAACAGAGGCCACACATAATAGAGGACACACTCTTGACCTACTGATCTCCAAGGGGCTGAGCATTTCAAAGGTTACTGTGTCTGATGTAGGCCTGTCTGATCATTACTGTGTTTTCTTTGAAAGTAAAATCTCAGCCCACACAAATATATCAACAGCAGTGATCACAAAACGGTGTATAACTGAATACAGAAGTGAGATATTTAACCAGGTCTTCCCATTAACACCTGGCCTGTCCAGAGGTTCAGTCAATGAGCTCGTCAATAGCTTCAATGCTAAAATGTTAAATATAATGGACACTATTGCTCCCATTAAGGTGAAGTATGGAGAAACTCCACACTGGTGAAAAATGAAAAAAGAGAGTGTAGGAAAGCTGAGCGCAGATGGAGAAAAACAAACCTCCAGGTTCGTTATGACATCTATAAAGAGAAACTTCACAATTATAATTTACAACTGAGGAGTGCAAGGTCCTACTTCTCTGACATCATCACCAAAAACAGTCATAATGCTCGGGTCTTATTTTCTACAGTTGACAGGCTAACAAACCCTCCTGTGTCAGTGGCAGCTGAACTTCATTCGACCATGGCCTGCAATGACTTCGCCAAATTCTTCACAGACAAAATCCAAAGATTAGACAAGCAATTGGTATATCAACAGCATATTCAGGATATATACCGTGTCCACTGAAAAACTGTTTAAACACCATGAAACAGTTTCACCCTATTAACAGCAAAGACCTGGAGGACATCTTAGGTCAGCTGAACTCCTCCTCTTGCTGTTTAGATGTCCTGCCAACAAGTTTTTTCAAAAAGGTCTCAAAGACTTTGGAGTCAGACCTGTTACAGATCGTCAACTTTTCTTTAATGTCAGGTGTGTTTCCAGAACCACTAAAAACTGCTGTAATTAAACCTATACTGAAAAGAACAATCTTGACAAGACACAAATGAACAACTACAGGCCGATCTCAAATCTCCCATTTTTAAGTAAGATCATTGAAAAAGCAGTTTCTCAACAGCTCAATTACTTCTTAAAACAGAATAACTGCTAAAATGCCTTTCAGTCAGGTTTTAGACAGAACCACAGCACTTAAACCGCTCTGACCAAAGTGTTCAATGACATATGTCTGAATACAGACAGTGGAAAAATGTCAGTCTTAGTTTTACTGGATCTCAGTGCAGCATTTGATACAGTTGACCGCAACATATTACTCAAACGACTGGAGAACTGGGCAGGTCTTTCAGGAACTGTACTAAACTGGTTCAAAACATACTTAGAAAACAGGAAATACTTTGTATCAATAGGTAACTTCACATCTGAGCAGACGAGTATCACATGTGGAGTTCCCCAAGGTTCCATCTTGGGACCCCTTCTGTTTAACATTTACATGCTCCCACTGGCACAGATTATAAAGAACAACAAAATAAACTATCATAGCTACGCAGATGACACACAAATATATATCACAATGTCACCAGGAGACCGAGGCCCTGTACAGGCTCTTGGTAAATGCATTGAGGAAATTAATGACTGGTTGTGCCACAATTTTCTCCAGCTAAACAAAAATAAAACTGAAGTAATAGTCTTTGGTGCCAAAGAAAAACGATTACAGGTCACCAGAGAACTTCAATCTATACACCTAAAAACCACAAACCAGGCGAGAAATTTGGGTGTAGTGATGGATGCAGACCTAAACTTAGAAAAACACATTAAGACAATAACAAAATCAGCTTACTATCACCTCAAGAATATTTCAAGGATAAAAGATCTGATGTCTCAACAGGACCTGGAAAAACTAGTCCATGTATTCATCTTTAGTAGGCTTGATTACTGTAACAGCATCTTTACAGGTCTAACCAAAAAATCAGTCAGACAACTACAGCTCATTCAGAACTCTGCTGCTCGAGTCCTCACTAAGACCAAAAAAGTGGACCACATCAGTCCAGCTCTGAGGTCTTTACACTGGCTGCCTGTCCGTCAGAGGATAGACTTTAAAGTTCTGATGCTGGTCTATAAAGCTCTGAATGGTTTAGGACCAAAATACATCAGTGACCTCCTGACCCAGTATGAACCTTCCAGATCCCTCAGGTCATCTGGATCCGGTTTTTTATCAGTTTCCAGAGTCAGAACCAGACACGGAGAAGCTGCATTCAGCTTTTATGCTCCATATATCTGGAACAAACTCCCAGAAAGCCTCAGATCAGCTGAAATACTCAGTTTATTTAAATCCAGGTTGAAGACTCACCTATTCTCAGCTGCATTTGAATAAAGCACCAAATCCACACTTTTAAGCTTAAATTTCAAAACTTATATTTTAACTACTGATTTTATCTGCTGTTCTGATTTTATCTACTGTTTTTCGTTTAAATCAATTTTAAATCATGCTTTTTATTGTTTTTGTTTTTTAATGTCTCTGTAAAGCACTTTGAATCACCTTGTTGTTGAATTGTGCTATATAAATAAACTTGCCTTGCCTTGCCTGGCTGACTGGCAAGGATGCACCCACCCGGCTGTGGGTAGCTCTGTGAACGGGGTTTTCAGAGTCAAAATCAGAATATTTCAAAAATTCCAGGAGTGTAAGTGTTTTGTTACAGACACTCACTTAAAATATAAATATGAAAGATGCCAAACAAAAACTCAAAACTTTAAAAAAAAGAAAAAGAAGAAGAAATAAGTAGAACTAAGGCACTCAAAGTGAAACGCTAAATTAAAATGAAATATTCCAAAGCTTAAAGCAACACTAGGTACGGTCTAGACAAGATATCACAAGTGAAAATAGTCCAGGTGTCATAATGCCGCAGGTGGGATTTCCTGTTGCATACATCATGGTTGAGCAAGTCTTGCACTCCTGTGGCTGTACAACACAAAGAGTGTGGAGGATCGTCTAATACGGAGCATAACTTGAACAACATCTTCCTTTCTGAAACCTCCGTCAAAGAGTTTCCCCCTCACAGTCGAGAGGTTCGCTGAACGAGGACTTACAGGACATCATTTATTTGCAGCTTATGCATCAGAAATTGTTCAGAAATAGTTTTGAGGGATGTTTACAGACACTGAAGTTAAAAGCAAACAAGGATTGCAAATACTGGAAAGTCCCGTTGTTCCTGAAGACGTCATTGCTGATGGCTGCCGCATTTATGAAGCCAGCATTCTCTGTCTGCATTTTTCTTTATTTATACTTAAAACGAAACAGATCAAAGTCTTTTCTTATTAACAGTTTGCAGCACTGGAATGCTTTTGTCTGTTACAGAAGTAATTAAGGATATTCAGGAACTCTTGAACATTTTCTTTCTTTTTAAATTGTCATTTCTCTGCTGTACCAAAAACTTCAGGAACTGTGATAGGAACATTATTCAAGTCAAACAGTGCATTTTGTGAGCACCATTAATCCACTACTCATTTACTGGAGATTGGAAAGAAGAGAGTCCTCAGTACTCTCTTAAAAAAGGATTTATGCCAAACATCAGTGAAACTTTGTGATTTCCTGCAGGGGAAAAGCATCCCCTGATAGTTTTTGGGAACACTGGAAAATGTTGCATTTAACAGAAGTGGGCTGGTTGTATTGGAGTGAAAGTTAACAGGGTTCAAACTCCTCACACAGCTTTTTTGTTTGCTTGTTAAATGTGTAAGTGAATGCAGCACCACTGAGAATTTCTGAGAATAGTGTAATTTTCATCACTTTGTACAAACACATTCATCTGAAGCAAACTGGACCCTAAATTAACTCCCCTTTGTTTCCAGAGTATTTTTCACAAATATAATCATCAGAAGATGTTGAAGTGGGAAAATGAGTGCAGCACTCTCCTTGTTAGGGAGAATAAAACAAGGCGGCCACATTTTATCATCGGATTAATGCGGTATTACATCATCACCCAAAACAACCAAAAAAAAAAAAAAAAAATCTTCTAAGATTTCTTTTTTAAAGTTAAGTTGAGATGTTATTATTGAGGTTCGGGTTATTTAAGTGCAGGAAGAATTCAATTTGCACTTGTCAATCACTTCCACTGCCAACATCTGCCAGCTACAGAAGGTCTCTTTAAGACTTAAAGAGACCTTCTCATTTTCATTTTCGCTCATTTTCAGAGTTGCCTCTTCACTTAAAGTTTAAGTGAAGAGGCAACTCTGAAAATGAGACATTCACACAAACGCTGCATTCGATGTGTGTTCTCCCACTGGGAGTGGCTGCTCGCCCCTGCAGGGAGCACACAGTATTCAGTTAAAAACACCTGTAACAAGCTGTCTTTCTGCAAAAAATATCCGGTAACAAGCTTCCCACTTTCTTCCACTTGTCATCATCCACAGAAATCACTCACTCAGTCTAAAGGGACGACTTACCCGCAGATGAGCAAGCGCCTAAATCTGATGTTTATCTGTGATGTGCACAAGCACAGCTGTGATTTTAGGTAATTAGTCATCTGTATTGAGCACCAGCCTTGCACCTGTGCATATGCTGACACAAGTGATATACATACAGTGCTGTGGAAAAATCTTGAGTCACTCGTGTTTTCTTTTTATTAACATAAAGAAATGGGTGCAGAGATTTATTGAAGCATATCCAAATACACATGTAAAAACAACATAAAAAAACAAAAACAAAGTTTGTACCATTCTAATGAGCTGGGAAGTCAATATTTGGTATGACTATCTTTATTCTTCAACATAGCCTGAACTCTCTTTGGCATTTTTCTTGTAATTTTTTAAAGTAGTCTCCAGGAACAGTTCTTTGGGCCTCTTGAAGGACATTCAAAGCTCTTCTTTGGATGTTTGCTGCCTTTTGTTCTGTTGTCTGTCAAGATGATCCCACACTGCTTCAATAGTGTTGTGGTCCAGGCTCTGTCTGTTTTTCTATCCAGGTAGGCTTTTACTGCATTAGCAATAAAAGTGGGATCGTTGACATGCTGAAAAATTAGGCTGCTGACAATCAGATCCTTTTCTGATGGTACTGCATTGTGGATCAATATCTGATAGAATTATGAATGCCAGAGTGCCACTGGCTGAAATACAGCCTTAAACTATAAAACAGATATTTTACAGATGGTTGTAGACAGTGTTCATCACTTCATCAGACTTATTGCCACCGATTTTTCATTCATTTCTTGTGTAACCTGACATGCCTCAGCCTTTTCTCCCTGTTTCACTTCCTTAACAATGGCTTCTTGACAGGTACCTTTCCACTGAGACCATTTCTCACTTTAAAAAGAATTACAAGAAAGTCTGGCTTGTTGGAGGTAACATGTAGAAACCAGAGACTAATGGGCTTTTGCCTTAATGAATAACCTTTTCTGAGCGGAAACTGATTGCTCAATGAGTTAATAATTAGGAAATCAGTCTCGGTTCATCAGTTGTATTCTCATGTAAATTTTTGTAGCTCCGTTACAATGGTCAGACTGAATCAAAGTGAAACAACAAACTGACTAAATCTTTGGTATTTTTCATCGGTGTAACTAAAGAAGGGGGAATCCAAAAAACAAAAACAAAAAATTCCTTTGAAAATGTTTGATAAAGCAGCCGCTGTCTAAAGAAAAACTTGAAAAGACCTTCAAACGGCCTGGAAAACGACTGATTATAAACGCTTAATAAAGAAATATGAGAGAGACTGACTCACTGGATGCAAAATAGTAGTGTAGCATTTATATAAGAGTAGCTGCCTCACTGAGGCGGATTACACTGATCCTGAAATAAATTCAGCTGGGTTTGTCTTGGAGGTGACACTGACAGCTCAATTCATTTGATGAATACATAAAGTTTGCCCTGTAAAGTGAGAAGACTAACAGAAAAATGAGAAGCTAGACCGTGTGCTTATTTAAAACGAGCAACAACGGACACCCGTCCTAGTCTGCTCTTATTTAAAAGTCAATATCCATCCCACAGAGATGGCTGAGTGATATCTGCACATTACTAGGTGATCAAGAGAGAAGGAGAGAGAAAGAGAAACCTCCCTCCCACTCAATCATGGCACCACCGCCGCCGCCTAATTACACATGTTTTAATTACAGTGTCATGAAAGATGTTATTGGTTATGATAATGGTGAGTCTGAGGATTAATGCTTGGACGAGCAGTTAGATTTGATTAAAGTGCTGGGAGATATTATGAGCGAGGCACTTTAAACATATATTTTCAAGAAAATGGACGGGCTGACGAAGCCTGGAACAGAGGGAAGAGCTGCCAGGCAATTACAGTAACCAGCAACCAGCCTTCACTCATCAGCACAGCACAATGACATTTGAACCCTATGATTGCTCTTGCTAAAGCAGTCCCAGTGCATTATATGCAAAGAAACGTTGTTGTGATTACAGGCTAACTTTAGATATAATTGTTTTTTCTTGCTTCACACTACTGCACCTCACGATTTTTTTTATTTTTATTTTTTGCACCAAGCAGTTCATTTTAATCTCCTACGCTGATCAAAAAAGAGGAATTTGATGTCATCTTTAAACAGAGTAAGAACATTCAATTAAGGCAAAAGTCACACATATTCTGAGATAAAAGTTACTATGTGAAAGTGAACCGTGGCTGTTAATAAAGACAAAAGACTGAGTGCTCCCCAGTTATTGGCATATGTTAATGATTTTTGTTCCTTAATGATCGCACCCTTAAAGGACTGCGACAGATGTAATCCTTTCCTTTCTTAATTCACCTTAGACGAGTAGCAGAGTAAAAACTTACTTCAGTGAAAGTAGAAAAGCTGATCATGTAGTCTGTGTTTTTAAGCACCCACCAAAGAAGTTTAAACCAAAGCCAAAGAAAAAAAAATATCAATGATGTGAATCTTCTGTTCCACCCCCATCCCAAAGATGCTCTATTGGGAGCGAGATAACCTTGGAGGTCATTTGACTACACTGTAATACATGTTCAAGAAACCAGTTTGAGAGTATTTGAGCGTTGTGATGTGGCGCGTTATCCTGTTGGAAGAAGCCATCAAAGGATGTGGCTTAAACACCACTAAGGGTACTAAGAGCCCTGAAGAAGATATCCCCCAAACATCATTACATCATCATCATCACCAGCCTGAGCTGTTGATGTAAGGCTCTTTCATGTGGTTTACGCCAAATTCTAACTATACCATCCAATTATTACAGCAAAAATAAAGGCTCAGCAGACTGGGCACTGTCTATCAAAATATTTGTATTAATGAGCAGTTGAACTGTTGTACCTAACAAAGTGGCCAGTGAGCATGTGTGATTTTGATGATCAACGGATTCAAAATAATAAGAAAATGCAAAGTTTCACAACAAATAAGGAAACACAGAGACACACAAGGACTCATCAAGCTTATATTTGAGGTCATCTTCCAAAACAGTCCAGAAAAGCCCAGGTAGCCTACATCCGTTTTTCACATTTTGAAGTGCAAGTAGGCTGTTAAACATTGACAGGCAGTGAGCTAAACATCTCCTGGCTCTAACTACATACACAGCACATAAATGTGAGACTGGCAACGTTTTCATCTACTTTTTGAACCAAAGCATCAAAATATTCCATTAAATACAATAAAGGGACGCTCTTTTTTTTTGATAACCTTGTTGCACAGTACCTTTGGACAAAAGAAGTCCAGTCGTTTTGGTTGAACCAACATGAAGGATTTGGGAGGGGCGATATGATAACATTCACCATATCACTGGCATCCAGAGGCTGCAGTTTCACATCTGTAGAAAGTGGAATGAGCAACTCATTTTTGAAGCATCTTAACAGTCCAACCGTCACAATGGTCAATCAATTTTTTTCCCTGCTACCAAGAGCCATTCTGCACAGACTCCTATATAAACCCATCAAACCTAACAGCAAAATTAAACACATTTACATCCTGGTACAAAAAACACTTTTGGCCTACGAATGTAATTTGTCTTATGTCAACTCTCAACTGTATAGCAGATGAACTTCCTTACCCATTCAAACTGTATTATGACTTAAGGTTATATGTGATTAGGGGCCTGTGATCCTCAGGTCAGAGCATTTTTTTTCCTCCTTGCGCTCACAACACTCATTTCAAAACAGTTCAACTTTTTGAAGGCTCAACTTTTTGCTGCGACTGCAGCAATCAATCACAAAGAGGTTTCTGGTGCCACACTCACTTAGCAGGCAACCAATCACCAACAACCTGTATGTATCCGAGATCCAAGTTTTAAGTAAGTGGCATTATGATATCATTTTATTTATGTTCTTAGCAACAAACATCATACAGCCTACTAACTCATACGGGGGAAAAGTTTGCATCAGAGGTTTCAAAATAATGCTCCACAATCCTGTGAGTGGAGTCATGCACAGCCTGTGCACTTTTTAAATGCAGTCGACAGTCTTCACACATTTGACATGTTTTACACACTTTCCGTTAGCATAACAAAAACCAAACAATAACTAACAACAATTTGTCCACAGGGAAGCAAATCAGTAAACACCCAATTACCATTCAGTGAAATTTATGCTGAATATGTACAACAGCCAAAACCGTCCACAGCTAACAGGGGCCATCCTGAGAAGCCATACAAGTCTTACAAATACTAATCAGACAATAACTCTTGATGATGGCTTTAAAACATTGTGCTTTAATTATACAGCTGCACAATCAAACCAGGCATCCTAATAAGCCAGTTTGTACCCAGCTCACAAAAACCTGACCCTTTCATTGGCTCCGCGTCTCTGAGTCTTCATATGATAAATACCTTAATTTTTCATCTCAGCGTTCAGACATGATTAAATTCAAGTCGCTCTTCACCTTTGCTCAGCAACAAAACATGCGGCCCATGTGTCCTTATATCCAACAACGGAAGGACCAAGCCGCTTCAGTTTAGAGGCAGAAAACTCTCAGGCTACTGTATAGCCGTGTGAGAAATGCTACAGATTGTGTGTATCCAGGATCTTCTTACAGCAGCTAGGGAAAAGGCAAGTCGTTCAAAGCTATCCTGTGAAGAGATATCATCCTGAGAATAAAGGTGGCATTTACAGCTCTGGACTCGGACCATTGGTGGACTTATACACTGCTTATCAGCTAAACCAGAAAGACTGAAAAATGACTCCCGACTGAACCTTAAAGTTCCCCCAACCCGCATCCATGTAGGTTTCAGGGGTTCCCATGGTAACCAATATCCAGAACTGAGTATACCAGCCAATCTTAACTTCACAGACTACTAAAAAAGCTCATTTGAGCCACTTTGTGCCCTGCTGTTTGAGCAAAGTGAGCTTCTGCAAGTACAAATTTTACTCTTTTGTGGCCAATTTTTAAAATATAATTTAATTTAGCAAACATTTTTAAGGATATCTTTGTTGCTGACCCCAACAACAATAACATTCTCTAATGCATTTGTTTAGTTTGGGGTGTTGGCACCAGTCGAGACAGGATTGCAGTTTTTTTGGCAAGCATCTGAATGAGTCACTGGAAATAGAAACACCTCTTCTGTGAGTTACAAAGCCCAACTTCTTCTTCACTGTGGTATTATTGTTTCCTTTTAGCTTGATTCACTAGATCATAGAGTTATTCAGAGAATATAGGCCAAGTTACTCTGATATCCTCCCCCTCAAGACTGTAAGGGGACATTCCAGCAGCTCAAGTGGAGCAACAATGAAAAAGGAGTCTCTCTTATTTAAGTGGATACAGGTCACTGAAAGCCCAGGCCTTTAGCACAGTAACCACCTTAAGGATCATGTTGCGGCAATACTTCTTAAAGAAACATTTCACCTTTGTCTAAATTCACTTATTGAATGGCCATGGAAACATAATTTCTTATCTGGATTAGGCACACGTGCATGCAGACTTATTTGCATGAAAAATAATGACAAAAGTTCAAATAAAAATTGGTTTTAAATTATATTTAAAATGAACAATGATGATCACCTAAGTTGATTTGTTTTTTACTTATATAGCCACTATTAAGCTTGATCCCTGTGGGCTGTGCATGTCATATCTTGATATCATCATAATACACATATCTATGACATGATAATGCTACGTGTTTATGCTCCCTAGCCAACACAACAATACAAGACCAGTCATGTCTGAGAGCAAGAGCAGCGCCACCCTGTGATGACTATTTAGTACCTAAGGAGTTATCAGAGGTAAGATCTCCATTAAAGCATATGTCTGTGAAGGTTCTCAGTCATCCAGGTCATCGTAGTCAAAGGAGCTTGCAAAGAAAAGCGTCTGGACTTCTTTAGGTTACTTGAAGACGTTTCACCTCTCATCCGAGAAGCTTCTTCAGTTCTAAGGTCAAATGGTGGAGAGTCCCAGATATAACCCTGGTGGGAGTGTCCCCCACAGAGGGACAAAAGGACCCCCTGATGATCCTCTAATCGCCTGAGCCAAGGTGTGGAACTGGGTGTGGGTCCCAATCAGCCAGAGTTTCGTGTGAGTTCATTGTGAAACCTGGCCCCACCTTATCATGCGAATTCCTGAGGTCAGATGGCCCAGGGTGTGAGTGGGCCTTAAGGCGTCTGGGAAGGGATCTCAAAACTGGATTATAGATGGCAGACAGTTGGTGTCGTAAACCACCGCCTCTGTTCAAAGATGGTCGCTCACAGTGGACATAGATGGCTTCTTTCACTCCTCTTTCAAACCATCTGTCCTCTCTGTCCAAAATGTGAACATTGGCATCCTCGAAAGAGTGTCCTTTATCCTTAAGATGCAGATGGACAGCTGAATCTTGTCCTGTGGAGGTGGCTCTTCTGTGTTGTGCCATGCGCTTGTGAAGTGGCTGTTTGGTCTCTCCAATGTAGAGGTCTGGGCATTCCTCGCTGCACTGTACGGCATACACCACATTGTTAAGTCTGTGTTTTGGCGTTTTGTCTTTCGGGTGAACCAGTTTTTGTCTGAGTGTGTTGCTGGGTCTGAAGTACACCGGGATGTCATGCTTGGAGAAAACCCTCCTGAGTTTCTCTGATACACCGGCTACATAGGGGATGACAATGTTGTTGCGCCTGTCCTTCTTATCCTCCCTCGCTGGTGTCTGATCTTCTTTTCTGTGCCTCTTTGCTGACTTTAAAAACGCCCATTTCGGGTACCCGCACGTTTTGAGTGCTTCCTTTACATGTGTGTGTTCCTTCTTTTTCCCTTCAGGCTTAGAGGGAACATGTTCTGCCCGGTGGTGTAGGGTCCTAATTACTCCAAGTTTGTGTTCCAGAGGGTGATGGGAGTCAAACAGGAGGTACTGGTCCGTATGTGTGGGCTTCCGGTAAACTTCGATGTTGAGGTTGCCATTCTCTTCAATGTGCACAGCGCAGTCCAGGAAAGGCAAACAGTCGTCCTTTGTGTCTTCCCTGGTGAACTTGATGTTTTTATCCACAGCGTTGATGTGCGCAGTGAAGGATTCCACTTCTTGTGTCTTGATTTTGACCCAGGTGTCGTCTACATATCTGTACCAGTGGCTGGGTACTCTTCCTTTGAAAGAGCCAAGAGCCTTCCTTTCCACTTCCTCCATGTAAAGGTTGGCTACAATAGGTGACACGGGGGAGCCCATAGCACAGCCATGTTTTTGTCTGTAATAGCCTTCGTTGTATTTGAAATATGTAGTGGTGAGGCAGAGGTCTAACAGTGTGCAAATCTGATCGGGTGTGAAGTTGGTCCTGTCCTCCAAGGAGTTGTCTTCTTGTAGTCGTTTTCTGACAGTCTCCACTGCCTCCGTGGTGGGTATGCAAGTGAAGAGAGAGACTACATCAAAGGACACTATGGTTTCATCTGGATCCAGGGTAAGTTTCTGGACCTTGTCAGTGAAGTCGGTGGAGTTCTTGATGTGGTGTGGGGTGTTCCCCACGAGAGGAGCAAGGATGGTAGCAAGGTGTTTTGCAATGTTATAAGTGGCTGAGTTTATGCTACTGACTATGGGTCTGAGTGGGACAGCTTCCTTGTGGATTTTTGGAAGTCCGTAAATGCAGGGTATGGCATCCCCTGGGTAAAGGCGGTGATAAGTAAGGCGGTCAATGATTTTGTCCTTTTCCAAGTCTTGAAGGCAAGCTATAACTTTCTTTTTGTAGCTGCTTGTGGGGTCTCGCTTTAAGGCTTCGTAGGTATTGTTGTCACTGAGGAGAGTAGTGATCTTTGTATGGTAATCTGTAGTGTTTAGGACCACGGTGCATCTTCCCTTATCCGCTGGTAAAACAGTGATGTTGTGGTCTTTGCTCAGGGAAGCGACGGCCTTCTTTTCCTGTATTGTGAGGTTGGACGGAGGGACTTTGGCACTGGAGAGGGTGGCTGAGACTTTCATCCTGATTTGCTCTGCTTCTGTCTGTGATAATTTATTAATCAGAGATAATTAAAGCATAGTATTTTGCAATGTGAGCAAGAAAACTAACTAACTAACTAACTAAGGTGGAAAGGATATACTTGAGGCAAAAAATACAGAAAGGGAAAAAAAGCTATTAAGGAACCCAAGGAGGACAGAGTAGGTGAAGGATTGTTGGAGCACTCGTTAATATATCACAGGAACAGTGTGACGAGGTGGATGGAAATCCACTTTACACAGTCTGACCCAACATACTACCATCCCAGGTAGAAAATAGAAAAAAAAGTTTCAATTTTATTATGTGACAACATTGTGCAACTGAAGAGTTACAAGGTTACTTTAGCTTGTGTTAAACTCTAATGTTAAGCGGTTACTTCCTGCTTTTACTTAAAAGTTTCATTAAAAAACACAAGCTAGGCTACTTTTATGCTTACACTGGCTGTGGCACCTTGTGGCAAAAGATTCATACTTTCAGTTAAGCAGTCTGTAAATCAGTGACAGTAGCTCATTGATGAAAGATGGATTTTGTTTCCACTATGAAATCCTACTGTCTGTTGCAATCACCAGGAAAACCTTGTTCTTTCTGTATATTTCCTTGAAATACCGTGACGTAATTTTTTTTGGAGGCCATATCACCCACCCCTACTGTGGACAGTTGTTTTTAATATCCACAGCACTTTCCAGAGGTGTGCTGACACCATTATTATATATTATTATATTATATGTTTACAGTGTAAATAACAGAGTGCACTCTAAGAATGAGGGTGAGTCACAAATTGACTGTAAATAAATGAATGATAAGTAACTTAACAAATTTAATCTATTTCACTTCAACCCGAACTGGTCACTGCAGATGGCTGCGAGAGGTTTCTTCCTATTAAGAGAGTTTTTCCTTCCCACTGTCGCTGGGATTTTTATCTCGATTATTTTAGGGTCAAGTCTTTATAATTGAAAAGGGAGTGACAGTTGTTGTGATTTGGCACTATATAAAGAAAACTGAACTACATTTAATTGAATTGATATAAAATGGCAATATTGTGATTTATTATCCACAAGGCACAATGTCCATGTGGATGACACCGAATTAATACGGACTAAATAAATGTCCATCAAAGTCTAAAGACTTTAAATTATTTATTGTGTCCAAATCTGTTCATGACTTCACACTTATATAGTTTCTAGACAATCAACTAAAGACTAGAAATTATATAAGTCTTAAGTCTTGAACAGATTTAGTAAAAAGTCAGAGTAAAAAGGCAACATCAGGTCATACTGGAACTTTAGTAGACAGCACTGCTATCGATGAAATGAAATCAATAAATAATGGAACGGAAACTATTTACTTTACTTACTTACTAACACTAGAACTGAGGGTCATTTTGATCTCTTGGCATTTAAAAACATATGTAACTCTGTTAAATTAAAACTCTGCCATCTCATGACGGGTTTATTGATCATATAATGAACTTTGGAGTGTGTGGGATAAAAAAGAAAAAGAATTATGACAACTGACACATCGGGTGTCATTCTGACCCAATAGAAATTCATGTAAAACAGCAATTGCAGAATGCCGGGTTGCCTAGCAACGCACTTGTTTGGACACATTATGATGTGAAGGCAGCTTTAACATGAGCCAGATATAGCTAGATGATATTGATAAATAAATATATAGGGAACTGTAGCTGGATAAATGATGAATAATTACCGCCGCGCTGAAAGGGTCATGCCTGGGATGTTGAGCCAGGTCAGAGCGGAGGAGTGTGTGATGGAACGCGTGGAGAACTGTAGCTGAACCAAGCAGAAAGCCCAGCATGCGGGGAATTAATCCGAGCAAATAAAGAGTGAAATCCAGAGCAGAACAGCTGAATAAGACATGTTTCATGCCTGGGGAGCAGAGCAGCTGCAGGTCTGGTGGGCGGAAGCAGATGAGGATGTTGTGTTGTACTTTTACAATAATTGATTTAGTGCACAGTGTATCTTTCTTTTTCTTTAGCCAACTGCGGGCAATGACCTGTTCAATCTGTGTCACAGAGAGCACTTTGTTTTTTATACCTTCTTTATTTTAGCTAAACTAATACGGCCCATTATCCAAAACTCAATTTGAACTCTTCTATAATGTTTTTCTTCTACAATAATTAAATGATTTAGATCTATTATTGTGTTGCTCGGTGTAATCTTTATTTATTAGTGAATTCCAGTACACACTTTAACTTTATATTCTGTAATAAAAAGATATAAATGTTTTGTTAAACTAGAACTAAAAACTAAACCCCCAATTTTTCAAAGTATAAAAAGCTTTTTTTTGTTTTGTTTTAATTCACAAATTAACTTCTTGAAGAACTTACTTCCTTGCACACAACTGCTGTTGTTGCAGGATTGAGTCAAAAAGCCACCAGCCCACAGGAATCCATGGCAGTTCTAGTGTTAAATAAACACATTGCTCTTATTTCATGTCATGGTTTTGTCACGTCGCGAATGTAAATCCAAGATTCCTCGTCTCTTATCTGTTTCTTGACATGAAACACTGATTCAGATCAGATCTGACTCTCTGATAAAAGCAGTTATTTCCACTGACTACTCATCTCTGTGTGGATGTGAGCAGGTAGTGTTCAGGAGGTCATCTATCTAGTGTTGCTAAAAATAAAATGCTCAGGCTTGAACCAAAACAATGAAGCAATACAAATCAAATAAGCAGAAAAATGTCCTCGAAAGTCTTTGCTCTTTAAAGAAAAACACTGCAGCTCGAATTTATGAGCCATCTATAAGCCGCTATTCATCTCGCCGCTCCTAGTATCTACACCGCACTTCACAGGAATCCAAAGTAAAACACACACACACCCTCTCACTTTTTGTTCTCTGCCGTATACGGGCAGCCTGAGGCCAGTGCGAGGACATACCTCTGAGTTTATACAGCTCTCCATTGACGGAGTTTACGATGAACATGTGCGGAGCCTCGTCGCTCGTCGTCACCGAGGCGCCGATCAGAGGCAGCGAGCCACGGGGCTTCTGGCTCTTCCCCTGCTCATTGACAAAGTACTGCAGCTGTCCCAGCTCTGGATCCAACACAAAATACCTGCACAGGAGGAAAAGGCAGAGAGAGAGAGAATGAAGTTAAGAAAGTAATGAACCAGAGAAAAAGACCAGGGAACGGGAAATGGAAGAAACACCGTGACCGTTATATTATCATTTTGTTTTATGTTCTCATTATGTTGTTTACTGTTAAAAACTTTTTTTTATATATTTCTGCTGCACAAACTTTGTGCAGGATGTGGAAGAGAATAGGAAAACAAGGCGGGGGACATGAATGTATGTGAAATGGAGCAAAAAGAGAGCTGCCGTAATAACACTCAACACCCTTAACATATCTCACCTCCCATGTAATGATGCCTGCAGGATATTATTCACCACATCTCTCTTCAGGCAGCGTTCGTGAACAAAAAATTACAAAAAATAAAAAGAACAGCCCTTCATTTACATTAACGCCTGCTTTCAGCACCATCAAGCCGGCAAGCTTGATTCCAAATTACTCATGGTAGCAATTAGCGCGGTCATCTTGAGCAGAACCCACAGCCCGAGGCGTGGAAATTAAACCCCACATTTTCTCCTTTGTGATTAATGAATCGCATTCAATCACTGGGTAATTGAATCCCTCATCACTGGCTGGAAGATGCAAAGCCAGTCAGGCAAACAGAGGCAGAGACATTTCATTTCCTGTGGCCGGAAAGGATCGCGTATGACATTCAAGAATCTGGTCCATCGGCTCTGCTTAACACTTTGTTCTGGTTCTGCAGTTCAGCACAGACCACAATGGCACTGGGTGGCTATGGCTGACCTTTTCATGTGTTTGCACAGAGGCCTGAGGCAATAAAGGTTGTCTTTGTCTTGTGTTCATGTTCAGAGGCGCCCTGTATCATCCTCCTTTCCCTGAGATTCAACCTGTATATTAAAAAAACTCTCCATGCACCATTACTGGAGCTGCAGTATTGATCAGCAAACCTAAGTGGACCTATTATGCTCATTTCCAGCTCCATATTTGTATTAATGGACTCAACTAGAGTAGATCTGCATGATCTGCAGTTCAAAATAATCTGATTTTATCCTACATTGGGCTGTGGTACATCGCCATCAAGTTCATCTCAGTTTTAGCTCCCATTCCCCATCCACTCTCCTTTCAAGCCATCTTTCATCAGACTGGCTGCCCTTGCAAACAGAAAGTTCGAACATCAGCTGGATTTTAATGATCAGGGATAAATGCTACTTTCAGTTGCTCGGTTTTTGTGCTTTTAGAACAGAGTGCCTTTATTTGTCACTGTATGGCGTACAACAACATTTCTAGTGAAGCCAAAAGTGGTGACAGTCAGCATGTGGGAGGAAACCGGTAAAACACAGATGAATGCATCAGAGGAAGAACTCGAGGAAAGTGCCGCCCATGTGCAAATCAAACATATGGACTTATTCTGGATTTTTAAACAAAGATTGAGCAAAGAAGAGAGCTGATTACCAAGTTACTGTCCATTTCAGAGTGAGCAAAGAAAATAACACAATCCATCACATACTTTATGGGCTGCTGGTACTGGTTAGGTACTGGAGTGCAGGTATGCCACAACGTTTTTTAAATGACACCGCTGTACCCAAATCTACAAGAACTCTTATGTCACAGAAGACTCTGACTGCTGTCTCACATTCAAAACACCTGTAACAGTACAGCAGTCAACGGGTATTTGTATCCAAGTAACTTGGACTAGACTGCAATGCGAAGAGTTCAGTTTTTAAGGTGCAACATTTTTAACGAAAAATATTTATCAGGCTGTCTGCGCCACGCTCCCATTTTGCAGCAATAAAAACAAGTGACATGAGACGAAGAGACTGAGAACTTACCAATGCATTGTGGGTTAAGCATCATGAAAATGTTGAATTATCATGGTGTCGCTGATGATATCCCCTCTTTGTGACATCATGCAGATCAGGACAAAAAAAAAAATTTTTAAATGTGGAACTGTCTGAAGCCTGAGCTTTGGGTTCATATTGATTACTTGTACATACACTCACTGACGCTTTATTGGAAACTTTGGCCATTTTTATATGAACATCTACCATTGTAACAGTTTTGACTCATTCTCTATATGAATCTTAAATAGAACTTTAAGGCGCCATCTATCCACTCCATGTCACATGTGTCTTTTGGGTGTCTCAGAAAAGCTGTTCACTTCATGTTTCAAACACTGGCACCGTTTCCTATTTTCTTCATAACAGGTTATATTCTTATTACCTGTTATGAATCTGTATCCCCCACAGTTTAATGGAAACCCATCAACTTCCTTTACCAATGTATCTGCATCATTATTTAATTAAAAGGTGAAAATATGAGCCCCCATTGTTGCCCATCAGGTTAAGCTCGTGATCCGTTTTTTTAAGCATTTGCAGAGACCCGGGTTCAAATCCACCCTGAGGCCATTAACTGCATGTCTTTCCCAGCTTTCACTACTCACCTAAATAAAGGATAAAAAAGTATAAAGAAAAGAACATAACCATCAGTTTCCTAGGACTATGCAGGGCTTTTAGATGATTAGGAAAATCTGAGATGAGATGCTAGCTCTCATATCAGTTCTATGATATATTAGCGCAGAACACCAAAGGATCATTTCTCTAATGACTAAAAAAAATAACAAAACAAAACAAAAATGTTTATTACCACAATAAACCAGCATCTGCTGAACAGACACTGCTTTCCATTTATCATTACAACCTATTGATGTGTGATCCTCAAACATATGCTGGCTCCTAGTTAAGCAGGCAGTCATTCAAACTGTGCAAACAAAAATGCTGCGGATCAATCTTCTTTGTCAACTGACTAAACATTACGTTTGAAACGTGACTCACACATGAGTCCAGTGAACTCAAAACTGTGTGTCTGTTTAAACTAAATAAAGTCGGTCAAGTCATGAAGTAATCTATTGATTTTGTTTTTGCTTGTGGGGTTATTTTTATTGACAAAAATGTTGATAGAAACACTGAGGCCAGCAAGTGTTGCACAAATCAGATTTTCATTGTTGTTTTTCTGTCACATCTCTGCAGCTACACTGGGAAACTGGGTATTCCATATATTTCCAGCCTCTTTCTTCCATTTGCATCATGGTCATTCTGATTGGTTCCCAGCTTTCAAGGAGGTGGGTCGTGACTAATACAAGCATGTCAGAGGGGGCAACGGAGGGAGGGGGGTGGGGGTGTATGAATGCATAAGAGCAGCAAATGAATGCAAAGAGCACCTTTTTGTTGAGACCCTGATGGACAGTGAATGGCAACCCTCCTTCCTGGATGCATTTTAGGCTTTTTTCATGCTGCCTGCATCTGTTCATTAATCTAAAAGAGCTCAAAACAAAGCAGTTTGATGGCTTGATGGTTTTATGGCTGGACACCAGGTCAAGCTCTAACTAACAAATGAAATGAGGGATGCTGAATAATATAGATGTTTTACAAGCTGCCTTAAAAAGATATTAAAATACTCGCACTTCAGGTGAGTCATGACAAAGTTTCCCTTGAAAGCAAAACAAGCATGTGTGTGACGTAACAAGCAAAGCACACTGATGCGAAGGCTGATTTAAAATCTTGAGATAAACTGGAGCAGCGTATTCAAAAACCACTGCTTTAACAGCGCATATATCATAATTTCCTAACTCATTAGCTGCTTGAGCTGCTAACTGCTCCATCCTTCACAGGATGCATTTTTGCCCATGAACCCTCTCAGCTCCAGCGAGCACACGGGGAACGCTGCCGTCTGAAAATTGATCCTTGCTCAGTCTTGTCCCCTTCCATCAGGAGGGCTGGAGATTTATGCCGACCACAGCCATCCAGGGAACAATCTGCCTGCATCACTTTATATCCAGGGCTGTCTTCGTCGCCCTCACGCGCTGCATGTTGAGCTCACAGCAGTGTATCAAGTCTTATCCCCTGTGCAGTCAGCAGAATGGAGGCATTCACTGTTGACCCCCTCCAGGCAGTCTTTGCTTGTCCAGCTAAACCACATTGCAGACTTTTGATATGATGAATGGCGCCAGAGAGCAAAGTCTGGGCTTTCGTGGGCTCTCTCTGCTGATAAGCCGATACCGACCTGCAGGGCCAGAGTCTTGGCCCACACAGACCTTTTCGCCTTTGGACGCAAGAGGCTGCAGCAGACCGCCGACCAAATGAAAAGATGATTAGTTTGGCTGCAGTAAAATCTAAGACAGTAAATCTAATTTCCAACTAGTATCAAACTTGATTCATGAACAATATTTTACAGTACCTTAGTATCTAAAATGCAGGCTGTGCATATGGCTTACAATCTGTTATGTGGGCTTTTGTCACTTTCGGGTGATATGTGAAACTGGAGGGCTTCAAAAGACACCCAACATCATGATTAAAAAAGAAAAAAAAAAGAAAAATATGTCCTGGAAAAAACAGATTGGAAGGTGCTGAAAGAAATTTATGAGAATAAGGCTCACACAGAGATACAACATGGGCACTAAATGCATGGTGACCACGCAGAACAGGAAGTTGAATATGCTCAGTAATATGTGCTAATGCATGATGAATTTGAATGCCTTTGTTACTCAGTTTAGATATTATAGTACCCTGAAGTGGGATTCTTTGTTAGCAAAGACATTCAATACCTTTAATGGACAAATCAATTCACTCAATGCAATCATGAAACAAATCACCATCTGCAGTCGATTTTGTTATCCGCCCTTAAAATATCAGAGAACGTGTCATCACGTAGGGTTTTATTGCTTCTAAATATACCACAGCTGTTTATTTTAAACCTTTATACATACTTTAATTAGAATTCATGTTCAAACTTTCTATCTCTAGAAACCTGTACGTGCACTCAAGAGCAGACATCTGTAACAACATAGAGTTCGCTATAAATCACCACCATAACAATATTTGCACTTTAAAAAGAGCTTAGTCAAGCACATTTGTCCACATCAATAGAAACGCTACCATTTCCTAATGGATTTAACAATTGTGCTGCAGGAAATGGCTTGTCAGCAGGATTTACATCTCCTCGCTTCTCTTTTGGCAGTTAATTCTCAAACATGCTTGGGGGGACGTCAGAGTAGTGAATCACACTGATTATTGGCAGGAAAGGGGGGATCAATAAGAGAGTGATTGGCAACTATCAGGGAGATTACATGCTGCTGCATTTTATTTTCCTGTAACATCATGAGAAGATCTTGACACTGCTGTGGCCAAATGAAATTATACTCAATCATTTCATTAGGTACACCTTGCTAGTACTGGTTAGGAGCCACTTTTGCTTTCAGAGATGCCTCGATTCTTTGTGGTACAGATTCAACAAGTTACTGGCAACATTTCTTAGAGATTTTGGTTCATATTGAGATGGTAGCATCACACTGTTGCTGCAGATTTGTTGGCTACATAACCATGATGGAAATCTCCTGTTTCACCACATCCCAAAAGTCCTCTACTCAAAGCACCACCCATAGTTGTTCATACCAAGCAGGATGGTTTCATGCTGTCAAAATCATCTTTCTTCCCATGTTGTTTATGCCAAATTCTGATCCTCATCCAAATGTCTCAGGACAAATCATGACTCATCAGAACGAGACAACGTTTTTCCAATTTGCTATTGTCCATTTTGATGAGGTCATTGTGAATTGTGTTTTTTTTGTTCCTAGTTCACAGGAGTGGCACCCAGTGTGGTCTTCTGCTGCTGTAGGGGCGATTGTGGCTCAAGAGTTGGGAGTTCGCCTTGTAATTGGAAGGTTGCCGGTTCGAGCCCCGGCTTGGACAGTCTCGGTCGTTGTGTCCTTGGGCAAGACACTTCACCCGTTGCCTACTGGTGGTGGTCAGAGGGCCCGGTGGCGCCAGTGTCCGGCAGCCTCGCCTCTGTCAGTGCGCCCCAGGGTGGCTGTGGTTACATTGTAGCTTACCATCACCAGTGTGTGAATGGGTGGATGACTGGATATGTAAAGTGCTTTGGGGTCCTTAGGGACTAGTAAAGCGCTATATAAAATACAGGCCATTTACCATTTACCATGTAGTCCATCTGCTTCAAGGTCCAAACCTTGTCTGTAGCAAGTGCTTACTTGAAATACTGTTGTCTTCCTATCAGCTTGAAGCAGTCTATCTAAACCTCTCTAAAAATCACTAGATATATATTTTTTTATTATTATTTCGGGATGATTGTGCAGGAAAATCCAATCCCAACAGATCAGTAGCTTCTGAAAAACTCGCACTAGCCCAGCTGGCGCCAACATCCATGCTACATTCAGTGACTCAAATCACCTTTCCTCTCCTTTCTGATACTCAGTGTGACATTGAGCAGGTCATCCTAACCATACCTAGATCCACAAATGCATGGACTTGATTTGCTGATAAGTCATGTTTTAACATGCAACTAAATATATGTATGTAATAAAGTAGCTGGTGAGTGTAAGCTCATCATGCACAATGTCTTAACTCTTGTTTGCTTCCACAAACTTCTCATCATAATAAATCTTTACCATCTGACGTTTTTAAACATCTAAACATTTCAGGCTGTACTTTTTGACCAGCTGCCATATCAGGGACACGGAATAGCTTCACAAGTGGGGGCAATGAAACTATTAAAAGGCTTTGTTAAAACCAGATGTTATTTTAAGCATTCCTAAAAGTATACAAGAAAACTACACACAAGAAAACCAAACAAGATATGAAGGAAAGGGGAAATGCAAAATGCTAACTCATTTCCCTTTCCCCTGCACTCTAATATCAAAGCTGGCCTTACAAAAAACAAAAAATTAGAACAGAAACCCAAGAAACAGCAAAAAGACAGGAGATACAGCCACATATTAAACAGACAGAAATATATCAACATGAAGCCAAGCTAATGCCTGCAGTTTTCTTCCCCTTTTCAGACACAGAAACACCCACCAGAGCTGCACCACCCCGACTCACAGCTTTGATCAAAGAAGCACAGCAGAGCTCCTTTTCCACTGAGTGCAAGTGCAAAGAAATTATTTGTTCATCGCAGTACATCCCCCACCCTGCAGGGCACTTACGAAGACATGGATTTAACATCTACACAACGCTCACAGCTTCTTACACAGGAAGACGGTCTAAAATGGAAATTGAGAAGAGAGCTATAAATGGTATGAATTGTGTGATCGGCACACACTTCATACATATGCCGATAACCAAATTACAAAGAATTAAGTTAGATATCTGCTCCATGGAATGATGAATGTTACACCTGATTTACAGCAGCAGAAGGTGACGTTGTTTTTGCACTTTTTTAAAGTGTGTCGTCAACATTCGTCCCCCTGGAAACTAGCTGTGCTCTACAATCGGGCGATCGTGGCTCAAGAGTTGGGAGTTCGCCTTGTAACCGGAAGGTTGCCGGTTCGAGCCCCGGCTTGGACAGTCTCGGTCATTGTGTCCTTGGGCAAGACACTTCACCCGTTGCCTACTGGTGGTGGTCAGAGGGCCCGGTGGCGCCAGTGTCCGGCAGCCTTGCCTCTGTCAGTGCGCCCCAGGGTGGCTGTGGCTACAATGTAGCTTGCCATCACCAGTGTGTGAATGTGTGTGTGGATGACTGGATATGTAAAGTGCTTTGGGGTCCTTAGGGACTAGAAAAGCGCTATATAAATACAGGCCATTTACCATTTAACAATCCACAATCAAAAGCTCACATTTCTACTTTAAAAATGACAAAAAGCATGTCCACTAGCGTGAAATGATCACACAGTAACCACTTGCAGGTAATGCATGACTTCAAAATGCAGACAGAAAAAGCTGCGAGAGGTAAACCAGGCCTCACAGATGGTACTTATGTGTCTGTAATAAATAAGCTGAGTATTTTCCTATCATTGCAGACATGCTAAATATGTTCCGAGTGTCTTTAAGTGGGAACACTTCACTGTGGCAAACTGATTGTTTAGTCTGAGAGGCCGGAGAATGCATAATGTCAACCTATTAATTCGCAAATAGGACTCTCGTGGCTTCTAGGGCAGCATTAAGAAGGAGATGAGTTCTCGTATGTGTGTGTTTGTGTGCACATTCAAAGGCTTCCTGACCAATTTGACTTCTGCACCTTTAAGTTTTAGTCATAGTCTCATTTCTACACAGAGCTGTTTGAGAATTAAGACTTGATTTAAGGATTTTGATAATGATTGTGTTCTCTTTTTCCTCCCATCCACTATGTTCTTTACCAACTATCCACTCCTTTTCAACGTGATAAGGATATAAAAGGCTTTAAAATAGTTACTGATTTACAAGTCATAGTCAAGGTCAAATTTGTTTATATAGCACATTTAAAACAGCAAAATATAGGCCAATTCAACTTAACACTAAAATCCAGGAAAACAGAACACAATACACAACATTAAAAGACAAAAAATTATTAAAATAAAATAGGATTTAAAAAAAGACTTAAATGAGTGTACAATCTGAGCCAAGCAGATGTGCAGAGTTAGATCATTCCATATATTTAGTGCAAACGTTTATATTTTGATCACCTCTCTGTTTTAATCTCATTTGAGGAATGTGTTAGAGTAACTGATTACATGACCTCAGAGTTGTTACAGGTGTGTGAATGTGAAGCAGCTCAGACAGATAGAAAGTCAATCTGCAAATGATTGACAAATCATCAGAAGCACGGAAAAAACATAAGCACACACAACTAGAATAAACTCTAAAAACCTGTTACCCTTTATTCTCTCTTCTAAATAAGTTTGACTGTGCTCTGTGTTTGTTACAAAACCTGTCTGACGACACTTCCTCTTATGCATGCGAACACAACATACACCGTGTATGGTAATCAACTGTTGAATAACAAGCAGCTTGCAAACAACACTTCCTCTATTAATCTTTGTGACACTGTGCAAAGTTTACATCTGGGACATACGAAGGATAGATGGCATAAAGCATGTTAATGATCTCCTTCATATTCACCCCCACTTTTTGTCAGTGCATGTAAGGACTTTTGTTGATATTTAAATGATTGTGCTACTTGGTTTCCTTAAATATAAAAACATCCCAAAGTTATCCTTAATACACTTCAGAGAGGGAGACCATTCCAACTGTAACACAGTAATAATCAGGGTGTAGGCCTGTTGCTAGTCCACCTATTTTATAGCCTCATAAGTTTCCAACTAACTTTAGCATACTGGCCATCAACATATGAGAAGTTAACCCATAGATGATACTGAAACATTTTCTGGGCACTTTGTCAATATCGCAGTAGGTAATTAATTAGGAAGTTGGATCAGCTGTCATCAGAGAAACTGGCCTTTTTTCCCTCCACTGTATTGTTTGACATTTAAACTCAGCGTTCTTCCTCTGGCTGTATTGAAATTTCTTACCAGCATCGTATTGACGGGAAAGCAACACGCTATCTGAGGAACTATATCAAAGACCTTTGTATGCAAACACTGATAGCAATGTCAATGTCAGACATTGTCAGAGCGCACAAATGTTGTCAATAAATAAAATGTTTCAGTTGAGAATTATGGACTTGCTCTGTAAGACAAAAATGTAAAGTTATTATTTCAAAATAAGCACTAAAAAGTTACCGCCGAGCATAGTAGCCAATTCATGCTGCCACTATGGGTTCAAAATGTAAAAAGAGTACCCAACCCTAACACCCACACCTGCAGTCAATTTAGAATCACCAGCTAACTTAAGATGCATGTGTTTAGGTTGTGGGAGGAAACACACGCAGGCACCTAGAGAAAACACTTTGAACCATGTGATTTTTTTTTCTTTTTTTTGAGAAACATAACTGATCCTTTATAACTGAGGTCATCTGAGAGGAAACTAGAAATGTCTCGCCCTCTTTGAAGTCTAGAAGACGTGGCTTGTGATGTTTTTGTCTTTTCTTTTTCTTTTTTTTTGACCAGATCATGTGAGATTGTGTAACGATCAGTGGCGCTTGATAATTAAATAAATTAAACAGAGGAGTAAGTACTGCTCTTGTGTGTTGACTTTTGCCTTTGCATTTTTCACACGTATGACGCAGATGCATGCGCTTACGCTGGTGGGAGGAGCTTATGACAGAGACAAGACTTGCTGAAAGAAGGCTGTTTTTTCTTGGGGGGTTTTGGCTTTCCAGAATTCTGCAGTTTCAATGCTTATAATACTGAAACTCTTGTTAACAACCCCATCTCTGTTTATTGGTTTTGTATACACTGCCTTAGACCATTAATTCTTATTAACCACTTTTTTATGATAAGCATTTCAATTAATCTCTACAGCACCTTCAGGCAAACTTTGAGCTCATTTGCTCTGTTGCACATTAAACTTCTTCCCTTCCAAAATCTTTCCTTTCATCAGTTTATCTGGGTATAAATGTGTCACTAGCTTTCCCATAATGGCACATTATTAAAGTCACGCTGCCATTATTACAATAGTGTTATAATAAATGATTATTACTATATTACACTGACTGTGACTGTCATCAATGCTTAGGTTTAAAGGGTTTGAATCATTCACTATCCTTACAAGTATAGCACGCATTACATATGTGCATATAAAAACAAACTGACTACTTAGCACATTTTCTTCACACAAACGCACACAGCACCTACTCAACATAACGGTACTTCACGCTGACACATGGCCGCCCACACAGTGGCAGAATTAGCTCCACTCAGGTCTCCTGCCCACCAAGACACGGCCTGCCAAACACGCATACACACACACACACACACATTTTGTGTTCCTCCACGTGATGAAACGTGACTGACAATGTAATTACTCAAACAATGTCTTCCACTGGGGCACGGCCTCTCCTCCTTCAAACGTTTCTATTTTTACGCTGCGGGCACTTACGGATATTAACTGTGAGCTGAACACAACCTGAGGAAGGATGGATCATCTGATCGTCTTCCTTCACAGGTATAAAAGAAACGGGTCATTTTAAAATCTGGTCCGGCTGCAAAAAGACTTTCATTTTTAACCTAGCTGATTTATATTTCTCTACAGGCTCCCTCCCATAGTAAACCTTTAATAATATATATATATAATATAAATCTTTATCCCAGGTGACAGCAAATGTTTTCCTGAGCTCAGAGAAAGATGGAGAACTACAGCATAGGGTGTAAAAATCACTTACTGTGAAGAAATATGAACAAAAGCTCAAAACACAACAGTGAACCCACCATTCAGTCCTGATTCATTTCAAAACTAAATAATCTTGAAATTAAATAAATAAATAAAACGTTGCTGTAGCAGAATGACATTTTTACTAAAGATATTCTATAATCACTTGCTGGAATCGATTATTTTAAAAATAATTACATTGGCTGCAATGGTTTCTGCTTTAAAAGCTTTAAAACTAGCTAAAAATAGAAATATCATAAACAATAACAAAAGTAATGCTTCCTGACCTTCATGTTGACATATTATCAACATTACAGTTTTTCAGGGGTGGGGTGGGGGAGTTTGTTGTTTTTGTTTTTGTTTTTGCTTTAATGAAAGGACTACAAGTACTTCCAGTTAATTGTTTCAGTGTTCCTGGGTTTGTGACATGCTGGCCTTTCACTGTACAACACAATAAAATAAGCCATCAAGGGTGAAAACTCCCCCTACACCAGGGCCTGATTTTATAAAAGAAAAGCTCCGGTCAATGCAAGATTTACAGAATAATTATGAATGTAAACCCATGGATCACCCATGTTTTCCTCTTCATGGGTGATCCAATCAAACTTAAGAGTGCAAAAGGTTTAACAATGCAGATTTAAATTATACTTTAAGCACTCTTTGGATAACTCTGCACTTTAAGCTAAATATTAATATTTAATATTAAATCATCTCAAAATGCAACTGCATATAATGCTGTAAAAAAAGAAGAAGAAAAAGAATAAATGAATATTCCACTACAGCAGATTCCTTTGAAAGACTGCTATCTGTTGGTGCATCATCCAGTGTGTCACCCCTCTTTTACCCATACCTGCAAATCTCTGCACAGAGCTCACAGCAATCATGTTCATTTACTTTATTTACTGATATCTGCAGTAAAAGTTCAGAGTTTAAGACTCAAGAAACGTGCCTGTAAGACCAAGTGTGGCTTCTCTGCCAGCAGCGACACCATTAGCTGCAAAGCCAACAAACCTAAGTGCACATAATAATTTCTTGATACTAAGAGTTTGCAACCGCAGGATGTCACAGACGGCGGCTGCAAAGCTGAACAACAGTTCAAGGATTTTAAACAACAAGTTGCAGATCCCACCTTTGTGGGGAATTCTCATGGAGACGATGCATAAGTGCTCCATAGGACTGTTTCTATCATTTCTTTCTCCTGTAAAACTCCCCTTTTCATTGTCTCTGTTTTTTACACTGAAACAGGTGCCTGGTGACGCAATGAAATGTGGGAATGGATCAGATCCTGATCATCCCCTTCGCAGTGTTATCTCTACAGTCACAGGAGCACAAGTACTGAAAGTGAAAGTCGATTTGCTCCTGGCAGATTGCACCGTGTTCCACACCATCCATAAACGGACTCCCTATATCCAGAAGATTACATTTCCCTGAGAACATTAAGACAGTGTCTGCTGATTTTTTCTTACTTCAGCATGGTGTTTACAGTGCTTACATTTATTAGAGCACCACACAATGTAAGGTTCATGTCACAGCTGCCATAAATTAAAGCACTGGTAATTACCAAAATATTTTTTTTATGTTTCTGTAATGGTTAATCCACCAGCATGCACAAGCTCTTTAATCCAAATGACAGTTTTAATGCTAAAATATAGTTATTGTTGTTATCCATGAATTTTCTAATTTACTGTTTGACAAAAACAAAAGCATAAAAAAAGGCATACACAGCATTATTTTTTGGATTAGACACTAAATTAAAGTTATTTACTTCCATTCATGAGCAGAAAATTTTGTCTTACTAGTTGAATGTTGCGCTTGATTAATTTCTGGATTCTCAGTGCCAACTTTCGTCTTTTATTAAGCGAGTGCACTAAAATTCCTAAATCCACATCCAGAACCCTAAAACGTTATTACTTCTAGCCCCAGCTCTGGAAACACATTCATAATTTAAAGTTAACCTACAAGCAAACAGAGGATCAAACAGTCCTTCTTGGTAGCGATAATAAGATGACTCCAGGAATCACCTTAATTCACTTATATAGCTTTAACTAAATTTCAGGTAGAGATAATCATCACTGCTTTGATTAGTCACATCCTGGCAGTGTTCTGTACGTGAAAAAACAAAAACAGAGCAAAGCAAAGTCTGATTGCTAAACTCTTTTCCTTCTTCAAAAGCCAAAAAATACAATTTAAAA
This sequence comes from Neolamprologus multifasciatus, assembly GCF_963576455.1. NCBI lineage: Eukaryota > Metazoa > Chordata > Actinopteri > Cichliformes > Cichlidae > Neolamprologus > Neolamprologus multifasciatus. Next base: position 12,487,034 of record NC_140459.1, on the reverse strand, counting down.
ATTATGAATTTGAATTCAAATGAAACTACTTTGTACATTTTGTCATCATTACTAATGTTAGGGCTACGAGCAGTAGCAATAAGCCTACTGACCCATGTTAGTATAGTTTCAAAGACAATCTAAATGGAAACTAAAAGTCATCTCAGCTCCAGGCTACGTTTTCAAGATGTTTTAGTCGCTGCTCCCCGTCTGTGCTGAAACACTCTTTCAGCTTGAGGTCTTGGCGCTTGCTCAAGTCAATGAAGTTAAAGGATTCTCTCCTGAGAAGCTACACCTTTACCCTTTAGGCACTTTGAAATTGACACTGGACAGGCAGCATCACCCACAAAGGCCAAACCAATTTGGTAATGCCCTTTCGTCTGTACAAAGATCAGAAATCAGCACACCCGTGCACATGGCAGACCATACTATTTGATAGCTTCACAGGCTACATGTGACAAATCCCACGAGAACATCACGCACAGTTAAGGCTTCCTTTAATCAGTGCCACCCCGCTTTGATCGCTCTGAAATGAACGTTTGTCTCGCTCTCCCACAGGTGTTCCTGCGGGTACGTATCAAGATGCAGTTCGGTGCATCGTCTGTCAGTTTGATGGGAGAGCAGGGACGAGTCAGTCTTTCCTCCGCCTCCCTACACCGCCCCTCAACACACACAACCCCACACAATGTGAGCTTCCCTCTCCTCTGCAGCAGTGCCACTGTGCACAATGGGATGCTCCAAGTTGCTTAGTTGTTCTTTACCCACACACAAAACTAATTGCACTGCCAAACACAGAGATCCTGCATAATTCATGTTAGCTGTTCGGACCACGGGGGGAAGAAAAAAAAAGAATGAAAAGAAAGTCCAACCCACGGGAAGATGTTTCACATGTGACTCACATTGACTTAAAATTAAAAACACAGCTTCTCATAAAAAGCTCTCTCTGTATTTGTCTGTGTCTGAGATGAGGAAATCGGACAGGGCGGCGAGATGGCTTATAAATTCTGGATGAGGTACAGGCACTTTTTGAGACAATTGCACTGCTGTGGAGATGTTATGTACTTCATTACAAGAGTGCCTGCACTGATTCAGGAGCAGCGGAATTACAGATTGTAACAGTATATGGGAATAATATCAGTACAGATCAGCAACTGCAAAAACCTGTACAGACGGGCAGGCGTAAGTGTACAGTGTGTCCAGTTTCAGGAAACAAACACTTTGTGGCAGCAGGTTCTCATTCTTGCGCGTTTGCCACTTTTCATCGTCCTTTCTGATCTTTTTTAATGTCAGCAAGACTTCATTTTGTCCACCTTGACCTTTGTGTTATCCACATTTTATTAGCCAAACACCAGTTGGTTAAAACAAAGTAACAATGATTGTTAGTTAGTCGTTTGGCACTTTCCTGTTAATCAAACTGCGTGATATCAGATTGGCTTCAGTTTCAGTCCTATTCAGTTGTAGTGAAGGCCACAGAGCTGCTAAAGGTGGAGACCTGCACAAGCTGGAGGAAAATAAGCCTAGAAACTATGGCTGAATTAATTTGATTTTTCTGGGGAAAATAAATAAGAGTGTGCTGATGGTGTTGTGCTACCTGGTATAGCATGTCGTCTATTAATGTGAAGGTCGGTCATTTGACCCCTGGCACCTCCAACCTGCATGTCAAAGTATTGTTGGGTAAGATACTGAAGCCCGGATTACCCCTGACCCAATGTTAGGTTAAAGTGCTTAGTCATAGAAAAGCACTTGTATAAATGATTTAATAGGTGAATGACACTTTCAGTTGTCAAATTGAGAAGAAAAGCACCATCTAAGCACCTTTTATTAGTTAGTTTAGTAGCTGTTTCTCTTATGACTGGATGTGTAGTGGCAAAAGTTTAAGAACCACTGCTGTAATCAGTCGTGTTGTTTGAAGCGCACTTATAACATGTAATAAAAATGAAGGCTAATGTTTACCGCCAAGTTAACCATTCAGTACTCTGCCACAACATAAGGATGGCTCCTTATGTTACGTCATACTGAGAAGAGGCCCTGATACAAACTCATGAAACACTGAAGACACTTCATTTCTCAGCTGGCTTGGGAATGCCTTGGTGATGGAAGAGTATCTCTGCTCAGATTGCTGCCCCCACAACCCAGACCCACATAAGTAGCAGAAAACAGATGGATGGCTAACTTTTTTTCTTTCTTTCTTTTTTTTTATAAACCAATATCTTTAATGAGATCGATAGTTAAGGATTTAAGAGGGCTATTTTAAAGGGGGAACAATTAATCCGCTAGCTCTAAAATGTATCGACAGATGATGAATCAGCACCAACTTTGACAAATGATTAATCACTTTGGCATTTTCCAATTCCATCATTGTTTTCAGTTGAGTAATCTATAATCCTAATTTAATTTATACATTTTTTAAATTATTGCTCAAATGTTCCAAAATAGTTTAAAATTTTTACTCTTTACAAGTTCTGAGAATGCAAGTTAGGAAACCAGGTTGTCAAAACCCCCAAAGATATTAACTTTATTATAAGAACAGACCAAGAAAAGCAGCAAATCTGATGTTTCTGAAAATACTTTAGCAATTAATATAATAACATAATATACTGGAAATTACAAGAATTTTAGATGATTATTATTATTATAAGTATTAGTATTATTTAATGACAGTTTTTGTTTTCTAGCATCTCTTTTGCCCATTATGTAAGTCAGCCCATGAAGACAGCGATCAAACAAACTAATTCATCAGCAGGCGTCCAGACTTGTGTGATTTTGAACCCCCTCCCCCTCGCAGTGACGTGGTGGTAAAAGTGCAACGTGGACGGGGCAAATAACAACACGAAGCCTGACCTGGGGCATGAACCGAAACTAAATCATGTGTCAAACGTCCCCGACCCCATCCACGTGCTTACCTGTTCTGCCAGCCTTGGATCAGGTTGGTGTATTTGCTCAGGACTCCTTCCAGCTGCCTCTTGCGCGCCTGCTGCTGTTGCTGCAAATTCATGCTGTTCCCCAGCACAGTTGCCCGACTGCCTCCCGCTACAGCCGAGCCGCCGAGGGAGCCGGAGCCGGGGCTGTGCGACCCGGGCCGCCCACCGGGCTTCCTCGACGATGAGCTCCCGCGGAGGTCCGCGGAGGAAGAGTTTGTTTTGTTGGTCCCGGGATGCGGACTGCAGAGCGTCTTGTCCATCCTGGCGACGGGACGGCACACAGCAGGAGGAGGAGGAGGAGCAGGAAGAGAGGGGAGGAGGGGAGAGGAATGGACCAGAAGCAGCAGCAGAAGAGATTTTTAGCAAAGCATAAGTGCTAAACGGGGTTGTGTTTGTCTGCTAAACTAAAGCAGAGGCAGTGGATATGCAGAAACTGCGCTGCGCGGCGGCTTTATGCGTCCCTCGGTGCGTGACACAGCTGACATATTCCTCGATGGTGTTTGAGTCCCGCTCTGTCCTCTGCAGTGCGCGGCTGTGTGGCAATGTGGGTCTCATCCACCGTTTTTCTGGTAGGAAGGACAGCAGAGCGCAGACACTCCCACTCTACTCTAGACCTGCCCCCGGATATTACCTACTATGCACTCTCCTATGAAACGTATCGTCAGCCCCCCCTCCGTCCAAAAAAAAAGAAAAGAAAAGAAAATTGGAAAGGGCAGGAAAAGCCTCACATGACACATATTTAAGCTGATACGCATGACTTTTTTGTGAACAGTGACAGCTCACTATGTGCATGTATGCATGCCTAAACTATGATAATTGTGGATGAAGAAAAACAACTATACTGAAGGAATGTTATAGGAAAGAAAATCTAATGTAAGTCCCTAAAGCTTCACTATAGGCACACTTTAGGGGGGCTTGTGTGGGGCTAGTCTGACTAAATATAAAACAATGTGTGTTGGCTTTGACAAATAAATGCAGATAAACTAAAAAGTCTGGATTTGACCAAGAGAGTGTAGAGTTTAGAGGTGCAGCTTGTTTGTGAGTCTCTCTGCCTTCAGTTTTGTGTTTAATAGCTGAAAAGCATGCTTTATTGTATTGGGATCAGGTGACTGACTTGATCATTGAAGAATATTCCTGTCAAAGTTCACCAGAAGGCCACAAACACAGGACAAGCTCAAAACGTTTTGCAGTTTTAATGGGCAGATGAACAACAGCTAGGAATCCCTACAGCAGGGGTTAGTGCGAGGTAAGACAGCTTTCAGGTAAGTTTAATACTATTCAGCTCAATTTAGTTTTATTTATATAGCACCAAATCACAGTAGCAGTTGCTTCACAACGGTTTGTTACTGTAAAGTAAAATCCTGCAATAACAGATAGAAAACCCCAGCAATCAGTTTTAAAGATTTTTATTGGCAGTTCACTACATGTACAGGACCTACAGGATATACTATAAGCAAGTACTTGGTAATAGTGGCAAAGGAAAAACTCCCTTTAAAACCAGCACGACCAGGCTCAGGAAGGGGCAGCCAACTCCACCACTAGTTGTGGGTGAGGATAGGGAGACAGAACCAACAAGCTGTAGAGCTCAGTAATAAGGGGACTAGTTCAGGTCTTGGATATCCAATACTAAAGTCTTTGAAATGAGCAAGGGGAGAGTGGATCAGACAGATCTGCACATATCCAGGCGAGAATGAGACAGACTTTCCAACATATTCCCACATTAGTAGGCTAACAATTTGGTGACAGGTTGTGGTTTTGGGAACGTGGTATAAATACTGCATTGAATGAAGATAAGAGACGGGTGTGCCCATTCAGGGTTTCCTGTGACCACACCTGCCACTGAAGGACACTGGTTAGTTTAGATCCATCTCCATATTTAAACGGACAGGGGAGAGAGAGAGAGAAGACAGGACCATATCAATGCAATATCATTGCCTCAATCATGGCTGACATGTTGTTTGCTTTGGATTATCAGCTGATTTTCTCCTTCACCATCATTTATATTTCCCACCAAGGTACAAATTAATCTTGGTTTTATCTTTACAACTGTTTTTTTTTTTCTTCCCATAACTGTGCATGCTCCTTTAGATGTTTTCTTCAAAAAATGATTGTGGCAGGAATAAGGCACGGCGGGCTCCAGGGATCAGTGTTTTCAGACATCTTTATTCAAAACACCACACACCACACAGTCCCCGTGTTTTTAACATGGCGGGCGTGATTGCGGATGCCGTGCAGGTGCGTCCGCCCTCCCTGCACGCCACCGCAGACCACGCCCCACCACACACCCCCATCGCCCGATTGAGGCCGGGGAGTCATCCAGCCGAACCTACTCCCCCCCACCCCACCGGTTGGGGGGAGCAACGTCCGTTGCGGAGGCCGCCCACACCTCCAATGGCGGCGAGCCTTGTCCGGGGGTCGGCCACGCCTCCAGCAGCAGCGGCGAAACCGGTCCGGAGGCCGGCTACCCGGCAAGCCGGCACGACCCCGCCAGCCCCGGGAGGGGCTCACTACCCGGCGCATCTGACGCTCCGGGGCAGCTCGATCCTCGACCTCGGGCACAGGTCGAGCAGGCTCCCCTGGCACGGGGACCGCCATCTCCCCTCCCGGTTTCTCCACCTCTTCCGGCTGGAGCGGCTCGTCCGCCGCTGGCTGGGGCGCTGGCGGGAGCGGCTCGTCCGCCGCTGGCTGGGGCGCTGGCGGGAGCGGCTCGTCCGCCGCTGGCTGGGGCGCTGGCGGGAGCGGCTCCGGCAGCCCCTCCCGCGACTCCTCTTCCTCCAGCCGGTGCAGACCCTCGCGCGCCTCGTCTGCCGCCTCCGGTCGGAGCGGCTCGTCCACCGCTCCCGGCAGGAGCAGCCCTTCACCCGGCTGTTCCCCCTCCTCCGGCAGGCGCAGATCCCCGCGCGCCTCGTCTGCCCCCTCCGGCTGCTCAGGCGCCCCACGCGGCTCCTCCACCGCTTCACTGTCCTTGGTACACACCTGTGGGGGTGGCGCCCAGGCCCAGAGCAGCGCCGCCAGCTCCCCGATCCGTTGCAGGTGGCGCTCGGACTGGTCCTGTAGCTCTAGCTGCTGGCGACGCACCTCCGCCGCCTGCTCCCGCTGGGCGGCCGCCATTTCGGCCACCCTCTGGGCCAGCTCCCCCACTCCCTGGCTCCGATAAGAACCCGCCGTGCCGCCTCCTGGGTTTCGGCACCACTGTGGCAGGAATAAGGCACGGCGGGTCCAGGGATCAGTGTTTTCAGACATCTTTATTCAAAACACCACACACCACACACACCTGAGTCCCCGTGTTTTTAACGTGGCGGGCGTGATTGCGGATGCCGTGCAGGTGCGTCCGCCCTCCCTGCACGCCACCGCAGACCACGCCCCACCACAATGATCTTGGCTTCCTGTTCCTGAGTGTTAAAGTAGTTTGTACCCTGCTGATTTTTCCATCTCTAAAGTGCTCTCTGTGATAGGTTTATTCTAGTTTTTCAACCTAATGGTGGCATCCCTCACTTGCACTGAAATCTCTTTGGCACTCATGTTTACAGATAAAATAAAAAGTAAAGGGAACATTTCCTCACCTGACCACAAATCTGCTTATCAGTCAAGTGTTCATTTAATTTTGAGCTTCTGAAAATGGGTGATTCTGTATAAAAAAAAAAAGTCTCTATAAGTCTCTTTTTGTTATTAAGCCCATCGAATTTAAGCTGATGGTCTGCACTTCAATTACATTTTGGCTTATTTGATTTAAGAACCACTGTGGTGGTAGTGTAAAGAAGAAGAACTAAAAAAAAATGTGTCTTTGCCCAACAAATTATGGACCTAAGTGTACAGCAATCATTCAATCTATAGTCTATATTAATACCACAAATGTTATGGGGTGAGAGGCAGAGTACGCCCTGAATAGGTAAGAAAGACAAACAACAATTCATGCTTATTCATGATAAATTAACCTAATCTCATGATAATAAAATAACATGTCACAATCAACACACATTTATACTCATAAGCAGACTAGTGCAATGCATACTTACCAGTGCAGCACAGTCATGATTAAGAATAAAGGTCCAATCCAAATAAAGCAACAAAAAGTTACACAAGCAGCAGAAAAAGGAAGGAAGCCCTTACTAGATAGCTTGTTTTATTTCACAGTCGCTTTGTGAGAGAGAAGCATGTGAGAGGATGTAGTTTAGTGTGAATGTGGGTATCTCTTCTTTGACTGCTTCATTTGTAGCATTATGGCCCTGTGAGGTGACTCTTTACACTTTAAAAACGCAAGTATTTACAACTGGATTAACATTAAAATAAAATGTAGCAAAATATAATTGTGAACCAGACTGGTGTATTGTTACACGAAAGCTATATAGCTAGATTTATGGTACCAGATGATTAACTCTACTGAAAATGGCTGGTGTTGCACATTGCAAACTGAAACAATATGCACATTAAATAAATCTAAAGGTTATAACAATATTCACCGTGATCTCAGTGTGAGTTTTTTGAATTATTGGTACTCTGTTTCAGTCACTAAAATTCTGGCTATAAACTTCATATATTCTACCTGTGAGTGAGATTTAATTTTCTCATTATCAAAGGAAAGTCCTTGTGAGAGATGCACAAAAGATCTTTCTGTTTACAGTATGTGCCAGAATGAAACGATTCAGGTGTGTTTCAGCGAACATTTGATAGCTTTTGATTTATTTATTTTTTCCCAGAGGAAGTTAAAACACAATACACGACTGAGTCATCTTTTACATGAGAGAAAGGATGTTATGAGCCCATTTATGTGTAAAACTTTCTTGTATAATACACAAAAACTACTGGTACACAGATAACATTTTAAGATGTTATTACTTTAAAAAGTGGGGGGAAGTGCCCTGGGTATTTAAGCACTAGTAATGCCATGCAACAGTATTTCTTTTAAATAATCATTCCTGTGAAAACAATGCACAAGAACCACCATGCAGTAAATGCAGAAAGACTGTTAAAGAGATAACAGACATGGACATCGACTACAAATAGCATTTTTTTTGAACTGCAGATTCTGCTTTACTCTGCAATTTCTGTGGCCCGAAGAGAGATTACATCCAACCAACTCAGTAGACTACATAGTATTGGGTCAATTTATATTTTACTTGCATGGCTCACTTTCATTTTTATAATCCAGGAAACTAAATAATATGAGGAAAGACTTTTTTCTGTGAGCAGATATGGTAAAAGAGACTTGACACCAAAGAAGTATTAGTTTGAAATTACTTGAGATAGAAACATGGATATATTTTTAATCAAAGCATTATATAACCTATTTGTGCACATACCCTCACAATCACAACCATGACAACCAGGATGAAAAGGACACTTTAATGAAGACAAGACTGAAGACTATTGCAGGCCATTAAGAAGATACTGAGATTGCACTGAGAAATCGAAGGCATGCCCCAATGAATCTCCACAAGATGCTTAACGGGGCACAGAGAGATTCTGCCTGCTTGTAAAGCAGAGATCAATATGAGAGAGAAAAAAAATCCTTGGGCAACAGAGAGTCAGTGGTTTTGTTGTAGGCTCATGCTTGAGGTCAAGGCGGCTTGATTCTGACAATGTTGTTTTTTTGGGTTTTTTTTTTAGAATTTATACATTATAGAAAGGAATTAAAATGTATTTATTTAGAAATGTTTCTACAGTCCATGATACAGTAGCAGTACTAGTGCCATAATCCTATACATCACAGCACTGTTATGTTAATGTGACACTAATAGCTTTGACAAAATCACAAAATTTTGATGGGCCAGAAATGGGAAACCCTCTTTTTGATGTGATGGCATCAGGGCAGGCAAGACAAGCAGTGCTTTCCAGGTTAATCAATTAAAACCAAAGTTAAAGCGATGCTTGTCCATTGATCTTTTTTATAATTTCAATAATTATTAGATTTTGCATTTTATAACAACAAAAACAAAAAGACAACAATAAAGAACAAGAAAAAAAAACAGTGAGGTTTTAACATCTGTTGCATTAAGCTGGAACGTCCAATTCAGGTAGACAAATAGGTGCAAAAACTGTCCCTGTCATGGTCCTGGGTCGGTGACCCAGCGCTTTGAGTTTGTGATTATTATTTTGTGGTTTATTCTGATTTTGTATTGGATTTTGGGGTTTGGTTGTCGTGTTTATTTTCCCTACCTGTGTCTCCCTCTGTGCTCTGTACGGGTCCCCGAGTTTTGTGTTATAAAACAGTCTGGGTGTTTCCTGTTTTACTTTGTAGGTCTGTGTCTCGTTATGCCCATTAGTTCCAGCTGTGTCCCCTCCTGTGTGCCATTTCTGATTACCTGGTGTGTGTATTTATAGTTGGTGTCTGCCTGTGCTTCTCGTCGCGTCGTCTGTGTTTCTCTGTGAACCTCCCGTGTAGTCTACATTATTCCATGTTTCTCATCGTCTCTCTGCTCCTCGCTCCATGTCCTCCTTTTGTATTAGCTTTTCCAGTTTAGGTTTATGTTCAGTTCTGCCCACACCTTGGTTATTGTGTTCTGTAAATAAAACCCACTTGCACCTCTGCTACTGTCTGCTTTTCGATCCTCCCTCCTCACCTCCACATGACTGCCGTCCCCAGCCATGTCAGTCCCATTGTTCCACCAAAGCTTCAGTCGCGTGATGTAACCTTCCCAACATCTTTTTTGCAAGAAACGTCTCAATCATTCTTTCTTTCTACTTTTTAAGTGTTGGAGTATGGGAGTCCTTCCCATGTGGAACCTCTCCTTGTTCTCCTAGTAGACACAATTTAGGTCATATGGACAAGTTACAAGGTGTCCATCCCTGCATATATTTTAATACAGTTTTCCAAACTGGGAAAACCAGCGAGAATTCCCAGAGGGTATGTATCAAAGTACCTTTAGTTTGGTGGCATTTCCAATACTGGTCATCTATACCAACACTTTGTAGTTTGCTAAAAGTCAGAGTTGTCACACTGCTGGAGTAGATGCCTCAACACAGACCTTCAGTGACACTTTACTCAAGGATTTTGCATTAATAAACTTGGTAGACATATTTATACCATAACATTGCCAGGGCAAAAGTTGTGGCTTTCCCAATCCTCTTTGTTTGACGGATACAGGAAAATGCTTAGGACACTGTCTGTAATTCCAGGCCACATGTTTGGTCCTGCAGCCAACCAGCCCATGGAATACAGCACACGGGTGAACAAAGTGAGGCAGGAGTTTGCTAATTTTCCCCTTGGGACTTTTATAGGCTTTCTTCCTGCTAAAGGTTCTTGACAAGAAATAATTCATATTTGAGCTTTAATTCAACCTCTCTTTTTTTCTGTTAACTAACCTATAGATGGCAGTAAGTGGCTAGACTTGTGCCCTCTGGCTGGGATAACTGTCAGTTATCTCATTAAAACAGAATAATCCAGTACAGAGAAACTGATACTATGATCACATGATCCAGGCCACAGTTTCCTAGCATTTCATTCTTCATACAGTTATTTTCAATCATGTTTTATTTTTGTTGTTGAATATAATCTTTGTACCATTCATCTTGTCATTAGATGTCATAATAATTAATTATTGACACTATATTTTTGTTTGTAAAGCATTTGGTTTTCCTTTTTCTTGCCAGGTTGAATTTTTTGCACAAATGAAAATGACTCTGATAGATGGATGTTTTTAAAAACAAACACTGATAAGTCACCATCAGCATTTCTTAAAAGTGCTCTCTTTGCATATTCTGAGCTATTCTTATCTGATACATATAGTTATAATACATATGTGGAGATGTATGAAATAAGCAGAACACATATGAATACCAAGGTAAATAGGTTTTCAACATTCTTTTTTACTTTAATAGTGAAATATTGGAATAACTAAATAAGAAACGGTTAATGGCAGGTGTGATGCTTTGTACATAAACTTTATAAATGTACAGAGTTGTCTGGATTGCTCCTGCTTCTTTAATTGTAGCTTGAACTGGAATAAACAAGGTTTCCTCACTAACAAAATGAAAGTGTTTATGTCTATGTGCTGTCCTGCAAATAAAATTCCACAGAGAGCAGAACCACTGTGGTACTGAAGAGCAACTTGCAGTGACCCGGCCTGGTAACAACTTAACTGTAGTTGGTACTCCAAACACCTCAAGCACAAGACAACACAGCACATATATGTCTCAGCTGTTCCTAGAACTGCGCTCTTCTGGACAGAGATCTCGGATGTTGTTCCTCGGCAATAGGGTCTAATCCCAACAGGAAACATTGCGATGATTGTGACAAGTCATCACTATTTTATGTCTTGGGACTGTGGAGACGTGGGGATTTTGCATGTTGGGAATGACAGTGGGTCTCTAAGAATGAGAGAGGGTTGGAACGAATTTATACATGTGCTCTATGTGTGAAATGAAAATAATAAACCAAAAAAAGCATTATGTACCTTAAATCTGTATAATTTCAAAACCTGAGTGGGTTTGGAATACACTATGTGATGGCCACAACATGAAGCTATTTTATTGTTGTCACTAATATCACAAATACCTTGATGTGATTATGTTCGACTGGATGGTGTGAGCTTCTGCTCTAAGTATCTTTTACGGCCACAAGTGAGGTTATATTGGAATATACTGAGCACCCAGAGTGTATTATGAGGAGACGAATGAGTGCCTTTTGCGTAACTATTAGACAACTTAGGCCGTGACAGATCGTCAGTATGTTGCGTGTTGGGAATGATAATGCTCTAGTGTCCTATACACAGTAGATTTTAAGACATTCTAGATGTATTATTGAAATAAGAAAAAGAAGAAAGACACAATAGATCAAGTTACTATAACCTGCAAAGCTGATTTCACAGCAACCCTACAGCTACCTCAACAAGCCGCAGTTTGTTGAGTTTAACACACAAAGGTTGATGAAGCTCTTGAAAACAGATTTTTAAATAAGGAAAGCAGATGTCAGGAGTGGGATTTGAACCCACGCCTCCATTTGGAGACCAGAAGTCCCTTTTGTGTGGAAGGAGCCTATCCTTGAGCCTGGCGCCTTAGACCACTCAGCCATCCTGACAAGTTGACCAACGACCTCTTCAAAGTCATCCTGGATGTTCAAATGTCCGAACCACCTCAGCAGGCTGCTTTTGATGTGGAGGAGTTGCAGCTGTAATCTGCGTTACTCCTGAAATACTAAGCTTGTCATCCAATCTCCGAGGCCGAGCACTGCCACCCGATGGAGAAAACTCATTGCCGCTGCTTATATCTGTGAGATCATGCTTTCATTCACTACCCACAGTTTGTGACCCTAGGTGAGAGTAGGGATGCTGGTAAACCTAGAGTGTTGCTTCTTTGCTAAGCCCTCTTGAAATTTCGTCCAGAATCATCAAATGAAATGGTGGAGATGTGGACTTGTGCAGACAAGACAGTGTAACTTTGGTTTCTGTTACCATACATTCATCTTCCTTTGCGCAAAACGCCATTTGCTGTTCTCTATACACACTTCTTTTCTCTCTTGTGGGCACTTGCACAAAAGTCCCCTCGCCCAACGTGGGGCTCGAACCCACGACCCTGAGATTAAGAGTCTCATGCTCTCCCGACTGAGCTAGCTGGGCTTCTTCAGCACCAAGTCTTTAAGATGGGCACAGGTTCTTATAGCTGGGGGAGGTTGACTAGCATTTCAAGAGCAGGCAAAGAAAGCACAGACTACTTTCAAGTTTTCTATCATCCATTCAAGCTCTTATGTCCTTGTATGCATGCCACACCACGGGGCATGCTCCGATTGAGACGACTGAATGTCTCCCGGGGAATCATCTCCCCAGATCTGGACCGGGGCATCACTGAGCTCCTGGACAGTCTGAGTTCCAACCTGGCAGTGTCAGATGGACCAAAGCTAAATGTCCCAGGGGTGTTGTATTGAATTTTGGTCAAGTAGGCCAATATAGGGTTGGGGGGTGGGGAGTGTCGGTCAACGGTATCAGTCCCCACGCAAACTGCCTGCATACTCTTGTCGGATGAGGCCGGGCAGCAGGAAGAAAGCCAGGAGCCATTGCACCAGCGTAGGGTCTGACAGTGGGTCAGAGAATTTCATGCCCATACCTAACTGCACTCATTGTCCCGTTGCCTTGCCTGTAGAGGCCTGTGCATACCTCAGTGCATGTGCCTCTCCAGACCATCACTGACCCACCAGCAAAGCGCTCATAACCAAGGATGTTACATTCACCATAAAGTTCCCCACGACTTCTCGGGAAGCTTTCCCATGTGTTATATGTTCTCAGTTTAAACCCGCTGTCCTCTGTGAAAAGCACAGGGTGCCAGTGGTGGAGGTGGAAATTGTGGTGTTCCATGACAAATGCCAGATACAAGCGGGATTTCAATTCAGGCTTCCACTTAGGGGAACTCTGTCATGTTAACGAAAGCTCTTCACTACAAAAGTTCCTATAACCTGCAAAGCTGATTTCACAGCAACCCTACAGCTACCTCAACAAGCCGCAGTTTGTTGAGTTTAACACACAAAGGTTGATGAAGCTCTTGAAAACAGATTTTTAAATAAGGAAAGCAGATGTCAGGAGTGGGATTTGAACCCACGCCTCCATTTGGAGACCAGAAGTCCCTTTTGTGTGGAAGGAGCCTATCCTTGAGTCTGGCGCCTTAGACCACTCGGCCATCCTGACGAGTTGACCAACCACCTCTTCAAAGTCATCCTGGATGTTCAAATGTCCGAACCACCTCAGCAGGCTGCTTTCGATGTGGAGGAGTTGCAGCTGTAATCTGCGTTACTCCTGAAATACTAAGCTTGTCATCCAATCTCCGAGGCCGAGCACTGCCACCCGACGGAGAAAACTCATTGCCGCTGCTTATATCTGTGAGATCATGCTTTCATTCACTACCCACAGTTTGTGAACCTAGGTGAGAGTAGGGATGCTGGTAAACCTAGAGTGTTGCTTCTTTGCTAAGCCCTCTTGAAATTTCGTCCAGAATCATCAAATGAAATGGTGGAGATGTGGACTTGTGCAGACAAGACAGTGTAACTTTGGTTTCTGTTACCATACATTCATCTTCCTTTGCGCAACACGCCATTTGCTGTTCTCTATACACACTTCTTTTCTCTCTTGCGGGCACTTGCACAAAAGTCCCCTCGCCCAACGTGGGGCTCGAACCCACGACCCTGAGATTAAGAGTCTCATGCTCTCCCGACTGAGCTAGCTGGGCTTCTTCAGCACCAAGTCTTTAAGATGGGCACAGGTTCTTATAGCTGGGGGAGGTTGACTAGCATTTCAAGAGCAGGCAAAGAAAGCACAGACTACTTTCAAGTTTTCTATCATCCATTCAAGCTCTTATGTCCTTGTATGCATGCCACACCACGGGGCATGCTCCGATTGAGACGACTGAATGTCTCCCGGGGAATCATCTCCCCAGATCTGGACCGGGGCATCACTGAGCTCCTGGACAGTCTGAGTTCCAACCTGGCAGTGTCAGATGGACCAAAGCTAAATGTCCCAGGGGTGTTGTATTGAATTTTGGTCAAGTAGGCCAATATAAGGTTTCGGGGTGGGGAGTGTCGGTCAACGGTATCAGTCCCCACGCAAACTGCCTGCATACTCTTGTCGGATGAGGCCGGGCACCAAGAAGAAAGCCAGGAGCCATTGCACCAGCGTAGGGTCTGACAGTGGGTCAGAGAATTTCATGCCCATACCTAACTGCACTCATTGTCCCGTTGCCTTGCCTGTAGAGGCCTGTGCATACCTCAGTGCATGTGCCTCTCCAGACCATCACTGACCCACCAGCAAAGCGCTCATAACCAAGGATGTTACATTCACCATAAAGTTCCCCACGACTTCTCGGGAAGCTTTCCCATGTGTTATATGTTCTCAGTTTAAACCCGCTGTCCTCTGTGAAAAGCACAGGGTGCCAGTGGTGGAGGTGGAAATTGTGGTGTTCCATGACAAATGCCAGATACAAGCGGGATTTCAATTCAGGCTTCCACTTAGGGGAACTCTGTCATGTTAACGAAAGCTCTTCACTACAAAAGTTCCTATAACCTGCAAAGCTGATTTCACAGCAACCCTACAGCTACCTCAACAAGCCGCAGTTTGTTGAGTTTAACACACAAAGGTTGATGAAGCTCTTGAAAACAGATTTTTAAATAAGGAAAGCAGATGTCAGGAGTGGGATTTGAACCCACGCCTCCATTTGGAGACCAGAAGTCCCTTTTGTGTGGAAGGAGCCTATCCTTGAGTCTGGCGCCTTAGACCACTCGGCCATACTGACGAGTTGACCAACCACCTCTTCAAAGTCATCCTGGATGTTCAAATGTCCGAACCACCTCAGCAGGCTGCTTTCGATGTGGAGGAGTTGCAGCTGTAATCTGCGTTACTCCTGAAATACTAAGCTTGTCATCCAATCTCCGAGGCCGAGCACTGCCACCCGACGGAGAAAACTCATTGCCGCTGCTTATATCTGTGAGATCATGCTTTCATTCACTACCCACAGTTTGTGACCCTAGGTGAGAGTAGGGATGCTGGTAAACCTAGAGTGTTGCTTCTTTGCTAAACCCTCTTGAAATTTCGTCCAGAATCATCAAATGAAATGGTGGAGATGTGGACTTGTGCAGACAAGACAGTGTAACTTTGGTTTCTGTTACCATACATTCATCTTCCTTTGCGCAACACGCCATTTGCTGTTCTCTATACACACTTCTTTTCTCTCTTGCGGGCACTTGCACAAAAGTCCCCTCGCCCAACGTGGGGCTCGAACCCACGACCCTGAGATTAAGAGTCTCATGCTCTCCCGACTGAGCTAGCTGGGCTTCTTCAGCACCAAGTCTTTAAGATGGGCACAGGTTCTTATAGCTGGGGGAGGTTGACTAGCATTTCAAGAGCAGGCAAAGAAAGCACAGACTACTTTCAAGTTTTCTATCATCCATTCAAGCTCTTATGTCCTTGTATGCATGCCACACCACGGGGCATGCTCCGATTGAGACGACTGAATGTCTCCCGGGGAATCATCTCCCCAGATCTGGACCGGGGCATCACTGAGCTCCTGGACAGTCTGAGTTCCAACCTGGCAGTGTCAGATGGACCAAAGCTAAATGTCCCAGGGGTGTTGTATTGAATTTTGGTCAAGTAGGCCAATATAAGGTTTCGGGGTGGGGAGTGTCGGTCAACGGTATCAGTCCCCACGCAAACTGCCTGCATACTCTTGTCGGATGAGGCCGGGCACCAAGAAGAAAGCCAGGAGCCATTGCACCAGCGTAGGGTCTGACAGTGGGTCAGAGAATTTCATGCCCATACCTAACTGCACTCATTGTCCCGTTGCCTTGCCTGTAGAGGCCTGTGCATACCTCAGTGCATGTGCCTCTCCAGACCATCACTGACCCACCAGCAAAGCGCTCATAACCAAGGATGTTACATTCACCATAAAGTTCCCCACGACTTCTCGGGAAGCTTTCCCATGTGTTATATGTTCTCAGTTTAAACCCGCTGTCCTCTGTGAAAAGCACAGGGTGCCAGTGGTGGAGGTGGAAATTGTGGTGTTCCATGACAAATGCCAGATACAAGCGGGATTTCAATTCAGGCTTCCACTTAGGGGAACTCTGTCATGTTAACGAAAGCTCTTCACTACAAAAGTTCCTATAACCTGCAAAGCTGATTTCACAGCAACCCTACAGCTACCTCAACAAGCCGCAGTTTGTTGAGTTTAACACACAAAGGTTGATGAAGCTCTTGAAAACAGATTTTTAAATAAGGAAAGCAGATGTCAGGAGTGGGATTTGAACCCACGCCTCCATTTGGAGACCAGAAGTCCCTTTTGTGTGGAAGGAGCCTATCCTTGAGTCTGGCGCCTTAGACCACTCGGCCATCCTGACGAGTTGACCAACCACCTCTTCAAAGTCATCCTGGATGTTCAAATGTCCGAACCACCTCAGCAGGCTGCTTTCGATGTGGAGGAGTTGCAGCTGTAATCTGCGTTACTCCTGAAATACTAAGCTTGTCATCCAATCTCCGAGGCCGAGCACTGCCACCCGACGGAGAAAACTCATTGCCGCTGCTTATATCTGTGAGCTCATGCTTTCATTCACTACCCACAGTTTGTGACCCTAGGTGAGAGTAGGGATGCTGGTAAACCTAGAGTGTTGCTTCTTTGCTAAGCCCTCTTGAAATTTCGTCCAGAATCATCAAATGAAATGGTGGAGATGTGGACTTGTGCAGACAAGACAGTGTAACTTTGGTTTCTGTTACCATACATTCATCTTCCTTTGCGCAACACGCCATTTGCTGTTCTCTATACACACTTCTTTTCTCTCTTGCGGGCACTTGCACAAAAGTCCCCTCGCCCAACGTGGGGCTCGAACCCACGACCCTGAGATTAAGAGTCTCATGCTCTCCCGACTGAGCTAGCTGGGCTTCTTCAGCACCAAGTCTTTAAGATGGGCACAGGTTCTTATAGCTGGGGGAGGTTGACTAGCATTTCAAGAGCAGGCAAAGAAAGCACAGACTACTTTCAAGTTTTCTATCATCCATTCAAGCTCTTATGTCCTTGTATGCATGCCACACCACGGGGCATGCTCCGATTGAGACGACTGAATGTCTCCCGGGGAATCATCTCCCCAGATCTGGACCGGGGCATCACTGAGCTCCTGGACAGTCTGAGTTCCAACCTGGCAGTGTCAGATGGACCAAAGCTAAATGTCCCAGGGGTGTTGTATTGAATTTTGGTCAAGTAGGCCAATATAAGGTTTCGGGGTGGGGAGTGTCGGTCAACGGTATCAGTCCCCACGCAAACTGCCTGCATACTCTTGTCGGATGAGGCCGGGCACCAAGAAGAAAGCCAGGAGCCATTGCACCAGCGTAGGGTCTGACAGTGGGTCAGAGAATTTCATGCCCATACCTAACTGCACTCATTGTCCCGTTGCCTTGCCTGTAGAGGCCTGTGCATACCTCAGTGCATGTGCCTCTCCAGACCATCACTGACCCACCAGCAAAGCGCTCATAACCAAGGATGTTACATTCACCATAAAGTTCCCCACGACTTCTCGGGAAGCTTTCCCATGTGTTATATGTTCTCAGTTTAAACCCGCTGTCCTCTGTGAAAAGCACAGGGTGCCAGTGGTGGAGGTGGAAATTGTGGTGTTCCATGACAAATGCCAGATACAAGCGGGATTTCAATTCAGGCTTCCACTTAGGGGAACTCTGTCATGTTAACGAAAGCTCTTCACTACAAAAGTTCCTATAACCTGCAAAGCTGATTTCACAGCAACCCTACAGCTACCTCAACAAGCCGCAGTTTGTTGAGTTTAACACACAAAGGTTGATGAAGCTCTTGAAAACAGATTTTTAAATAAGGAAAGCAGATGTCAGGAGTGGGATTTGAACCCACGCCTCCATTTGGAGACCAGAAGTCCCTTTTGTGTGGAAGGAGCCTATCCTTGAGTCTGGCGCCTTAGACCACTCGGCCATCCTGACGAGTTGACCAACCACCTCTTCAAAGTCATCCTGGATGTTCAAATGTCCGAACCACCTCAGCAGGCTGCTTTCGATGTGGAGGAGTTGCAGCTGTAATCTGCGTTACTCCTGAAATACTAAGCTTGTCATCCAATCTCCGAGGCCGAGCACTGCCACCCGACGGAGAAAACTCATTGCCGCTGCTTATATCTGTGAGCTCATGCTTTCATTCACTACCCACAGTTTGTGACCCTAGGTGAGAGTAGGGATGCTGGTAAACCTAGAGTGTTGCTTCTTTGCTAAGCCCTCTTGAAATTTCGTCCAGAATCATCAAATGAAATGGTGGAGATGTGGACTTGTGCAGACAAGACAGTGTAACTTTGGTTTCTGTTACCATACATTCATCTTCCTTTGCGCAACACGCCATTTGCTGTTCTCTATACACACTTCTTTTCTCTCTTGCGGGCACTTGCACAAAAGTCCCCTCGCCCAACGTGGGGCTCGAACCCACGACCCTGAGATTAAGAGTCTCATGCTCTCCCGACTGAGCTAGCTGGGCTTCTTCAGCACCAAGTCTTTAAGATGGGCACAGGTTCTTATAGCTGGGGGAGGTTGACTAGCATTTCAAGAGCAGGCAAAGAAAGCACAGACTACTTTCAAGTTTTCTATCATCCATTCAAGCTCTTATGTCCTTGTATGCAT